>NC_062562.1:13726487-14345987 GCF_022837055.1 Prionailurus viverrinus | reverse complement strand
AGTGCCCCATCCATACTGTGGGCACACACTCCATGCCAAGCCCTGACCTAAGCAACCACTTACACCGCCTCAGCTAATCCTTATTACAACCCCAGAGGGGAGGCGGGAATTACCCTCAATTACTGCTGGAAAACCAAGAGGCCCAGATTGCTTATAGAACTAACCCAACGTCACGTAGCTTGTCTGGAGCAGAGCAAGCCCAGAACCCAGAGCCTGTGCTCTGGATCATTCTGAACCCCGAGTGGGGGGGTTTACATCACTCTACACACAGTTACTGAGATGCCATGAACCTAGAAAAGGGGAGTCAGGGCCAGAAGTAGGGGGAGGCCAGGTGCCCAGGTAGCAACATTGAAGGAAGCACCTGCTCTGCGGCACTTACTTGCCCTTCTGGAGGTGCTCACCCTCAGGGTCACGTAAGTACAAGGTCAGCCCCTAAGAGCGAGCGCCTCCTTCAACTTTGCTCCGCGGGGAGTGGCGCGGCTGTTGAAATAAAAGGTGCAAGACCAGGGTCGCCTGGGTGGCTCAGTCGGTTAAGCCTCTCACCTCAGCTCAGGGCATGATCTCACAGTTCATGGGTTCAAGCCCACATCAGGCTCTCAGCTGACCGTGTAGAGCCTGCCTGGGATTCTCGCTCTCCCTTATCTCTCTGCCCCTCCCCAACTTGTGCTTTTTCTCTCTCAAAATAAATAAATAAACTTAAAAAAAAAAAAAAGGTACTACATGAGTTCAGAGTGGAATTAAATGGGACCGTGGTGTTTATTTTAGTAGAGCTGATAAACGTCTGGAAAATGACAGTGTGGGACCCGCCCGAGGGGCTGCCTCTGGGCATCTCTGGAAGATGCAACACCACCACATCCATTTTTGTTTTTAAGTTTTTGTATTTATCTTGAGAGAGAGAGAGAGAGAGAGCAAGCAGGGAAGGGACAGAGAGAGAGAGAGGGAGAGAGAGAATCCCAAGCAGGCTCCGTGCTGTCATCACAGAGCCAATGCAGGGGCTCGAACTCATGAACCGTGAGGTCATAACCTGAGCCGAAACCAAGAGTTGGACACTTAACTGACTGAACCACCCAGGTGCCCCAGCCCCACCGTGTCCTGACCCAAGATGACTTCTGATTTATAATAACTGTGTAGAAGGTATAGCTGTGTGTGTGTGTATGTGTGTGTGTGTGTGTGTGTGTGTCCACTGACGTATTTCCATGATCCCATTGTCACAATTTTATCATCAGAATGTTAAAAACCACCACCCAAGAACGGTGTGGGTTTGAGTTTAGGAGACAGAGAGATTTATCATCTCAGCTATGGTAAGTGCTGTCGATTTCTTGTATTTCCTGGAACGTCAGCTGAGTTGATCTCTACAACGAATCAGACTGTTAAACAGGCTTTCTTCACCCGCATCAAGAAGGGTTTGGCTTTAGGGGCGCCTGGGTGGCGCAGTCGGTTAAGCGTCCGACTTCAGCCAGGTCACGATCTCGCAGTCCGTGAGTTCGAGCCCCGCGTCGGGCTCTGGGCTGACGGCTCGGAGCCTGGAGCCTGCTTCCGATTCTGTGTCTCCCTCTCTCTCTGCCCCTCCCCCGTTCATGCTCTGTCTCTCTCTGTCCCAAAAATAAATAAACGTTGGAAAAAAAAAAAAAAAAGAAGGGTTTGGCTTTAGTTTCGAGGTAAGTAAAGAGTCGCTAGCTGCGGTTTAAAGCTGTTTAGCGGTGTCCCGGCTTCACATAAAGTGGGATCTGCCTGCGTGGATTTGAATCCCAGTTTCCCTACGTGCCGTGGGACTGTGGACAGAGCACCTCACCTTTGTGTGACTCAGTTCCTCAACTTAAAATAGAGAGGGTGGGCCTGCCCTCGTGGGGCTGTTTTAAGGATGAAAGGAGGTAACACAGTGCCTGGCAGGTGGTCAGCGCCCTTACGTGTTCTAGATCAAAGACCCAGCGCTTGACCTCAGAGACAGCCTGTAACCCAGAAGAGACAGGACTTGCAGGATGCAGGAGGTCACGTCCCAGGAGTTTCCGGGGGTGTGCGTGCCATGGGGCTCAAGGCGGGGAGTGCAGAGCAGGCTGGCAAGATTTCTGGGGGGAGACTCAAGGCAGAGCCTGGCGCTTCCCGTCTATGCAGGAGGCCCCCGGACGGTTGCTGCCTCTCGTTGCCTCCGGAAGGGAGTCTAGTGTGTGTGCTGTTTGTTTCTGCTCTTTCTTGGCCTTGGAAATGAGAAGGAAGAAGCTGTGGGGTTGCTTCAAGACACGGAGTCCCTCGCTAGGAGCCTCTGCCCTTCACTTGACCGCCCTTTGCCCCCGTAGAAGAAACAACTGCCCAGAGCAGAGCCCGCGCCCCAAGCACATACATGTGGGGGGGTTTGCATTCAGCACAGTGTTGTATTTATCCGTCCGCACAGCTGTGTCCCGCTAACCTCCTCCCAATCAGGAATTTTGTCTCATTCCTCCGTCTTCCTACACCCACCACAGTTTCTGGCACATTCCAGGCCCTTTTGTTTTTGTTTTTGTTTTTGTTTTTTAAGTAGGCTTCATGCCCAGCATGGAGCCCAACGCGGGGCTTGATCCCACAACCCTGAGCTCAAGACCTAAGCTGAGATCAGGAGCTGGATGCTCAGGGGCGCCTGGGTGGCTCAGGGAGCTGAGCGTCCAACTTGGGCTCAGGTCATGATCTCACGGTGTGTGAGTTTGAACCCCGCTTCAAGCTCGCTGCTGTCAACACAAAGCCTGCTTCGGATCCTCTGTCTCCGTCTCTCTCTCTGCCCTTCTCTTGCTCAAGCACCCTCTCTCTCTCTCTCTCTCTCTTTTCTCTCAAAAATAAACATTTAAAAATTAAAAAAAAGAGGGGTGCCTGGGTGGCTCAGTCGGTTAAGCGTCTGACTTCGGCTCAGGTCATGATCTCATGGTTCAAGCCCCGCGTCGGGCTCTGTGCTGACAGTACGGAGCCTGCTTGGGATTCTCTCTCCCTCTCTCTCTGCCCCTCCCCGACTCTCTCAACGTACGTGCATAAACTTAAAAAAAAAAAAATCTCTACAGATGCCACAAAAATGATGAGGGGCCTTTATGAAACTTCAGTCAATAAGCTCATCCCTTCAGGGGTTTCCACGGTGTCCGTAAGTAGCAGGTAGTGAAACGTTGTCTGTTTTCTCAAGGGGGAGGTGTCTTTCCAAATCTCCAGCTCCGGTGTTCTTTACCGAGAGGAAGCACCTGCTGATTCTCTTGCGGTAGGAAACCTTCCATCAGGATGTAGCCTTGAGCAAATCGGAGGTCTCTTTCAGCTGTAAGTTGGCCAAGGTCACACCTACCCCTCCTCCTCCTGGTGAGGGTGGGGTGAGGCAAGAATTACGAATGTAAATAGTGACATTTGCATTTCTCCCATCTGTGAGAGGTGAGGGGTGCGCACCCGTCCATCTTGCTCTGACAGCTGAGGCCCCCTGGGAGCACGTGCCTGAGGCAGCACGTGAATTTACTGTGTCTGCCCTTCGAGCCATTGAAAAAAGATCGTTCAATGTTTACTTTTGAGAGCGAGAGACAGAGAGACAGAGCGCGAGCAGGGGAGGGGCAGAGAGCGAGGGAGACACAGAATCCGAAGCAGGCTCCGGGCTCCAAATTGTCGGCACAGAGCCCGATGCGGGGCTCGAACCCGTGAACCCCGAGATCATGACCTGAGCCGAAGTCGGACGCTCGACTGACCGAGCCACCCAGGCACCCCAACCCCTCAACTTTGAGAGCCAACCAGACTGAGTGTGGAAAGAAGGCACGTCAGAAGACTAATGAATGAAAGGCATACGCAGGACCAGAGAACCGGCTGCATGCAGCGTGTTAGCACGGAGGCCGGGGGTCTCCTGACGCTCCCCACGATGCAAGGTCTGCCTTGCCCCGGAATCAGGATTGTTCTCCCCGACAAACTCCGCTCTCTGTTTTGGCTTAGCCGCTGGGTGTCTCAGTATACAGTGGGTGTCTCTTCCTCAAAGAAAAGAGGAGCTGTGCCACCGTGGCAACAGCAAGGGTCCACGAGCACGAGGGACACTGGAAGCCTCACACCCTGCTGGCAGGAGGGGTAAGAGGGTGCGATCGTTTAGGAGAACAATCTGGCAGTTTCTCACAAACTTATACCTACCCATGACCCAGAAATTTCACCCCAGGGTAATTAGCCCAGAGAAACAAAACCGTAAGTCTGCTCAAAGATCTATGAAAGACTATGTAACAGGGGCGCCTGGGTGGCTCAGTCAGTTAACCGTCTGATTCTTGATTTCAGCTCAGGTCATGATCTCGCGGTTAGTGGGTTTGAGCCCCATGCGGGGCTCGAACTTACAAACCGCGAGATCATGACCTGAGCTGAAGTCGGTCGCTCAACCCACTGAGCCACCCAGGCTCCCCTTAATCCTTTTTTTTTTTTAAGTTTATTTATTTATTTTTAGATCGAGAGAGACATATAGATGGTGAGTGGGGGAGGGGCAAAAGGGAGACAGAAAATCGCAAGCAGGCTCCGTGCTGTCAGCACAGAGCCCGACGTGGGCCTCGAACCCACGAACCGTGAGATCACGACCGAAACCAAAAGGACTCTTAACCGACAGAGTCACCCAGGCCTCTCTGAAAATTACTTAATCTTTCTAAGCTTCAAAGTTGTAGTTTATAAAATGGAGATAATAGGGGCACCTGGGTGGCTCAGTCCCACTGAGCGGCCGACTTTAGCTCAGGTCATGATCTCCCGGTTCACAGGTTCAAGCCCTGAGTCGGGCTCTGTGCTGACAGCTCAGAGCCTGGAGCCTGCTTCAGATTCTGTGTCTCCCTCTCTCTCTGCTTCTTCCCCACTCACACTCTGTCACTCTCTCTCTCTCTCTCTCTCTCTCTCTCGAGAATAAATACACATTAAAACATTTTTCAAATAAAAAATAAAATGGAGGTAATAAAAGCAGTATTACCTTAAACACATCTCAACTTTGAACTTCCCAAAGGGAAGGTCCTTTTTTTTTTTTTTTAATTTTTTTTAATGTTTATTTTTGAGAGAGAGAGAGAGAGAGAGAGAGAGACAGAATGTGATCAAGGGGAGGATCAGAGAGAGAGAGAGGGAGACACAGAATCCAAAACAGGCTCCAGGCTCTGAGCTGTCAGCACAGAGCCCGACACGGGGCTCGATCCCACGAACCCCGAGGCCGTGACCTGAGCAGAAACCAAGAGTCCCGATGCTCAACTGACTGAGCCACCCAGGCGTCCCCCCCCATTGGCTACAGGCTTGGCCACGTGAGTTTGCTTCAACCAATGAGATGTGAGGGGAAGTGCGGCTACCACTTCCAAGCAGAAGCTTCAGCACATGTCCTGTGGTTCACCTTTCAAACACCGTCATAAGACCGGGGTGTCGCAGAGGCCTCTCCTTCAGCCTGGATCTCAGAATTAAAAAGACATGCCCCAGAGGGGTGCCTGGGTGGCTCAGTTGGTTAAGCCTCTGACACTTGGTTTCAGCTCGAGTCATGATTTCACGGTTCATGAGGTGGATCTCCGCATAGAGCTCCGAGCCGGCAGCGCAGAGCCTGCTTGGGATTCTCTCTCACCCTCTCTCTCTACCCCTCCCCCACACGGGCTCTCTAAATAAATAAATAAATAAGTAAACTTAAAAAATAATAAAAGACAGGCATCAGAACTGCAGCCAACTCACGACGGATGTATACATTGAATGCAGAATAAATCTTTGGTATTCTAACCCTTTGGATTTCGGGACCACTTGTTACTGCAACATCACGTAGCCTGAGCTGACTGACACACTCCCTCTCAAGGATATCATGAGGCTTAACCTAACACATCAGGGACTCTCTGCCATGTGCCAGATATGCGGGTCATGGAGATCCATGAAGTTCACTCTCTGACGGAAGAACAGGCAAGCAATTGGAAAATGAGGACTTCCCATTAAAGAGAGATTTGCTTCCTTCTTCAGGCACCCTGTCATGGCATTTAAAACATTTCTAGGGGCGCCTGGGTGGCGCAGTCGGTTAAGCGTCGGACTTCAGCCAGGTCACGATCTCACGGTCCGGGAGTTCGAGCCCCGCGTCAGGCTCTGGGCTGATGGCTCGGAGCCTGGAGCCTGTTTCCGATTCTGTGTCTCCCTCTCTCTCTGCCCCTCCCCCGTTCATGCTCTGTCTCTCTCTGTCCCAAAAATAAATAAACGTTGAAAAAAAAATTTTTAAACATTTCTAAAAGCATAAATCCCAAGGGAAATGACAAATGGAAAGGAAAGAATATGCTCACATTTCCCAAAGTGAGATGTAGACGGGTAACTGATTCAGCAGACCCGAAAGTGCAGAATCTAATCCCACAGTGGGGAAACTTCCAGAAGAAACTTTCAAAGGCCCAGAAGTTGGCAGCAAGTTACCTCCAGAACTAGGGCTAAAAGCTGGAGTAGCCACTCCAGCCCCAGACCAACAGAAGATAGGAATTTCTTCCCTGGTAAAGGGAAGGTTTTGAACCAGAGATCCTATTTGCATGAATAGGGAGGTCCTAAGCTGAACACGGGGAGCTTGAATAAAAGATTGATGTGCTGACTTTTTTTTAAGTTTATTTATTATTTATTCTGAGAGAGAGAAAGGGGGGCAGGGCGCAGAGAGAGAGAGACTCCCAAGCAGGCAGCTCAGCACCTGATGCGGGGCTCCGACTCACGAGCCGTGAGATCACGGAAGTTGGGCGCTTAACCGACTGAGCCACCCAGGCGCCCCTAAACATTTCTTTCTTCTTTTATACTTTGTGTTTGCTCCACATCTATAAGGATATTCTCTTTGCTTTGAAGTACCAGTCTAATTTGATTCTTTTACTAATGGGAGACACTGTTCTCCTGGCCCAGCCAGGAGTGGTTCATCTTTTTCTCACTTGTTGGAAATAATAGCATTTATTAGAGACCACATTATAATATCAATGGGTATAAAATCTATGAATAATGATAATATCTATGAAGAAATATTATATCTATTAATCTTCTATCCCTGAACTAATGGCACACTGCTGCTAATTACTACACATGAGAATATTTATACAGGAGGGGTGCCTGTGTGACTCAGTCAGTTAAGCATTTCCGCTCAGGTCATGATCTCACAGTTCGTGGGTTCGAGCCCCCCAACGGGCTTTGCACTGACAGTGCGGGGCTTGCCTGGGATTCTCTCTTTCCCTCTCTCTCTCTGCCCTTCTCCCTCCTCTCTCTCTCTCAAAATAAACAAACTTAAAAAAAAAAAGAGAATATTTACGCAGGAAAATATTTAAATAAATGATGGCGAATATCACTTGTTCATTATCAAGCAGCCATTAAATGACCGAATATTTTCAACGTTTATTTATTTTGGGGACAGAGAGAGACAGAGCACGAACGGGCAAGGGGCAGAGAGAGAGGGAGACACAGATTCGGAAACAGGCTCCAGGCTCTGAGCCATCTGCCCAGAGCCCGACGCGGGGCTGGAACTCACGGACCGCGAGATCGTGACCTGGCTGAAGTCCGACGCTTAACCAACTGTGCCACCCAGGCGCCCCAATGACCGAATATTTTCAAAGATTCGTGAATATGAAAACTACCTGGAAACATAATCAAAGCCGTGTAAAGTAATAAAGGAAAAGCCGAGTATACA
Organism: Prionailurus viverrinus; assembly: GCF_022837055.1. NCBI lineage: Eukaryota > Metazoa > Chordata > Mammalia > Carnivora > Felidae > Prionailurus > Prionailurus viverrinus. The sequence continues at coordinate 14,338,396 of NC_062562.1, read as the reverse complement.
ATTTTATGTATCCTGTACTTTTCCGTAGGTGAAAACGTTCACATGCGTGCGTGTGACCCAGGACCAGGATGAACTTGAAGGAGTAACAGCAGTTAAGCAGTGGTAGAAACTCAGTCCATTATTTTTATTTTTCAGTTTCTCCTGGAGTTCTTGTATGTTCTCTCTCTCTTTTTTTTTTAAAGTTTATTTTATTTATTTGGAGGGGCGCCTGGGTGGCGCAGTCGGTTAAGCGTCCGACTTCAGCCAGGTCACGATCTCACGGTCCGGGAGTTTGAGCCCCGCGTCAGGCTCTGGGCTGATGGCTCGGAGCCTGGAGCCTGTTTCCGATTCTGTGTCTCCCTCTCTCTTTGCCCCTCCCCCGTTCATGCTCTGTCTCTCTCTGTCCCAAAAATAAATAAACGTTGAAAAAAAAAATTTAAAGTTTATTTTATTTATTTAGAGAGAGAGAGAGAGAGAGCACAAAACAGGGGGGTGGGGCAGAGAGAGAGGGAGAGAGAATCCCAAGCAGGCTCCACACTAGCAGCGTGGAGCCCGACACGGGGCTCAGACTCCTGAACCACGAGATCATGACCTGAGCCGAAGCCAGACGCTTGACCGGCTGAGCCACCCAGGCGCCCCTTTGTGTATTCTCTTCATAAAATGTGTTTCCAATGCTTCCCAGCCAGGAGAGGTTTGGTGCTAATTTTTGCCCTGTCCGCCGGGTGGCCGATGACCCGTGCCTCAGACCTGTTTTCTCTTTGCGGTTTCAGATAAAATCTACGTGGTCGACTTGAGCAACGAGCAAGCCATGTCGCTCACCATCGAGCCGCGGCCCGTCAAGTTCAGCCGCAGGTTTGTCCCCGGCTGCTTCGTGTGTCTGGAGTCTCGGACCTGTAGCACCAACCTCACCCTGACCTCCGGCTCCAAACACAAGATCTCCTTCCTTTGTGATGACCTGAGTCGCCTGTGGGTGAACGCCGAGAAGACCATAAGTACGTCCCCTTGGTTGGCGCTCCTCTGGGGCCGTGGGTGGCTCTCCCTGCCCTTCCCCATCTTCTCCATGGGGTCCACTGGGTAGGCTATAGACAGTCTGAGCAGAAATGTCCCCTGCAGGGGCGCCTGGGTGGCCCAGTCGGTTGAGCGTCCGGCTTCAGCTCAGGTCACGATCTCACGGTCCGTGAGTTTGAGCCCCGCGTCGGGCTCTGGGCTGATGGCTCAGAGCCTGGAGCCTGCTTCCGATTCTGTGTCTCCCTCTCTCTCTGACCCTCCCCCGTTCATGCTCTCTCTCTGTCTCAAAAATAAATAAACTTAAGAAAAAAAAAATTAAAAAAAAAAAGAAATGTCCCCTGCAGTACAGAATAGGCAGGGGCGACCAGGAGAGGTAGAGGTATGCCCCTCTCGGACCAGAGCCTCTGCTGCTTCGGTGTCCTTCAGAAGTACACTACGTCCCCACGTCCCTGCTTGTCTCCTCTGCCCAGCCTTCCAGAATCCCTCGTGAGATCCTCTCCTCTGTGTAGCCTTCCCCAGCCTCTCCCACCCCCATGTCCCCACCTCCACGCTCACGGTGCACTTAGCACCCCTTGCGTGAGACCGAGCGTCTGGAGGTCAAGAACTGTGGCTTTTTCCGTTGTTTCGGTCCCTTGAGCCCCTGGTGGTGCTGCACACGTATCAGTCACCTAATAAATGTTTGACGGTTGGAGGGCAGCGAAACACATAGTCCCCTCCCCCCGCTGGGCCACCATGACCTTGGACGTGGATGCTCTCCGAGTTTCCGCAGATGCAGCAGCCGAGGCCACAGGACGCAAAGCAGCCTGCCCACTAGGAGGCGGCCGAGCTGGGACGCAGGCTAATGTCTCCCCAGTTCCAGCCCTGCTCTGACCACTGCACAAAACTACCTGCCCACGGTCTTGGACGCTGGGACGAAGGTCTGGGTGGAGGGAGAACCTATATGCCCTGCCCATACTTAGCATCTGAGACTCAGATCCACAAAAGAGACGCTGGCAAACAAGAACAGAACACTTCCACCCCAAATACTCCCCAGAAGTGGGTCTGCCGGTTTAGGGAAGAGTAAGAATCTGGGGCGCCTGGGTGGCTCAGTCGCTTAAGCGTCCAACTTCAGCTCGGGTCATGATCGCGTGGTTCACGAGTTCGAGCCCCACGTCGGGCTCTGTGGCGACAGCTCAGAGCCTGGAGCCTGCTTCGGGTTCTGTGTCTCCCTCTCTCTCTGCCCCTCCCCTGCTCTCTCTCTCAAAAATAAACATTAAAAAGAATGTTAAAAAGAATGTGAGGGGGCGAGAGGGGCAGCTGGAACAGGAGCATCAGGGAGCCAGGAGTGGAGGACAGAGCACGAGAGGAGAGACCAAAGGGAAAAGCAAGAGAGCCTGGGCGGCCTTGAGGGCAGGGCAGGATGCACCTGCTGGTCTCCTCCCTGCCTGGTGCCACGAGCTCTTCTCTTCCAGGCTGCATGGACCACCGGTACTGCCCCAGGAGGCCCCACTCCCTCCAGGTGCCCAGGGACATCCTCCAGCTGCCCGTGCAACTGCACGACTTCTCCTGGAAACTGCTGGTGCCCAAGGACAGGCTCAGCCTGGCATTGGTGCCGGCCCAGAAGCTGCAGCAACACACGCCCGAGAAGGTCTGCAACACCAGCTACAGCTACCTGGTGGCCAGCACGGTCCCCGGCCAGGACCTCTACTTCGGCTCCTTCTGCCCCGGAGGCTCCATCCAGCACATCCAGGTGAAGCAGAACGTCTCCGTGACCCTCCGCACCTTCGCCCCCAGCTTCCAACAAGAGGCCTCCAGGCAGGGCTTGACCGTGTCCTTTATCCCCTACTTCAAAGGTGAGGACCTCTCCCTCTGTGTCCCCATCTCCCTGCCCCTTGCTTGTCTGGGCATCCCTCTTCCGTTGGGTGGGCGATCGCCTTCATTAAGTTGTCAACTCGAAGGGAAGGGGCAGCTGAGTGGCCAGGTCCTGGCGCAAGAAATGTGACAGACTGGGGAGCCCTCCTCCTGACTCTACCGTTAGCCTCGCGTGGAGAATTCCGGGAGGTAGAAATAAGTCTCTGACAGTGGGAGGTGACGGGTGGCGGGCAGAAGAACAGATCATCAGGTTCAAGTCTGAAAGTTTATTAATTTTGAGAGAGAGAGGGAGAGAGTGCAGGCAGGGGAGGGGCAGAGAGAAAGGGAGAGAATCCCAAGCAGGCTCTGCACTTGGAAGGCTCAATCTCCTGAACCTTGAGATCACGACCTGAGCCAAGATCAAGAGGTAGATGGACACTTAACCAACTGACCCACTCGGGTGCCCCAACCAAGACTTTTATCTGAAGTTCACTTCATACTTTGTTCCCAGAGGCCTGAGTGGGGAGGGAGAACAATCTTTGGCCATAAGATTAAGGTCAGCCTTAGGGCACCTGAGTGGCTTAAGTGGCTTATCCAGAGTTGGCTAAGCATCCGACTTTGGCTCAGGTCCTGGTCTGCAAGTTCGAGCCCCGCATTGGGCTCTGTGCTGACAGCTCAGAGCCCGGAGCCTGTTTCAGACTCTGTGTCTCCCTCTCTCTCTGCCCCTCCCCCACTTTTGTGCGCGCTCTCTCTCTCTCTTTCTCCATCTCTCTGTCTCAAAAAACAAATAAACCTTTTTAAAAATTAAAAAAAAAAAAAAAAAAAGATTAAGGTCAGCCCAGGCTGCCAGATCTCTCCAAGGCTACCCGAGAAAGCCCTTCTGGGGGCTCTTTGAAAACAAGACATGCTCCGTGCAGTGTGAATGCTGGGGTTTTATCTCACTTGAAGGCCAAGAATGAATCCAGTTATGTGCCGGAGGCTCTTCAGCTTTGCAATTCTCCCATTCTTCCCAGAACCCCAAGTGGGTTTTTCTTTTAATGTGTATTTATTTATTTTTGAGAGAGACAGAGAGGGCACAGGTGAGGGAGGGGGAGAGAGCGAGGGAGACACAGAATCCCAAGCAGGCTCCGGGCTCTGAGCTGTCAGCACAGAGCCCGACGCGGAGCTCGAACCGTGATATCGCGACCTGAGCCAAAGTTGGACGCTTAACCACCCAGGCGCCCCAGAACCTGAAGCGTTTTCGTCTCTGAAACAGAAATCGCTGTTTACCAGTCCCGCTGGGAGCAGCGCATCGGGTGGACGTTAGTTAGCTGGAGGGCGTTTCTGAAAGGAAGCTTCCAGAGACAACCAGCGGTTTGGCAAAGGAGCCTCTTTTTTTGTTTGTTTGGTTGGTTGGTTGGTTGGTTTTGTTCAAGATCTGAGCACCTGACCTGAGACTCTAACCTTGTGCTGACCAGTACTCGCTGACCACGTGTGGCAATTTATATTTAAATTAATAACAAAATTAAAAATGTAGGTCCTGTCACATCAAGCACTTTTCAGGCCGTCCACAACGCACGTGGCTGTGGCTCTGCCCCCGGATGGTGTAGAGAGAGGCACCCAGGAAATATTGTAGGCTCGATTCCAGTCGACTCCGATAAAGCAAGTGAAATGAGTTTGGTTTCCCAGTGCATGTAAAAGTTATATTTATACCATACTGTGGTCTAAGATAAATAAAAATAAGATTTTTGTAAGCAAAAAAAAAAAAAAAAAAAGTTATTGCTTAAAAAATGCTAACCATTGGGGCGCCTGGGTGGCTTACTCGGTTAAGCACCCGACTTCGGCTCAGGTCACGATCTCACAGTTCGTGAGTTCGAGCTCCGTGTCGGGCTCCGTGCTGACAGCTCAGAGCCCGGAGCCTGCTTCCGATTCTGTGTCTCCCTCTCTCTCTGCCCCTCCCCAGCTCGCACTCTGTCTCTATCTCTTTCAAACGTAAATAAACATTGAAAAAAACATTGAAAAAAATGCTAACCATCGTCTGAGCTTCCCGCAAGTTGTAATCGCTGATCACAAGATCGCCGTAACAAACGCAGTAATGAAAAAGTTTGAAACGTCGCGGGAATCACCAAAATGTGACACAGAGACACAGAGTGAGCACGTGCTGTTGGAAAAATGGCGCCACAGATTTGCCGGACGCAGGGTTGCCACGTGTTTCAATCTGTAAAAAACGCAGGATCCGCAAAGTATAGCAAAGTGAGGTGAGCCTGTGAGAAACTTTAACGTCACCGCAGAAAGCTCTGTTGGACGACGCTAGTCCAGGCACTTGAACGTCCTCTCCTCTGTCGTTTTCCCCTCTATTTGGGTTCAGTGACACATCTGTGTGGATTCTCTCTCCTTTCCTGCAGAGGAAGGCGTTTTCACGGTGACCCCAGACACAAAAAGCAAGGTCTACCTGAGGAGCCCTAACTGGGACCGGGGCCTGCCGTCGCTCACCTCAGTGTCCTGGAACATCAGTGTGCCCAGCGGCCAGGTGGCCTGCCTGACCTTCCTCAAGGAGCGGACCGGCGTGGTCTGCCAGACGGGGCGTGCATTCATGATCATCCAGGAGCAGCGGACCAAGGCCGAGGAGATCTTCAGCCTGGAGGACGAGGTCCTCCCCAAGCCAAGCTTCCACCACCACAGCTTCTGGGTCAACATCTCCAACTGCAGCCCTGTGAGTGGCAAGCAGCTGGACCTGTTCTTCTGGGTGTTGCTTACCCCAAGGACTATGGGTAAGGGCCTGCAAGGTCTTGTGCGGGTGGCGATGGACGGCAAATGGGCAGCCGAAGCCTGGGGGGCAAGCCTGGGAGGGGGTCAGAAGACATAGATTTGAGAGCTGGCTGTCCATGTCTCCGTCAGCTTTTGCATCAGCAGTGCTGCGTAACAAACGGCCCCGGCACTCAGCGGCTTAAAAACAGCCGTTTGTTATTGCTCACACGTTGGCTGGGCGGTTCTGGTCTGAGCTGGGCTTATCCGGGTTCACTCACTCATGCACCCGTGGGCAGCTGCACGGAGCTAGAGGACTTTGCCGAGCTTGGCCGCACCCTCTCACAAGTCTGGGGCCCAGCCGCAATTAGCTGGGACACTTGGGTTCCTTGGCTCTCCTCCCCACTGTCCCTTTCACTCCAGCCTGGGCCTTGTTCTCACGGCAGAAGCAGAGAGATCCAAGAGAGTCTGGGGGAAGCCTACAAGGTCTCTTGATGTAGGAACTCATCCCTCCTGGAATTCTTTTGCCCTGCCCAAAGTCAAGGGGTGGACCAAACGACTCCACTTCTCGGTGGGAGGAGCCGCAAGGGTCACATAGTAAAAGACATCTTTCAGGGAGTGGGGAGAACTAGTACGTTTTTATTGTCCATCTGTCACGGTCATTTACCATTAACCTCTCTCTGACAACTGGGGAAGTTTCTTCACTCCCCTAACCTTCCTGGTCTGTAGAGGGTGGATGGTAATAACTACCTCAGAGAAATATCAGTGGGAATTTCACGCTGGGGCTTCACATGCGGGGACCTGGAAAGTGCGACACAGATGTTTGGTGTTGGCATTTTTTTCCAAGTCCGGGGAAGCCTTGGAAAATGCCCCTGGGGGCAGGTCTCGTGCTCAGAGTTGCAGAATCCGCTGAAGGGTTCCCAGCGAGGAAACGCATGTGCGGCACGGCCACCGTGATGGGGCCACGTTTGCCTTTATTCCAAGATAGTCACCGAGCACCACAGAGTGTTGGAACCAGAAGGGACCGTGGAGGTGGTTTCTCCCGGCCCCTTCCTTCCCTCTCTGGAGGTCAGAGAGACTGCGTGTCTGCCCAAGCCACGCGGCTGATCAGCAGCAGGAGAACTGGGGGGAACCAAAAACCACAAGTGAGAAGCTCTGTCATACTTCTCAGCTCAGCTCCCGGGTTTGCTGACTCTCTCACATTCATTTTCTGTCATTAACTTCTATTTCTTTCTTTTTTTTTTAAGTTTATTTATTTAAGCCATCTCTACACCCAATGGGGGGCTCAAACTCATGACCCCAAGACCCAGAGCTGCACGCTCCTCTGACCGAGCCCGCCAGACGCCCCATTTATTCCTGTTTCTCTCTTAACCTCACCTTTCGTTTTCTTGGTAAACAAGCAAGAAATGCTAAATCCCTGCTCAGCGTGGGTCTCCCTGTCTGATTTATTTCCTTTCTTCTTATACAGCTGTAGGAAAAGAATAGCGTAGATGAAACAACCCTGTCCTGAACACCTTCACTGCTGACTTTTGACTCCCTGCTTTCCCTCCACCCCTCTGCTCTCCTCTCTCACATAGGCTGTGGCAACCCGGTAGATACACCCAGGGGTAGGCCCAGCGTAGCCTTTGGAGTGGATCTGGTAGGGCCCCCAGTTTGTTTTAGTTACCTATCGCCGTGTAACAAACAGCCCCGAGATTTAGTAGCTGAGACAATGCACCAGTTTGCTTGCCCGCAATCCTGTGGGTCAGGAATTTGGACAGGACACGGCAGCGTGGCTCTTCTCTGCTCTTGGCTGGGATGGTTCACCTGGGGACAGATGTCTGGAGCCTTAGTAGTCACCTTCGGCCAGGTTCCCTGGTGTATGTTCCTCACGGAGTCTCCACATGGCTGGCTTGGGCTTCCTCACAACATGGTGGCCTCAGCGTCGTCAGACTTCTTCTGTGGCGTCTGACTGGCTTGCCCTCAGACAGGAAGTGCAAGATGTTGTCAGGCCTCTAGAAGACCCCCGGAACCGGCGAGTCAAGAAGAGTCGAGAAGGGGGGGATATAGGGTCCTCTCACTGTGAGGAGCAGTGTGTGTGTATGGGGGGCAGGGGGAAGGAAGGGATGGCGGCCATCTCTGGAGACTGTCTCCTCCGGTTGATCCTCGGCCCGACGCCCCCGCGTCTCCTCATCCCTCTCCCTCGTGTCTCTGCTCACAGACCTGACTGTCATCATCACGGCGATCGTGGGAGGTGGCGCCTTGCTGCTGTTTGCCCTCGGACTCATCATTTGCTTCGTGAGAAAGAAGTAGGTGGAATTTCTCAAAACTGTCTTCAGCTGCCCTGACGCTTCCTTAGATCCCACAGACCAGAGCTGTCGTGAATTACGGATTTCTTTCCTTACTCCCGGTTTCTCTCCTGAGGATCGGTGTTAGATAATATTGTTTGGAGGGGCCGGGGCGGAAAAAAACAGAAAACACGGCTGGTGACACTTCGGCCTGCAGTTTTTTACACAGCTGCCTCAGCACAAGTCAGCTGTGAATCATGTACTGTCTGCTCATCACACGGTGGCCATCACCGGGGTGACCTTAGCAGGAAAACCATCACGTCGGCCCCGCCAGACCGGGCCTCTGAGCCTGTGTCCTCTGTCCCCTTGAGAGCAAACGTACGCTGCCCCCCCCCCCCCCCCGGCGTGTTCTCCTCTGGTTTCTTAAACTATTTTATGTCTGTTTATTGGACTCCAGACAGGCACCAAAAAGCTAGCCCTGTGGGCGAGAGGAAGGAAGACCCAGTTATCTGACTCAGTCTCCCCTCCCTCCCCCTCAGGGTGACGGCTGCTGTTTCACGAAAGGGAAGCGTTGACCTTTTTAGACCTAATATACGCTGCTACCAGATTTGATCAGTTCTGCTCGTATTTCTGACGAAAGCCGTGAGGAAGGGGGGGAAATTGTTTTCCTTAGCACGACTCAACCTTCCAACAAGCCAAAACGAAATTTTTTTTTATGAACTGGGGCCATGAGCACACAACCGAAATTCCTGACCAACAGTGAGACTGTCCAGAAATGTCTCTGCTGATGAGGAGGGGGCTGCCCACGGCCGATCCGGGGAAACACCTCTTCTCCATGAGATGGGATTGTATATATATCGCACGGGGAGAAAGGACTTCTTTTCGTGAATCATCGATGTATGGTTTCTCTAGGAAGCTTCCTTGTCTGGGGTGCAGTCTCTTCCACCCAGACCAGAAAGCTCCGTGTTAACACTGGGCCCCTGCCCATCAGGAGGGAACCGGGCGACGAGAGGGTCCAGCTTCTGGCCTGAGAATCGCCAGTCCCGGCCTTGCGGTGGGGGAGGCCACCAGCTGTAGGAGGGCAGGGAGGTTCTGCAGTGAGAATGACGGCCTCCTGGACATTGGGGACCGTGCACGGTGCTGGGGATGCAACAGTGAGCAGGACAGAGTCTCTCCCACCGCCTGGTGTGGGGGCAGAGGGACGAAATGAAGGACCAGCTCCAGAACTCCCTAAAAAGAGCGTTCGTGGAGAGCATCGAGGCTCTGCGAAGCACGAATGAGGGGCGTCCGTCTCGGGGCTTCAGGCTGGAGCCTTCGGAACCCATCAGTCCAGCCAGACACGCGGTGTTACAAGCTAAATGTACTAGATTATTTTTTTATCTCAGAAAAGGACAGAGAGCCTGTCCACAGTTAGTGAGCCGCCAGCCTGTGCTTTATACGGTCCATTATGTTAATTGGGCTGATGTCCTCCATTTGAATCACTGGTCAGCTAAAAAGCCAGCGTCCCCTGCTTTTGGCTCGTGGCGATGGAGGGCGAAGCTTTGTTTTCCGTGGCGGCGAGTGCTAATGCCCGTCCACGCCCAAGGACCAAAGAACATTACAAACCAAAGGTTAATGGTGTTACCGAGGAACTCTGGCGTCCCGGCCTAAGTGCTGTTTTCTTTTGAGCTCTTTCTCCTTATGCAGCTTCCTGCTGAAGGGGCCAGCCTCCAGCTGTATTAACCCTCTGCTAATACTGACTTCCATTGTCCCTGGCTCCAGCTAAAAACTAGGATACAGCCTTCCATCCTGAGTCTCCTATGTCCTATCCTTGAGAATGCAGACGGTCAGAGTTCTACCCATGCAAAGGAAGGGTGAAGCCTTAAGCTACAGGAAGGACTGAGTCGTAGAGGGTTGGCCTGGGCATGACCGCACCTGATGTGGTCGGGGTGGGGCACGGCCCTTTCTCGTAGGACAGAGGGGAGCTGGTTGTCAGATGTTTCCACCCCGGGCTACTGCGCATTCGCCGAAGCACATCCAAGCGCAGACAGTGTTAAAACGGGCACTGTCTCCACCACCCTGTTTCCACTATGAAGACTGGAGACAAAAGCTGGTCCCCTTTTTTGTTTTTTTAGTGTTTATGTATTTTGAGAGAGAGAGCATGTGAGCAGGGGGAGGGGCAGAGAGAGGTGAAGACAGAATCCCAAGTGGGCTCCACACTGTTAGCACAGAGCCCGATGCGGGGCTCGATCTCACAGACCGTGAGATCATGACCTGAGCCGATATCAAGCGTCAGATGCTTAACCGACTGAGCCACCCAGGCGCCCCAGAAGCTGATCCCCTCTAAATTCTAAGGACAGGAGTTTCCACTTCAAGGACCGAGGGATTTGGGAGACTTGGGGGAGACGTGTGGGAACCCCAAAGTGCCCGAGTTCCGGTAGGGGCTCTACAAATGGAACACAGCTAAGGTCGTTTCCTTCCTGTCCTGTTCCCTTTCTGCCGGTAGGAAAAAGAAGACAAGCAAAGGCCCATCTGTAGGCATCTACAACGGCAACATCAACACCCAGATGCCGATGCAGCCAAAAAAGTTTCAGAAGGGACGAAAGGACAGTGACTCCCACGTGTATGCAGTCATCGATGACACCATGGTATACGGCCATCTGTTGCAAGATTCCAACGGCTCCTTCCTGCAGCCAGAGGTGGATACCTACCGGCCGTTCCAGGGACCCACGGGGGACTGCCCTCCCTCCCCACCCCTCACAGGCTCCAGGGCCCCGACTGCAAAGCTGACCGTAGACGAGCCATCCCCCAGCTTCCCTGCTGAGTCTGAGAGTGAACCATATACCTTCTCCCACCCCAACAACGGGAACACAGACATTCCCTTGCTGGACACCCATGAGCCCACGGAGCCTGGGGAGTAACCTGGACCCATCCCAAAGACTTTCGCTGAAAGCGGGGCACTGAGACACCCTTTAGGGGCCTCCAGCAGAAGCCCTAAAGAGGAGTTTTATGGAAGGAACAGCAGGAGGTTTTACTGGACGCCACCAACCCCTGATTTCCAAGCGGGCTCGTTCCGACAATGGGACGTTGAAAGTGATGAACGCCTACCTGGATACAGTCGTCCCAGTCCGTATCCTTCTGAAGCCAGGTTGGGTTGTAAACCAGCCGGAAGGAGAGGGGAGGGCTGTGAGTCACCCCGTACGAGGTTGTAATGAGTTCTGGATCTGGATTTGGAACTCTTCAGGGCGACAATATTGATCCCTAGGAGCCCATCCAAGGTCCCTGCTCCCCCTGGAGCCCCCTGGATGAAAAGGACGATGTGCCTTATTATCATTATTTATTTGGGGGTCCTGTGTATTTAAGAAGTCGAAGGTATCACCACGCAGCTCTTTTCACCTGAGGCAGTGACAGCTCACGCTCACTGGTTGGATGGCTGGGTTTTGACCTCTCCCGACCACTAGATAAACATGTGCCTGTTCCCTGGAAGATGGGAATGATTTGCGATCTGTCCAGCCAGAAAAGAGTGCATGTTTGAGGGCATTGACACTTACCTGCTTTGACAAGAGGCTTCATGGTTCTCTTGCTCTGCTCGTGGTCATCCTCACTGTCCTTCAGTCCCAGAAGGAAGAGAAATTGCCTTGAGTTGCCGTGGGTGGCTGTCCCAGCTCCAGGCGTACTTCGGTATTTAAACAGAAACGTAGAGAGGATCTGCATCCCCTAAAAGTGTTTAATGACACAGGGGAGACTGGCCACTGGGTTCCTTTCCTATCGCTACCGTAACCAATTATCTCAAACCCGGTGGCTTAAAACAACGCAAATTTCTTAGCTTCCGGTTCTGGAGATGAGAAGGGCATAGATGGGGTTTCATGGGGCCAGCTAGCATCAGGGTGGTAGCCCCTTCTGGAGGCTCTAGGGGAGAGTCGGTTGCCTTGCCTTTTCAAGCTTCTAGAGGCTGCTCACACTCCTTGCCTCCGATGGGGCTGGGCACACCGTGGCACCCGCACTGTCACTGGCAGGGTGACCCTGATGCCCCTCTTTCCTTCTTTCGTTTAGAAAGCCCACCCGCCCAGATAATCCGGGATCATCTCCCCGTGTCGAGCTCTTTAATTTAATCACACTGAAAAGTCCTCTTTTGCCGTGTGAGGTACCATATCCACAGGTTCCTGGGAATTAGGCACATCTCTGGAGAATCATTGTTCTGCCCATCACACCCCCCTGCCAGTGCAGGACAGACTATGAAACGACCCAGCCCGCCAGTGTGCTTGGTTTGGCCTACGAATCTTTTCTATTTTTTCTTTTTTATTTTTTTGAGAATTAGCCACTAACATTTAAAATTCTAAAATGTTTGCGTAAAAATCCGGCTCGGGACGTGCGGCTGGCCTGGGGGGCTCACGCTGTCACCCAGCAGCCGCTGGCTGGAGCTGGTAAAGCAGGTCCAGTTTTAGGTGGGACACCTGGTGTCCCCGTTCAACCCAGCCTCCCCCCCCCCACCCCTGCCACCACATTTCTTCTCGCACTGATGCTGAGTCTGTGGCTAAAGATCAGTGCGCATCCCCCCACCCCGCTGCAGGGTTGCTCTGTGTATAATGAAATGGAAAGTTTGGGCCCTAGATCTCTCATCAAATGAGAAGACAGGCCTCGAGGCTGGTGTGTGTTTCAGGAAAGGTTTTTCCCACACACAGCCCCGCGTCCCTCGTTCATACTAATGACCAGCCGAGCTCCTGTGGGCATTTGCCTCTGCGGCCCCTGCTGTCCTCTGGGAGGAGAGGGATGGTGTTCCGGCTTGACAACACCATCCAGAGGTCAGTGTTTCTGTGGCCAAACCTCCTTTAAAGGTAAACCGGCTTCATTGTGTTCGGTGAATTCACCTGGGAAACACCCAGCCTAGACTTCGCTACTTTGCCTCCATGAGGACTTGTGCAGTCTCCGGACTGGTGTATCTTCCGAGGCCTCTTGGACTCTTTCCAGAAGGAAGAGTCGGTTGTTTTAGTGATGACCTTGGTGGTGCCCCCGGCACCTTTCCCTTCTGAAAGGCGGCCCCCTGCCCAGTTACCCTCGGCCTCTTGGCCTGAGATGCGGGCGACCTCCCCCATGAGGGGCCAGCGGAGGGCTGGGGCTTCCTGCCCACAACTGAAATTGGATCGTTGTTTCCAGTCCCTGTAGGAGCCCCAGCCTCCACCTGCCGCCCTCCCCGACCTCCTGGGCTCTGCGGAAGCCCCCTCAACCCATGCCCTGCATCTTGTAGCCACGAAGGGTGGCTGGCCGCGCTTGGGCCCCGTGTGGCCATTTTTTAACCAAGAGCTCAAAGCCCCAGACCCAGCTGCCTTCTTCCTGAGACCGCAGGTGAATTGAACCGTTTTCTGAAGCTTTGCCTCCCTGCAGGTGCCGGCCCAACATACCCCTGGCCCTTTTCTTGAAAGCCCAGACCCCCACTTACGTAAAGTACCTCGGGGTCACTGGAAACCAGTCGGACACGTTTGCTGATGCCTTCTGTGCTGGCACGGTGCCCTCCCTGCTGGGACCGCCTGCACCGGGACCGCCCCCACACCCGTCTGCTGGGCTGGTGAAGAAGCCCGGCTCGTCCAGGCCTGGGCTGTAGCGCTGGGGTCATTTTGCCCAGGAGGAGAAAGGCCCAGGAAGAGTCAAGGGGGAAAAGCATATGTCCGGGGGGATGTAACCTTGGTCACGGTTAGAGAACCGGTGTGTGTGGATCTGTACTCCTTCGCTGGAAATAATTTATTTTGTTGTAGATACTTTTTAGGTGCCGTTTTCTCCATTTCCTACACTTTTTGTTTTTGTTTTTGTTTTTTTTAATAAACAAATGTACAGGAAAGAAAAACGGGCGTTGAGTTGTTTACATGCTTTGGTCCTTTGCCCCCCCGGGTCGGCTGAGGGCCAGATTCCCCAGTTCACTGTGACGGGCTCAGCACAAGGTCAGGAGATGCCGTGTCTTCTGGGTGCTTATGGCACGGGATGCCGGGCTTTGGGCTGACAGTGGGTACCTCGGACGCCAGAGCGCGCTCTGCTCTGTCTTTGTTGAGACAACACGCGCCTCCCTGTGTGACCGCTCGTGATTTGCTCCTGCCACTGTTCCTGGACCACTCTCTACCAAAAGCTGTGCCACCTGCCTCCCCTCCTGGCGAAAAGCCTACCAGCGCTTCAGAATCCACCATAGCCCACTTCCTCCAAGAAGCCCTCCAGCCCCCCCCCCCCCAGGCTCTCCCTCTGAATGGCAATAGTCTGCACGGAGGGACACTAGTTTTATTACTTAGAAGTTTGTACTTGCGGGGGCCCCTGGGTGGCCCAGTCGGTTAAGAGTCCGACGCGTGATCTCAGCTCAGGTCGTGATCTCATGGCTCGTGGGTTCAAGCCCCGCATCAGGCCCTGCACTAACAGTGCAGAGCCTGCTTGGGATTCTGTCTCTCTCTCTCTCTCTCTCTGCTCCTCCCTGCTGTCTCTCGAAATAAATTAAAAAAAAAAAAAATCAAATGTACACTTCAAAAAAGGAAGTTTGGGGGCACCTGGGTGGCTCAGTCGGTTGAGCCTCCGACTGCGGCTCAGGTCATGATCTCGCGCTTCGTGAGTTCGAGGCCCGCGTCGGGTTCTGGGCTGACAGCTCGGAACCCAGAGCCGGCTTCGGATTCTGTGTCTCCCTCTCTCTCTGCCCCTCTCCTGCTCACGCTCACGTGCTCTCTCTCTCTCTCTCTCTCTCAAAAACAGATAAAAACATTTTAAAAAATGGAAAAAAAAAAAGGTTATACTTGTGTTTTGCCCAGTACGATTGTATTTTTCTTGGAGGGAGGAGTCTGTATTTTGTACTTGGTTCGGCTTCCTCATACTGCCCAACACAGCAGGTGCCCAGAAACAACATCTGGGACGTTAACTGTCACAACAGAGACATATTGTGCTTCCGCAGTGACATCAGGCAGGTATCCTACTTGAGGCTACCAGATGGAGGGCGGGAATTAGATGCCAGGCAAAGACCGTGCTAGAAGCTTTCAAGCCTTCCCTCGCGGCAGCCGCTGCCGACTCCCAACAACAGTGCTTCATCCCGTTTACTGGTGAGGAAAGGAGGCCCAGAAAGATGGAGTCACTTGCCCAGGGACACAAGCCCAGAAGAGGCGGAGCAACAAATGTATAGCAGCCTTTCCACCTTGTTCCCCTGCTCAGTTCAGCCCAGGAGGGCCCAGTTCTGGGATCCAGGATCAGGTGAGGGGCTGCCAGAGGTGGCCCAGGACTCCCATGGGATCCTTTTCTCCCCCATCTTTTTCCCCTTCCTACAGGAGGCCGTGAACTTCGGGGGAAGGAAGCCTCAGGGACGCCGTAGCCAGCACAGGCCCTCTCTGGACTTTGTGCTAGCGGCCCCTCCCCCCCTTGTCGGGGATGCCTGGGAATCTGGTGTCAGCCACAGAGCCAAGGGCCTGCAGCCCTCCAGGCCCTGCCAAGTCCAGCTCCCCACACTCACCCCTGCCGGCGGCTACATCTCTGAAGGATTCCTGCTCCTGAGGGGAAGGGGGGAGTCACGCTTCACACCTGTATGGCCTCCCGGGTTGCAGCCAGAAAGTGCCACCTCCAGGCACTGATGTGACCTCAGCCCAGGCTCTCCTCCGGAGGTAAGCGAACAGTTCCCTACCCCAGGGCTCACTGTCCTCTGTTTGGGGGTTGATGGGGCTGCTTTTTGGCTTTAAAGGTGCTTATTGGGGTATTGAGGGGGGGTGGCGCCGAGGTGGCTTAGTCAGGTAAACTCCCGACTCTTGGTTTCCCCTCAGGTCACGATCTCACAGTTCATGGGTTCAAGGCCCGTATCAGGCTCTGTGCTGCCGGCATGGAGTTAGGATTCTCTCTCTCTCTCTCTCTTTCTGTCCCTCCCCTGCTCGTTCTCTCTCTCTCTCTCAAAATAAATAAACTTAAAAAAAAAAAAAAAAGATTAAAAACTGGAGCACCTGGGTGCCTCAGTTAAGCATCCAACTTCGGCTCCCGTCATGATCTCACGTTCATGAGTTCAAGCCCCGCGTCAGGCTCTATGCTGGCAGCTCGGAGCCTGGAGCCTGCTCTCTCTCTCTGCCCCCTCCCCTACTCATACTTGCTCACTCTCTCTGTCTCAAAAACATATAAACATTTTAAAAGTAAAAAAAAAAAAATTAAAAACTAAAGAAAGGTGCTTATGAGGAAACAGGGAGACATGGAACTCAATCTAACTCCCACCCCCGCCCATCCCCTCTTTTCCTCTGCTGATCCGTGACTCACAGAGCTGAGCTGTAACGGCCTCTTGGCCAGTCTTTGCTGAAGGTAATTGCCAGAAGCTAGACTGTGGTCGTTTCAGACCCAGACGACAAATAGGCCTAGAAAAAGATTTGCTGCAAAGCAGGCTAAGGATGTGGAAAGAGGAAAGACCCAGAACAGATGCCAGGAAAGATCTCCCACCCCAGCCTTCAGCCCCAGGCCAGTGCAGCAGCTGCAACAAACCCCCTGAGCCCACTCTTTTCACCACTTAGACCACCCAGCAGCCCCTCTCAGACCCTAGAGGCAGCTTCACGTGTGGGCCCCCTGTGTTGAACACAAGCCATGTGTTCAACAGGACCTACGCATAGTTCAGCACTCCACTGTGGCCAGTTCGAAATTCTTTTTGGGGGGGGGGGCGGGGGAGGTGCAACTTAGCCAGAGGCAGAAAGCGGGTGGGGAGAGAGGGAGAGAGAGAAGAGCAGGGCTCATCCGAAGCAGAGCTCCTGTTTGACCAGAAGCGGGGCTCGTGTTCACCCCACTCAGGGCTCGAGCTCACCCGGAGCAGGGCTCGTGTTTTACCCAAAGCGGGACTTGTGCTCACCGGATGTGGGACTCGAACTCATAAACCATGAGATGGTGACCTGGGCCGAAATCAGAATGCTTAACAACTGAGCCACCCAGGCGGCCCGCCAGGTTGAAATAACTGTTGCACGACGGGCCTCACGTTTTTCTTCTGGACGGGACCCCACCAATGACGTGACCACCTCCGCCTGGAGGTCAGGGCTGTTACGACCCCTCATCTCAGAGGGTGAGGCTGGCTTGGAGACGTCCAGTAACTCGTCAGGGCCCCGCAGCCAAGGGACAGAAGCAAGATTCGAGTCCTCAAGCGTTTTCAATTCTATCCCTCTTTCTTCAGGTTTTTTGCCCTCCCGTGCACCTGACTTTTGAAACGCTACCGAAGGGCCTTTCTATACCACTCACTTATTAACCGGTTAAAACACATAATTATTAGGCTGATAATCCGAAGAGAAATTTATAATAGGTCACGGGATAGACCACAGAACCATTCTGTCCAATACAGGAAGGAGCCACATGCGGCTGTTTAAATTTTAAGATTAAATTAATCCCAGGGGCGCCTGGGTGGCGCAGTCGGTTAAGCGTCCGACTTCAGCCAGGTCACGATCTCGCGGTCCGTGAGTTCGAGCCCCGCGTCGGGCTCTGGGCTGATGGCTCAGAGCCTGGAGCCTGCTTCCAATTCTGTGTCTCCCTCTCTCTCTGCCCCTCCCCCGTTCATGCTCTGTCTCTCTCTGTCCCAAAAATAAATAAACGTTGAAAAAAAAAAAATTTAAGATTAAATTAATCCTAATGTAGTTAAATTTTAAGCAGGTTGGGGCACTAATTAGTACATCAACATATATTGGGGCTTTCTTTTCCAAATTAAGTGTACGTGGTTGTGTATGGAGGGGACCCCAAGGTCCCAGGGTGGGAGGACGAGGAAAACGGGCCTGGGGCTCACACTTGGCTTGAATGTTCAGCTAAGGGTGTTTGCCTGGATAAGGTACACTTTGTGTTGGAATTGAATTTCACGAGACTGCCGTGTGTCAGCCCCTCCCATAATGTAGTTTCTCAATTGCACTAGACACATGTTCAAGTGCTAAGTAGCCACCTGTGGTTAAGTGCTAAGTATGGGACTGCACATCACAGAAAATTCTGCTATGAGGCACTAATAGTGTGTGTGTGTGTGTGTGTGTGTGTGTGTGTGACATGTAAAGTACCACCTTCCTCGCACAGAATGCTTCCTATGTACCAAGGACTCTTCTGAAGGGTTTATGTGGCCAGCTTGACAAGCAGTGAACACCATCTCTCACTCTTTCCCCGTGAAATATTTTTTTCTCTTGGCTGTGATGGCCCCAGGCTTCCTCCTTCCCCTCTGGTTTCTCGTCAACCTCCTTCACTGGTGCCAGCTTGCCTCCAAATCTCTAAACATCAGAGGGGCCTGTGGTTCAGGATTCAGATCCTTTTTTCTCCTCCACCCTCACTCACTTGGGGACGTCCCCCAGTCACGTGACGTTGAAAACCCGTCTACATCCTGATGGCTCCCGAGCCGGATCTCTCCCCTGAACTCCGAGCTGTGTGTCCCTCTCTACTCAGCATCTCCACCTGGCATCTGATGGGCATCTCAAATTCAAAACATCCAAAGCTGACCTCCTGCTATTCCCCCTCCAAATCTGCTCCTCCCATTGAGGGTAAGAGTAGAGGAAACAGTTTGCTCCAACTCTGTTGATGGCGATCCCAACCCTCTGGTTGCTCAGTCCAAAACCTTTGGAGTCCTCTTTGACCCTCCCTCTTACATGCATGTTTGGTCCACCAGCAATCCTGTTTTGTTTTGGTTTTTTTTCCAGTATGCTTTACTCCCAACGTGGGGCTCGAACTCGTGACCTTGAGATCAAGAGTCATATGCTCTCCTGACTGGACCATCCAGGCCCCCCCGGGGCCACCACTCATCTTAATGGCTCTTCCTTGTATCCAGGATCCCCTATCTTCCTATCCCTCACCTCGACAATGCCGTCACCTCCTCATCAGTCTCTGTGCCTTTGCCCTCTGCTCCCTCATCTCAAGACAATGACCACAGTGATTCTGCTCATATATAAGGCAGATCTCGTGACTCCCTTGCTCAGAACCTTCCCCATCGCTCCATCTCATTCAGAGTAGAAGCCGAAATCCATCCAATGGCCCATGAGGCCCTGCTGGACCCTGCCCCTATCACTTCTTTTTTTTTTTTTTTTTTTTAATGTTTATTTTTGAGAGAGAGAGAGAGACCGAGTGTGAGCGGGTGAGGTGCAGAGGGAGAAGGAGACACAGAATCCGAAGCAGGCTCCAGGCTCCGAGCTGTCAGCACAGAGCCTGACGTGGGGCTCGAACTCACGAACCACAAGCTCATGACCTGAGCCGAAGTTGGACACTTAACCAACTGAGCCACCCAGGCGCCCCATGGCCCTATCACTTCTTTGAACGTCAGCTCCTAATACCTAATCCCTCAATCATCCAGCTCCACTCACGCAAAACCCTTGTTCATTCTTGAACATTCTGGCCTCACAGCCTTTGTGTTTGCTGTTCTCTCCAACTCGAATGTTCTTCTGCCAGAAATCCCTCTGTTCTCACCCTTACTTCGGCCTATTTTCTCACATATGTGACGTTCAGAGGTGGGACCTAGGTTCCTATCTTTCTCCTTCACCATCCTGGCTGTGGCTTCTACTGTCAAGTTTACCTCATGGTCTCACTATGGCTGCTGGAGGTCCAGAAGCCACATACACATTCCAGGCAGGAAGAAGAGAGGTGGGGAGTAAACACCTTTCCTGGGAACTCCGCTTAACTTTTTATTGCATTCCCACCTCTATCTTCAAGGGTGACTGGAAAGTTAGCTAGGCACATCGGTGACTCTAGCAATGTAAAACTCTGTTGGGGGGGGGGGGAATGAGAACATGAATACTGATTAGGCACCTTGGCATTTTCGCTTCGTTTCTGGTTTTTTGTGTAATTGTTTGCATGTGAATATGATTGTAAATCTCAAAAATGTTCAGTGTTTGTTTCAGCCTAAAGTAGCGGGCATATCCGATTAGATGGCCAGATTGGCTAGATTCTCTTCCCTCAGACATTTATGCATCTAGGTGTTCTTTTATTTCCTGCCTTATTGGGGCGCCCGGGTGGCTCAGTTGGTTGAGCATTCAGCTCAGGTCATGATCTCGCGGTTCGTGAGTTCGAGCCCCACGTCAGGCTCTGTGCTGACAGCTCGGAGCCTGCTTGGGATTCTCTCTCTTTTCTCTCTCCGCCCCTACCCCCTTCTCTCTCTCTCTCAAAATAAATAAAATAAACTTAAATAGGTTCTATCACAAGAGCAGGGCTTTAAAAAACTATTGGGTCGTTTGGCATTCAAATTTTTTTCAAAAATGAAAATGAGCCTGTTTTCGGCAGGCTTCAAATGAGTGCCGTCCTGTAATACAAACACAGCCCATTATAACGCCGTAGAACGATCTTGAGCCTAGCTGTAACATGATGATGTTTTGTTCTGTTTCGTTTTGTTTCCATAATGGACATTAACTAACCTCAAAGTGCAATCTGCCACTGAAAGTCTCTGCATGTGACATAGAGCACTGGGCACCAAAGAGGCCCAAGTGGGCAGATCCGGACCAAGAACGAGCTAATTGGAGCTGTCCATCCACTTAGGAGCTTTCATTATATAATAGTTCATCTTTATTTTCCCCAGTTCCAAGTAGGGCCTGAGTCTGTTCACACCCAAGGCCTCCTTAAGACTTGCTTGGGTATGATATTTGCCCCGTGGCCTCAGTGGAAAAGCTTCTAGATGTTTTCTGCTCCACCCCAGCTGATTTCCCATTCCAGGGCCCAGGAGTGTCTCAGTGTGATTTCTCGAACCCGTGTCCAAATTGCCTAGAGTCCGTAAATCAAATGCGAATTTCTGGCCCCAGCTGTGACCGCACTAGTCAGGATCTCCGGGACTGGAGTTGCCACGTTCTCAACAGGCTTCCTGGGCTTGGGCCAACCGACCAAGACTTTCTTCAGAAAGGGGACTCACAGGGGCACCTGGGTGGCTCAGTTGGTAAAGCAGCTGACTTCGGCTCAGGTCATGGTCTCGTGGTCCATGAGTTTGAGCCCCGCGTCAGGCTCTGTGCTGACAGCTCAGAGCCTGGAGCCTGTTTCACATTCTGTGTCTCCCTCTCTCTGACCCTCCCCCGTTCATGCTCTGTCTCTCTCTGTCTCAAAAATAAATAAACATTTAAAAAAAAATTTTTTTTAATAAAAAAAAAAAGAAAGGGGACTCACAGGTGACGAGACGGGGGCTCACTTTCTGGCCCGCCTGTGTCACCATCACCTGTTTGCTGCTCCTTGGAGCACCAGTTGGGGAGTGGGCTCGCCTTTGAGGGAGTCACTGCTATTGTGACCGCTCGCTGAAGAGTGTCCCACAGAGGACGCCATAGGCCACTCGCCCTCCATGTGTCAAGGAAATGGTGCAGGTCTATCAATTTGTGTTCACGGGTATGTATGGCAAACCCAGCCTGTCTTGTTTTGAGGGAACGTTTGTCCCCAGACCGACAAAGACCTCAGAATTGCTGAGAGGCGGCTGTGAAGTCCAGCTGTTTCATCCGAGCAAGTGCCTTCGCTTTTCTGAGCCAAAATATCCTCGACTACAAAATACGAATCCTGGGGCGCCTGGGTGGCGCAGTCGGTTAAACGTCCGACTTCAGCCAGGTCACGATCTCGCGGTCCGTGGGTTCGAGCCCCGCGTCGGGCTCTGGGCTGACGGCTCGGAGCCTGGAGCCTGTTTCCGATTCTGTGTCTCCCTCTCTCTCTGCCTCTCCCCCGTTCATGCTCTGTCTCTCTCTGTCCCCAAAATAAATAAAAACATTGAAAAAAAAAAATACGAATCCTAACGCCTACCTAACAAGGTGATTGCGAGGGTGGGGAGAGGTGACGTATATGACAACGTCTGAATTTTAGTGGCCAACCTTCATTAAATCCGCGTCTGAAAGGAAAACCATCTCCGGTAGTTGGCTTATTCTGGCTCGGACTCGTCTTCGGCAAGCTGGTTGCCTGTTCCTGTGAGTTGACCGTTCTCCAGCTGGCTGTGTCACATTTGAAGATGCCGTTCTCCTCATCTTCTCCAAACCCACTTAGCTGTCAGCTCCAGCAAGCTGGCACGTGATCCCACAGCGTTTGCGCGGCCCTAGAGAGAGCCGTTCCTGGAAGGAGTGTCACGGCGTGAGCCGTGGGAGCTCAACCGCCAGGGAAGAGGGAAGTTCAGGGTCTCATCTTGTAACACTATAGCGGTGAGCTGAGATTGGCGGCCCGTGTCTGAGGCAGCCCTGTGTGTTTGGGTCTGCCTGGTGAGCAGTGGACACCAATGGAGAGCCATGGCGGGGTGGGGGGTGCGGGGGGAGGCAGCATTCCCAGCGCTGCGGCTTATAGTAACCATAACAACTGTCCAGTCTTTTCTCCCTGCCCCGTCTCACTTGCCAAAGGACAACGTTCCTCACCGACAAGGGGATGGACAAACACCACCATTCCTTTTAAAGATGGTGCTGGGGAGGGGCGCCTGGGTGGCTCAGTCGGTTAAGATGTCAGCTTAGGTCACGATCTCTCCGTCCGTGAGTTTGAGCCCCACGTTAGGCGCCGTGCTGACAGCTCAGAGCCTGGAACCTACTTCAGATCCTGTGTCTCTCCCTCTCCCTGCCCCTCCCCAACTCGCGCTCCGTCTCTCTCTGTCTCTCAAAAATGAATAAACGTTAAAATAAATAAATAAATAAATAGATGGTGCTGGGGAGGAAAAATTTTTCTCTGTCCTTCAAGATTCTTCTAGCTGGTCTAGGAATTAAATCGACACGAGATAGATTAACAGGGCAACATCTCATTTAAACTTGTACATATGGGGAATCTACACACACAGGAGATTCCAAAGACAGGCGGGCAAAATGAGGTACATATGTCATCCTGAACTAGAAAGAGCGGGGAGAGGGTCTGGGACTTCAAAGGGGAGGAAAGCAATTCACGGGAAGGTGAAAAAAACGTAAAGGTTTGGTAAACACGTGTTTGCCGGGGCCCTCAGAAACAATGGGACAGAGGGAGGAATTTTAACAAACAGACTTGCCAAACCCCTTTCTGTCTGTGTTCTGGTTCATATGATCAGGTAGTTATCTAATGTAGCAAAATCTCCTTCGGGCAGGTTCTTCATCTACATCCTTTCAGACAGTTAGGGGGAAGGTCAAAGTTTCTTCCTGAGTCTTTGGGCCATGATTATTTTGCAACTCTGAACCCCCGCCATGGTCAGAAACCACCCCGATTCTTCTCCCGTGTGGAGTTCAGCCAGTGCCTTGAAATAGCCTCTAAGCATCTGAGAAGTTTTAAAAGCAATTTTTTTCTTTAACGTTTATTTATTTTTGGGACAGAGAGAGACAGAGCATGAACGGGGAGAGGGTCAGAGAGAGAGAGGGAGACACAGAATCTGAAACAGGCTCCAGGCTCTGAGCTGTCAGCCCAGAGCCCGACGCGGGGCTCGAACTCACGGACCACGAGATCATGACCTGAGCCGAAGTGGGACGCTTAACTGACCGAGCCACCCAGGTGCCCCTAAAAGCAATTTTTAAAAAATCTTGTTAAACAGAAACTGTGAAGCGTTTGCCTTCATGGAAGGAAACTGTGAGATTGGGAATCTTGTCACCATAAACCCTTCCGTAACTTTTGAATCTGAACCTGGAGAATGCACCTCATATTTTAAAACGTAATAAGGGGCACCTGGGTGACTCAGTCGGTTGAGCGTCCGGCTCTTGATTTTGGCTCAGGTCATGATTTCATGGTTCATGGGTTCAAGCCCCACCTAGGGCTCTGCGATGAATATGGAGCCTGCTTGAGATTCTCTCTCTCCCCCTCTCTCTGTCCCTCCCCTCTCTCTCTCCTCTCTAAAATAATAAAAAGTTTAAAAAATAAAACATTTTTTTAAAATATACAATAAAATTGGGCACCTGGGTGGCTCAGTCAGTTAAGCGTCTGACTTTGGCTCATGTGATGATCTCACAGCTCGTGGGTTCGAGCCCCGCGTCGGGCTCTGTGCTGACAGCTCGGAGCCTGGAGCCTGCTTCCGATTCTGTGTCTCCCTCTCTCTCTGCCCCTCCCCTGGTCACGCTCTGTCTCTCTCTCTCCCTCAAAAATAAATAAAGATTTTGAAAAAATATTTGTAATACAATAAAATGAAGATGAAAACTTCCATGTTAAAACGCAAGATTCTGCGGTTGTTAAATGTCTCAGAAAAGTACGGCAGTCTTGCCAGCTTCCCTTAAGTCCAGTTTTTCAGACTTTGAGCCTCTCTTCTCCCCTCCCCACCCCCAGGTGCTGCGACCGGTTTGGCCAGATTTCACCCCCACCCTCTGGTCAGAGATCCGAGGTTACTCCTCGAGAGGCTAATGGCTGGAAAAGACTGGAAGGTGTGGCGGCAGAAATGCGGCTCACACCCTGCCAGAAGCTTCTTCTACACACCTCTGGTGACTCGGAACCCCATCGCCCCGCACGCTCCTCAACTGTTGGTTCTCCCAAGCCAAGATGTCTCCAGAGGGCTGGCAACCAGCCCTGGGGGAGGGGGTGTTGGGCTCCCACCTGGAAACAAGAGTCCCGGCACCAGCTAGTAAAGTGACTTCAGAGCCCTTCGAGGGTTCCTCGTGTCACCCAGGCCGTTGAGATCTGACCTCTCAGAGGCCCGGGCTCCAACGACTAAAATCCGCTCAGACCTTAACCTTGGGACTCGGGCTGTGAGGGGGCCAGGCTGCTCCTCAGAGTTCAGGGAAAGCAGCCTGCCATACGAGACGGGCTACTCAGAAGCTCGTTTTGGGGGCGCCTGGGTGGCTCAGCCGGTTAAGCGTCCGACTCTTGGTGTCGGCTGGGGTCATGATCTCGTGGTTCGTGAGTTCAAGCTCCGTATCAGGCCCCTCGCTGACAGCGCAGAGCCTGCTTGGGATTCTCTCTCCCTCTCTCTCTCTGCCCCTCCTCCACTTGCACTGTCCCTGTCGCTCTCAAAATAAATAAATAAACCTAAGAAAAAAGAAAAAGAAACTTGTTTTGTGGCTGTTCTGTCATTTTAGGAGAGAATATATTTTTACCCAAGATCCAGGTCCACAGGCCTGCGGGAGTGAATGGAAGAGCCTCCTGCTCTGCCTCAGACTTGGGACTCAAGGGTGTCCTTTGGACCCCACGTGGGCTGGCTCGGGCTCAGGAGCCGAGTGGCCACCAATTCCATTCTGGATCCCTTTCTTTTCACAAGACACCAGTCGCTTGGCTGCTGGCCACCCGCTGTGTTGTCTGAACTTGTTTGCAGGCTGAACACCAGCAGGATCGTCAGACGTTCCTGAGTTAAATCTCTTTTCCCACCATCACCACCCCCCACTCTGGTCCCTGCAGCCACCCAGGAGACCCAGCCTGCAGGCTGCCATGGGTCTTTGATCGCAACTAATTACACCTTCTCTTTTGGTTTACAAAACGCCCTCACAAACCTTATTACAGGTTTATCCCACTGGGCACTGTGTACCTGTGTACCTTAACAACTCAATAAACTCGGAATTCGTTCTCATAACCACCCCGTGAGTCCTGCAGGCTAATTGTCTTCTTCCTCTTTTCTTTCTTCTTTCTTTCTTTCTTTCTTTCTTCTTCTTTTGTTTTAATTTAAATGAAGAAATACAAAGAATGTGTGGGTTTTGCCTAAGGCCACCAGCAGGAGAGGCGCAGACCTGTGGATGGGCTCCAGCCTCCTTTTTTGCCGACTAGGGGAGGCGCAAGGGAGGGCTACCCAGACACCATGTGGCACTCCAAAATGCAATTGATATTCACAACGACACGGATGGGCCTAGAGGGTACTATGCTAAGTGAAATAAGTCAGACAGAGAAAGACAGATATCATAGGATTTCACTTAGAGGTGGAATCTAAAAACCAGATCAGAACAACAAAACCCAGAAACACATTCATAAATAGAACAAACTGGTGGTTGCCAGAGGGTCGGGAGGGCGGTGGGAGGGTGGGCAAAACAGGTGAATGGGATCAAAAAGTACAAACTCCCAGTTATACAATAGATAAGTCACAGGGATGAGAAATACAACATAGGGAATACAGTCGATAATACTGTAATAACTTTGTATGGTGACTGCACTTATGGTATTTCATAATGTATGTAATTGTCGAATTGCTACATTGTGCATCCAAAACTCATATAATATTGCACGTCAACCATACTTTAATTAAATATATATATATTTATAATATATATAAATATTTATATACATAAATGTTTATATATAAATTTAAATATATTAATATATATTAATAAATATATAAATATAATAATAAAATATATATAATAATAAATAAAATAAAAATAATAAAATAATAATAAATAATAAAATAAATAAAAATAAATAAAATAAATAATAAAATAAATAAAAATAAATAAAATAAAGAAATAATAAAATAAATAAAATAATAATAAAAATAATAATAATATCTATCTATATATATATATATATAGATATTTATAAAACTGTCTAGTGGCTGCTGATCTCTTTACTCAGTCAGCATTTTGGTTGTCCCAATGGCACGGACCCTACAGAGCTTCAGGGCAGGCATTCTCCAAAGGCCTTCTTCAACATAGGGATTACTGTGACTCCGAATCAGGCCTATTTCCTTTCTTCTGCTTAGATGTCTTTGTATAAGTAAAGTCACAAATGGGCCAAAAAGCTCAATTTAAAGTTGCCAAGGAAGAATGAATCAATCTTTTTCCTCACAGTCCCAATTTCCAGGAAAGCCAAACGTTCTTGAGCAATGGTCTTTCCCATTCCAGGAAGACACCAACCAGGAAGCTGCAAGAAATAACTCATTCATCAGATTGTACTGAGACATCGCCATTTCCCCCAGAGGACAGAGGAAGAGTCTGGGGAGGAAGACATCTGATATGGTAGTGATGAGGTTTGGAGAAGTAGGGATCTGGAGCTGATGGCCAAGAAAGAATTCTTGAGATGTCTTTGATGCAAAAAGGTGATATTGTTAAAGCAAGGGGACAAGACCCCTGGGCAGAAAGTGAGGCACTGGGGTTGTAGAGTGACTAGTTATATACTAAGGAGGTGGGGAAAGTTAAAGGCAAAAGGGAGGCCTCCAGAAGGACTTCCATATGCTAAGGAAGGCTCATAAGATACTGGAGGCCTAGCTATTGTCAAGCTAAGGTTGTTCACTTAGTAAGGTATTCAAGTTAAGACAGGAGGGAGTTCCTGGAAGAATGTTATACTCTGTATTTGCTTCAAGTATTTGTCAATGGGCTGCGGGTTATCAGGAAATTTAATTTTTTTTTTTTAATCTTTTTTTTTTTTTTCAACGTTTATTTATTTTTGGGACAGAGAGACAGAGCATGAACGGGGGAGGGGCAGAGAGAGAGGGAGACACAGAATCGGAAACAGGCTCCTGGCTCCGAGCCATCAGCCCAGAGCCCGACGCGGGGCTCGAACTCACGGACCGCGAGATCGCGACCTGGCTGAAGCCGGACGCTTAACCGACTGCGCCACCCAGGCGCCCCAGGAAATTTAATTTTACCTACCGTTTCCTTTTTGCCTTTGGTCCCCACATCACTATAGTGGGGAGGGTGATGTTGGGTCTTCAGGAAACTGAGTCTATAGGTTTCTGGAGATTAGGCTATTGATAAGATTGCCTTTTTCTCACAATTTACTAGAACACTTGTAAACTGATGGGACAGTGATCTCTATCAGTTAACTGTTTGTTTTTCCCTTTCCTTTGTCCTTGGGCAGCCAGGAGTGCCTGAGGAATACCAGACCTATCCACATATTCCCCTGAGCAGGAGTGGGGGTGCAGGTTGCAGGGGAGGGGGTGAAGGGGGAGGTGTCAGCTTGCCTGATGCTCCCTCTTCAGTAGCTCGAGCTGCAGCAGCTCCACAGGCCATGGAAGAGGCACGTGTCCCTTTGATCTAATGACGCTTGGTTATTATTTTGCAGGGGTGTGGGCCATCATGTGAAGAGAGACAATCCAGAACTCAAAACTTACACAAAATGATGGACTGAATGTCCTTTCCAAGTCTCCCGGAGCATTGTCTAAGTTCACCTAAGGATCATTCAGTGCTCCAGGGAAATGAAATTGTGGGTTGACTCACTATTGATTGGGACCTAGACCCTGCTAAGAGTATATGTTTATTTGTAGAAAACTGACAAGTTGCAAATGATTTTTGTCAGGTAGACAATGCAAATGAACTCTGTCCAGTAGAACAGGTAACCTTAAAGGTTATGGTTTCATTGCCCTGAAGGACATTAACCAGTCTTGTATCTAACTTTGCCTTCTTGTTCTACATTATTTATCCCACTGAGTAAACATTTACTATGCATCATGATGCTTCAGAAAAATAAATAATTCTGGGGCGCCTGGGTGGCTCCGTCGGTTGAGCGGCCGACTTCGGCTCAGGTCACGATCTTGCGGTCCGTGAGTTCGAGCCCCGCGTCGGGCTCTGTGTTGACAGCTCAGAGCCTGGAGCCTGCTTCCGATTCTGTGTCTCCCTCTCTCTCTGACCCTCCCCCGTTCATGCTCTGTCTCTGTCTCAAAAATAAATAAACGTTAAAAAAAATAAATAAATAAATAAAAATTAAAAAAAAAAGAAAAATAAATAATTCTTAGGGGCTGTTTTTCTAAAACAAGCTACCAGCTTCAAGAGAAGAACAAAACCCATCTGAAAAGCCCAGCAATTCTGCTCCCTGCTGTTATCCACTCGGAGCCTTTGGGGTTGGCTACCCCAGCTGTTGCAAAAAGAAAAAAGAATAGAAGGGAAGACTCCACTGGTATTCAGCTGCAGAAGATACTTTAAGAATATCCTCATCCTGTGAGAAAAAGCTATTTGTTTCAAGGCGGTGGGGGCGAGCGGGGTGGAGCCCCCATGTGGGGCATCCTCCAAAGGTCTAAACAGAATCTTATCTTTTTATCCAGTAACAGAGGCTGACGTAGTTAAACTGGGGCTCAGGCTAGCTACAGAATTGCTCACTCTACAGCGCTAGGGTATAAGCCCCCTGAGCAGAGACTGGGCCTTTGTTCACCTCTGTGTCCCGAGGAAAGTCAAAAAATGGGATGCAAAGGGAAGATGTATGTGTCTGCACTGAAGATCCAGTCTGACGACGACCCCCTACAAAAGGAAATGAGGGAACTTTGGGGGGTGATGGGGATGGTGGTTTGCCTGGAGGCAAATATTTGTCGAAAGTGATCAGCAGTACACTTCAAATGTGTGCATTTTAGTGTAGGTAAATAACACCTCAATAAAATTGATTTAAGAAGAAAAAAGCACTAATTGAGATTTCCAGTGTCTTTGGGGTGCCTGGGTGGCTCAGTCGGTTAAGCGTCCGACTTCAGCTCAGGTCATGATCTCACAGTTTGTGAGTTCGAGCCCCACATCGGGCTCTGTGCTGACAGCTCAGAGCCCGGAGGGAGCCTGCTTAGGATTCTGTGTTTCGCTTTCTCTCTGCCCCTTCCCCACTCGCGCTCTATCTCTCTCAAAAATAAACATTAAAAAAAATTTTTTAATTAAAAAAAAAAAAGATTTCCAGTATTTTTAAGATAGTCTGTGACTCATTCCAAGCGATGCCTGGTTTACAGAGGGCAGACTTCACTCCCCTGCTATTTTCAGAGTTTCTATTTGAAATGCAAATACTTACCAATAAACACAAATACTTTGGGAGACCTAGTGAAAGCAGAAGTCTTTTCTTACGGAATCACATTTATTTTTTTTTTTTTAATTTTTTTTCAATGTTTTTCATTTATTTTTGGGACAGAGAGAGACAGCATGAACGGGGGGAGGGGCAGAGAAAGAGAGAGACACAGAATCGGAAACAGGCTCCAAGCCATCAGCCCAGAGCCCGACGCGGGGCTCGAACTCACAGACCGCGAGATCGTGACCTGGCTGAAGTCGGACGCTTAACCGACTGCGCCACCCAGGCGCCCCCGGAATCACATTTAAGAACAAAAAAAAACCTAAGATTCATCGTTTGGTATTAGTTGACCAATTGACCAATTGCCCTTCATTTCAGCCCGCAAAACAACAAAAAACAAAACAAAACAAACCAAAAAAACCCCACTAAATAATTGTGAAAATTCTAATTAGAAAGAATGTTAACAATTATCTAGTGACCAGCCCATTCATTTAACAGATGTGGAAACTGAGGCCCAGCTAAGAAAGGACAATTGGGAAATGTGTTGTTCAGAGGTGATCCTTCCAGTCAGGGGTTAGATCTTTCCAGAAATCTTCCTCACTTCCTCTTGAATGGCAACCCAGTGATATTTCTGCAGATAGTCTCTTTGAGAAGCACTGGCAACAGAGAGAGTTCCAATAATGAAGATAAAATGTCCTACACCTTTTAAAAAATGTCTAATGTCAAATTGGTCCAGGATACCCAGGATGAAGTTGTATTTTCAGTTATGTTTTCCTTAAATAAAATGGATTAGGGGCGCCTGGGTGGCCCAGTCAGTTGAGCGTCCGACTTCGACTTCAGCACAGGTCATGATCTCGCGGTCCGTGAGTTCGAGCCCCGTGTCGGGCTCTGTGCTGACAGCTCGGAGCCTGGAGCCTGCTTCGGATTCTGTGTCTCCCTCTCTCTCTGCACCCCCACTCGTGCTCTGTCTCTGTCACTCTCAAAAATGAATAAATGTTAAAAAAAATTTTTTTTAATGGATTCAAAGCCCTTTTTGAGATAATAATGTCTCTGTCATCGCCATTTAAAAAAATTAATCTAGTTTATTTTCTTCCACCGATTTTTTATTTATTTATTTATTTTTTCATGTTTATTTACTTTTGAGACAGAGAGAGAGACAGAGCATGAACGGGGGAGGGTCAGAGAGAGAGAGGGAGACACAGAATCGGAAACAGGCTCCAGGCTCTGAGCTGTCAGCACAGAGCCGTCGCGGGGCTCGAACTCACGAACTGCGAGATCATGACCTGAGCCGAAGTCGGCCGCTTAACTGACTGAGCCACCCAGGCGCCCCTCTTCCACCGATTTTTAAGATAAAAATTTACACTTGCAACAGATGTTGCAAGGATAGACTTCTTGCACAGATAGATCAAGACATTTGTCTTCAGACCCTTGCCAAGAGTTAAGCAATCATTGAACATGGCATCACATCCACTTTGGTCCCCATGAAGAGTTTTAGCACACTCCTATCAAATACATACGATGTGAAAGACGCGGTGCTAAGCTAAGTGTGGGTGGAGAAGCCCCTGCAAGTGCTAGAAGGAAGGCGGGGGGCAGGGGGTGAGGTGAGGGGTGGATTACAAACCTTCGGTGGTAGCGTTCATTCATTCATTCAACAAGTCTGGCTATGGCGTGCTCTCCTGAGCTGTTAAGACACTTCTAAACCACCAGAGGGGATGACTGTGGGGCCGAGGCTGGAGCTGCAGTAAGAAAGTGTGATGAGGGCTCTTTGCCAATTTCCATTCTGTTTTCCCAATTCAGAGGGAAATTTCCCATTGTTTCTCACCTGCTCCCAAGGCAACAGACGAGTTGCGAGCTGTTTACACTAGCAAGCAAGCTGTATTGATCTATAAACCGAGTAAAGCATATTAAAATGATTTCTTAGCAATAATCCTTTAACTAAGAACTTACATTTTGGATGCTGTAAGGGAAAATCATGCACTCCATCACGGCCCCCAGCAATGCCGAAGACCAGAGCAGCGAGATAGGCTCACCTCAAGATTTAATCTTGATTCCAAACCTTTGCAGAGAGAACTGTTTCTTTCATAGCAACCTGGTATTTTCTCTCACCTGCAGGGGAGAGGAAACCCATATTCAGGCGACCCAGAAAAAAATAAAAATAAAATAAATAACCAAACAGTCTCAGCTGGAGAGGGTGGCCCTCTGGGGTATTCTTGACCCATCGCATCATACCCAGGCTTGGGGGTGGAGAGGGCAGACGCTTCTAGAATGCTTTAGCCCCATCTCAAGTTTCTGAATTAACATTCTTCAGGTCCTCTTTCCCCAGATCTTTAAGCACCCAAACAATCGGGAAGAAAGTGTTTTGTTGTGTTTTTTTAATGTTTATTTATTTTTGAGAGACAGAGCAAGACAGAGTGCGAGCCGGAGCGAAGAGAGAGAGGGCAACACAGAATCTGAAGCAGGCTCCAGGCTCTGAGCTGTCAGCACAGAGCCCAACGTGGGGCTCAAACTCATGAACGTGAGAACATGACCTGAGCTGAAACCAAGAGTCAGACGCTAACCCACTGAGCCACCCAGGTGCCCCAGGAAGGGTTTTGTTTTTGTTTTTTTTGCTTTTTAAATGTTTATTTTTGAGAGAGAGAGAGAGAGAAGCAGAGAGAGCATCTGAAGCAGGCTCTGTGCTGACACAGAGCCCAACATGGGGCTCGACCCCACAAACTGAAATCATGACCTGAGCGGAAGTCCGATGCTCAACTGACTAAGCCACGCAGGTGCCCCAGGAAGGTTTTGAAGATAATGGCTACATTAGGGATGAGCTTCTGCAGAATAAACACCATTCGCGACCGTTCTCTGAACAGATGCCCCAAGATGCTGAATAAGTAATATGACGTGAGGACAGGGGAAGGGAATCATGAGCTTTGTCTCCTTGGTTAGTCAAATTCTTCCAGCAAATCCCAATGAAAGAGCTCTTGCCACTGAGGACCATTCAATACAGGACTGCTGGTGCACAGGGGACAGCTTCCTCCCCAAAATCTCAAAGAGCTGCCCCCAAATGCCAACTAAAACAAAAAGCTCCATCCGAAGATCCTGGTTTACTTCAGGCCCTAATCCTTCCACATCTTTCTACGTAATAAGGTAGAACTCTCATCCTGGGACTGCGGGGCGAGAGCGCCTAGGTCAGACATCCAGACCCTTCCTGCCGCTCCATCTCTAAGGGAAGAATGAGACAGGTCTTGAGATGTATGCCCAAACCAGCTACTGTCCCTGCTCTCCAACCTGCCTCCCACTTCCAAGCCACGATTTTAAACTATGTTTAAAACGGACCACGGTGCAAAATACGCCTGGGCCTCACAGGTTCAGCGGGTGAGAAAGACCCTTGAGGCCTGGAGGAGGAGACCCCGTGGGCGATGCCTAAGAAAGGGGCGGGGCCCGAGGCCAAGGCGGACTGAGGGCGTGGTGGACGTGGTGGGGGCGTGGCGTCTACGAGGACTTGCTGGGCGTGGCAGGGTGAGGTGGGCGGGGCTGCGGGCGTGGGGCGTGGCTGGAGGACGCGGCGGTGACTTGCTGGGGCGTGGCGGGGCGTGGTAAGGTGGGGTGGGCGGGGCTGTGGGTGTGGGACAGGGGCGTGGCGGACGTGGCGGGGCGTGACGTCGGTAGGGACTTGTAGGGAGGGCGTGGGTGTAGGGGAGAAGCTGGGCAGGGCCGGGCGGGGCCGGAGCTGGGCCGGGCGAGGGGGGGCGGGGCCGGAGCTAGGCGGGGCTGGAAGGGGCGGGGCCCAGCGGCCTTTGGCTGGATCTCACCCGGCGGTTGGCGCCGTTAGTCTCGCGGAGTCGAGGCTGTCGGTGTTCCTTGTTCTGAACGCCCGCCCTATCGCCATACAGTGGATAAACCGCTCTCTGGTTAGGGTGGGACAGACTGCAAGGAGGCCCCGCCTGGCCCGGCCTCCGGGTAGAGGGCACTGCTCAGGGCGCAGAAACCTGTTGAAGCCACGGCAGCAAGCCTGTGAGGAAACTGCTAGGACCCCCAGGCGAGGATGTAGGCAGGTGGAGAACGAGCCGGTTCATCCATGAAACTGTCCCAAGGGCTTACCGAGTGAGTTTCTTCTGGTGAACGTTTTCACCGCTGAAGGCAGAAGAGGTTTGCCCTAGAAGACACCCCTCTTGGTTTGGGCCCACGTTTTTTGGGGGAGGGGAGCATGCATCTATCTCCCCACCTGGGGCCCCACAGCCCTCCCTCAGTGAAAGAAAGCAGGCAGCTCGAGAGGGTGGCAGTGTGCAGGGGTTGGCGAGGCTTGGAGGCCCCGACCCCGGGCCCTGGGCAGCCTGCACACCGCCCGCCGTCCCGGCCCGCGCCCCGGCCCACCGGGCCGGGTGGGACGCGCGGAACCCCTTCCAGGCACCCTTCTTTTCCTCGTCTGGGCCCTCCCAGGACGCTTTGTTTTCCTAACGAGCATTCTGCAGCCTCTACACTCCTTATTTGGCCTCTGAAGTCTCTGGAAGCCACCCTCATTATTGATCTGTCGTTTCTCCTGACAGGCCTGTGCACTTCTAAATTGCACAGCGAACCCGAGGTGGAGACTTGGGGAGAGTACCATACAAGCTGCCAGGAGGCTGGGACCTGGCGCCTGCTCTGGAGTCTAGCTTCCTTCTGAAATACCCAGGAAGGTCATAAGGGGATCCCGTGCCCATCCGCGGCTCCTCCTTCAGCTCACACTCAGAGGTGGACTTTGAACCCCATTCCCCAGGCGTGGATGTCCCCCTCCTCTTCTCCCTGACCCTTCCCTTGGTGCCCATTTGCCCAATCTTGCCAGCCCCCCCCCCCCATTTCTCTGGTGCGGTTCTCCGTGCCTCCCCAGATCCCTTCCTTTGGCTGAGGGAGACTTCCAAGGGCAGGGGGTTCCCAGTCGGGATGGACTTGTTCTCCCCTCTTCTCTGTCTCCTACAGTTCTATTTACAGCTTTTTCCCCAGATGTCCTTGGCTCTTCTCTCTCCCTAAGATGATCCTGCTTTCACCATCTCTTGGTTCACCTCCTCGTGTTCCCTGTACCTTCCGTCTTTCCCTCAACCTTCCGGCTCCTCCTAGCCGTGAACGAGCGGGTTTTGTGTGCCGGCCATTGGGCACAGCTTGTTGTCATCCTTGATGTGTTTAAAACTCACTCTGCAGGTCTGCGAGGGATAAATAGTTCTCCGCTTTTGTCTGAATTGTTCAAGGCCACGGAGCAACTCGTTAGAATCGGAGCCACAGTCAGGAGATCCAGCTAAACCTCGGCTGCTGTACGGGTGAAACCTCTTTTCTTTTCTTTTTTTTTTTTTTTAATTTTTTTTTCAACGTTTATTTATTTTTGGGACAGAGAGAGACAGAGCATGAACGGGGGAGGGGCAGAGAGAGAGGGAGACACAGAATCGGAAACGGGCTCCAGGCTCTGAGCTATCAGCCCAGAGCCTGACACGGGGCTCGAACTCACAGACCGCGAGATCGTGACCTGGCTGAAGTCAGAGGCTTAACCGACTGCGCCACCCAGGTGCCCCTGAAACCTCTTTTCTTGTTGTCGTCTTGCCTACAGTTCTTTTTCTCTCCTAGGATGGTTGTGGCACCTTGGAGACAGACCCAGGAGCCAAAGTCATAGAACAGGCCAGGGTCTGGCCACCTGTGGACCTCCTGTCCATGCCCATAACCAAAGACCACCAGGAACAAAGTTGGATTTACTGATTTGTTGCCGACGACGTACGGGTATAGCCGAGGAGTCCTGGGGCGTCTCAGTACGAAGGTGTCACAAGGGACTTATAACAGAACTTGTGTTAAAAACCGTAGGGGGGGGGTGGAGTTTCGAGGAAGCGGGGGTTCATTCTGGACTGCATGCTTTCAGGAAGCAAGATCCATTCTGTGATTGAGCATCTCAATTTTCATAGAGAAGCTGAGACAAAGGCAGAGCTAAAACTGCGGTTGGTAACCAGACAGCCATCGCTGGGGGGCGGGGAATGTTGGGTGGTTTTTGTGGTTCGCACAGTGGCCTTCATTTTGTCTGTGCTTGGACACAAGCGTGGAATAGTCCTGTTTGGTCAGGCCTTGTCTGATGGTGGCTATCCAAGAGACTGGTTCTGTTCAGGCCTAGCTGTGAGCACCTGGCTGATCAGAGCTAGCTGCCAGGGACTACTTTTCTCTTTCTCACCTCAAAGGCAAAGCCTTGACCTTCAAGGGCCAGCTGCCTGTCCATCCTAGTCTCATATCTTCATGTTGGGATAAGGATCATCACACTGGAAAAGGAAGAGGGATGGACAAGAACAGGGAGGGGAGTTTCCTGGGGGTGGGGGTGAAATAGCAGCCTAGCTTAGGGTGTTCATGGCTCTGTGACTTGAACGGATCCAGGGTTCCCTTCCTCTATTGGAGGAAGCTCTGATAAAGAGGTGGGGGGAGGGCAGTAAATGGCCATTCTTAGTACAGATAATTCTCACTTAGAAACACGATCCGTTCTCTTAGGAAACCTAGGTGGAGTGATCATACGTCCCAATTTTCTGGTACACTCCTGCTCTCAAGTGTTACAACTACTCGATTACTGTGGATATAGTTTTGCTACATATTTTATAGAATTCAGACTTTTTAGTGAAGGGAATCCATTACTTGTCTGACCCTATGAGGAGCAGACAGCAAAATGGAATTCGAAGTGCAAGAGATTTATTAGGGGGAACACCTGTGAGGGATCAAGGGTTTGAGGGAGCAGGAGCCGGCAGGGGGAGCCCTCTGCAGTTCGGCGCGGGGTGGGGGGGTGGGGGGGGAGGGGACGCTTGTGCGGGCTGACCCGGGAGAGAGGGACTGGGTAGGGAGAACCACGGGCCGCAGTGCACTTCTGAGAAAATCTTGGCCAAGCCGCTGGGGACTCCCTATGTTTACCTGCCTCATCAGAGGAGTCCCCTTATTTAGCGGGACAGTGTGGCCTCGATGCCCCTGTCCTGCTCAGTCATTGCCCAGAGGCAGCGAGGGAAAGACTGGCCTCC
This sequence comes from Prionailurus viverrinus, assembly GCF_022837055.1. Taxonomy (NCBI): domain Eukaryota; kingdom Metazoa; phylum Chordata; class Mammalia; order Carnivora; family Felidae; genus Prionailurus; species Prionailurus viverrinus. The sequence continues at coordinate 14,302,161 of NC_062562.1, read as the reverse complement.
TGTCCCTGGGGGGCAGCAGCCGAGGCTGGGGCTCTCTTGTAGACATCTGGGCCACCCCTCCCCGGGGGGCATACATTTCTTCAGTGGACAGTTCGCTTATTTTGAGCCACTGAACCAGTTTAAGTGCCCCCAGAAGTGGGCACCAGGATGGGATTAGACATGCAAGAGATTTATTGAGGGGAATGGCCGGCAGGATGAAGGGGGGAAAGAGAAGAGAGGGAAAAAAACCCACAAAACCCTACACAAATGTGATACAACCTGTGTACTACTGGTGAAGAAATAAATTCACAGAAGAGGGTTGTTTTGTTCAACGTTTATTTATTTTTGGGACAGAGAGAGACAGAGCATGAACGGGGGAGGGGCAGAGAGAGAGGGAGACACAGAATCGGAAACAGGCTCCAGGCTCTGAGCCATCAGCCCAGAGCCTAACGCGGGGCTCGAACTCCTGGACCGCGAGATCGTGACCTGGCTGAAGTCGGACACTTAACCGACTGCGCCACCCAGGCGCCGCTAGGGTTGTTTGTTTTTTAAGCCTCTGTTAAGTCACGTGTGCTGAACTTTGGCGTGGGAAATACGGTTTCTTCATAAGCCATGGAATCTGATACCTCAAACAAGGTCTGCCTCAATTATTTTTTGCACGGCTCTTTTTTTGTGAGGGCTTCTCAGGTATCTAGGGCTCCCCAACTTCTCAGTGGGGGGCAGGGGGTGATTTTTGCCTTCCCCCAGGGGACATGTGGCAATGTCTGCAGACATTTGGGCTGTCACAGTGGAGTGGCTGGTGGGCAGATGTCAGGGAGCTGCTTAAACATCCTGACGTCTGCACACAACAGCGCCTGTATAGCAAAGGCTCATCTGGCCTCAAATGTCAGTACCGAAGGTGAAGAACTCTTCCTTGCCGACCCTCTTTACCCTCTCGCAAAGAAACTAGCCACGTGGGCCTAGTGGGGAGACCTCCAGAGCCTGGGACCTCCTGGATAGAGATGCAGCCCCAAATCAGCTCAGAGCAATGGAGCTGCAGGCAGCAAAAGACCTAACACAAGACCGTGGGAGAGAGACCCAGCATCCTGCAGAAGGCTAGACTGCTTTTCTATTTAAATAGCAACTTTTTGTTTAATGAATGCCGCAGACCACCCCCCCAATAGATTTCCAAAGCTGTAACTAAAACGCATGAAATGCCTTATGTAAGTTAACAGCAACTCATGTCAGAGAGTAAAATGCTTGCAAACCTGATCCACCACCCGCCGCCCCCCCCCCCCCCAGCACTATGCTTTATATGCAGTAACCTCTGAGAGCTGTACCCACGCCTGCCTGCCCTGACATTCTGTCAGTTGTATTTAGAAGGTAATTCGAAACTTTCCCAGCCTGTCTCGCTTAACATCTGCGTTTGGGGAACTCTCAACAGAAATGGTTCTTCTAAACACTGGCTGAAAAACACGGACTTTGCTTTTTCTCCTTCCCGTTGACCCTGAGTGTTTTCTGTTTTACGTCCCAGCCAATGTGACCAGCAGCCTCGAGGGAATTCCGGGACACATTGAAAAAAATGGAAACCTGGATTCCCAGATCTGTTCACTTCGTCCTTACTGAGGTGGTAGCACTGAGCACCAGAGGTGCAGGTGACTTCCTCCTTGACTGCAGGGCATGGACATAAAAATAACAGCACATGTTCGATGTACTTACGCCCCTGTCCAGGCTCCACCCACCTCTCCCCTGTCCTGTGCCCCGGGAGTCTGAGCAGACCGCATTGCCTAGACCCAGTACTGTTAGCTGCTTTTCAGTGGGGTTCACCCAGTGAGCAAGAAGCACACTGTCAAGCTGGGAGGGTGGGCACAGGCAGGTGTTTGGCTGGTTCTCCCAGTCCCCCCTCTGTGCTCTGGGCTGCATTTCCTGGCTGTGGTTGTGTCCCCCTGCACAGAGCTCTCTTCCCATGTGCTCCTGCTCAGTGGTTCCCAGGAAGCACTATCTGGCCCCCAAGCCCCTTGCTTGATCCTTCTGCCCCACAGGGTGCTTCCTGCTGTGGCCAGGGAGCTTACTTGCTGAGAATGCCCGTATCTCTGTAAATACAGGAGTCCTCACGTCACCCAGTGGTCGTGGGACTGTAAAAATGCCCAAGCAAGCTGCAATTGTGCAAAACAACCTTCGTGATCAATGGAGTGAATTACGATCCACCTATCAAAAAGTTCGTGAACACATTAAAACCCTCTTGCTGCTGGTAAGAGAAAAGGCACAAATATTAAATACAACAGTTTGAATCACCCCCGGCACTGAGAAAGTATTTCCTCGGAAAAGTCTTGCCAGGAGGAATTTGAACAGTGCCTTGCATGTTTCTCCCCGCCGGCTAATCTTGCTATAGAGTGGGCATCTTTTCTGTGCCTCGGCAAATTGTCATACTGCTTTCTAAGTTTGGATCAGCTTCCAGCATTTATCTTACAATTTTTTTTAATTAAGTTTATTTTGAGAGAGAGAGGGGTGGGGAGGGGCAGAGAGAAAGGAAGACAAAATCCCAAGCAGGCTCTGCACTGTCAGCATGTAACCTGACCCAGGGCTCGACCTCATGAAACCGTGCCATCAAGAGAGTCAGACGCTTAACCAACTGAACCACCCAGGTGCCCCTATCTTTCTTACTATTTAAAAAAAATTTTTTTTTAATCAATTTTGAGAGACAGAGCGCAAGCAGGGGTGGAGCAGAGAGAGGGAGACACAGAACCTGAAGCAGGCTCCAGGCTCTGAGCTGTCGGTTCGAACTCAAGCGGGTGAGATCATGACCTGAGTTGAAGTTGGACGTCCAATGGACTGAGCCACCCCAGCGTCCCCATCTTGCTTACTATTAAAGTCACAAAATACCCCCAAGAGTTCCCCTCACGTGAACTTTGCTGGCATCACTTCTTCAGGGACATCATCAGTTCTTCACTTTCTTACTTATGTATTACAAGTTGACCTTCCCTAAGTTCCTCCAGCTCCATACGGAGTCTCCAAAGGCAGCGGGGTCACTCCTCCATCAGCTGTTTCTTCTCTAACCACGCCCCCTCCCCGGTCTATATTCAGATTTCTCTGCTGCATTATTAGGGTTCATTGCTGGGCTGCATTTTCATCTTCATTGGCCAGTTCCCTGTTTCAGGTCTCCGTCTTTGAACAATGTCCCCTGGGTTCATCAGTGGGAGACAGGAGGCAACACGACTGAATACTTTGCTGTCTGTCTGGAAAGAGGTGACATGATTGGTCACCGATCACACAGCGTACCTGCTGTTCACATAGTGATTTCCGGTCTGAAGAGCCAGCAGTCCAGCTACACCTTACGTTGAAGCTTGAGACAATTGCTCAGAGTGAATAATACACCAGTGGAATGGAGATTGGAACCATTTTGCTGTGGGACCGGCATCATTTAAAATAATTGAAATTATCCATAATTGAAATTCATATCTGTCAGAACAGTGCAAAACGAGGGCCTCCCATAGGCCTTTCGTTACAATCCTTCTTACTGCCTGAGTTGGATTCGGCTTCCTGCTGGGACCGTAAGTGATACAGTGTGCAACGAACTCTCCAGGGGAGTGAAAGAGAAAGCTTCACAGACAGAATGCAGCCAGGGTCAGCCAAGGTATGCCCTGTGGCTTTTTTTTTTTTTAATTTTTTTTTTTCAACGTTTATTTATTTTTGGGACAGAGAGAGACAGAGCATGAACGGGGGAGGGGCAGAGAGAGAGGGAGACACAGAATCGGAAACAGGCTCCAGGCTCTGAGCCATCAGCCCAGAGCCCGACGCGGGGCTCGAACTCCCGGACTGCGAGATCGTGACCTGGCTGAAGTCGGACGCTCAACCGACTGCGCCACCCAGGCGCCCCTGCCCTGTGGCTTTTGACCCCAGACGGGCAATCACCGATTCTACCACCCAGGTAAGGGCAGGCAGGAAGCACCTGGGGGTTACACCTTTCTTGGTCTGGGCTCTTCCGGAAGACGGCTGCCCTGGGAGACCACTGACCCCAAACTGAGGCTGAGATGGCTGTGCTTAGGAACTAGGAATTTGTTGAAATTCCTAGGGCTTGACCCAGATGCCCAACTAAAAACAAGTCGGAAGACCCACAGCAGCAAGTTTGGGGGAACAAGATGAACAAACCATTTCTTCTTCAAAATCACTTAATTTGGCCTCCTAGTTTCTAGTTCCCTCCCACGGTCAGGCTTTGGGTCTGCAATGGCTCCATACTACGACTCCAAACGGCTAGTTACCTACCATTTGCCCCTTCTTCCTTAAAGACATTTGATTTTATTTGGAGAGTGAAGGTACCTACCTAAAGGGTTGTACTTTTCCTCTTTTCTTGCAGATAGGCATTTGACAAAGTTCTGGCCTATGAAACGTAAGGAAAAGAGAAGACTCCTTAAAGGGAGCTGACTGGAACTCTCTTGCCCATTCTCCATTGTCTTTCACTTGATGCCTGGAATGTGGGTAATAATGGCTGGCACTCCAGCCGCCATCATGGACCATGAGGTGACCCCAAAGACAGAAAGTAGACACTATAATGGTTGAATGGGAAAAATAAAGGGAACCTTGAATACCCTGTGACCTTAGAGATGCCATATCAGCACTGGACGATCTGCCTCCAGATTTCTGTCTTAAGGCCCTGTTATTTGGGATTTTTCATTATATGCAATGAAGTCTAATTCCAACTGGATAACCATGTCTACTTTCTAATGAAATTAACTTATACTAACTCCTTCAAGTTGAGCCTCTGCATCCTGTCAAAATCAATATAAAGCAGTAACCAGACTTCTTTTGCCCAATCCTGATTAGCGTGCATTAGGCTTAGAATGGTAGGAAATTCAGACCGAGGCAGACCAAAGAGGAAGATGTTCTGGGGCTGTTGGGCTTTTTCCAAAATCCTAACCTAATAGGTAGCTGGCTTCCCAAAGTGAGCAGTTCTCAACCGCTATTGTTTGGAATTGCCTGGAAAGCTTCAAATACTCCAGTGCTTGGGCCCACTCCCCAGAGATTTGGATTTAATTGGTCCGGCATACAGCCTGGGCAGGCAGTTCTAATGTCTGGCCAGGGTTGAGAGCCACCGACCCGACCAATATTTCAAATTGTCCATTTGTTTGGCATCCCCAAAGCTTCTTACACACCAGGCAACACAGCATGAGGAAGAGAATAAAGGCTGATTGCACAAGAGGCCTCAATATCAGTTCCAGGAGCATATTAGGACACTTCTTTCCAGGAGAAGTTGAAGTCCTAAACCCCAAATTCCTATCCTTGCTTACATACACCTTGGAAGATTCTCCAAAGTTTGTACCTCTGAGCTGGGGCCAGGACTAGTGAGGTGAATAAAGCACCGCGTGAAGCAGTCACCCGGGGTACAAAATTTAAGGAAGCACCCAAAACAAAACAAAACAAAACACAAAAACAACCTTAGTAATCATGATAACTCATATTTCAACGTGATACTCAAAATGAGTGCCAAACAGTCCACAACACAACAGTCCAAAAACACAGAGTGCCAAAAATTAAAATAAAAACAAGAAAGGGGCGCCTGAGTGGCTCAGTCAGTTACACATCAGACTTCAGCTCAGGTCACGGTCTCACCATGTGTGAGTTCGGGCCCACGTGACGCAGAGCCGGCTTCAGATCCTCTGTCCCCCTCTCTCTCTGCCCCTCCTCTGCTCGCTCGCTCTCTCTCAAAAACAAAGTAAACTTAAAAAAAACAAGATCCTGGGACAGGTGTACCCCAGTTTGCCATCCACTGGTCTCCCGTTTTTCCAAATGGAAGAGCATCTGTGGCCCTATTAGCGATGCACAACGATTCTCTTGGCCATACTGCCACCTGCTGCTGGAGGCGGGAAGTGCTGGCTGCCTGCCCAAGAGGCACCGGGGTGACACCTCTCCACTAGGACCCGTGCTCACACGCAGAGGCATGGTGCCCTCTTGCGGGCAGCCACCCGCGTCAGGAACTCTGAAAAAAACCCTGGTCACCTGCATCCTGCAGCTGAGTGGGGTAAAAAGAGCCCAAAACTCAGGGTTGCAAGGCCTAGATTTGTCTCAGCTTTGCATTTGAACAAATGGCATCAGCCTTCTGAGACTGTCTCTACAACTGGATTGTATTACCTCTTCCCATAATTACTGAATTACACAAGAGGCTTTCCGTGTCAGTGCCCAGCAGATTGCCTGACATGAAGTACGCACACCGATCACTATAAGCTACCTCCCCCAGCCCACCCTCCTGCCATGCAGCAAATCAAACTGTTATCAATTCATTCCTGAAGGCAAGATACACTAAAAAACCGCCAGGGAGAAAAAGGTGGTGTGGACGTCCAGACTGTGGAATGATACCAGGACTGATGGGACAAGGAAGACTTCCTCTAGGGAGGTGTCCCCTAGGGAGGTCACACCAGGAGCTGGCCAGTAGCCTTTAGGGGGGAGGGGGGGTCACCGCACCAGTTTTCTATTGTTTTATTTCCAGAAGGTTCCAGTACATGGAGCAAACAAACATCACAGCGGTGGTGGAAAGGCCAAGGCCTTTGGAATCAGCCCTGGGTTAAATCCTGGCTCTGCCGTTTACTCGCTGGGTGACCCCAAGGGAAGTCACTTAACTTCCCTGAGCTTCAGCTTCCTTTTCTACAAAATGGGGATAATAGCACATCCCGTCCTGGGGGGATAAGATTAAATAAAGCAACATACTTAAAATTCCTGTACTCCGGTGGGCTCAGCAAGTGGTGGGTGTCATTGCTAGCCTGGAGCTTCCTGTAAGGAGTGGGAAGGAGGAGATACACCAGTCAGGCAGTATTGGCAAAAATCGGCCCCCAGGGTGTGCTGGGGGAGGACAGGAATGCAAATTATCTTGTGGGGACCCTCCTCTCTCATCCCCCACCCCAACCCCTCAGCCCTCAGCAGGACTCAGATGTCAGGGCATCCCAGAAATGGATCCACAGCGGGAGGGATTGCAGGGGGTGGGGGTCTCCCCTTTTCTGGAGCTGGGGAGGGGATGCTGGATTCCAGCACGTGGAAGTGGAGTTTCCAAAAGGAAACCTGGACATCGGAATCAGGGCAGTAAGCTAGACAGCAGCATTGCGCCAGCGTCAATTTCCTGACTTTGATAACGGTGCTGTGCTTATACAAGAAAATGCCCTTGTTCTCAGGAAGTAAATACCCGGAAGCATTTAGGGGTCAAGGGGAATCACGTCTGCACTTTACTGCCAAATGGTCCAGAAAAAGATAAAAGGATAAAGCAAATATGGGGAAATGTTAATTTTTGGAAGATGTGGAGGAGGGGGACCTGGGAATTCTTGCAACTTTTCACTAAGTAGGAAATCAAACGAGAAAATGTTACGCAAAGAAAAGAGGCAGTCGGGGGGGATCTAAGTCTCCCTCATTTTCCATCCTCCTGCAGAGAAACCCTTGGTGGTGTGAACCGTGTGTGTCCAGCTCACCTTCCCTCTCCTCTCCTCTCCCCCTCTGCCCCTCCCCTCGCCCCTCCTCCTTTCTCCTCCCTTCTTTATACTTTCCCCTCCCCCTCCTCCACTTCCCCTTCTCTCCCATCCTCCCTCCCGCCTCTGCCTCCCCCCTCTCCCCTCCTCCCTTCTCCTCCCCTCCTTCTACTTTCCCCTCCCCCTCCTCCCCCTCCTCTACTCCCCTCCCATCCTCCCTTCTTCCCCTCGTCCCTCCTCCTTCCCTCCCACCCTCCTCCTCCCCTCCCCCCACCTCTCCGGAGCTCCTAGCCCGGTGGGCCCAACACAGACACAGCCACTCCGGGTCCAGAGGCACCGACTTTATTTGCACCACCGACCGGGGATCCGGGCTGGGCGCCCCGGTCCCCGCCCCCGCCCCCGCCCCCGCCCCCGCCCGCCGTTGGCTACACGATGGCGAACTGGCAGATGTAGGGCAGCTTGTCCCGGCAGCGCTTGTCGAACCACTTGCCGTTGGCCGCGCCGGACAGGGCGGCGCAGTTCTCGACCTTACCGCCGTCGGGCTGCGCCGTGATCTCCGTCTCCCAGTTCTTGTAGGCGATGTGGCCGCCGGTCATGTCCACCCAGGTGCCCTCGGCCGCCATGTCGTTGAGGCCCAGCCAGATCTCGGCCTCGGCGCCCACGCTCTGGCGCAGGTACTCGTAGAGGGCGTCGTTCTCCGAGCCCGTCTGCGGGGTGCCCAGCGTGCCCCCGCGTGAGATGCAGTCCTCGCTCGCCTCGTGGAAGGTCTTCGCCTGGGTGAAGGCCAAGAAGCACTTCATGTGCACCTTGGTGCCCTTCAGGCAGACTGCAGGGGGCAGAGATGGCCATCACCCAAGGTCTGCAGGTTCCCGAGCCCAAGGCTGACCTCCAGGGCCAGGCCCACTCTCCTGCGGTTCCCGCCTGGCCACCCCCATGGCCCTGGAGAGCCCCCAGGCCAGAAGGGGTGCCGTGATGGACACCGATGCAGAGCCCTCGTCCCCGTGCCAGAGGTGGTAAGGCTAGCCCTTCAGCGGCAGACAGCCCCTAGCTCAAGGTCAGGGCCCTTCCTGGGTGCCACCTCCAAGGCCTGGGGCACGCGGGAGTGTAAAGGCGGGGACATCTCTGCCCGAAGCGGGGGAATTCTGGAAGGCCCTGTCAGCTTGGGAGGCCGTGAACCTCCTAGGAATCAGCAGGCATGGGGTGGGGGCGGTGTTTGGACTGCCATATGTCAGAGACTTTGTGCCAGGAGGTCCCCACCACATTCTCACCTCAGGGGGCAAGTGGCACACGGGTTACACGGACTTTGTCCAAGCACAAAGCTTAGACATGAGAGAGAGAGACTTAGAGCCTGTTGTGCAATCTGCCCACGCACCTCCCACTGTACAGAGGAGGAATCGGACACCCAGAATGGCACTGTGCTCACTGGGAACATTCCCTCGGTGTTCCCGGATACTGCCACCAACAATGGCTGATCCAACCAACATCGGTTCCCAACTCCTCTCTCTCTTGTCTGCCTCGACTACGGAGGCTGGAAAAGCTTCCTTCTTGTAATGAAGCTACTGGTGGTCCTGCGATAGAGCTCTAATCAGCAAGATGGGAATAGAAGACATCCATTCTCCTGGTAAATGGCTGGTCCATTCTTTCTCCATCTTGCCTCAAAATGCACTCACGATGCCTGGAATTGGAGCAGCCATCTTGGGGCCGTGAGGCAAAGCTTCTGAACAAAAACTCAACAGCTACCCTCTTTCAGACTCCCTTTTTGTTTAATCTACTATGAGGTGTTCTATTACTGCAAGCCAAAACATGGTAGACCCTTCCCTTTCTAGAACTCCCTGACCCCAGCTGCTATGTTAAGCTGGTTGAAGAAAATCATTTCTCTTCAGAAATTTAGTGAGTGCTGAGGGAGGGGGTGGCTCAGTCGGTTGGACATCTGACCTTGGCTCAGGTCAGGATCTCACAGTTTGTGGGTTCGAGCCCCGCGTTGGGCTCTGTGCTGACACCTCAGAGCCTGGAGCCTGCTTCAGATTCTGTGTCTCCCTCTCTCCCTGTCCTTCCCCACCCCCTTTCAAAAATAAAGAAACATTCAAAAAAATATTTTTTAGAAATTTGCTGAGTGCTGATATGTGGCAGGCACTATGTTGGGCAAGTTGGTGGAAGAGATAAGGTCTTCAAATGCAAACATGGTCCCTGTGTCCCTGGGGCTTATCATCTAGCAGAGGAGGCAGACGTAAATCAACCAATGAATATATCATTACAAACTGCAGTAAATGTGATGAAGGAAAGAACATCATTTTGTGAGGATGATAACCGAGGAGACTGATTGAGACAAGGGACGAGAGAGTCCTGAGACAGTGATGCCAGAAGCACGTATTAGGTGGATCTTGGGAGAGCAATTCAAGCTGCCGGAACAGCATGGACAAAGGCCCTGTGGTCGAAGGAACAGAGCGTGGCACTTCAGCGGGCCAGAAGGATGGCCGGTGTGGAGGCTGAAAGGAAAGATCTTGGTGGGAGGAAGCGTGCGCAAACCCGCCCAGTGAGAAGGATCTGGAGGTCTCCGAGGACGCAGGAGGGGAGGGGAGATCCAAGGCTCAGGAGCTGGATGCACCTCGGTCACCCTAAGTGAGAGGGTGGCTGTGAGCACAGGGAGGTTGGCAGATTTCCTAAGAAGGGACCAAGCTGATTCCCAGATGAGAACCTGAGAGGCAGCGGAGCAGAGCTAAGAGCGAGACTCTGCTCCTTCTGACAGTTGGCAAGACACTCAGCTTCTTGGTGGAAAATGGAGGTGGGGTCCTAGTCATAAGCCCCGCTACGTGGCTTTTCTGCGGAGAAGGAGTTCACGTACAAAAAGCACTCGGAACAGTGCCAGGCGCGCAGCAAACTCACGTTGTAAGCGTAATCTATTACCATTAGCCTGGTTCTCTGGGGCAAGGTCGCAAAGGAGTAGGCGAGTCTGAGCCGCTATGAAAGGAACGTGGTTGAGAGAGAGAGACTAGGTGGCCCAGGTAGAGCTGGGGCAGGTGGCGGAGCCCCGACCTTGCCCCCAGGCTCTGGGGCTGTGTGACGGGGTCCATCCTTGCTTGTCTGGTTAGCGCAGGGCCAGGCAGACCAAAACCCACCCTTCCTCCCACCCAGCCTGCGCAGGCTGCTTGCATTCAGACCCTAATCTGTACTAACCAGCCAGGTGAGTGTGGGCAAAGAACAGGACCTGTCTCTGCCTTGGTTTCCCCATATTCATTTTTTTTATTTATTTACTTATTTATTTGGAGAGAGAGTGAGAGCAGGACAAGCAGAGGGAGAGAATCCCAAGCAGCCTCCACACCGTCAGCACGAGGCGGGGCTTGAACCCACGAACCATGAGGTCATGATCTGACTCGGAATCAAGAGTCAGCTGCTCAACCAACGGAGCCACCCAGCCGCCCCTAGGTTTCCTTAAAATGGCTGTGACAAACCCTGCCTCAGCATCATTACGATGATCAAGAGTGACAGCTTCAGCAAATTTGCTGACACGCAGGGGAGGCAAGCCAACTGCCCCTTAGGGCTGTGGGGGCTGGCTGAGGGGACGGTCCTCTGGGAGCTCTTTAGGAAGGCTGCTGGCTGGCTCCACAGTGCTCCTGGGGCCACGATTCCGGTGGGTGGCAATGCACTTCCTGGGGGAGAGGTTTTGTCCTTTGAGAACATTCCCATTTGCACACATGTCAGGGGACCTGCCCAAGAGGAAGCGGGCCGAGGAGGTGGTTCCCTGAGCCCCTCGGTTCTTGGCCTACAGCCGGGGCCCCGGTACTGGCCGCAGGCACACTGCTGGCTGCCGCCTGAGCCCTCCTCTGGCCCACACCTGCCCGGAGAGGCTGTCGTCCACACTCACCTGTCTGCAGGGCCTGTTGTTCCTTCAGCAGGGCCACCTCCTGGGCCAGGTTGTCCAGCTGGCTCTTAAGCTCCTCAAACATCTTTGGGCTCACGACATCTAGGATGGAGACAATCACAGACGCGTGAGGAAAGCAGTTAAGGATGCGGGCCGGCAAGGAGCGAGTTGCTCAGTCTCTCCGAAGTCAGTTTCCTTATCTGCGAAATGGGATGCTAACGGCCCCCACCTCGGAAGACTCCGAAGAAGACTAGAGCCTAAGAGAAACAAAGGGTGTGAACAGTGCTTGCCTCTTAAATCAACCCTACTGACCCGGGGTAATGCGTCTCTCTTCTATCACCGCATCACAAACAGCAAACCGAAGCCAGGAGGAAGCAACTCGCCTAAGATCTCAGAGCCAGCAGCAGGCAGGGCTGGCCCGAACCCAGGTCCACCAGGCTCCAAGCTGGGCCTTCCCCGCCCTTGTGACAGCACACGAGCAGGTTCCTGACCTGAGCCATCCTGAGCACAAAGGCCCGTTGGGAGCTGGTTATGCGTGGGCCGGCAGGGGCAGGTGGGAAGTATCTTCGTGTGTGTGTGTGTGTGTGTGTGTGTGTGTGTGTAGGATGAAGGCTCTGTGGGTGGACCCTGGTCTTACTGAAATCCCAGGGGCTTCAGGAAAGGCTGCAGGGCTTGGGGTAGAGGGTGGGGAAGCGCTTCCGTGGTCCATTTAGCTGTGTCTGCATAAAGTCCAAGGTCACGAGCGATGAGGTCAGAGCCTTTGTCCACCCATAAGAGGCTTTTGCAGGGGAATCGCAGGAAAAAAATGTGAGCAAGAAACATACTTGTATGTGCAGAATTTAGTGATGTAACTTGTTAAATATGGGGAAAATAACGCCCAGATGAGCAAGGCAATAAAAGGGAGGGTTTGAGGCCGGCAGACTAGCCTGGTGGGGTTATGTGTGCTTCCTGCTGGGCCTCGGCCGGTTCACTCGTTCCTGGGATCCTCAATCCTGGCGGCTCCTTGGAATCACTGGAGATTTGGGGAAGACACAGATGCCTCCCACCTCCTCCCTTCCCCGCCTGCATCCAGCATTTCCAGGGGTTGGGGCCCAGGCTCTGGACTGTAATGTATTCCCCCGCCCCCAGATGGCGCTGGTGCCCGAGTGAGAACCACCAAGGTTTTTGCTCCGATTTGCACCTTAAGAGCAGGCTGGCGATCCTTTGTCAGGATGCTCAGCACGTGTCTTGGCCCCCGTGGAGAAGCATTCCGGAAGCATTTGCTGTGTATGTGGGCAATCGGTGGAAGGAAGAAAAACCAGGCAGAACACTGAAGCGGGGCTCAGGGAGAGGCGGGGGCTGTGGTCACTGTCAGCTGTTCTGCAGGCCTCCAGGGTCCAGGGCCTCCAGGGGCCGCCACGGAGACCACCTGGGGCCAGGGTTCGAGTGCGGCCAGCCCTGCCTGCTGCTGGCTCTGAGATCTTAGGCGAGTTGCTTCCTCCTGGCTTCGGTTTGCTGTTTGTGATGCGGTGCCATAGAAGAGAGACGCATTACCCCGGGTCAGTAGGGTTGATTTAAGAGGGCCAAGGCATCATCTGGTCTGACCTCCTTTCTCAAATGACAGAACACATGGTTCACGTGATTAAATAAATACTAAATCTTTGGTAGTTGAGAAATCAGCAACTCTTTCCACATGTAAAAATTCTATAATTTGCCTTTGGAACTTTACAAAGTGTGTCCTTTACAAAGATCTCTACGTGGCAGTTTTAGCCAAGGCTCATGGACACAACCATGCAGGGTATTGACTCTTCTCTTTTTATTGACAATTTTGTAGAAGGTAATATCTGCATATAACTTTTTAAAAACCCAAACCGTTCAACATATCACTCGCCTTTCCAACTGAGACTGCTGTCAGCTACCCGGTTTTTCTTCCCAGAGGTAATCACTGTCACTAACTCTTGTGGAGCCTTCCAGAAAAATTCTACCCATATAAAAGTAAATGTGTACGTGTATATAAATCTGCTTTTCAAAATAAATGCCAGCAGGGTATCCATTCTGTTTTGAACTTTTAAAAAATAGTCTATTTATTTTGCGAGACAAAGAGAGAGTGCAGGGGAGGGGCAGAGAGAGAGGGAAAGGGAAAATTCCAAGCAGGCTCTGCACTGTCAGCGCAGAGACTGACGCGGGGCTCGAACCCACAAACCGTGAAATCATGACCTGAGCTGAAGTCAAGAGTCAGATGCTTAGGGCACCTGGATGACTCAGTTGGTTAAGTCTCCAACTTCAGCTCAGGTCATGGTCTCTCGGTTCATGAGTTCAAACCCCAAGTTGGGCTCTGTGCTGATAGCTCGGAGCCTGGAGCCTGCTTCGGATTCTGTGTCTCCCTCTCTCTCTGCCCCTCCCTCCCGCTCTCTCTCTCTCTCTCTCTCAGATATAAATAAATGAAAAAAAAAAGAGTCAAATGCTTCGCCAACTGAGCCACAGCCCTGTGGGTCTCCACTGTCCCAAGGCACCTTTCCACACTCCACCAGTCCCTGGCCAATGGTCAGCTGTCGTTTACAGAGGAGGCTCAGAGAGGGGCCGGAATGTGGCCCACGCCCCCTTGCCTTGCCTTTTCCATGCTCTTGGCTCCAGCCTGTCTGTTTCTCTGCCTAAATCCACAATCTCATCCCCTGGAACTCTCTCTCTCTCGGAGCCTCTGAGCCCTATGGGGGTGACAGCCCGGTTCATTGCCATGGCATTTCACAAATGTTGTCTCAACACAGCCTGGGGTGACCTCACCACAGGCAGGGCTCCAAGGGCAGGCCGTGCAGCAGCCAAGGCGACCCAAAGATACCCCAAACCCAGAGGCAACAGAAGGAACACGAACCCGTTTCTGGTGTCCTCGTTGGGGGTTGCACATTTTTATTTCCTCAAGGCTGTGAGATGCACTATCACACAGAGAATTAACTTGGTCCTTTTATTCCCCCCCTGCACCTAAAGTATATCCCACGCGCCAGGCACTGGGCTCAGCACTTGCATGTTTGGGATCATGAAATCCTAACCAGAAGCCTTTCAGCAAATGCCACGCTCCCCATCTTAGAGCTGAGTGACCGCAGTTTCGGAGATCACAAAGTAGAGCCCACTGGCACTGCCAGACCAAAGGTTTGATTTCTTCAACGAATTTGGGGCGGGGGGTGGGGAGTGGGTGTCAGTTTAGGTGATCTGGAAGGTTCTTTCCCAGTCTGAGGGTCAACGATGCTTACGATGCTGACGACCGCCCCCGGTATTGGAGAAGTCTCCCGGGGCTCCAAGCGTACCTCACTAAGGTTCCCGGGACTTATGAAGAAGAAAAATGAAGGTGGGGAGGAAAGCAGGAAGAGCAGAAAAGGACAGCGTGACCGGCTCCCTGGAAGATGGGGGAGGCGCCCTGTCCCCCTCCTTACCTTTCCTGACGTTTGCAGCCTTCTTGACCTTGGGGGTTGGCGGCTCGGTGGTGACCTGGGTCAGGAGGGAGAAGAGGCAGAGGAGCAGGTAGGCCCCCCACAGCTCCATGCTGCTGCACTGGCCTGGGTCGGAGAGCAGTGGCGGCCGCGGCCAAGCCCGCACGTCTTAAGGCAGCGGCCACAGGGACTTCTGTCCAGGAAACCCTCCCAGACTTGGCTGCGGGCGTGCCAAGAAAAAAAAAGAAAAAAGCCTGCAAAAAAGGAAGGCCTGGGAGAGCCGCGCTGCCCAGGGAACACCCACCCGGCATCCTGGCCCTGCCTTCTAAAACAGAATCCCAATTTTCTAGGATTCTGAAAAAGACACGATACTTGTCAGAGCTCACATCTGCGGAGCAGTTACCTTGGGCAAGTGCAGGATCGTGTGCTCTCCTGGCATTAGCTCATGGAGGGCTCGTACCGGCAACACGAGGGAGGTACTGTCATCTCCCCAGTTTCTAGGTGAGGAAACTGAGGCCCAGAGAGGTGAAGGAACCTGCCCCAGCTACGCAGGGGCAGTGCCGGTGTTTGAACCCAAATGGGGGGACTCCAAAACTTACCAGTTCTGGAGTCCTCTTTCCAGCGTGGCCTGGGGCTGAGTGCCTGATTGCGTAGAATGTTTGTTATGATCGGGGCGCCTGGACGGCTCAGTCAGTTAAGCATCCGACTCTTGGCGATGGCTCAGGTCACGATCTCGTGGTTCGTGGGACTGAGCCCCGCATCAGGCTCTGCACTGCTGGTGGGGGGCCTGCTTGAGATTCTTTCTCTCCCTCTGTCTCTGCCCCTACCCCACTCGTGTGTTCTCTCTCCCTCAAAATAAATAAATAAACTTAAAAAAAAAAAAAAGAATGTTTGTTGTCATTATTTTGCAGTTCTGTCTCTAGACGCTTGGTGCGTTTTTGATTAAGAGTACAAGGAAGTCCTCTCCCTTCTTCACATTCTGTTTCTTGACCATCCCGTCCTGAAGCAGAGGTGGCCCCAGGGGGAGAGTGGAAGGTGTGCTGCCCCAGAGAGGGAGCAGGGAGAAAAGAATATCCTGGCCCTGCAGGGTGCAGAGGGGCATGGGGGATGGGAGCAGAGGCCCTGCAGGGAGTCCAGGCCAGGGGAGGAGGGGATCCTGCACAGGAGGTGGGGGTGGCAGGGATTGAGAGGTAGGGTACATACAGGGGCACCCGTCGAATAAGCACATCTATCAAAGACAACGGGAACCAGGTTTCTCATGATCAGAGAAGTACAACTATGGAGACAGAGACAACGAGAATGAATTGTACGGTATAGGATGAAAATCAAAGCTATGGATGTGTCAGGGTGGACTTCAACATGTAAAGACGAACCCATACATTTAACAGAAGGGTTTTGTTTTTTTATTTTTTTAATGTTTATTTATTGTTGACGGAGGGAGAGACAGAGAGACAGAGAGACAGAGCATGAGTGGGGGAGGGGCAGACAGAGAGGGAGACATAGATTCCGAAGCAGGCTCCAGGCTCCGAGCTGTCAACACAGAGCCCGACATGGGGCTCGGACCCACAAACTGCGAGATCATGACCTGAGCCAAACTTGGCTGCTGAGCCGACTGGGCTACCCAGGTGCCCCACATTTTCTTAAGATACCTTTCCTTGTTGACGCTGAGGTCTTTAATCCATCTGGGTCTTTAACCCATACGTTTAGGTGGAAATGCGCACATCTGTTCCCTAGCCATCCCTGGAGGGCCGTGGAGCAGGGACCCCTCCTCCAAGGTCTCGAGCCCTCCTAGCCTCCAAGTACTGGCTTCGAAACACAGCTTCCCACAAAAAGCCACCAGAGCACCTGGGAGACAGGCCTGATTCCAGGGCTGGGGCAGGGAGAATCGAAAAGGAGCCCAGAACAACTTGTTTGGCCAGATAGCAGGAAAGTGCTTAAGGAATGATGGGAACGTGCCAGCAGCACAGGGAGCCAGCTCGGGGGAGCTTCTGGGGGGCCGAAAGTCAGCAAAAGAGCCATAGCAACACGGAGTAGGAGAGCTGAGCACGCACAGACGTAAATAAGCAAATGAATCCACTGCAAATCTGATGAAGAACGGGCTCTATTCATAGACTCAAATTACTTGGCCACAAAATACTTATCGCTTACCAAGAGAAAAAGAGAAAGCGCACGGGGAAGGAGCCTGGCCGCCACCAACCTTCGTCAAGTGAGCAGAGTAAAAGCATCAGGGATCGAGGGACAGACGGAAAGCACGCAGATCCCCACCCCCACCCCCATGTCCAGGAGATTCCTGCCAAAGAAACATCACACGGACCCAACTGAGCGGCCTTCTGCAAAACTGTGCTCTTTAAAACTGGCCAGACTGTGATTGAGGAACCGTCTCGGACTGAAGGAGACTGAAGGCACAGAACAGCAGACGCAGCCTGGGATTCTGGCCCCTTCCGCTCGCAAGGGTGCCACCGAACCAGTCAGAGAAACCCGAGCGGCACGTGGCTGTGACGTGTCCCTGCTGCTGTCCCGAATTGGACAGTGCGCTGTGATTCCGTAGGACGGATTCAGTGGCCTTGCCTGGAGGAGACACACACTGTCGGATGAAGCCAGTGATGGGGCATCGGGCTGACAACTTACAAACGACTAAGGGGGCAAATGGTCTTCATGCTGGAATTGACGATTTTCTGTGAGCTTAAGATTGTTCAAAAAGAAAACACAGTACTATGTAATTTGGGCTTTTCTTCCAGGGAGTCTGCCTTAACCCCATCAGATTTTGGCAGGGACTTGTCTGCGGCAGGGCGGGGCTGGCCCCAGGCACTGTGGTGGCCCAGGGCGGGAGCCGGGGGCAGGCAGCAAGCACTGCGGGACCCTTTGGCGACACCGTGCTCCACATCTCCTGTGCTCAGGGCGGGAGAGGATTTTAGAGGTGCAGCTGGGCCCTCGGGGAGACAAGTTGGGGCCACGGAGCACCCAGTCCAAAAGGGAGCCTTGCTGCCTGGAACTCTGGGTGGGTAGCACCTGGCAAAAGAAAACGGCTGATCTTTTTTTCTCTTACTAACTCCTTTGCTGTCCTGGTTTTCTCACCTTGGTTCTTCGGCAGCAGGGAAATGGAAGGAGTTTGTTCCAAACACGGGGCAGCCAGAGGTACCACGTTCACCATGAGCTTGGCTGTAGAGGCCTTGCCCTAGGTATACTGGGGAGGGGGCCCCAGAAAAGCTCTGCCGTGGCAATTCAGAAAACTGGAGCCCCTTGCTCCGTGTCTTGTCACGCAGGAGCCACACAGGAGCCACGCTGTGCCAGGACACGGCTGGAACTGTTAGCGTCCCATTAGTCCCTCATTCCCTCCGTGATGTGCCTGGGCATCGGGGGTTCAATATGAGGGGCCTGCTGTGCCATTGGGACTGAGGGACTATGCTGGGGTCTCCCAGGGCACCTAACGGGGTGGGGCACAGGGGTGGGAAGGAAGGCAGCCCCCAGCTGAGGGGGGGGGACCACAGAGGGAAGGGGAGGGGACAGGAGGAAGAAATGTGGACAGCGCTCCTGGTGGACAGAACCCTGCACATTCTCCATCCTGAACACTAATGGGGGTGGGGATGGGGAAGGAATAAAGCCGCAGATGTAGACAGGGCAGACCTCAAAGCGCTGCTCGAGCCAACCTTAAACTTTGGACACAGACCGGGGCCTGGGGAGGTAGCAGGGACACATTCAGCCTCTGTCCAGCTTTAGTGCCCCCAAGCGAGGCTAATGGGGGAGTGTGACTGTCTCCTATGTAACCTGACAGGTGAACTCTCTGTTCTCCAGAAAGGAGGCTTGCTTAGAGAGTTTTCTAGTAAGTGGTGAGCAGTGTCTGTTTTTTTTCACCCTGCAGCTTTTCATCGGTGTGTGTGCATGTGTGTGTGCAATACACGGAGCCCCTCTGCAAGCAACTGGGAGTCAGTGTGCTGTTAAAATGACTTATGGAGGGTCGCCTGGGTGGCTCAGTCGGTTAAGCATCCAACTCTTGGTTTTGGCTCAGGTCATGATCTCATGGTTGGTGAGTTTGAGCCCCGCATCAGGCTCTGCCCTGACAGTGTGGAGCCTGCTGGGGATTCTCTCTCTCCCTCTCTCTCTGCCCCTCCCCTGCTCATTCTCTCTCTCTCTAAACTTTTAAAAAGTTAAATCAAGTAAAATGACTTACATAACATCGCGACAGGGAAGGTGTCTTTTGCCTTGGGGTCTCCCCAGGTGTAGGCTTGGCATGTCTCCCAAGGAGGGTCTACGCAGCCCTGGAGATGCACCCACAGCCCTAAGAGAAGACAAGTTCATCGCACACTTAAAATTGTTTTTAATGTCTATTTATTTTTGAGAAAGAGAATGGGAGCCGGGTAGGGGCAGAGAGAGAGGGAGACACGGAATCCGAAACAGGCTCTAGGCTCTGAGCTGGCGGCACAGAGCCTGATGGCAGGGCTTCAACTCACAGACCGTGAGATCATGACGTGAGCTGAAATCAGGAGTCGGCTGCTCAACCGCCTGAGCCACCCAGGCACCCCATCAGAATGATGCTTTATTTTATTTTTTTAATTTTTTTTTCAACGTTTATTTATTTTTGGGACAGAGAGAGACAGAGCATGAACGGGGGAGGGGCAGAGAGGGAGACACAGAATCGGAAACAGGCTCCAGGCTCCGAGCCATCAGCCCAGAGCCTGACGCGGGGCTCGAACTCACGGACCGCAAGATCGTGACCTGGCTGAAGTCGGACGCTTAACCGACTGCGCCACCCAGGTGCCCCAGAATGATGCTTTAAAAGGGAGTCCCGTCTTGTGAACAGCATTTGCCGTGCATGGTTGTGTGTGTTAGAAGGGCGATATCGTTAACAGCAAACATTTAAGATACATCACTATTTTTGTAAACCTATTTTGACATTTCATCGTTTTTTAATTGCTTCGGTGGGCCTCAGAAAATACAAGCGGCCCACTGTCTCTCAGCCTCTGAGTTAAAAAGCAGGTTGGAAGATGCAGTCTGGTGTCTTAATGAGGGATGCCCCTTTCCATTGACCCTCTCAGACTCCCTGGACTCGCTTAAACCCCTCCTGGGACGGGCAGCTCACTACTCTGCAAAGCAGTTCGTCCATCATCAGAGTCTCGGCTTGTTGTGAAGTTCCCCTGCAGTGAGGCAGGGGAGCAATCCCGGGAGAGGCCAGCAAATACCTACAACTGGCCATTGTGACCCTTCTCGGTGTTTTTTTTTTCCTTTTGCTCCCATCTTCCTCTACAATATGGTTCCTGGACCTTTTTTAACCTTCTGGAAAATCACCTTTCGACAGAATTCTTATTGTTACTTGTTTTCATTATGGTTCAGCTCCCAGAATACATGTTCTCGAGGGGCCTGCCTGTGGTCAGAATGGTCACGGTTCAAAAAGACACGGACTCATGGGCTCTCTGCAGCAACCGTGCCTCATTTGTTGCCAATGTCGAGCTCACAGCCGTTAAAATATCCGGCTCCCCTTGTCCACCGCCCACTGTCCCTGGCCAGTGAGGCCCACCATTGTGGTCACCTGTGATGGACTCTCGGACAGCCCTGGTGGAATTGATGGATCCGATTCTCCCAGAATGAAAGACCTCCTCTGCTGGCCCTGGCTGTGAGGCCTCGGCCAGCCGGAAGAGCAAGTCGGGGATGGTTTCAGCCAGGAGAGTCGTGCTAATGTTCACGAGTGTCTGCCTCCCTCCCCTGGGGCATGTCCATGCACTAACACATGGCCTTCAGGGTCTAATCTTTTCGTGCCAATTTCCCTGAACAAAGAATGATCTTGATAACAAAGCCCAGAGGCAGAAAAACCAGGAGAGCTCTAAAGGGCATATTTTTGTTTTTAAGTAAGGTTTTTTGGTTTTTGGTTTTTTTCCATCTCCAAAGCTGTTGGAAGTCTGAGTTATATAAAATGAACCCTGGCCACCCCACCCATGTCAGCCCAAACACCACGAAAACTTCTGGCCCAACATGGAGCCATCCCCCACCCCCTACCCTCGTCCTGCACAGCTGTTTCCTTTTAGTTTCGCTGGCCCTGTATCAACAGAAATGTAGCCCGCCTGTGGAGGCAGAGAACTTTCCAGACTCTCTTCAAAGGTAAGAGCATGAAGGGTACACACCTCCAAAAATATCGCAAAGGCAGTCTCAGCCCTTCGTCAAAACCAAAGACAAATGGCTTATAACCTTGGCCTCCAGGACCCTCTCGTCAGGACAGTCATTTGTTCCTTTTCAAACCTGGTTGGCCTGGTGCTGTCATGCATTCAACCAGTATTGCCAGGCCCTGGGGCACACAACACTGGGAGAGGCGATACACCACCTAGCCAAGTTCTTGGCTCTTAGGGGGCTCACGTTCCTTGGTTGTCTTGTCTCTAAGGTCAACAATGCCCCAATGAAGAGAGCACTGGCGTCCTGGATTTCAAACCCAGCTCAGACATCTGGCACTTGGATCCTTTGGGGCAAGTTATTCAAGACCCAGATTCCTCGTCCATAAAATGGGACAATAATCTCTCTCCCACCTACACATGGGATCCTTGCAAGGACACACGCAGACCCCAGGTGTGAGGCAGGCTGGCGACTTGCAAAGGTGTGGGAAGAGGAGGACTGGTCTGAGAAGGCACATGGTCCTCGGGGCTCAATGGCATCTGTCCCTCCCTTTATTCTGTCCAGTCCAGGGGCAAGACAGTAAATCATCTGATTTGTAAATTTGCGAAGGATCAACTAGGCATGCTCAGCCCAGTTATAATCTTGGCTATAAAAGCATACACAAGAAGAAACAGAAAACCTGATTAGCTCTATAGGATACAACAGATTTCAATCTACCTTACTAAAAGTCCCTGCCTCCCCAGATAGCCTAAGAATTCAACAAATGTAAACCCGGCTGTGTTATCAGGGATCATGAGGTTTCCAAATCATCACCCTAGCCCTGCATAATCTTGCCAGGTTTTGCTGGTTTCTCCCACCCGCCTCCCATTAGGATCCTTCTGTGTACACCAAATCTGATCCTTAGTGCATGGGCAGAACCTGCAAATATCCCCAGGGAAGAAAATGGCTGATGATGGCCTGATCGCTTCTGATCTCTCCCTTCTCTGGAATTAAAAACAAACAAACAAACAAACAAACTTTTGGTTTCATTGGTTTTCTCTATTGATTTCCTGTTTTCAATTCCACGGATTTCTGCTCTCATTCTTGTTATTTCTCTTCTTCTGCTAACTTTGGGCTTAATCTGCTTTTCTTTTTCTGAGATGGAAGCTTAGCTGACTGATTTTGGATCTTTCTTCTTTTCTAATGATATGCATTCAATTGCTATAACTTTCCCTCTAAGCCCTGCTTTAGCTGCATCCCACAAGTTTTGATAAGTTGTGCTTACATCTTCATTTGGTTCAAAATATTGTTTTAATTTCACTTGAGATTTCTTCTTTGGCCCATGTGTTACTTAGAAGTGTGTTGTTTAATCTCCGAGTATTTGGGGACTTCCCAGTTATCTTTCTGTAATTGATTTCTCGTTTAATTCCGTTGTGGTCTGACAGCAGAACGCTGTGTGACTTCTATGCTTTTACATTTGTTAAGGTGTGTGTTATGGCCCAGAATGTGGTCTATCTTGGCGAATGTTCCATGCGGGCTTGGGAAAAATGTATATTCAGCTGTTGATGAAGTAGTCTATACAGGTTCTTTATACCCAGTTGACTGAAGGATTTGTGGTTTGGTGTCTGACATTAATTTGGAAGAAATCTTCGGTCATTACTGTCTCAAATATTTCTACTGTTCCTTTCCCTCTTTTTCTGGTATTTCCATCATGCCTATCTTACACCTTTTATCATTGTCCTACATCCCTTGATATTCCATTCTGTTCCTCAAGTATTTGTTCTCTTTGCTTTTCATTTTGGGAAGTTTCTATTGATATATCCTCAGGCTCACAGATTCTTTCCTCTACCATGTCCAGCCTGCAGATAAACCTGTAAGGCATTCTTCATTTCTGTTACAGCATTTTTATCCCTAGCAATTCTTTTTGGTTCTTTCTTAGGATTTCCAGCTCTGTGCTTACATTTCCCATCTGTTCTTGCATGCTGTCTACTTTATCCATTAGATCCCTTACATATTAATCATGGTTGTTTTAAATCCCCAGTCTGTTAATTCCAATATCCCTGCCAAGTCTGGTTCTGGTGCCTGCTCTTTTTGTCCAAAGTGTGTTTTTTGCTTTTTAGCATGCCTCATACTTTTCACTTCATGGACAAACACAATGTCCTGGGTAAAAAGGAACTGCCATAAATAGGCTGATGAGGGGAAGTGATCTGTGGTGTGACCAGGTCTCTTACTGTGCCTCTCCTCCTGGACTGTGAACTTCACACTGCTTCTCAGCTACCTGACTCTGACTAGCCCCCTCACACACATACACCCCTAGGTGAGACAGGATGGCTAGAGGGGGCTTGAGTGGGGTATTTCCCTTCTTTCACGTCAGTTAGGCTCTGGTTAAATAGTTTCTCCTGAGGGCAGGCCTTGTTAAGCACAGAATGCTCCGAAGTGCCTGGGTGGCTCAGTTGGTGGAGCGTCCGACTTCGGCTCAGGTCATGATCTCGTGGTTTGTGGGTCTGAGCCCTGTGTCTGGCTCTGTGCTGACAGCCTGGATCCTGCTTCGGATTCTGTGTCTCCCTCTCTCTCTGCCCCTCCCCAGCTCACACTCTGTCTCTCTCTCAAAAATAAATAAACATTAAAAAAGAATGGAGTGCTCTGGTATATTTACAAATGGCCCTCCCCTCCCTCTCTCCCTTCCCACCTGCTAAAAGCAGGAGAGAATTTTTCTCTGAAATTCACTGTGAGAAGCAGGTTGAGCTCCTGGAGATAAAATTCACAAAAGTGGAGGGGGTAGGGAGGCTTGATGACTGGATCCCTCTGGAGTTTTTAACTCTCAGAGCTGTCCACACTGAGCCTCCAGCAATCTACCAGTTATAATGCAGGTTTCCCTCCCCTGGGCCGGTTCCCTTATTGGTTTCCAGGAAGTTGTGGCTCTTTGTTGCTCTCTCCAATTTGGGGAGCAGTGGTTTGCCCTGTGACCTCACCGCTCTTACGCATCCAAGAAGAGTTGTTGCCTTTTCTATGTGTGTTCAGTTCTGGCATCTCCTCCTCATTTACTTCAGGTCCAAACTTCAGGGGGCTACCCCAGCAGGGAACTAGCAACAAGTCGGACTTCCTTACCAGGACATGAAATCTTCTTTTCAGCCATAGCCCTGGTCCAATACCCTCAAGACCCACTCCTATTCCCACCTCCCTGGTACATGCCAAGCCAGGTCTTGCAATTATTTTGGTGGTCACGTGTTTCTTCCAGGAAATGGCTGCTCTCCTTCAGCTAGGGGGCGGGGGCTTCTTCTGTCTGCCCAAAGCATTCAGGGAAATACTGGGGATGAAAATCCTGTCTTTATCCCAGGTCTCAGTCCCTTTCTCTCCTGACAAAAGCCCTGACTTTGGCCAAGGAGGCAGCCTGTCTCCTTCGCAGCTCTGCCAGTCATGCACAAGAACATCCTGGGTCTGAATGTCAATACCTTCTATGTAGTAGCTGCAGATCGGTCTCCTTAAACTGTACTATGAAGGTCCCCTGGTTTTTATGCCACACCACAAGTTGAGAGTTGGCCGACGAGCCTTTCATTCCTTTCTAAAAGGCTTTTCAGAGTTCATAGAAGCCAGTCAACTAAACAATCCTCATAATTACCACTGACTCCATGCTTCCATGTGGTAGAGCTTTCACATGACCCCACATGACCTCTCCTGGACCTCATCCCAACCCACCACAGGCAAGTTTTGGTAATGATGACACTGATCACTGACCCACAGGGCCTTTGCTGCTATCTGCCAATGACTGGTTTTGTTTCCAAGACCCATTTGGAGGGTCTGCTTTTTTAAGGCCACGTCTAGTACCAAATGCTTTGTCTGGGTCACTCCCCAAGTCAGAGCCTGAGACAAGGACTCGTGTTTGGTAGTTTATTTGGGAAGTGATCCAACAGGGAGGGACTGGGGAGAATAAACAAGGAAGGAAAGGACTGACCACAGTCATGAGGTCATGAGGTCAGGAGGCACGGTCCCACTGGTGTGTTTTGTCAAGAGTACCGAGTTAACTCTCAGAAGCGTCCACCCGAGGATCAGATGGAACAGCATGTCTCCATGGTTCCTGTCCCCACATGGTTGTGGGTTGCCTCAGGAAGGGTTAAGTCCCCAGCACTTTTGGGGTGCACATACTTCAAGGCCGAGCGGGCTAATATTCTAAACGGATGTATTTTGTAGGCTTAAATTTACATGATTTGGGAGACCAAGAAATCACAGAAACAAGATGACCAACTTAGGGGCTCAGGTCATGATCTCACGGCTTGTGAGTTCGAGCTCTGTGCTGACAGCCTAGAGCCCGGAGCCTGCTTCAGATTCTGTGTCTCCTCCTCTCTCGCCACCCCCCTCCTCCACCACTTGCACTCTGTCAAAAATGTATAAACGTTAAAAAATTTTTTTAAAAGATCAACTTGAATATTCTAGAACACTGCATTCCCTGATGATTATTTAATGGCTGCTAAGGACAGCTCTCTTTCTGCTGGAGGAAACACTGAGTCTCTCCAGGACAGTATTTTTCCAAGTCTTTGCCAGTCTCTGCCATCAGTTTTCTCCTCCTTTATTCTGAAAGCTGCAATAATCACATATTTCCAATATATGAACCTCCTGGACAGACCTTGCTCATTGGGTGTTCCATTTCATGTGTGATGTATACTTTTTAAAAATTTTGTTTTAAACTTATTTATTTTGAGAGAGACAGAGAGTATGTGAGTTGGGGGGAGGGCAGAGAGAGAGGGAGACAGAATCCCAAGCAGGCTCTGTGCAGGCAGCATGCAGAGCCCGACACAGGGCTCGAACCCACGAACTATGGGATCACGACCTGAGCTGAAATCCTGAGTTGGACGCTTAACTGACTGAGCCACCCAGGCGCCCCTGTGATATGCACTTCTTACCAGGAGGGGTGGCCTTCAGGAAAGGTGGTGGCAGAGACAGATGCTAACATATTTCTCACCTCCATTTTCACCGCTCGGCCAGTCAGCCCAGTTGGGCAGCGGTCATACCCCCAGCCTGGCAAAGCCTCGTCCGTCTGAGGTCTTTAATCAGCAAGACTGAAGCTTCTAAACTTGATCCAAAGTCTGGCTGCCTCTTGACCACTGTCAATGTTCCATCACGGGCAGTCAGCCAGGAGCAGGGGCGGGAGGAGCACGCTGATGTGTTGGGAGCACTGTCACGGTGCCTGGAGGAACAATCGCTGAAAAAGCATTTATGAAAAATGAAAACCCAGGTTGTGTTCTCGAGAGGGCGGCAGCCCCAAGTCTAGGCACTATTTCTCTCTGCTGGACGGACCTGGCCGTGCCGGAAGGTGCCATGCCAGGGCCTCTGGGACGAGTCTGCAACGGCTTCAGCTCACATTATGTTCCTTCCATGAGGCATTAAGTTCCTAACTCCTCACCCTATTTGTCTAGCCGAAATGCAGAGGGCAAATGCCATGGCTGAAATACTCGCCCTTGGTGAATCAACTCCTTCCCCAGAGCTCTGTAAGACTGACTGGGGAGTTTCAGTTTGGAAAAAAACAGAGATTGCTCAACCTGTGAGCAGACTTATTCTAACACACTGCGCTGTGAGTCAAATACAGGCTATGAGGAGCCTTCTGGGGCCATCAAGAATGGCCTTCCCTCTGTCCCCAGAGTGTGAAGACAGGCTGAGTAATCACATGACAACATCTCTGAAGCAGCCTTCTTCATGCTGATAAAGCAGGGAAATCTTATGAAACACCAGGGAGTGGTTACAAAATGCAGAGCAATTTCAAAACGAGTGATAAGAAAGCTGTGGCTGAGGGGCAAAGTGGCCACTAAGCACCCTGACCCTAGGGAGCTCGGCGTGAATTTCTTGGGAGGGCAGGAAGCAAGAACTGGGCTTCCCCGGGACTGAGGAAGGTTCACCAGCCCGGCAGAAGCCACGGGTATGTATCTGGGGCATATGCCTCCCTTCTCTCCCTCAGAAGCACCACATCCACAAGAATGAACCGTGTGTGTGTTCTTCTTGTTTTGAAAGCCCTACAGGGGAAATAGTTTTCACAAAATACATTATCATAAGCATTTCCTTTAAACCACTTTTCTGGCAGGCCCTTATTCTCGTGCTTGTGTTGTTGTTGTTTTGAACTCCTGCAGCAGGAGATAAAGGAGTCTCCCTGGAGAGGCACGACCAGAGAATTCCCCCTCGGACCGCAACCCTGGGCTCAGCTGCCATTGGCTAGACGAGGGCCAGACGTTCCGGGCGGTCACCGAACGGCACCTTGGCTTACAGCTGAAGAACTCTAGCCATACCAAACCGGACTAGAAAACAGACTTTAATTTTACACGTACGAATGTCAGCTCAGGTTTACAGCAGGTAAGAAAAATATATACAAACTGTGGCTTAAAAAAGGAAAAGGAAGAAACACGCAGCCCGTGTTTGCGCTGACGTGAGTCATCCCAGGAATCCGACTTTCTGTCTCTTGGGCCCCAGGCTTTCCTCCTTGTGTAGAATGCTCTGCAGGGAGGCGTGCAGCACCTTGCCCACTCGCTTGCCAGTCTGCAGGGCAGAAGAGAGCACACACCCACTAATGAGGCACACACACCCAGACCAGGGGAGCTTCCCTCGCTGCCTGCCAGCCGTCCAAACTATACCGGCTCCATCTGCCTTAAGGGACTCTTATTTAATTAAACAAGTCAATACAAAAACAACCCCCAAACAACAACAACAACGACAGAACAGTTACCTTCTGGAAAAATCTCATACTAAAAACAAAAACAAAGGAGAACACCTACCCCCAGGCCCAGGCGGCCAGCAGGAAGCAGGCAAGGCTGCCTCAGCCATTAGCTCCCGCTTAGCACTCCCGCTGCCATTACAACAAGCAGCAAAACCGTCAAGCAGACCTGGTTTTGGTTACTGCCGAGTCCTGCTGCCCGGTGGGGAGAAGGCAGAGGGAGGCCACAGGGAACCGAGAGTGTGTCTAATGAAGGAACAGATGGCTCTGGGGACAGGTTTGAACAAGCAGTTTCTCATTCACCTGCCACCAAATCTCTAAGCAGGACTGTTCAGAGGGGACCCAGCTGATACCTGGGTAGGGTCTCCGGTATCGCTGCCATGCAGAGACGCTAAAAGCACAGGATGTCAGGAGCAAGACGCATCAAGAGGTCAGACAACCCGCAGACTTCCTAATTAGCCCCCACACAGGAGACACGAGGGGGCCCCTCAAAAAGAACTAACATACAAAAATCTTTCTCTATGAAACTGTTTTCTGTGTCTGAGCTCATGAATAATTTTTTTTAATGTTTATTTTTGAGGGGGAGACAGAGAGAGAGAGAGAGAGAGTGAGCAGGGGAGGCGCAGAGAGAGGGGGACAGAGGATCTAAAGTAGGCTCTGCACTGACAGCACAGAGCCCGACGCGGGGCTTGATCTCATGAACCAGGAGATCATGACCTGAGCTGAAGTCAGACCCTTAACCGACTGAGCCACCCAGGCGCCCTGCTCATGTGTATTTCAAGACTATGATGAACCAACCACAGGTCTCCACGTCGTCAAGTCTTCCACATTCCCATAGGTTTCATTCAGTTGTGCTGCCGGTTCCACTCTCGGCAACGTCAGGGAGAAGGACACCCAGGCCTAGACCCTCGCCTCAGCCCTCCCAGTTACGAGGAACTTCTCCCCTGGCCCCTAACTGGAACACAGGATGAGACTCCAAGTATTGCCGGAAATTTATATGAAAAGATCTCATTCCAAAAATGGGAAGTGTTCACTTGCATGAGATGCAAAGTCAGGGCTAAGGACCAAAGTGACCAGAAAGGTTTTTTCCCATAACATGAGAGAAGGAGAACATGTCAGAGTCGATCAGAGAGGGGTACTGATTACTCATATGAATGAAGGTGAGGGACGGGGTAAGAGGGGACGGGACAGACAGGACACTAGGACTTGGGAGGTCTGAACGTGAACGGCAGAGGCCAACCCCCCACCGATGTTTTAAGCTTCACAACAGGCATTTCTGGATTGCTGCTTCCCTGGGTGAGGCCAGAGCAGTCAGACAGGACCACGGGGCTATGGTTCCCCCTGAGCTGGGTCTGCAGACCTCATCTGCCGAGCCCCGGAGGAGGATGTAGCTCGGCTCACCAGACAGAGCTCTGGCTCTCCTACCAACCACGGCAGCCGCAGCCTACCTGGTTTGTAGGGTCAAAAATAGCTCAGTGTGGCTGCAGGGGTGCCGGGGCAGCCCTAGAAGGGCACAGTCTGGGTGTGAATCCTACTGCCGGCATGATGAGCTGGGAAACCCACAGGCAACTTACCTATCTGCTACATGTCTCAATGTCCACGTCTGCAAAACCAAGGATAACAACAATGGTTGCCCCACAGGAAGGCTAAGGACTAAATGACAATAGGTTGGGTGCCTGGGTGGCTCAGTTGGGAGGAGGCATCTTGACTTTGGCTCAGGTCATGAGCTCGTGGTTTGTGAGCTGGAGCCCCGCATCGGGCTCGCTGCTCTCAGCCTGTCAGCACAGAGCCTGCTTCGGGTCCTCTGTCCCCCTCTCTGCTCCTCCCCCACCTGCGCTTTCCCAAAAGTAAATTAAAAATAAGTAAATAGATAAATGACATAATATGTTTAAAGCACTAAACACAGAGCACCTGACACATAGTGAGTGCCCGATAAATTGTCGTGATTCCTCACTGCTTTTCTTGTTTTACGTACTGGGATTCCCGTAAAATTCTCCTGGAAGAGGTGGGGGAGAAGAGCTCCTTCCAAGACAAGGTTTCAGAGCCACTTGTCTAGAAAGGCAGAACTTATAAAGTATTTGAAGGGTTTTTGTTTTTAAAAAAAACTAACCAATTAACCAACCGGCCACGAAGAATCCCCCTGCCGTGCACGGCGAGAGACACCTGAGCTCCGGGCAGACCCACGCCGCGACACTGCCGCACCCCCACGCCCTTGAGGGCCGTCATGGGGCCTCACAACATGCCCAGTGGCAGGCACCCCGACCACTGTTACGCTCTCCCTGAGATGAGCTGCCTCCCAGCCCGGGTAGTCTGTCTTCACACCTGAGTTCTCGACACCATGCACACCGCTCATTTTTGCTTTCCAATAAGACAACAAAAAGAGAAAATGGACTTTAAATGCTTAGAGCCTTCAGTGCAAAGTCAGTGTTTCCAGGCGTGAAGGAAGAGTGGGCGTGGCAACCTTGCCTGCTAGTCAGCCATGACCTCTGGACGTTGAGTTGTGACGCAGTACCCAGAGCAAAAAACCTGGGTCTGGCCAACTCTGTTCCCGGCAAGTCAGTCAGTCAGTCGGTCAGTGTCAGAGTCCTCAAAGATTTCTGGAAAGTCAAGGCGGACGTGGGGGAAGGGGAGTCTGGGGAGACACAGGTGGTCCCTGCCACGGGGGCCTTTCAGGCCCGTAAGGGAGACACGCATCACCCCAATGGTTGGTGCTGCCTGACAGCCTGAGACCCATGGGGAGTGACCCACCCCGAGGCAGTTGGAAGGATTTCCTGTCTGTCTCCTTTTGAACACTTCCAGAGCCATGAAGACATGGGAAGACAGCATCCTTCAGCCCCCCGGCTCTACCTTTTCTCATTCCCTTCAAAGGACAGGAAGCAGTCAGGCGGGACCCCAGTTCCCTCATCAGATCGCAGAAGCCTGGGGTTTTAGTTACAAGCGATTCCATGTTATCAGTCCAACACACTCATCCGTTTCATCTAGAACCATGGAAATGTGAGATCAGAGAGGGAGAGGACAAGGAACGATCACTGACAGGTTCCTTACCTCCCCGTCCGGAGCCCCCCACGGCCACCACCCTTTGCCACGTCAGTAGAAACCAGCTCACACCAGCTGTTCTCCCAGCTCTAAGTCTGGGGTCAAGGGCGCAAAGGCAGAATTCCCCTGGTGTGACCAAGGGGGTAAGAAGCGGCAGCAAACACTCCCAGACAGTGCCTGCACCTGCTTCAGGGCCAAGCCTCACCTCCATCATCTCAAAGATGCTCTCTGGGTCCAGGCTGCCCTTCCCCACTTTCCTCATGCATGTCACGACTCCCTTGCTGGTCACGGACACCAGCAAGCTGGCCAAGGAGCAGGCCTCCTCCTGGAGAGTAGCATCCACTACGTGCCGGTAGCCAATCTGTAAGGTCAGAGTGCACACGCGGGTAACACACATCCCAGATGCCCACCCTGGACAGCCTCGTGGAGGGAGTATCTCCACCAGCAAAGAACCTGCACTGCCCATTCCAGATCTTATTTTAGATTCTGCTCATATGGAAAATGCCTGAAACAATGTTCAGCAATTCTACCACGGGCCACTCTGCCAGCAGAACAACAAAAGCATAAAAAGGAAATGTGGGGTGGGAGTGGGGTTAGAGCCATAATTCAGAGACTATCCAAGTGAGGCCACCAAACGTCTCCAACAGAGGGGCCCAGGGAGAAACGGACATGTGAGGCCACACAGATGTTTCACTGAAGACAAAGATGAATCAAGGGGGTGCCAGCTAAGTCACATGCTCAAAAATGAGTCAAGTGCAGATGGCTTTGGCCAGTCCCCACATTTCACCAAAGCCCCAGGCTCGTGAAGTGACTTCAGTGGAATTAAACCTGACCCATACAGTCCTGTTTTTACATGAATCCTGTGCGGAATCAGGGACGATCTAAGCCAACGCAGGCCTGTCTGCACGGCCTTGGGCAGCGCCAGGTACACAGCAGCATCAGCCAGAGCTTGGGCTCCACGGGCCTCGGTGCTAACGTAAAAGCCACACTTGACACAACAGATGCCCAGATCCTGCTCCAACCCCTCATTTCACAGATATGGACACTACAGCCCACAGAGGGGGCAGTGTTCGCCCTTCAACTTCCCTGCTATTATTCTTCCAGCCTAGACCCCATAGAATTGAGGGAATTAAGGGAAATGTGCACACAGGGGGTTTCAGGGAGATGCCTGGTATGGAGGAGCTTAACAAACTCTGGCTACTACTACTATGAACCCCCTCGTGTCCCCCTGCGACTCCGTCATGTCTTCCAATTAAAACAAATAAAATAAAAGGAAAAGCTGCTCATATAATGGCTTCTAAAATAACCAAATTACTGGATTTGGATTAAAGCTATTTCTATAGGATTTGTGAAGCTGTAACTTCTCAATCTACTAAGTAACCTTAATGGGTTGGGATTGAAGGAGACTCACAAGGAAGTCAAAAGCCGTCAGATACAACCACATACCTTGCACAGGGTGACAATGCAGGGGACATTCTCCACACTTAGCCGGATGCAGTCATAAGGGTCATCCGAGAGTTCAATATCCTTGGACCCCTCTTCATCCTCTAGAACCCGAACTCTTGGGATCCTAGAAACAGAAGCCCAATCAAAATCCCCACTTACTGTGAGGAAGAAAGAGAACTTCTTTTTCTTGAGATTGACAACAGGGGTCAGAATTCCCACGCCTCACAAGATGAAGTCACACTCTGCTTGTACTTTATCATCCTCGTCCCTACCATCCCTGCCAAGAGTGCACAGGCAACACTGGAGAGCAGTGGAGGAAGGAGGTCTTTTTAAAAATAACACTTGGTCAATCAGATATGCACATGGGGGGAAAAAAAAGGAATCTTGATCCCCGCCTCATACCATATATAAAAATCCATACCAAATGGACTGTAGAGATAAAGGAGAAAGACAAAACAATAAAGCTTTTAGAAGAAAGACTAAAAACCTAAAACTAATCTTCATCATCTTGGCGTAGACAAAGATTTCTTAAACAGGACACAAAAAGGGCTTACCATAAAGGGAGAAAAAAAAAAAAACAAAAACAAAACCCGAAAGATTCAATTGTGTTGAGAACTGTGAACTTCTGAAAAATCATAAAACCTAACACACAGATTTCTATATTGTGCTGTTTGTGAACAAGGCAAAGAATCTTAACCTAAGAGTGAATCCCTTCATGCTTAAATTACACAGGGTGTGAGGGACTTGTTAGGGAATGTGATGAGTTATTATGTGATCAGTTATATGAGATTCTTCTTGGTTTTTACCTTCTTACTTTCATGCAAAATTCATTTGTTACTCAGAAACTCTTCTTTGACATTGGAGGCCTTTGTATCCAAGATATTCTGAATATGTAAAATTATGTGTGCCAATGGAATACACTACAATAAAATAATACCATGTATCTGGATAATCCTCTAGAGTTTATTGGAATCCTTCCACATTTATTATTTCATTGAAAACAAAAAAGCAATGAAATAGATAAGAGTTGGACATTTTAATTGCCTGTTACTCAGTTATGTTCTTCAAAGACAGAAAAAGACAAATGAAACCATGGTCAATGTTGTCCTCCCCCCCCCCCCCATCCTCAGAGTCTAACACACTAACTGCCACAAGGAGGGACTCATTTATTGCCTAAGATTTAACTACTTGTTCAAGGTCACAGGCACTAACAATTGTTGGAGCAAAGACTAAACGCAGGCCTTCGGGCCCCAACAGCAGTGTTTGCTCTGCACCACTGCTAACGTAACAGCATCTGCCTATATAAAGGCAGAGAAACTAGAAAACCAGAGAAGAATAATGTACATGTGTCTGTATTTTCTCTGAAACTGACCAACCTGTCCACTTTTAACATGCTGGCAGGTAAACAGATGACGAAGATAAAGCCTGGGTCACTAAGGACTTAGGCAAGTGCTGAGGAGTCCCTGCCCATAACTACCGTCAATGTGTCCATCTGCTCTATATTTAGAAACACATTTGTCCAAATTAACATATTTAGACCCATGGAAGTGAAGACCATGTTCTGAAAGGTATTCGCAAGTGCTACTAAGGCTGATGAGAAAGCCTGGGGGCTAAGAGAGCATCAATAGCTAACATTTCATTATTCTGGAAAGAGCTACTTAAGCTAGTAGAGACATTCCCAAAGGGGGGAATGTCTCCAGAGCTGTCTAAAGGGATAAACCCCACCTCTTTGATTTCATTGGCCAGGGCCTCTGTACACAAGCTGCATTTATTGCTAATTTTTTATCTTGACTAAATGGATATTAGAAATGAAATGATCTTCCCACATCAGGCTGATGTTCTACTTTCAGAAGAGCATGCATAATCAGCACTAAGCAGAATGAGACATTTTCTCAATGGCCCTCTGTACAATGTTTCAGAATTAATTATTATGTGGATCCTGAGAAACTTAACTGAAGTCCATGGGGGAGGGGAAGAAAAAAAAAAAAAAAGAGGTTAGAGAGGGAGCGAGCCAAAGCATAAGAGACTCTTAAAAACTGAAAACAAACTGAGGGTTGATGGGGGGTGGGAGGGAGGGGAGGGTGGGTGATGGGTATTGAGGAGGGCACCTTTTGGGATGAGCACTGGGTGTTGGATGGAAACCAATTTGACAATAAATTTCATATTAAAAAAATTAAAAAATATATATATATATGAACTTCTGTTTGTCAAAAGACAGCATTTAGAAGTTAAAAAGAGAATCCAGAATGGAGAAAAATATCTGCAAACGTGTGTGTGCGTGCATGTGTACATATAAGCGGACATATTATGTAAAGAATTCCTACCAAACGTAAAAGACAACCTAACAGAAAAATAGGCAAAAACCCTGGAATGGCCTCTTCATAAAAGAGGCCACTAAAGTAGTTGATAAACATACAAGAAGATATTCAACTTAAATATTCATCAAGGAAATGCAAATTAAAACAATATGATACCAAGAGACACTCACTAGAATGACGGATATTAAAAAGACAAAAAAAAAAAAAAAAAGCCCACAAGTTGGCAAAGATATGAAGCAACCCAGGACGCTTATACAACACTGGTGGGAGTATCATCCAGTAAAAGCACTTTAGAAAACTGTTTTGCAGTGTATCTACTAAAACCAAACACAGCCATGCCTTATGATCCAAAACTTTCACCCATACCCAACAGAAATGGGTAAATACGTGCAAGAAAAATACAAAAATGTTCGTGTTTGGAATAGCCAAAAAAACTGGAAACTGCCCAGATGCTCATCAACAGCAGAATGGATACATCAACTATGGCACGGTCACACAATGGAACAGCAGGCCGCGTAGAGCAAACTATGACTCCGGGCCACAATACGAGTGTCTCAAAACATCATGCTCAGTGAATGAAGCAGACACACAAAAACACCACACGGTATGATTTCATTTATATCAAGGACAAAACCATTCTATTGTTACAGGACAACGGTTCTCCTCAGTGGGTGTAGTGACTGCACGGGGGTGGAGGGTGAGAGGGCTTCTGGGGGCCTGAACACGTTGTTTCTTAAGCTGGGTGCTGGAAAATACATTTAACCCACAGAGTCCATTCATCTCTGTCTGGGGTGGGGGAGCCAGGGAGGAAGAGGCGGTCCATTCAGCTACCGTGATAGAAACAGCGTTGGTGCTTTTCCCTGCTCCTCTAACAAAAGCTGTCGATGATTCCAGCCCTGTTGGCTGTCCCTATACAAGACAACATCCACAGCAGATAAGCCGTGGCCAGGGAATGTCCACAGGAGCCAAGGAGTCCTGCTAGGGTCTGCCCTGGCTCAAAGTCTCCGTGTCAAGGGTACCCAGAGTGGAAGTACTAAGTAACATCCTATTTGAGCAAGTCAGGTAATCCATTTGAATTTGGGTCAGTTATGTTAAAACACACACACACACACACACACACACACACACACACACACACACTCTCCTTCCTGACACTTTGGCCACAACATAGTTCAGCGGAAGGGCTACAGAAGAGCCTCTGTCCTTCTAAAGGACACGAACTGGACGTACGGTCTTTCCATGTATCAGGGGACCTGATGTCTCACATGGTCCACATCCCTTGCTATCTGCAGGGCTATTCTTGTTCTGGGGACAAGACTCCTGGCTACACCCAGGACAGGTGTCCTCCCCAACTTGAGCAGCTGGGTCTTACCATCCTGGGGCACAGCTTGCCCAACGCTTCCCCCCACAGCCAGACAGCCTCGAGCCTTGTCTGGTTCTACTCTCTCTTTTTGCCCTGGTGCCTGTGGAAAACCAGCTGGCAGATGGGGAGTGCTTTCCAAAGCTCCAGGTCCAACAGATGGCCACTTCCTTTCTTCTCCGATAGAGCCCGAGCACAGGCTGACACAAATGGCACTGGTACTCGGGCCCCACGGTGGCCACAAGTGCGTGGCCCGCCTCCTGACTGGTCTCAGCCAGGAGTCTAGTGGCACAGCTTGGGGTGGGGGTGGGAGGCTCCACAGCTTTCGTTCTCAGCAGGTACTCCATCCTGCAATGTCTCACCTGAATTTACTTAACTTTGTTTTTGTTTTCTTCTGAATTACCCAGGTAGTCTAAATCCACCATAGAAAACCTCTAAAATACAGATGAATGTTAAGTCGCCTATGATGGGAGCCCTAGAAAAGAATCACAATGACCATCCTGGGACATATCCAGACATATTAAATATACGAGTTACCAAAAGTAAAAATCAACAAAACAAACAAGATGAGAGGTCTGTGTTTAATGACTGGCTTTCTGTATTAACAAACTTCTAAAGAGGCTGCTGTGCAGGATTTCGATCCCCTATGTTGGGACACTCCGGTTGTTCCCCACTTGTCACCATTACAAAGAGGCTGTGATGAACATTCTAGAATAACACCCTCGCCTACTTATCCAAGTAACCCCTTAGACGATAACCCTAGAAGTCTCTAACCCTCATTTTCTAAACCCCACGGTCCTCCACTCCCTCAATGTAAGCTCTCTTGTGGCATGAACGTCACCACCCATGTATTTATTTTTGAATGCTGCAAACCGTCCTCAAAGAAGCTGGCACGTAGAAAGGGAGAAGGCTACAGGATCAAACGGTTAGATGGAATGCCAACTCCAGGAAGGCTGAGTGCCTCGTCCCTTGCTGCACATCTGGCCGGGGAGCCTAACCACAGTGGCGTAACCACTTCCTGCTCTTAAACCCAAATGCAGGCTGCCGCCCTGCGTTTAGAACATTCTTGTGTCCGATCGGGGAATATGTGAGCACCTACTCTGTGTCAGGCATTGCTAGTGGTGGTGGGGATGTAGCAGACTGCACAACAGGTGAAACCCACGCCCCCGGAGTTCTGTACCCAGTAACAGTATTTGGACAGTCGACCTCTGGGTGGTTTTCACTCCGTTTGCTTCTCTGTGGTTTTCTAACATTTTTCTACATGGGACATGGTTACTTATGAAAATAATAACATAAAAAACAAATACAGAAATATATGCATGTATTTAGTTTTATCTTGTGAAATCCGGAGCTTACCATTAAAGGCCACCCTTTTTCATGCTAAACCCCTTGTCACCTTCCCCTGGAAGCTTTGGTAGAAGTGTCCTGAGTCTTCCATCACAAGTGTCGGCTGGGGTTCTCCGCAGGCCCACGGGGCTGTTTCCAGGAAGACTCACCTTGTATTGAAGAGAGCAGCCTTTACAGCAATGGAGATGGTATCGAACAAATTCCCGCCACATTCCAGCAGCTAAGGGAGGCAGGGGGTGAGGTGGGAAGAAAAAGCAAGGGTCATTTCTTACTCTAAGTATTATCCTAATTAAAGGACACTGGTTCCTAAGAAATACTGACCGAGCATTTACAAAATAAAGAACAGAACAGGCGGTTGCTCTCCTGGCTGACACTCCAGGCGTCACCCTAATTGCAAGAAGCACCTGGAGGCCGTGCTGGCCTGGGCCCCACGGCTGAGGTCACCACTGGCATTGGCTGTGGGGCCACCACTCAGGCCCCGGCTTGCAGTGGATCTCCTCTAAGTGGCCCCCCAGCCAGCTGGGTCTGCACTCAAGGAGGAAATGATCACCTGCATTTTGTCCCAAAGGGCTCCTGATTGCGGAGCCTGGTGGCTACTTACCAAAGGCAGGCGGGTCCTAAGCCTGGGCCTTCCGAACCCGACTCAGAATCTGGCACGTTTCCTTCACTCGCTGCATTCGTGCCCAGGGCAAATCTCTAACTTCCCTTTAAGCTCGAACCTCAAGTGCAGACAGCACCCTTCCCACGATGCTGCATAATTACTGCTTATTAAAATATGACCTCCCCTGACTCCCCACCCCACCCCGCCGGCCCGTACTACTGCCTGGCTTCGTCACAGCAGCCTACTTGCCTAGCATGCGACTAGCCCTTCTCTACGCTGGTTCAGACACACTGCCGCACAGCGGAGAGCTCCAGCTGGACTCCTGAGTCAGACTGTCTGCTAGGATCCCCATGCTCACCGGGCAGCCGGGAGCTACCTCAGCGCTCCGCGCCTCAGGAAGGGCAAAAATCACAACTATGTCACAGAGTTGTCACCAAGGCGGAAGGAGCCGGGGCGCCTGGGCGGCTCAGTCGGTTAAGCAGCCGACTCTTGACTCCCGCTCAGGTCATGATCTCATGGTTCATGGGATCGAGTCCTGCGTGGGGCTCCGTGCTGGCCGTGTGGAGCCTGCTTGGGATTCTCTCTTTCTCTCTCTGCCCCTCCCCAGCTCACGCTCTCTCTCAAAGTGGATGAACAAACTTAAAAAGAAAAACTTTTAAAAGAAAAACTTTTAAAGAAAAAAAGAAAAATGTGGGGTGAGACCCTGGCATGTGTACTTTAGCCTCGAGGTGGCCCTGAGGATCAGCCTGGGCTGAAGGCCACCATTTCACACGCCACTCTTCCACAGCATCTACTTTATGCAGAGAAAGTGCTCCAGCAGCCATGGGGCCCCCCAGTCGGAAAGGACCCTGGAGAGCCCATCACCCACCCTCACTTGGCAGGTGGGGACACAGAAGCCCTCTCACTCGTGCACAGTGGCCTGATACAGACTCTGATTTTCAACATTCTGGCTTATCGGCAAGAGATGAAATCAAGAGGGCCCCCCAAAGGGCAGGTACCAATCAGCCCGCCCTCCTCCAGGGATGCAAGGGATGAGCCCGCTCCAGGCCTCAGGTCCGCCTGCCCAGGCTCCTCAGGCTGTGCCACACGATGGGGTAAGCCAGATGGGGCGCTGCGAGGCTGACGCTCTTCTCCGCAGCATGCTGGCCACAAATCTTCCGGGATTCAGTTTCCCCGTCAGGAAAGCAAAGCCACGCTTCTCTACTGGGTGACCGTGAGGATTAAATGAGATCACATCCTCACCATTCCTGGCACATAACAGGGGCTCGAAGGCCCTACCTTCCTGTCTCGGAAGCCAAGCGGCTGAGGCCTAGCAAGAACCTTTCTGCCAAACATAGTGGTACAGCCAGGAGGCAGGGGAGAGTGGGCACGATATGAAGACCCAAAGCGGCCCGACCCGGTGTCTGAACAGGCCCAGGCAAGCTAGGAGAGAACGGGAGGTGTGGGACGTCTAGCGTTACAGACAGCCTGGGCCGTGGTCCCGGCTCCAGGGCGAAAATCCCTCCTATAACAGAGGTGGGGAAGCAGGAGAAGTGGAGAAGAAGAGGACACACCTGGTCACAAACACACCTTCCCCTGTCAGGTGCACAGGTTCCAGAACACTTCTTTTAGGGGAAGAGCACAACTTATGCTGTTGGCCTTCTGGGAATGAGGGGGTTTCTTTTTGATGTCTTCTTTTCTTTTTTTAATGTTTATTTATTCATTGTTTAGAGAGAAAGAGAGAGAGAGAGAGAGAGAGAGAGAGAGAGCGCGCGCGCGCACATGGGAGGGGCAGAGAGAGAGGGAGACAGAATCGGAAGCAGGCTCCAGGTTCCGAGCTGTCAGCACAGAGCCCGACGCGGGGCTTGAACTCATAAACAGTGAGATCGTGACCTGAGCTGAAATCAGACACTTAACTGTTTGAGCCAGAGGGGTTTCTTTTCACAAGGCAAACCTCCAAAACCGTAATACTGCTAGGACGCACAAGTATAAAACATGTCTCCCCACAAGACACCTGCTCCTCCTGGACTTCCCCTCAACCATCCTCTCAGACCCCCGGGCTCAGCACCTCCCGGCACCACCCATAGCCAGCTGCCAGGTGCTGCGGTCGCTCCCCCGCTCCCCCTGCCTTGCCCATGCCCAGTGCCATGGACCACGTGCCAGCCTCTCATCCCCACTCCCGGGGCTATCACAAGACAGCCTTGTGACGGTCTCCCCACCAAAGGTCGCTTGTATGCTGTCAATGTGACAGAGTCCTGACAGTTCTCCCACTCGGAGTCACAACCAGGCCACCGAAGGAGTGCGAAGCAGACAGAAGAGGGAAGCGTCCAGGAAGTTACATTTCTAGTCTCATAAAATACCCCAATGGAGGTAAAAAGAATAATACTGGAAATAGGTGGTTGGTCTGACTGTAATAGGTTCAAGTAAAGGCACCTACACTAAAAGCATAAAAACATGGAAAGTTGCCCAGCGAATATTTGGTTGAAAGATGGGCTCCGCCTGAGGACTATCCAGACCGGTTGGTAAAAATACATCGAGATTCACTCACTTTTGCAATTCCAGTGACAAGACTGGATTCCCACCATCTTGCTTCAAACATGGACTCGATGTATCCCGCGTATTTTTAGATGTAAAAGATAAAACAAAAACCCACGCGTGCCTCGCACGCACGAGGCACATTCCCATCAAGGCTGAAAGCAAACATTTGCTTTCACAGAAGTGGAAGCCTCCACAGATGCGAATTACACGAATGACAAAAACGGATCTACCTCAATAACAGAATTTCAAAAACTGCTTTCCTAATTCATTCAAAACTTTTCTGAGGATGACAACATTTCAAAAGATCATGTCTTATTTCCAAAATAAGACAGAGCCTGGAGAAAAAACAGGAGAGAAGAAATCCAAACGCGAGGAGTCTTAAAAGGAAAGGTCTGCAGGTGACGGGGACACAGTGTGCCACTGAGACACCTGCTAACCATATACTCCCTCCCCCCACCCCCACCCCCGCCCCGTGGAAGAGGGCGCCGGTTCTAAGCTGAGACAACATCCGATATTCATCCATCTTGCACAAGTCTTCACTCAGAGAACAGGTCTCTTGACTAAATCATAAAGTGGATCAGGACCCCTCACCGGGCCAGCGTCCTATAAAAATCACAAGCGCGGACAAATTCTGACGAGGAACAAAAGCAGGATCGCCAACGGACAGGTGCAATGCACCACAACACTCCTGCCTTTAGCTTCTTGGGGAGGAAGGAAAAGAGAGAATGTTCCTCAGACACGGGGTGGAACCTTACAGTTCGTACCATGGGGCTGCACCTCCCCAGGCAGCTATGAAGCCCGCCCCTTATCAGTGAGGACTGGAGGCTGCCGGCTCCCGCCTCATCACATCCGGCACCTGCAAAAGTACTTGCTTAGTAGGAATCACACTAAAAGGTACATCCCGCTTATCGGACATGAGGAGAAGCAAACGGACTTGTCATTTCATTATTTTTACCCATCAGTGTCAGCGTCCAGAACACCCCTAACCTGCGGGACAATGGTAACCACTGTTACCTTTTGGCCAGTTGTGCTCCATCCATTATCAAATTAATTTAAAAGTATCCAGAAAGCCCCGCCCTGTTTCATGCAGGGCCAACATTTGGAGACAGCCAGGCTCTTCCTCATCAAGAAGTTCCCTCTCAGTCCACGGAATCTGCTTTATCTCTAGATTCATGAAAGAATCTGTTTGGTTGACGGCCTAGCCTTGTGACCTCAATCTGAAGGGGAAGATGTAGCCACTCATCTCAAGGTTTATGAAATTTCACTAAAAGGAATAAACAGACCCAACGAGAGCCTGCCTTACACAAATAAGCACGTGGCACAATTAATCACACCGTCCAGGGGCCAAAACCCGGCGAGGAGCATTTGGGAAAACATCAGCAAGTAAATGGGAGATTGGCCTAGAGAGGCTCCTGTAGGAGTAGACTCGGGGGAGAAGGCTGCAGGGTCTCAGGGTCCTCCCCTGGGAAGTGAGGAACACACCGAGGGTGGGTTCCATGGTACTTTCAAGGGAGGATGGCTTGGTGAGGTCAACAGCAGGCACAGGCATTAGAGACCCAGCTTTGAGTGCCAACACCACTACTCACGAGCTGAGACCTCTTGTGCTAGGTCACTCTGCCTCCCTGAACCTTCGTTCCCTCACCTGTAAATGGGGCAATAGCGCCCGCTCGCTAAAGAGTCGTAAGGGCTAAATGAAATGCATAGAAAGAGTTCATCCCCATTCCACGCAGAAGAGTACCCCAACTTGTCTAACTTCTGCCTATAACTTCTACCTGATAGCATCTAGAAAGCATCTCTTGTTTTTTATTTCTTCCCTGATGAGCTCGGTGGATAATTTTAGGTGCTACCATGATATGACTATGATTTCACTGAAGGATGGTATTATACATACAATACATATGTTGTATTTAATTTACAAAACTCAATACAGGGATGCCTGGGTAGCTCACTCGGTTAAGCGCCCG
Organism: Prionailurus viverrinus; assembly: GCF_022837055.1. NCBI lineage: Eukaryota > Metazoa > Chordata > Mammalia > Carnivora > Felidae > Prionailurus > Prionailurus viverrinus. The sequence continues at coordinate 14,260,140 of NC_062562.1, read as the reverse complement.
ACTCTTGACCTCGGTTCAAGTCATGGTCTCATGGTTTGGGGGTTTGAGCCCCGTGTCAGGCTCTGTGCTGGCATCACGGAACCCGCCTGAGATTCTCTCTCCCTCTCTCTCTGTCCCTCCCCACTTGCACGCACGTGCACGCTCTCTCTCTCTCTCTCTCTCTCTCTCAAAATAAATTAATAAATAAATAATAAAGTTTTACAAAATGACAAAAATAAAACTTTACAGGACATCATTCTTTTTCCATCTAACCTCACCCTGGAAGTTGAAAGCATCCACTTGAAGAGGGCAAAAGCACCAGAAGGAAAGTAGGCCAACCAGTCTCCAGCAAAAGCAGAGAGTGTGGCCGTTGCAGCAACATGATACGTACCAGCACGTCCACATAGAGAATCCAGCAGTGCTCCCGGGGACTGATGCAGAGGGACTTCAGGTCAACGCTGCTCTTATTGTTAAATATGCGGTAGAGGGTGTTAGCGATCTCCGTGCCAAGGTCATCACCTCCCCGGCCTTCAAATTCAGGAGTAGCGTTGGCTGAACTACATAGAAGGGCAAGAGAAAAGCTGCGTGAGTCTTTTCAGAAACAAAGAGCAGAGGCACACGGCTTTGTTCCAGTTTCCTTAAGGAATGCTGGACGGGCCAGCGGCTGTACAAGAAAAGTCACTGAAGTGAGGAGAGGATGGCACCTGCCACTTTTCCAGCCTCCAGACACACGCAATGAGCCAGACTGGCACGGTGCCCTGGATCTGTCAGTGTGTGTGACGGGGGTCCCCCCGCCGTCGACTTCTAACAGAAGCCATCTTTACCCAAAGAGACACGAGAGAACAATAGTAAAGTGAACCTTGGCCAGTAATAATTAACTCTCTTATCTTGACAGTAGAATGCTCTTCTCAGACAGGCCCAGGAGGCCAGGAGGCCTAGAGTCAAGCAGTCTGGCCATGGAAGGGTCACATCACATACACCACCCCGAGTTTTCATTTAAAATGCACCACGAGGGGCGCCTGGGTGGCTCAGTCGGTTAAACGTCCAACTTCAGCTCAGGTCATGATCTCACAGCTCGTGGGTTCGAGCCCCGCGTCGGGCTCTGTGCTCACAGCTCGGAGCCTGGAGCCTGCTTTGGATTCTGTGTATCCCTCTCTCTCTGCCCCTTCCCTGGTCCTGCTCTGACTTTCTCTCTCAAAAATAAACATTAAAGAAAATTTATTTTTCTGTTTTTTAAATGTACCACCAAACTCTCAAAACAAAAACCACAACGTTAAGTACCATGACCTTCCTTGAATGATTTAGAAGATATGTATGATGGTATGCCAATTATATCACAAACTAGATTATCACTGTACTGAAAAGCAGGAAAATGAAATGAGAGAGAAAGACGGCCAGCTGATTAAATATTAGAATAGCCCTTTTACTTTGCTATTTTTCAAGAGAAAAAAACTTTTCCGTTTTGGCCTCTTGAATCTTATGCCCAATTACCTCAACAAAGAATAAACAAGCATCAACATTTGTTGCCCTAAGCATTATTCAAAAGTATTTTGGGGGGCGCCTGGGTGACTCAGTCGGTTAAGTATCTGACTTCAGCTCAGGTCATGATCTCACGGTTTGTGAGTTTGAGCCCTGCGTCGGGCTCTGTGCTATCAGCACAAAGAGCCCTCTTGTTCTCTCTCTCAAAATAAATTAATAAACTTAAAACAAAAAAAAGTATTTTGAGGGGGAAGGCATCTGGATGGCTCAGACAGTTAAGCATCTGGCTTTTGATTTTCGCTCAGGTCATGATCTCGTGGTTCATGGGATCAAGCCTAATGTCAGGCTCTGTGCTGACAGCTCAGAGCCTGCTTGAGATCCTCTCTCTACCTCTCTCTTTGTTCCTTCCCCACTTGCACAAGCATACATGCATTCTCTCTAAATAAACATTTTTTTAAGTTTTTTTTTTTTAAGATTTTCTTTTTCAGCAGTATCTACACCCAACACAGGGCTCGAACTCACAACACCGAGATCAAGAGTCTCATGCTCCACCGACTGAGCCAGCCAGGCACCCTATTATGCAAAAGTATTTAATGGGAAATTTTTGAGGGTTTTGGCTTAATAAAAAACAAACCCTCAATACATTATATACATCTGTGAGATAAGTAACCATTCCAATAATCACTTTGCTGTAATGAAGAGGGTCCAGAAAAGTAACAAACCAGCTGTTTCAGTCAGTACGGTCTCTACAAAATCATGTATTGAAACTTTCTGTTCCACACACTCATCCATCTAGAAGGTACCAGCTCTATGCTAGTACTGGAGATGGAGAGACTGAGCAAGGTGGATGCAGGCCCTAAGCTGGCAATTTCACAAAGTCAGGGAGCTTCATGATAGGGAGCAAAGAGCAGGAGCAGGGCTGGGGAGGATGTCAACCAGTGCCGAGGACCTCAACCCAGAAGGTGAGCAAAAGTGGGTCAGGGTACGGACAGGCAGGGGGGTTCCAAGCAAAGCAAAACCCACATGAAGGCTCAGGGCTGTGCCTACCCCATCTGCACAATGCTAAAAATCTCACCTAATGTATTTAAACATCCCTTTTGTCTAGACCATTCTCATATAGGTGTCAGGACGACCCCTAAAACAATCCGAATGTATCACTATATAATAACTCTGTTTCTCTATAGTCTTCCCTTACCACTATGAGCCAGCAGAGCCCTAATTTAAAATCCCCAAGAGAAACTTCATTACTGCCACAGCAACCTTGCTATTCCCTCACGGCCTCTGCTGGACTCAGGCACTGAACCACAAAAAGCAGCTCACTTAAGGTGAAATAATCAAGTTACCAAGGACCAACTTAGTAATTTTGCACAGCCAGCACACAAAAGCTGCTTCCAATTTAAACACTCATCAATATCAAGATCTATCTTTGAAGTGTGTAAAAACACATCTCTATAGAGCTCAATAGACAAATCTAGTTAGGAGGTGCTTATGCTTAAAATGTGTCCCTTTCCCTGACTGCAGTGGGCCATGCCCTCCTGGGTATGACTAATTAATTACTTAGGGATTGATGCATTCCCTCTTCTACAGCCCCAAGGGCTGATTTACAGAACCTCCTGGGTCCAACTGGCTACATTCATCTACCCGTAAGACCACGCCCCACTGTTTTTTTGTGGGTTTTTTTGACATTAATTTAAAGTGGGAATTTTTCCTATTTTAAAAGTTGTTGTTTTGTTTTGTTTTTTTTTAACACATTGTACTTTCAGCATAGCTGGTAGTCAGGCAGAGAGGAAGGTTTAGAGGCTCATGAGACCATGAAAAGTTCCCGCATCTGGATGGTGCCAAGGCCTCCGGAGTGACTCTGGGGAGGAGGCTGGGAAAATGGAAGGGAATCGTCGGGGGCCGGGCGTTGGGGCACACTAACTTCAGGTAACACAAGAAGAAAAGCCAAAGACCCCATATTCTAACGAAGGATGAAGGGTAGGGCTGGGGAAGAGAACTGAGGGTCCCCCCTCATCACTAGGGGTGCTCCTAGCACAAGGACACTTCCTAGAAGAGGTGGACGGAGATGCCGGCCATGTCAGAGGACAAGAAACCGAATGCCCGCAGAGGCCAGCCAGGTGACTACGTGCATCTGAACAAAGAGCAACCGGAGATCGGTGATCTGTGAGGAAGGCTGACAAACTGTCCAGCCCTGAACAAAGAGCAACCGGAGATCGGTGATCTGTGAGGGAGGCTGACAAACTGTCCAGCCGCTCCAAAGGCATTTTAACTCACCTCTGAAAACAAACTCCATTAGTGAAACAAAAACCTCACAAGTGGGGTCTGACCTACGGGAGAATGTGGTGAGACCTCAGATGGCCCAACACTCTTGTTATACAAGGTGGAAAACTTTAACAGCTCTTTTGAATGTTTACTATGTGCTAGAAACCACTCTTAGCACGTTAGATGCGCCAGCTCAATCAATTCTCACAACAACCCTACTATTTACGACCCCATTTTAGAGAAAACGAAACAGAGTCCCAGAAAGGTTATATAATTTGTCCAAGCTCACACAACTAGGGACGGGGGAGCTAAGACTTCCAAGCCAGGCAGCCCAGCCCTCATCTGCAAGGCTGCACCGGACTCTCCCTGAAGGTGGAATTCGGCATGCCTGGCTTGTAGCCTGACATGAGTCAAGCTAATGAATGGATGCTCTGGTCTTGAGATTTATTGTTAGACCACAAATACTGGAGTCAAGGAATGCAGACCAAAGGAGCCCTAAATAAAACGCTTCTCTATTAAGTGCAAAGTTTAAAAAGAGGGAAAGCACAACAGGCAGTAATCCTGGCTCCCTGCTCAGAGGTATCACAATACATTCTTTCAGCAGGGGAGTGTTTGCTCAGGGTTTGGGGCATAAAACCAAGTGCTTTCTCTGTTTACAACTGCCAAAACCAATTCAGATCCTTCCTAAGTATGACCCAGCCCCTTTTCCAGGGCAGTTGGGAAATTGCTTGCTGAGCCAATAAACTAATAAAAATCCTGGGAATCCTGCCCCACCCAGATCTCCACCCATCCTGACTCATCACCTCTACTGTGCTCCTCCTGCCTGGCACATCCCTGATTTAACTGGGGTAGAGTGAGATCAAGGCCATGTCCACCTGAGACAGGATTTCAGACACTAGCCCATTGTTTCCCTTGTGATCCATCTAGCCTGCAAATCTATAGAGTCTTACAGCCAGGTCAGGCCAGGACCATGACAGAGGACAGTGATTTAGCAGGTTCGTGGGGCAGGGCTAGCTCTGGGCCTCACCCCTCCAGGAGTCAGTCAAATGGTCCCGGCAGCAGGCCCCAATCCCTCCCATCCCCCTGTGTGCACATGTGCTCATTTCTGAACCTGCAGAAGCTTCCTTATGAGTGGGGATGGGAACAGTAACACATTTTGAACTGTTCATTGTAAGTTTCTGGGGAGAGTTATCAGTTCTGGAGACTTTCAGAGTACAGCCAGCTTCAAATGAGTTCTGTAGTTTGCCTGTCTGCTTTGTCCCCCGTCCATCAGGCACCAACAGGGACCCCCGCGAGCAGCACTAAGCACTGAGGAGCAGAGATCAAGTGGCTCCTTCCACCAATTCAGGGCTTGAAGCTCCCGGTTCAATATTAGTGACAAATACGAGCGACCACATCGAAAAGTAAAGATCCCACCGGGAAGTGGCAAGTGTTGAGCACACCAAAATGTCTATGAATGAAACACGTTCTCCTCAGCTCCCTCAGTGAAAAACTGAAGCCGCTGGGAGAGGCTAAACCACGCTTCCTAACCCCCCATCAACATGGTGTCAGAGCAGAGACTAGATGGACCGCCACCTAGTGGTAGCCCAGACTGACACACCAGCTCACTCAATTCTTACCTTTCCTCCAGGTTTCTGACAGAAACCATCTTCTTCAAAGTTTCAAAGTTCTTACTTAAAACAGCCTGGTCTCGGGTTATGACTAACAAATCGAAGACAGGAGATGGGAGTTAGAAGGTCCCAGATTGCTCCCAGTTTTGATGTGTGTTGCCAGGCATCCCTGGGGCAGTGCTCAGGAACCCCAAGTCTTTACTATTTATTTACTACTCCACTGGGATGGGGATCAGGGCTGGTAGAGCTGAGCAGCCCCCTCCCAAGGGAAACATCCCCTAGGCACAGGGGAAAATGATGGGGGTGGGAGGCCAGGTCTACCTCAGGTTCCATGTATTATTCCAAGCCAACAAAACCAAAGTAGGACGAGTTAGTGGAAAAGCAGTTAGCTCTCTAATCACCAGGAATTGAAATAATTAAACCCTGGAAGTTGCTGATGAGTCAAGCTGGGCTCAGACTGACAGCCCCACCCTGCCCCAATTACTGTCCTCCGGCTGGGTAACACTTCGGCTTCAGTCTGTGGATGGGCAGATGCCCTGGGCTCTCCTGCGGAAGGGCTTCGTGGGTAAAAGCCTTAGAGCTGGGCACATCTACATTCCTAGTCACTGGATGGGAATAAAGGGGTTTGTTTGTTTATGCAATTAAGAGTTGCTCTTTAGGGCGCCTGGGTGGCGCAGTGGGTTAAGCGTCCGACTTCGGCTCAGGTCATGATCTTGCAGTTCGTGGTTCGAGCCTTGTGTCGGGCTCTGTGCTGACAGCTTGGAGCCTGGAGCCTGCTTCGGATTCTGTCTCCCTCCCTCCCTGCCCCTGCCCGGATCGCACTCCATCTGTCTCTCTCTCAAAAACAAACATTAAAAATAAAAAAAAGAGTTGCTCTTTGAAGATTCAGATGAGGCTTTGATAAAGGTGGCAGTCAGCAGTGCTTGGTGAATCAACATCTCCCTTCTCTGTAGGAATACGAGGTTTTGTGAATCTCTCATGGTGATTCTCTCACACTAACTGAGCCGCTTAAATAAGACACTAAAATGTGCCACTTGAGACTATCCATCTTGAAAGAGAATCAAGGAGGACTCCCTGGGAACTGGAGCTTCTGGGCCTGTTGAGGGTCTCCTGAGAGAAGAGAGGGGAGAGAAGAGAGGAACGGGCAGCCCAGCTCAGCCGGGAGGGGGAAGCTACTCCTGGGAGCCGGATCTTGGGAAGAGGCAGTTCCCTGCCTCCTCCCACCCTGGAGCCTCCCTTCCTTCACAGCTGGGACAAGAGCAGCAGGCTAACCCGGAGTCGTGTTCAGACACGGAGCCACAGTGAAATGTGTCCCCTCTACCTAGCATCTGAAGGCAACACCTTCCCTTTGGTGTGGCTGGGCTGACTGCCTGTGGTCTGCCTAAGATGAAAGAGGTAGAAGACAGTGAGGAGGAAGAAAAGAAAAGCAAATTACAGTTCCCCACACATGGTGTCTGCCCCTCGGTGACCGTTCACTACACTGAATTAGGCAGGTCAAGGCCAGGAGAGACATTTTTCTTCCACCGACAGCAAAGGAATCAGCTGGAGGCCCGAACAGGGTCACCACCATCCACGGCAGCTTAAAGGATGAGCCAGTCCCACTGGACAACTCAGATCGGCGAGGGGAGGCGGGTCCAACCAGAAGAGGAGACGGCTGGCTGGGGGCGGGGGGTGGGGGGGCGTCTCGCAGGGCAGGGTGCAGGAATGGGCTGGAAGGAATACTGGCCAGAAAGCTGAACGCGGATACGTTCTCGGAACTCTGAGCACCACACCCCCGGCAAGCTGGCTTCTGTAGGCTGCGTGAAGTAGAACAAGGCAAGACTCAGGGTCGGAGAGGCCCAAGCCGGCATTACTAGCTCTGTGACCCCGGGGCTTTGTTTACCTTCTCTCAACCAAGTTGGTTGTCTCTCATAGGAATGTCGTGAGGACAAACTTCTGAGTTTGGAAGAAGATCAGAAGAATCTAACTCACCATGTAAATGGGGGTTGGCATCTATGCCAAAAAGGCGGACACAGAGGGCCCAAGGCTGCTATCTTTAGAAGGGCCTGCTTGAAAGGTGGGCCCTCGGCTGGCATCTGGGAACTTGACTCAGAGTGTTTCCAGTCAACAGTGAACTATGGTCTGCTGTGCCTAGACTATTTGTGCAAATAATATGATAAGGGGAGTATCTGCTTTCCTTCTGGGATTTGGAAATTTTGGTATGTGTTAAGCAGAGGGTGCCCATGGGACCAGCCCCAGTGAAAATCTCGGGGGCCGAGTCTCTAATGGGCTTTCATGGGCAGAATCATCATACACGTTGCCGCGCTTCGTGGCTATGATAAATCTCAGCTGCGAGTACAACTATATGCTAAGTCCTGGGGGTCCTTCCAGCAAATCTCCAAATACGGGAGTGGTCTTGGGGACTCCCATACAGAACCAGTATTACATACCTGCACCCAGCATGAGCTGAGAGAGAGCCTCACCCACCTCGAGAAAGCCTGCCGTCACCATCTAGTTAGAAGCAACGTTCTAGACAGAAGAGGGACTGAGCTAGGATCCCAGGTTTAAAAAGCCCAAGGCCAGAGAAAGGGGAGGCAACAGGAAGGAGAAAGAACACTCACGGAAAGCCCACTGGGAGCCAGTCACGGTGCTGGCACTCACTCTGCCTTCCTTATTTCATTCCGTCATCCTCACAAGAGTATTAGTACCCCGATTTTTTAGATAAAGAAACTTAGGCACAGAGAGACTAAGTAACCAGCCCGAGATCACACAGCTGGCCAGAGAAGGCTGGCTGCTGCAGAAACTGCGGAGTCCTCACTTTTCTAGCAGCCGCACGGCCTGCCTAGCTGCCACTCCCTCTGTCTGTCAGGCTATTTGGCCGGCCCTCGTCCTTGCTCTGCCAAGCAAGTCATGAAAAGTTTTCTGCAAAACTAGAGCAGGAGGAGAAACAAGACATTTTAGACCAAATGGTCCTTATTTTTCTATGTTTGATATTCTTCAAAGCACTGTAATACCCACCATTTCACTGGACTCTCATAACAACCATGTGCTGGGCTGCCTGATGCCTCCTTTCTCCAACAGGGACGAGGCCCAGTGCGGGCCAGGTGACTAGGACAAGGGCAGGACTCGAGCCAAGGCCTTCTTCCACACACCCCAGTGCCTGGCGCATAGGAGGGGTGCAGGAAATACCTGCTGGCTGCAGAGGTGATGACTGAATACAAAATCAAAGTGGGCTCAAAGGAAACCAGAGGTCCAGTCTCCAATCTACCTACTCACTTACTTACTTTCTTATTTATTTGAGAGAAGGTGCATCTGCAAGTGGGGGAGTGACAGAGGGAGACAGAGAGAGAATCTTAAGCAGGTTCCACGATCACGGTGGAGCCTGAGGCGGGGCTTGATCTCATCACCATGAGATCATGTCCTGAATTAAAGTCAAGAGCTGGACACTTAACCGACTGAGCCACCCGGGCACCCCTCTGAATCTTCTTTTAAATCGTTTTTCTTTAAAAACATATGCATGGTACTGACCAGTCAACGAAGAACTCCAAGTACCCTTCATTGGGTTTCTCCAGCTTCGGCGTCCCCATTTCGGCTTTCACTCCCACCAAGATGTCTGTGTGACCCTGCAGACACACGCAAGAAGGGTCCTCACTCAGGGCAGGTAGCCAGATACCCAACCGCCTCCTTCCTCTCCCAGACTGTGCCCCCGGGGACTCTCAGGAACTTGTGAAGTGGCCCTTTGGAAAGGTCAAGGGTCCTTCAGATCTAGACAGATACCCGCCCAGAATTTGGCTTGGGTCTTGGGTCCACCCCAGAAATGTATGTGCTCCCAAAGCCCCGAGGGGCCTGCAGCTGGTCCCCTAGGACCTGCCCATCCTCCCCCCGGGCACGGACCGTGGCCACAGTACTCACCAGCTTGACCCTGGCAGACCCACTGGTGTTGGACACCACGTCGGTTTCCACTTCGACACATCGGTAGTCCTCACAGCCACGGCCGTCCACACGGAGGTCTTCCTAAGTGCAACGACCACAATCCTAACACAACCACAACCAAAGCACCAACAGACTCCCCAACTCATCCGTGCCATTTCCCTCCTAGAGAACTAGGCAGTACAACATCCCCTTCCCCCTTAGCGAAATCACCCAAAACTCTCTCCTTTTGCTGGTAACAATAGTCCTATCTTACATCTGAGGAAACAAAGACTCAGAGAAGTAAAGCGGCTTGACGGATGTGATGCAGCCATGATGCAGCCATGTGGCCGACGTCCCACAGCTGGTGAGAGCACACTGGGTTTCTACCCAGGTACGTCCCAGCGCAAAGTCCACACCACATCCCACTATACCAAACAGACACACGGAACAAACAAAATCGGAACAAGAGGCGAAATAAGCTGCCTCTTTCCAAGTCTGCGAGTCCAAAACCGCACCAGGAGGTATGCACTGTCGGGGCCACAGAGCCCAACTCTCTCGGCCGCAGGCCTCCCGCACCCTAACCTGAACAAAATCTACTCTGTTAACGGCTAAAAAACCCAGCTATCATCTCTACCCTGGGCATTCTCTAGAACAGGGACGGCACACCTCGGCACGAGGGCCACCTGCTTCTGTAAAACGTCTCGCTGGAGCACGGCCAGGTCCGTTCGCTGAGGTTGTCCATGGCTGCTTCACACTCCAACGGCAGAGCTGCGCGGTTGTGACAGAGATCTTACGAGCCACACGCCCCAAATCTTCACCATCTAGCCCCTTCCAGGAAAAGCTTGCCGACCTCTGCTGCGGGAGATGCGTTTCAGGGTGGCCCACGTCCTGCCTGCCCTTTATCCCTGTTTATTTACTCTTATCCATGTATCTCACAGATACCCACTTTATGCAAAATGTGGTTGTGATCCAGTACGACCATTACTTATCCTGCTGCTCAACGCGTTCCAGATTTGGCCACTGGGAGTTCCTTTGGGTTGCTTCCTGCATTCTGTCAACACGCTTGCGATCTTTCCCGAGTACACCTTTACTTCTGACAAGACAAGATGTTCCAGCCTCTTGTATTTTTCCCTGCCCTGGCCTTGGGGTCAGCCCTTTCTCTGAGGAGTCCTGGTTCCTTTTATTGAAGAATGGTACTTTAAAAAACCAGGATCTGGGTGCTAAGCAAGTTCACTGCTACTGGGGTGTCATTGCTTCCAGACCTTCTCAGCAGACAGAGCTCGATACCTACGTACGTACTTACACTCACCCACACAGCACTAACCCATACAGCTCTTCTATCCATGCAGCTCTTAAAAGGCCCTGATATGGGGCACTTGGGTGGCTCAGTCGGTTGGGCGTCCGACTTCGGCTCAAGTCATGATCCTGCGGTCCGTGAGTTCGAGTCCCGCATTGGGCTCTGTGCTGACAGCTCAGGGCCTGCAGCCTGCTTCGGATTCTGTGTCTCCCTCTCTCTCTGTGCCCCTTCCCCACTCATGCTCTATGTCTCTCTCTCAAAAATGAATAAATGTTAAAAAAAAAAAAAAAAAAAAAAGGCCCCGATAGCTGGTTCTAACTTTCCTTCGTGTCTTATTCAGAACTTCTTTCTCAGACAGGGAGACACCTGGCTCTCATTATCCACAAGGTATTTATTAAATCTTAGTATACTCATGAAGTACTTTCAGAATTGCTAACCCATACCCCTGCGAGCAACAAATTTACTAGTGAACAGTACTTGTGTGGCATTCTTTTTGTCTTTAGCCTTACAGTGAGTGCCCACCCCACATCCCATTTTCCATCGTCTCCCCCTCCTTGAGCGTGCCTGTTATTCCCTCCTGCCCCTGTGAGGCTCATCGGTACCTGTTTGTGCTCGAGTCTGGGTGCCCCGCATCCTGGCTACCTTTAATTACTCGTTTACATTGTGGGTATGCAGACTAGCACCATGACTCTAGAGGTCAAAGCTATCAGAAAAGGTGTGCTCAGGGAAAGGTGGCTCTGCCCTCAGCCCTATTTTCACACCCCCATCTTTCTGCCTCGTTCCCACCCACCCCGGGCAGGTAACCAGGCTATTTACTATTTAACTGCTGGTTCATAGTTCCTGTATTTCCTTTGCACAAATGAGCAGATCCATGAATATATTTTATCCTTCTTTCTTAAATGAGGAGAGGCACACTACAGATACTCTTTTACACTTTGCTTCTTTTTCTTTCTTTTTTTTTTTTTTAACACTTAATACATATGTGGGCAATCACTATACATCAGCTCATGGAGACCTTCCTTATTCTTTGTAAACATTTTCTTTAAGATTTTAAGTACTCTCTACACCCAACACGGAGCTCGAACTCACGACCCTGAGATCAAGAGTTGGATGCTCTTCTGACTGAGCCAGCCAGGCACCCCCTTTGTAAACATCTTTTGAAAGCACTTTTTTTTTTCTTTCAGAAAAAGACTCATTAGCTTATGAGATTCTCAAAGGGGCTAGTGCTCCTCAAAAAGTTTAAAAACACTGTTCTGAAGTATGTAACTGTCACAAACTTATCTTTAAACTGCCTGGCTAACTGCATATATGACTGACGTTTTGATTCTGAGACACTGAAATCCAGCAAAGCCCAACCCCCACCATCTGCCCTGTTCGTTTCTACTCTTTTCTTCCCCCAATTCCTGTTAATGAAGAGAAAATAAGCATCACAAGTCAGCTTGAAGTCCCTTTGCCGGCTCATCCACTCCCCAGGCCATTCCCTTGCTGGAGGCAACCCCCATCGTGAGTCTGGGGAGACCTGTACTTGAAAGCAACAGAATTTCAAGTCTAGGAAATGAGTTAGATAAAGTGACCCCTCTTCACTAAAGGATCCCAAAACTATGTAACTGTCTCTTAACAACCCCACAGCACACAGCAGCACAGGAAAGGCTTCCTAGGTCAGTCTCTGATGCTCCACTCCCCCCCCCCCCCCCCATGCCCTGCTAGGAAAGTGAAAACAGGGCCCAGAAACATCCTTTACAAAAGACTCCTTCTTGAGGTGCAAGTAAAGTGCAAGTGTGATCAATCACTACGAGTATTAGTCATGGGCTCCGCGCCTGGTCCTGCCATGACTAGCTGCTTGACCTAGGACGAGATGCTCTAGACTAGTTCCCTCCTCTGTTAAAAGAATGGACATTGAATCAGAAGGCCTCAAAGGTGCTGCTCTAATTCTACAGACCTGTAAATTGAAACAGCCGCAATCATCTGCAACAATGAACAGTAGCTACTACCTGAGTGCCTTTACCACATAGGAAGTGATGTGCCAGCAAATGCTACACAGTTGACACATTTAATTTTCAAAATAACCCTGCAAGAGAGCTTTTTATCATTCCATTTTACAAATGAGGAAAGAGGCTGAAAGATGCTAAATGGCCGGCTCAAGGCCACAGCCGATAAGGAGCACCCGAACCCCACGCCAGACCTCGTAACAAGTCCACGTGGCCTCCTGCGTTCTAAAGGGTCTCTCCACCGTGCAACAGGAGTGAGCTCGGCCTCCCTGCGAGGATGCTGGCTATACCAGTTGGTCCTGTTGATGAAGAGGACTCTGCATGCAGGGAGGCCACAAGGTGACAGGCTTCCCCACCATGGCTTTAAAATACCACTTCTCTGGGGAGCGCCTGGGTGGCGGGGTTGGTTAAGCGTCTCACTTTGGCTCAGGCCATGACCTCATGGTTTGTGAGTTCACGCCCCGCCTCAGGAGCCTGCCTTCTGTTTGTCTGTCTGTCTGTCTCTCTCTCTCTCTCTCTCAAAAATAAATAAAACATTAAAAAAAATAAAATAAAATACCACTTCCCTGGAAAGACCTAGTCACAACCCTTTGTCGTGACATGCCCCTTGTTCCAGGATGGGACTGGGAGGGGGCCAGAAAACTGGGCCTCACCAGGTATTGCCTTTCCAACCTTTACATCACTCTCTGTCCCCTGGGGAAGGCTCTATGGGAAGGGCTCAGGTGACAAATAAGAGATAAACAAAAAGCTACAAATTTTTCTGTTCAAGCATGCATAGATTTTTTTTTTTTTTTTTTTTTTTGGATAGGAAAAGAGCACTGGGATGCCTGGGGGGGCTTTGGTAGTTAGTTGAGCATCCAACTCTTGATTTCAGCTCAGGTCATGATCCCAGGATCATGGGATTGAGCACCATGTCAAGTTCTGCACTAAGCATGGAGCCTGCTGAAGAGTCTCTCTCCCTCTGGGGCACCTGGGTGGTTCAGTCGGTTAAGTAGCCAACTTGGTTTTGCTCGGCTCAGGATGCGATCTCTCGGTTCATGAATTTGAGCCTTGTGTCGAGCTGTGCTGACAGTGTGGAGCCTGCTTAAGATTCTGTGTCTCCCTCTCTCTCTGCTCCTCCCCTGCTCAAGCTTGGGTGCTCTCTCAAGATAAATAAACTAAAAACAAAACAAAACAAAAAAACCTCTCCCTCTTCCCCTCCCCCACTCACCAGCATATAATAAAAAATACATATATAAAACAAAAACACAAAAAAACACCTAAGAGAATAAGAGAAAAACAAACCAAAAAAACCCAAACAAATTAGTCTATGAATCACTGCACCCACAACTTTTCTTTTTTCTTTTTTTTTTTAATCCAGCATTCCTCATAAAAGGCTTAAAAATCACCCAAACCTGCTTGGCCTGGCTCAGAGCCAGAGGCCGGACCAAAATACTTATTCTCTGGTAGTATTCAGAAGCAAAGGAATTAATCCCTGTGTGAACATTTAAACAGGGGCCGCCCTGAAGTGAAAGCTCATTCAAAAACTCAACAGAGACGTCAACATGTGCAGGACGACACCACCAAATGGGGCCCTGTCCTTCTCTGCCGAGGGGGCGGGGTGGCTCCCGGGACTTTCCAGTTGTTAACTCGCAGTTGGGTGTGGCATGGTGGGGTCCCCTCCAGCCTCTATTTAAACCTCTCCTGTCACATACCAGCTTTGCGACCTTACGCAAGTTAGTTCCTCAACAGCTTGGGGTCCGTCCGTCCAGAAAGGGGAACTGACCCCAACCTTACAGAATTAAGGAGAATCCAGAAGCCAGGAGTCATTTCAGGGGACCCTCAGCGCCGTGTAACACGCAGAATGCCCCCTCCACAGTTCCCTTCCCCTGTTCTGGGGCACGTATCAGCTCACCGAATCCTCGAAAACAACCGTGGAGAGAGGTTACTGACGAGGTCCCTGAGGCACCAGTCTCGCTGTTTGTGACAGATTGGAAGGACAGGTGACTCCACCCAGAGCTGCTTTCCTCACACCCAGACAACCCAGTCCTATGGCTCCCTAACCGAAGCTGAAAGTGGGCTCTGCTAGCCTAATGTGCTTGGGGAGGTTCACACTGTGTCCTCAGTGATGTTAACCCCCTCCACCTTGCTCTGACATGTCCAACACCTCGGACGTGCTAGCGAACGGTAGCTGGAACGCCACCCCTACTGGAACACGACCCCACTTAGAAGGACCACATCAGATCCAGCTCTGCAGGCCCCGCTCAAGTCACCGCAGGCAAAATCAGATGTCGATCCTCATTCCCCCTCCAAGCCTATTTGAGTAGTCCTGCATTTTCTTGCAAGGGTGGGATTCTGTTCACCTTGTAAAGTGCCTGAGCGCGGACTTTCCGTGCCATGGGCCTGCAAATGGAAAGGGCATGGGGCTCCAGATCAAGAGCCCTGAGGGCTGGCTCCAGTTCTGCATGGCCAGGTTGAGCAGCTGAGTACCGACTGCTCAATCTTACAGCTAAAGACCTGTCTCAGCCCTGCTTCCCCTTCTGTGCTGCTCCTCCAGCGACGCTGACGAAGAAAGCTAGAGCCACAAGAAAAGAAACTGAAACCATCAGCTGAGCTACACCTCCCTTCAACTGCCAAGAAAAATTCCATAACATGGCTTTGCCAAAGCCCCAAGGGGAATGCGTCCTGGTGGGGCTAATCCATTGCTAGGGTGGCCTAAACCTATGGAGTCCAGTTTAACGTCCAGGTCATGGCCAGAGCACCAGTAAACAGACCTCTGGAAAGCCTATCGTGTCTACTGAGCCCACATGACCGAGTCACCATCCACCCCCAACAGCCCGAGCCAATGGTAGGTGCTCACAACCCAGAGAGCAACCAGCTCCTCTGGCATGAATCATATTCTCTCCTTGGAATGTGATCTCTGACCTGGGAAATACTCAAGAAGAAGGGAGTTAAAGAGGAGCGGACACGTCAGGTGTGGAGGGAGGCTGGAGAGGCCACACAGAAGAAAGGCAGGGGGCGGGGGTTGGGGGAGGGGTCAGATTATACCAAGATGAAGGGAAGCTAGACAGCAAATGGCTGCAGAGAAGGGATACGCTTCGGGACAGAGAAGGGGAGGTGTCGCCAGAGACATAAAGACAGGCAGACAGTGCAGACCATGTGATCCACGCTGGAGCCCATGGGATGTGGTGCCTTGGAGCTCCCTAGGGACTTCCTAGCCCTTGCCACAAATCCCCTTTTTTAAAAAAAATTTTTAATAATGTTTTTATTTTTATTTTTGAGAGACAGAGAGAGACAGAGTATGAGCAGGGGAGGGGCAGAGAGAGAAAGAAAGACACAGAATCTGAAGAGGCTCCAGGCTCTGAGCTGTCAGCACAGAGCCCGACACGGGCCTTGAACTCACAAGCCGTGAGATCATGACGTGAGCCGAAGTTGGACGCTTAACCGACTGAGCCACTCAGGTGCCCCAAATCCCCTTTCTCTTGAGATAATTCAATCATCTCTAGCCTTCCACGCTGAAAGAGCTTAAATCTCAATAGCCACAGCCTGAACCCCTAATGGGGTCACTGTGAAGCCTGGGGCTACAGTGTGTATGGTTTGGGACAAAGTCATACTTCTGATGGAGAAAACAAACTTGAAAAGGAGCCAACGTTTCTTCAGGGTTGACCACACGCCAGGCGCTGTATATTTTGTCATCTCATCATTCCTCACAACCCCATTCGGCCCCCAGATGGACATGTTTTCATTTTACGTGTGTGTGCGTGTGTGCAGGTGGGGGAGGGGGGTTAGCTCCACTACTCAGATAAAATCTCTCTGGCTGTGAATGGCAGAGCTGGGAAAGGAGCCTGCAGACACAGTGGGCGACCACGTGACCTCAGGCAGGCGGGAGCAGAGACTCCACGGCAAGCTCTCAGCTGGACCAGGCCAGTGGTCTGCCCAGGGGCCAATGTCTGCTGGCTGCATCAAAATCTCCCAACATTTTATGACAATGTCCATTCCCGAGCTCCAGCCCCAGAGGTTCTGATTCAGAAGGTCTGGGTAAAGCCTGGGAATCTGTACTTTGTGGCTGAGTAAAAGGTACTTCCAGGCGTCAGAATCACTGGGCTGTGACGGAGGTCAGCGAGGTCTTCTCATGAAGAAAACACACCTCTAGCCAGTGAAGCAAACTCCAAAGGGGACAAATCCTAGATTCTGCAAATTCTGAAATCTGTCCCCCAGTTCCTGAATATTGTAAACAGGGAAAAAAAACAGCTTGAGACACAAGTTAGTAACACAAAAGCTGTACAAGAAAAGGCAAATAGGGTTCTAACGGAACTTACAGCCAATATGGAAAAAATACTGCCTGAAAAGATAATAATATATGTCATACACTTTTTAAAGTCTAGAAAAATGGTACAGGGGGTGGGGGGTGAGTCAGAACTTTCCCTCCTCCTTCCTGTTTGCTCACATGCTTCCAGATGAAAAAAAAAAAGAGAAGTAGAAATGGGGATTCTCTCTGGCCTTTGTTTTCAGATCCTTATTTAAGGAAGGGAAGACAATGGCTTTCACTGCAGGAGGAAAGCAGCATGAGGATCTGGTATGGGCTCTGCAATCAGACAGATCTGGATTTCTGTCCTCGCTCCACTACACACTTTCTGCGTCACCTTGAACAAGTGACTTAGCCTGTCTGAGCTCAGTTCTTCATCTACAACGTAGAGATAATACTATTCACCTTCAAGCCTGTTTCAAAGATTCAGTGACATAAAAATCATAACATGTACCTAACAGGGGTGCCTGGGTGGCTCAGTCGGTGAAGCATCTGACTTCGGCTCAGGTCATGATCTTGCGGTTCCTGAGTTCGAGCCCCGTGTCGGGCTCTGTGCTGACAGCTCAGAGCCTGGAGCCTGTTTTGGATTCTGTGTCTCCCTCTCTCTCTGCCCCTCCCCCGCTTGCATCTCTGTGTGTGTGTGTGTGTGTGTGTGTGTGTGTGTGTGTGTGTGTCTCGCTCTCTCTCAAAAATAAAGATAAAAAAAAATTATAATATGTACCTAACAAAAGTGGGACATCCCAGCCTTCAAGGGTGAGAGGCAACCTAACAGAAACCAGTCCAATCGTATACTAAGAATATTGATGGATCAACCTTTCCATTTTTCCTGCCCCACTCCCTCAGATCCATTCTCCATCTTTCTCAGCTCTCATCTGTGCACCACGCTGACTCCTTCCAAACTGCATCACCTGGGCTCCCTTTACTGGCTTGTGGCTGGGTTTGGTCAATGAAAGGTCGAAAAGGAGGGGAGACAATGCTCCCCGCTCCCTATCCCCAGCACCCCTAATTGGTACCACATTTCTGACAGCACCTTCATCTACCCAAGCCTACAATTTCTGTTGAGCAGTCATTCCTCCACTGTTCCAATTATCACTAGCATCTGGTAACACAACTGCCTCCTTTGGCCCCCTTCAGCCCAGGGGTAACATCTACTCCCTGGTTGCTCATCTTTGGGCTCCCTGGTCTCTCTTATTGATCCTTGAACCCCCCCCCCCCCATAGCATTATCAAGAGTGATATCATGAAAGTCTCCTGAATTATCTGAATGAGGTTCCGTATTCTGCCAGGACCTAATGATTCATCTTGCTTGCTCTCAAACTGCTCTCTCTCAAGGGTGCCTCATCCTCCCAGTGGCCAGCTTGAGCCTGTCTATCCATTCCCTCAGGAAGGGACGGTTTCTTATAGAGAGGAACTGTAATCCCAGGATCTAAGAGGTAACCATATTCTTTCTAACACATGGCCTGAGAAACAGAAAGCCACTCTGAAGACAGGTAAGAACAAAGCAAAAGCATAAAAGCAGCAGAGCAAGGAAGAGCCTGAAGATGACCTTGAACTCCTGGAGAAACACTTGTAACCTTCTAATACATACTTTTTTTGCTTGGGCCAGTTAGTTGGTTACCATTACTAGCAACTGAGTCCTCAACACACATTGCGAGGTTAATTTCAACTGCTTCTAACCACCACCAAACCAGGATGAAATACCCCTAAGATAGTAAAGGAATCAAAGGCTGAAAAGAAAGGGATGACAGAGGGGCGCCTGGGTGGCTCCATCGGTTAAGCGTCCGACTTCAGCTCAGGTCACGATCTCGCGATCCGTGAGTTCGAGCCCCACGGCAGGCTCTGGGCTGATGGCTCAGAGCCTGGAGCCTGCTTCAGATTCTGTGTCTCCCTCTCTCTCTGCCCCTCCCCCATTCATGCTCTGTCTCTCTCAGTCTCAAAAATAAATAAAAGTTAAAAAAAAAAAATTTAAGGGGCGCCTGGGTGGCTCAGTTGGTTGAGCAGCCGACTTCGGCTCAGGTCACGATCTCGCAGTCCGTGAGTTCGAGCCCCGCGTCAGGCTCTGGGCTGATGGCTCGGAGCCTGGAGCCTGTTTCGGATTCTGTGTCTCCCTCTCTCTGACCCTCCTCCGTTCATGCTGTCTCTCTCTGTCTCAAAAATAAATAAACGTTAAAAAAAAAAATTTTTTTTTAAATTTAAGAAAGGGATGACAGAAACTGAAACTGACCACACTGAACCAAAGGTGAAAAATTAAAAAAACGAGTAGGTCTATATAGGTAAGGGCAAGAACAGGATTCCAGCGAGGCACTACTGGCACTCAAAGACCAAAACAGAAGTTGGTCAAAAGACAAAACAAAAGTTGAGGTGATTTAAAAAAAATTAACTCAGTCTTTCTTTTTTTCATGTTTATTTTTTATTTTTATTTTTTAATGTTTATTTTTGAGATAGAGAGTCAGAGTGAGAGGAGAGGGGCAGAGGGAGACACAGAATCAGAAGCAGGTTCGAGGCTATGAGTTGTCAGTACAGAGCCCGAAGCAGGGTTCAAACCCAAGAACTGCAAGATCATGACCTGAGCCGAAGTCGGATGTTTTACTGACTAAGACACCCAGGTGCCCCAAAAGTTGAGGCGATTTTAGAACTGAGTCGGTGGAAGCTCAATCGCTTGCCTTCTGACCTTTATTCAGATGGTATAAATTCAGTTTCCCTCCTCCATAAATACAGCAATTTTGTGGCCAACGTTAATAGTCCTTACGAAGAGATTTATTTAAAGTCAGTTACTCTGTACGGCTCTACCATATACAGAACAGACCATTTAACAATTGTGGCCCTAATATGTTCATGGTACTGGTAAGACAGAGGTTTAATTTTAAAAATGAAAACAATGTCCAACTTACCTCCTTTTTAAGAAATACCCTACTCAACATCACTGAGTATCTACTAAGTGCTGGACACTGGCGAGGTTTTAAAAGTACCATACAGGGGCGCCTGGGTGGCGCAGTCGGTTAAGCGTCCGACTTCAGCCAGGTCACAATCTCGTGGTCCGTGAGTTCGAGCCCCGCGTCAGGCTCTGGGGCTGATGGCTCGGAGCCTGGAGCCTGTTTCCGATTCTGTGTCTCCCTCTCTCTCTGCCCCTCCCCCGTTCATGCTCTGTCTCTCTCTGTCCCAAAAATAAATAAACGTTGAAAAAAAAAATTTAAAAAGTACCATACAGACAAATCAACAGATTATTACCTCCCAAGATCTATGATGGAGTGACTGAGCCTCTAAAACTCCTAGATCAGGTTTCTAGCCACCTCTGCAACCTAATCTCCCACCACTACCCCCAGCCCACCCCTGTGGCTCCACACTTTCTCCACCTGAAAGCCTGTGGGTGGGTTCAGCGTCCCTTCCTCCTGCAAGGCTCAAACCTACTTAATTAATTCTTAAGCGTACTGAAAGCTCAGTTCAAATACTATTTCCTTAGGGAAGCTTCCCCTGACTTCCCAGACTAGATCAGGTCCCTGATTTTTTTCCCTTCACAGCTATCAGTACAATTTTACATACAAACACACAAAGAGATCTATAATTTCTGTCTCTTCCTTCTGGCATGGGAGCTATATAAGGGCAGACTCCTTCCTATCCCTTGAGTCTAGCTCAGTTCTAGGATGAATGAATGAATACTGAGTCCTGAAAATACACAGGAGGGACACTTGACATAGATTAGGGGAGCAATTCCACCTCCTTAGGGAAGCCCTCCGAACATCACAGACCAATATTGTATAGCTCCTTTAATCTCCACAAACTATACCACTCCCTTAGCAAACATCTTATATTCCATTGCCTTTACTTTATTCATCTTTGGAATAATAAAGGAATCAAAGGCTGACGGAAAGGGGACACCAGGAATTAAATTCGACCCTATTGGACCAAGAGTGAAAAGTAAAACACAAAATGATTAGGTCTCTATGGGCAAGAACAGGACTGTGGTGAGGCTTGGCCCAGACATCTGGGGATGTGTTACAGATAAGGTACATCTGGGTAGGTTACAGATAAGGTCACACTTGGCTTTCCCTGGTAGTTCATTAGGCCCAACATTCTCCAACTCTGACTCTGGAGAGGTCAAGACCTGGGACCGAAGACTAACCACAGAAGATCTGACTATAGTTACAGCTGCCTCTGGGAATCTCAGACCTCCACAGCAGAACTAAGGCCACCGGCTGTAAATCCGCCCTTTTTTTTTTTTTTTTTTTTTTTTAAAGTAGGCTTCGCGCCCAGCGCAGAGCCCAACCCGGGTCTTAAATTCAGGACCCCGAGATCAAGACCCGGGCTGAGACCAAGAGTCCGGTGTTTAACCGACTGAGCCTCCCAGGCGCCCCTCCGGTGGGCGATTTGTATTTTCAAAGCGCTTTCACTTCAGTGTCTTCTCTCCCTGTGCTTCCCCACCACGAGGTAAGGAACAGCGGGCCAGAAGCCCACCGCCAACCCCCATTTCCTAGTAGAGAAAAGCGAGGCTCAGCCCAGTGATGCGACGCGCGAGAGCTGAAGAGTCTGTCCCGGGGGCGATGCTCCCTCATTGAGAAAAGGCCTCAGGGACTGCCCACCCCTTCCCATCCAGGTTTGGAACCTTGTACACGCGGAAGGCTGCAGGTACGCACACAGTCCTAAGTGGACGCTCGCCGTGGGGTCCTGAACACAACCGCATCGCGCGTTTCGGGCGGCACACGCCGGCCGCCGTGCTTTCTAACCACAAGGTAAACCCAGCCCGCCGCCTGGCCGCCGCCTCCCGAGCGAACCGAGGGCGCGCCGAGACGCGCAGGGCCAGGGGCACCCGGGGCCTGACGCCGCGGCGTAGCTACCTGAACGCCGTGCACGATATACACCTTCTCGGCCTCGCTCAGCGCCACGGACGCCATGCTGCCGAGCCGCCCCGTTCGCCGCACGTCATCGGCTCGCGTCGCTCCCGCGCCGGCCGCGCCCCCCCCCCCCAACCCATGCGCTTGTGCGTCATCAGCCGGCGCGGCGGCCGCTCCTGCAGCCACCGCTGCTGCCGCCACCGCCGGCAGCTCGATGGGCTTCTCCTGCGCGCCGCCCCGTGTCTGGACGAGTCCAGGAAGCCGCGGCGCCTCGTGCCGGGGAGCCATCGCTGCAGCCCGAGGCCGGGTCCCGGGTCGGGGGCTGCAGGGGGAGGCGACGGCGGCGGCGGTGGGAGCCCCACCGGGGGCCTGGGACTGGGGAACTGCCTCCGGCTTCACGGTCAGTGGGGAGGGGGAACTGGGGTTGAGTGAAAAAGGCTGGGGTGAGGCCAGAGGCGTGGGCCGGGGCGGGAGCTTAGGACTTGCAGTGGGAGAGGCGCGCGTCGCAGTTTGCTGGGAGCTGGAGTTGAAGTAGCAGGTCGTGCGTGCGCGCGTGTGTGCGTGTGCGTGTGTGTGTGAGAGAGAGAGCGAGAGGGAGAGAGAGAAGAGAGACCGACCCCGAGTGAGGGGAAGCGGACGTCGTGATTGTCCTGAGGGGCTGTCTCCTTGCTCTCCTCCTCTCTTCCCCCCACCTCCCGCCCTCCCTCCTGCGTTCCCCTAGTCCCTAGAATGGTTGAAAAGAAGAGACGATGAAGCCCTCTTTACTTCCTTCTCGGTGGGAAGGGTCCGAGCCAGAAGTGAGTGCCCATTAGTCCCGAGGCGTCCTACACCCCAAGGATTCCACCTCCCTGCCGGCTCTCTGGGGCTGACCAGACGCACACCCAGAACCTTGCGGGATCCCCCTTGTCCGGGGTGGTCGCTGGAGCATTCTCCCAGAGGAGGGGGCAGAGTCTTGGTAACCGGCGCTGGCGAAGGACACAGTGCCCAGCCATCTCCAGCGATGGCTGGAAGCTCGGCCTAAGGGAGTGATCGCTGGGAGCTGTGGACTGTTGCCCCCCGCCCCCGCCCCCCCCCCCCCCCCCGCCGAAAAAAAAGCCAGACCTGGCGGTAGCGAAGTAAAAGTATGAGCCTTAGATATCCAGAAAGGATACCTGCAAGGTGAATATAGGGTCACTGAAGGAGCCCGTTAAGGTGAGGCAGATAGGGTTTGTACAGATTTTAAAAAGGTTATGTGGATAAATGGGGGAAAGTTAACCCAAAGTGATTGAAGCAAGGGGATCTGATGACTTTTCCAAATGTCCCTCTTCTAAGGAGCCTGCCTCCCTGTTCTCAAAAGCGAAAGTACAATAACCCTTGACAGCTTAATCATCTAAAGAATGTATTTCTCAGATAGTAGCTTCAGTACTGTTTCACAGATTACTGAGAACTTACTATGGATGGGCTTTGTGCCAACCTTGGAACACCAAAACAAATAAAACACAACTTCTGTCCAGAGAAGCTCCCCAGGCAGAGGGAAAGGCTCTGGGTCAACCTAACCACAGGACGTGGTTAAGAGCTATGATGGTGGCACCAATGAGCACACTGGGGTTAGGGAGGTGGGTCAGAGGAGGGTACAGGGAAGAAGGACCTGCCCATACTCTTAAGTTCTAAACTGCTGAGTTCCAAAATAAATGATCACTTCTTAGTAGACTGGACATCAGTTCTTTCTTATGTCTCTACATAGTTCTCCATAGGTGCACTTATAGGGAAGACATCTCACATGGTTGGACTTTGCCCTTCAGGGAAACAGGGAGAGGTGAAGCCGAAAGGGTTTTCTTCTGAATGAAAGTGCAGGTGCCCCACCTGTTGTGGCACATGGGGATCTTTTTGATGAGGTAACAAGGGACTGCTGATGTTAGAGATGATATTTTATTCTAGAAGATTGCTCAGAAAGTAGAGACCCTGGACATAGAATTTTAGTAGCTAGGATATCTAAGAGGATTGAAGGTTTAAAAGGTGGCAGCAAATGGACAGATCAGAAAAGACAGAAGGGGGGCTCAGTCGGGTAAGCGTCCAACTTAGACTCAGGTCATGGTCTTGCGGTTCGGGAGTTGGAGCTCTGCATTGGGCTCTGTGCTGACAGCTCTGAGCCTGGAGCCTGCTTCAGATTCTGTGTCTCCCTCGCTCTCTGCCCCTCCCCCGCTTGGGCTCTGTCTCTCTCTCTCTCTCTCTCAAAAATAAACATTAAAAAAAATTTTTTTAAAAAGAAGGAAGAGTCTGAGTTGGATACCATGGAATCATCTTTATATAGAAATCTTTCAACAGGTCTTTAAAAATATAGAACATAGATTTGAACCACTCCCCTGACAATTGGCTAAAGTTTCCTTGCTGGAGAAGGGTTGCCATAATAATATTATTATGATATTAATATTATGAATGATGTCTGACACTTTAGGCTGACTAGGTGTGAAAGGTGTAAACAGTGGAATGTTTATTTTAAATTCTCTACTGAAACAACGGCACCTTCACTAATCATTCTATTCCAATGCTTCCAAAACATTTTTTATCACATTGGTTGTGACGATGCATTACACATGTTTAAAACTCACAAACTCAGACTTCTTTTTTGATTTATTGGAGCAATTCAAAGAATGCACTTTAGCCAGAAAACGAAGAAGCCAAGGATAACACCTTAGTCTGTGAAACCAACATGTTTTCCCATCACTGTCAGATTCCTAAGCTGTCAAGGTTATTCCCTTTGTTGGTCTGTCCATTCTGAATCTCTGTACGCTATTAATTTTATTTAACACTAACTTACATAGTGCCCGTTACGCACCAAGCACTGTTTTGAACTGATTCGATCCTCGCATGAGCCCTATGAGGCAAGTATTATCCCAGTTTTACATATTGGGAAACCGAGGGGCAGAGAGGTCGATTGTCTTGATCAAGGTCGCAGGTCACATGACTAGAAAATGGCAGGGCCAGGATTTGAGACCAGGCAATCCAGCTCCCATCCTTGCAACTCCTAACCATCCCTTTATGCAGTCTTCCCACCAGGCTCCGCTTTGTGTTCCTGGAGTATTTGGTGAAGGAGGCCTGTGTTTGTTATGGAATTGATAACTGCCCTAGAAGCTGTACTTTTTATTCCAAAAACAAAGGAGCTCTTCAAGCATAAGTTCACATCCCTTGAATCCTTTTTCTAAAGGAAATGTAGAAAACTGCATGGAACGTGGTGCTGAGGGGGACACTCCGATGTCTGTTTCAGTCAACCCTTTTATTATTTTTTTAATATTTATCTTAATTGTGAGAGAAAGAACGAGAGTGGGGGAGGGGCAGGGAGAGAGGGAGATACAGAATCCAAAGCAGGCTCCAGGCTCTGGGCTGTAGCACGGGGCCCGACACAGGGCTCGAACCCACGAACTGCGAGCTCGTGACCTGAGCAGAAGTCGGCCGCTTAACCCACTGAGCCACTCAGGCGCCCCTCAGTCGATCCTTTTAGATAAGGGAAAAGGTTATATACAGGCCAAGTACAGCTTAACTCAGAGTAGCTAAGGAGAGCCCTCAACGACAGAGAAGGATGATGGATCTGGGACGGAGGATTGAGATAGGCATGGAGACCCAGATTCTAACCATGTGCCTTCCTCCCAGAATAGACATCCGGAAGCTCTTCAAACAGGAAGTGTTTGTTTGCAGGCCTGGGAGTGTCTAGTGTTCTTGTGGGCCCGAAGAGATGAGACACTGAACACACCTGCCTAAAAGGAGTTTAGGGTTTACTCTAGCTGGGGAGCCCAGGCACTTGAACAAGCACACGAACAAGGCAATGAAACAAAGTGCTCAGTTGAGCCCGTGTAGTAATTAGATGTGAGGCCAACATATAATAAGGCGCTAATTGTGCAGGCCAGGCATCAAGGGGGAGAGGTAAAGGCCTGCCGCCAGCCACTCGCAAGCAACAATGACATTACAGAGGTGGAGTAAATCTGTCCCACCTAGCCTTGGTTAATTAAAGCAATAAAAGCCAGTTACAGAAGAGCTTGGGGCAATGCTGAGTCTGTGGGGTCAAAGTTGCAGAGAGCTCTTCAAAGCCCAGCAGGGGAACATCTTCTTTCCAGTCTTTAAGAGAGGTAGCCAAGTTCTAGGCTTTTCTTTACCTTTGCATTTTCACAATCAGCCCAGCACCCCAGAAAAGCAAAAGTGAGCGACCCTGTTTCCCTATAGAACTGTTTCCTTTAAACCCTCTGATTTGTCCTGCCTGTACCTTGTCTGAAAACACACTCGATGTAAATAACCTGTCAGTCAGGCCAGCAGGTCTTGCTCTTCTAGAAATTACAACTTGTAATTCCACTGGTAGAAAAATTGATAGGAATACATGGGTGACGCTTATTCTCATTAGAGGAAGGGTCTTCACGTGTGTTTCATTTTGAGAGGGCAGCGGGGCGCTTCTTAAGTCCTTCATTAGGGCACGTGTGGAAAAAAAGGGGTCCCATATTCTGATTAGCCAATCTGGAAATACTTAAGCACACTTACACATGCTGATAGCCACAGAATCCAAACAGAAATGGTGGAGTGAGGTCTGGATATTGACCTGTTGGGGAAAAAAAGGAAGCAAATGCCATGCCTCCAGTTTCTTCCTGGTTTTGCATGTTTTCATCCTTTGCTTTCCTCTTTGAAAGCGGATTTCCAGAAACAACGGCTAGGTCATTCCTGGCTGTGAACTCTGAAGGTAAGAAGGCTCCAGTTCCGTGTCCCACCTAGTTCAGATATTCTTCCAAGAAATGCAGGGAAATACCAAGAAAACTCCATCTTTTCTCTCCTCCAAACTAGAACCTTCCAGGGATGTAGAAACTTGACATTTGAACCCTAAATTTTCTGGGCCACCCGAGACATGTGAATTTCTCCTTGTCAGGGTCTGTGGGGATGGAATGCCTTTGGGTGGGATAGATACCTCACCTTAGAAAAATAAACCTAGCGGGACAAAGGCAGTTCTGGCCACGGTTCTGTTGCAGTAAGTATTGGCTTTGCTATGTGTGTGTTCCTAAGCCAAGAAATAGCAGACAATCTAGAAAGGCCAGATGATGAGGAAACTAATGATCTGTGGTGGAAAGACTACTGGGTGTCTACTCCAGTGATCTGGGCTTTGCTGCACGTCATTTTTTCTGATTTTGAGTAAGTCAGTTAACCTCTCTAAGCCTGATTTTACCCTAAAATTTGTATCTTTACCAGACAGTAAATACAGCTCAGAACCGATCATGGATTTACATATACTTAAACAATGAAAAATGATCATTAGATTTTAAGGTTTCTCTCTTTGGGGCACCTGGGTGACTCAGTTAAGCATCCGATTCTTGAATTCGGTTCAGGTCATGATCCCAGGGTCATGGGGTCAAGCCCCACATCAGGCTCTGAGCTGAGTGTGGAGCCTGCTTAAGATTCTCCCTCCCCCTCCCCCCAATTCGCACATTCTCTCTCTAAAAAGAATAAAATAAAATCTATTACAAGATTTCTCTCTTTTACCACTTGGATGCATTTTGATAGTGCTTTTTCCACTCTGAAAAAAAAAAGTGAATTAACAAACGGAAATGGTAATTACATGCCATACTTTAAAAAAAGAAATTTTTTTTTTAATGTTTTATTTATTTCTGAGACAGAGAGAGACCGAGCATGAGCAGGGGAGGGGCAGATTGAGAGGGAGACACAGAATCCGAAGCAGGATCCAGGCTCTGAGCCATCAGCACAGAGCCCGACGCGGGGCTCGAGCTCATAGACCGCGAGATCATGACCTGAGCCAAAGTCGGACGCTCAACGGACTGAGCCACCCAGGTGCCCCTACATGCCATACTTGATTGAAAAACTGAACACGCTCAGGAAGATTGCTAACAGTTATTGGTGGATTTCTGTTTGAATATTAGCAAACAACGAGGAAAGGAAGTTAAGGGATGCTTTTGGTAAAAATATAAAACCCAAGAAATTCACAATGAAAATATTGAATTTGTTCACGAGAACAAAGGAATCAGAATCTCAACCCTGAAAGGGATCTTAGCAATCAGCTCAGTCTTCTCTCTTGTTTTGTAGAAGACGACACTGGGGCTCCTGGGTGGCTCAGTTATTTAAGCATCTGACTTCGACTCAGGTCATGATCTCACGGTTCGTGGGTTCGAGCCCCACATCGGGCTCTGTGCTAACAGCTCAGAGCCTGGAGCCGGCTTCAGATTCTGTGTCTCCCTCTCTCTCTGGCCCTCCCCCACTCATTCTCTCTCTCCCTCAAAAATAAACATTAAAAAATATATAGTTATGGATGAAGACACTGAGGTCCAGGGAGGGCAACTGTCTTGCCGGAGATCATGAGATAGGAAGCTGTAGGAGTGGGAATAGAATTCTGGCGTCCTGACTCCAAGCCCAGTATTCATTTAGCACTAGCATCCATCTGTCTCCAGAGCCCTCAAATAGGTGCCAGAGAGCCCGTTGCCTTGGTAGGCAGGGGCAACGGACTTGGACAGCCTTGTTCCTTGGTCCCGGGCTCCTCCAGGGCTCTGCTCTTGCATGGCACTTACTGATGTCTGGGATAAGTGGTATCAGACATCTGAAAGCTAAATGGCTGTCCTGCTTGTGGCCCGGTGCCATTGCAGTGACTGTTTTCTCGTTCTCTCTCGTAGCTCTTCTCCGATCCCTCCAAGGGCTTTGGCTTTTAGTCTTTCAAAAAGCCAAGCTCTTGCCTGGGTGATGTCACAGTGGCTGCTTGTCCGCACATGGCACAGTGTGGGGACAGGTGCCGTTTTCAGCACCCTCAGGTGGGACCCTTTGCTGCTTGGTCTCTGCCTAGCATGGGGAGGGGGGGCTTTCTCCCCGAAAAAGCAGCGTGCTGGAACTTGGCCCCACAAGAAGCATTCCCCACCAGAAGCAGGTTTGAGGGACCCAATCTTAGGGTGACTCTCCTGGCTGAAGCTTCACATCCTTCCTGCTTCCTAGGTTAAGGCAGGATCAGCCTTCCAAATGTTCGCCGGTGCTCAGCCAGGGCCCCACCTGAGAGGACAGAATGCTTAAGTTCAGGCCTGGGGCCTGTGAACGCCCCCACACGTGGCCCAGCCGATACCGCCACCTCCTCGTAACCGTGTGTGGGCAGGACACCAAACAGTAAGTCCCCCAAGGTCACGGTGGAGGCCCCAGCACACCTCTCCCTTTGGTTTTCTAGTCATGGGGCAAAATGAATGGTTGTAGTGAGGCGTAAACAGTAGGCTCTGGAATGAGAGCAGGCTTGGGAGCGTACCCTGTCACCTGCTTCTTAGAAATAGGAACTCAGCGGGGCGCCCGGGGGGCTCAGTTGGTTGAGCGTCCGACTTCGGCTCAGGTCACGATCTCACACTCTGTGAGTTCGAGCCCTGCGTCAGGCTCTGTGCTGACAGCTCAGAGCCTGGAGCCCGCTTCAGATTCTGTGTCTCCCCCTCTCTCTGCCCCTCCCCAGCTCATGCTCTGTCTCTGTCTCAAAAATAAATAAAAACATTTTTAAAAAATTAAAAAAAAAAACTTGCTCAGTTGGTTGAGCATGACTTTGGCTCAGGTCATGATCTCACGGCTTGTGGGTTGGAGCTCCTTCATCAGGGTTCTGTGTCAGCACAGAGCCTGGAGCCTGCTTCAGATTCTGTGTCTCCCTCTCCCTCTGCCCCTCCCCCACTCATGCTCGCTCGCTCTCGCTCTCTCTCTCTCTCTCTGTCAAAAATAAATAAACATTTAAAAAAAAAAACTAAAAAAAAAAAAAAAAAGAAATAGGAACTTAGGCAAATCTCTCCATGCCTCGGTTTCCGCATCTCAAAGGGGGATGGGAAAGCCAGGGTTTATATCGACAAGATAGAGTAGATGTGCAGATCAAACAGGATGAGACATGTCTAGTGCCCAGCCCGATGCCTGGCAGGTAGTAGACACCCAGGAAGAATCCGGACCCCACCCTTACATTCAGCGTGCCTACCCGAACAGAGGCCAGAAGGCACTTCAGGGCCAGATGAGACCACTGCACCTGATTACTAAGGGTTCACATTCAGTGAGAGTAACACACTCCGACCGTGTTGAAGGTAGCTAGGTTGGTGATACATTGTTACCTTTGGAAAGAGTTTGCTGCTAAGTTGCAGATTTCTGGAAGGAGTTCCTTCAGGGAGATGGCAGCACAAGCCAGTGGTAGATGCCGTCCACTAGACCGAGAGGGGAAGTTAGCCCCCTCTCTAGATGTTTTTTTGGAAGTTGAACTCACTCCTGGGGCTTTATTTCTTTTTTTTTTAATTTTTGTTTTACATTTACTTATTTTTGAGAAACAGAGCGAGA
Source organism: Prionailurus viverrinus (assembly GCF_022837055.1). Classification (NCBI taxonomy): domain Eukaryota; kingdom Metazoa; phylum Chordata; class Mammalia; order Carnivora; family Felidae; genus Prionailurus; species Prionailurus viverrinus. Next base: position 14,230,235 of record NC_062562.1, on the reverse strand, counting down.
CAAAGCATGAGCGGGGGAGGGGCAGAGAGAGAAGGAGACAATCTGAAGCAGGCTCCAGGCTCTGAGCAAGCGGTCAGCACAGAGCCTGATGCGGGGCTCGAACCCACGAACGGTGAGATCACGACCTGAGCTGAAGTCAGACGCTCAACCGACTGAGCCACCCAGGTGCCCGTAGAGCTTCGTTTCTTTACCTATCTATAATGCGGGCTGGACCACGGAGCACCTCGGTGCCTTAGTCAGTTGAGCGTCTAACTCTTGATTTGGGCCCACGATTCGTGGGTTCAAGCCCTGTTTTGGGCTCTGTGCTGACAGTGTGGAGCCTGCTTGGGATTCTCTTTCTCTTTCTCTCTCTTTTTCTTTCTCTCTCCCTCTCACCCACCCCCCAAAAAACAGGCTGAACCAGAGTTTGGAAGAGGTCAGGTAATTCCTACAGTCTCTTTCTGAAAGGCTGTGTGTTAAAAAAAATTTTTAATGAAATGGTTTATCTATGTCCTCCCTCATCATAGGCATTTAGTTCATGTTGGTGCATGCCTGAAGACAGCACTGCATGTTTTGTCTAAAACTTATATTTTCGACAAAATCTCAAATGGGCTTCGATTTCCTCATCTATGGAACAGAAGGAGTTTGACCAAAATCGAATAGATGGTCTTTAAGGTTCCTTCCAGCTCTAAAATTCTGGCCCAGACAGTGATTTTTATTTATTTATTTTATTAAAAAAATTTGTTTTAATGTTTATTTATTTTTGAGAGAGAGAGAGAGAGAGAGAGAGAGAGACAGAGAACACGAGCAGGGGAGGGGCAGAGAGAGAGGAAGACACAGCATCCGAAGCAGGCTCCAGGCTCCGAGCTGTCAGCACAGAGCCCGACGCGGGGCTGGAACGCACGAACCACGAGATCATGACCTGAGCTGAAGTCGGACGCTTAACTGACTGAGCCACCCAGGCGCCCCTGATTTTTATTTATTAATCAGTTAATCTTAAGCATGGTCTTGTTTAAAGTCTCGTGAATTTTCCACATTGTCATCACATATCACGAAGCATACCTAGAAAAGGAGAACGTAGAATGTGTTACCCAAACAAGTGTAGTTCCTACTGATCCCCAACGTTTGTGCCCTATGTTACGGCATCCTATATGCGGGTATGTGTTTCTTTAATAGATCTAGAAAGTCACGAGGTGGTGAACTAGTGGGAGGAGTGTTAGCCCCCATGAGCTGTCCAAATCCCAGACTCTGTTCTGAAACGAAGGCCTACTGTTAGAAGTCTGCGTGTGCACACAAGTGGGTCTTAAAAGAAGGTGTGGCCAGGGGTACCTGGGTGGCTCAGTCAGTCAAGCACGGACTTCGGCTCAGGTCATGATCTCACGGTTTGTGAGTTCAAGCCCCGCATCGGGCTCGCTGCTGTGAACACAGAGCCCACTTGGATCCTCTGTCTCCCTCTCTCTTTGGACCTCCCCTGCTTGTCCTTTCATCATAAATAAATAAATAAATAAGAAAGAAAAAGAAAGAAAGAAAGAAAGAAAGAAAGAAAGGCCAGTTATGAGGCAAGAAGGCAAATTTAGCTTACTGACCACTACCTGATTTTCTCCGTAAACGTTAATGTCGATAGGATTTGGCTTGGGGATGTGATGTTTTACCGTTTTGTTTTGTTTTCTTTAAGTGTTTTGTTGAAGGTTGAGTATGTCAGAAGACAAGAGGCGGGCAGAGCGTGACAGACCCTCCACGGAGGGAGGAAATCGTGTAGACCTAGAACAGGCCGGGTGCTTTCCCTGCCTGGACACCCTCCTTGGCTGGCAGCTTGTGATACAGATGATAAGGCACCTTTCCTTTGAACCACACCCTTACCTTTTGGGGAAAAAAAAGTTTAGTGACTCATTTTGTTTTTGGTTTTGTTTTTATTTTTTTTTTTATTTTATTTTTTTTTTTTTCAACGTTTATTTATTTTTGGGACAGAGAGAGACAGAGCATGAACTGGGGAGGGGCAGAGAGAGAGGGAGACACAGAATCGGAAACAGGCTCCAGGCTCTGAGCCATCAGCCCAGAGCCTGACGCGGGGCTCGAACTCACGGACCGCGAGATCGTGACCTGGCTGAAGTTGGACGCTTAACCGACTGCGCCACCCAGGCGCCCCTTTAATGAAATATATCAAACATAGTGACTCATGGCTCATTCTTTGTTTTTCTGAGAACCATCTAAAAATGGGCATAAAACTGGGACTCCTGGCTGCCTCAGTCGGTAGAGCTTGCGACTTTTTATCTCAGGGTTGTAAGTTTGAGCCCCACACTGGGTTTAGGGCTTACTTAAAAATAAAATCTTCGAAGGAAAAATAAATGATAAAAAATGGGTATAAAATTTGCAACCCTTTTAGATCCTAGCACAAATTAAGAGAATTGTAGCTCCGATTAATTCGTCTTTTACTTTGCTTCAGGTTCCTTTCTAAAGCTTCTAGGATATAGACCATTTATTCATCTTTGAAATTGTAGGGCTGGCTTTTGAACGCTTTTAAGTCTATCACTCTGAAATGTGAGAAATTCTAAAAGAGGCAGACACCATATTCTTGAGACAGTGGAATTTAAACCAGGAAGGTTATTGATATACCCGTTAAGATGAATTTCTTAACATTAAGATGAATTGAGAAAAATGGTAGAAATATCAGAAAAGATGCTACTTTCTTCCAGGGGGCCTTTTAAGGGATTGTAGGGGTAGACAGAGTTATTTAACTGCAGTAAAAGTTCAGTTGGTGGGGCGCCTGGGTGGCGCAGTCGGTTAAGCGTCCGACTTCAGCCCGGTCACGATCTCGGCGTCCATGAGTTCGAGCCCTGCGTCGGGCTCTGGGCTGATGGCTCGGAGCCTGGAGCCTGTTTCCAATTCTGTGTCTCCCTCTCTCTCTGCCCCCTCCCCCGTTCATGCTCTGTCTCTCTCTGTCCCAAAAATAAATAAACGTTGAAAAAAAAAAAATTAAAAAAAAAAAAAAGTTCAGTTGAGAGTGCAACATTTAGGGCAAGTTCAAGAGGATACAAGACAAGCCCCCCCCCCAACGGCAATTCAGCATAATACTAGATTTATTAACATGTTAACTATTCACCTGAAACAAATTTTGACCTAAGCTAAAAGCCTTCTAGTTAAGGGTTTCTACTACCTTGCTATGTTCATGACATCTGCTCAAGAGGGGATGAAATTGAGTTTCAACTATATAGTTCCCACTTGTAGGGATCCAGAAAGCTTAATCCTTAGAAAAAAAAAATTTTTTTGTTTTTTTGAGTATTTGGATGATCCTTTTCTCTATGTCAAGGGAAAAAAATTGCACCTGATTGGAGCTGATGAAGCCAGACTGCAGACAGATATTTCATACAAGCCATAATGGTTGGGTATGTTTATGCTGCTTTAAATCTGTACAGTCCCAAAACCTTCTTCTATGCTATGGGTGACTGCATGCGTGGATGTGAGAACGTGAGTGGGTGTGGTGTCTTAGGAAAGTAAAATTCACAAAGTACTTCGAGATGCTTCTAAGGATTTTAGATCTAGCTCCGCTGATCCATGACTTTAGTATAGGATCTTATGTCATGAAAGCCGCTGAAGTTGGCAATCTGAGAGGATCTGCCGTCCCTGGGACCCTTGTTGGATTGAGAACAGTTGAGTTTGGGGACTCTGATGCATCCATCACAGAACTTGGATGTCATGGCTTTGATCCTGGCGCATAAAGCCTGGGCTTTGGGTCAGTTGTCTTAGGGCACGTGATGGATTTATAAGGATTTGCTCCTCCTTCAACAAACGATGATTAAGTCCAGGCACTAGATCTGGACTCTTCCCATCGCTGATGGTCAACCTGCAGATGGGCCACTGTGAACTTGGCCTTAGCATCAGCCTCTCAGACCCTTTTGGTGTGGCTCCGCTGTGGATGGGCAGCACGGGAACTGAGTCGTAAGTGGCATCCCGCAAAGCCAACGCCACACCCCAGTCCCTGGGGCTTGTAGGGCCCCGGGCTGCGTTTCACTAACCACGTTTGTGTCTGCCTGTCTGCGTGAGTGGAAGGGCACACTTGTGGTCAGGGATAATGAAGCACGTGAGTTATTGATGGATCTGGAGGCAGTTCTCCGGACCAGATGCAGTGGCATGTGTTTTGGTTTTTGTTTCAGGGAATTAACACTAATTTCAGTCATTTCGTGCTTTTTGTTTCTGAAAGTCTAAGAAGGAAGGCTAGAGGATTTCCTTAGGTTTACCCCACACTGCCCCCGACAGAGCTCAGATGGTCATTCGGCCAGTGCATCTTCCTTCTCGCGTGGATCTCTAGCTCTAGGGAGCCTCAGAAGTCCTCTGCTTCTGTGAATCCACCTCGGACTTCCTTACCCCCAGGGCTTAGTCCCTCTGCCTTTCTGGGCCTCGCCGCACTCCTCTGCCAGGCGGAAGAATAATTACTTCGGGCCTGAATTACGTGTGGACAAGCCAACTCTTTTTAATGCTACAGAACCCTTGGCCAAAAAAACACAACACAATTACTATAATTAAAATTGCAAAATGATCACTGTGTTCAGTCTTTCTTCAGAAACAACATGGAAGAGGAACAGAAAACCTCCTTCCACCCAGCTGGAACTCTCACCTGTTGCCTGAGTGCCTCTCTGTGCTCTTTGGCCTCTGGTGGACTCTGAGTGTGTGCACACTCACGCACAGCACCCTGGACATCCGGCTCCCCCAGGCTGGATCACCACTCCCCCTGCCTTTGGGCAGAACACTTCACCTGGCTCCGTGGCCTGCTCAGAGCCCCTCCCTTTAGATGTCCTGGCCGCGAGAAACCCTATTTATCTCACTTCTGGGCTTTGTTTGCTTTGGGGTGGTGCTGTTTGCCTCTCCATTGTGCTGTTCATTAGAAACCTGCGTGTTAGGATCATTGTGGGGTGGGTCTGTGCAGTTTCTGTATCTATTCACTCAAGAAATATTGATTTGAGCATACACTCATGAGATACCAGACTCCAATGCTAAACGAAATGGGACCTGCAGGTTAATAGAACAGAGCAAATAAGACTGATCTTAGCAGATGGGAGCTGGGAGAGATGAATGGCAGGGCCCGAACAGGGCAGCACACACACATTATTGCCCTCACCATCCCTTGTGTGGGAGCCCCCTGCATAGTTCCTGACATATAGTGGCTGCTCCATGAATATCTTTCTGAATTGAAACAAATTGAATTGAAGACAGAGTTAAGAGGGTAAACAGGGCGAAGGAATGAGATAAAAGGGGTGGAGAGGGAGAATGGAGGAGGCTGCCCCTCCGAGGGCATGAGCTGGCAGGCAGGATTGAAGCCTCCCCCCCCACCAGCCTCCTTGCGTGTGCGCCCCAGAGGCCCGAGCAAACACTTCGTGCGCGCCCCAGAGGCCCGAGCAAACAGTTCTGCCCAACTCTTGCAAGCAAGGACTCTCACGTGGGGAGTAGGTTATGGGCAAAGAGCCACTTCTCACCCCCAAGGATTAGAGTTTCCCCAATTCAAACTAGAAAAGGAAAAGAGGTCAGTGTTTGGCTTTTCGAGTGTTGTCTTCAGAGGTAGAGTGAAGGGGAAGGTGTGCAGTTTGCTCCAGGTGAGTTTTCCCCCGTGTTTCTCAGATTCTCAGTTGGCTCATTGAAGGAACAAATCCTTACTGGCACACTACTTCATTGCTCTTAAGGGGCCTGGGGGTTAGGTGCACTTTTTTTTTTTTTTTTTTTTTTTAATTTTTTTTTGGGACAGAGAGAGACAGAGCATGAACGGGGGAGGGGCAGAGAGAGAGGGAGACACAGAATCGGAAACAGGCTCCCGGCTCCGAGCCATCAGCCCAGAGCCCGACGCGGGGCTCGAACTCACGGACCGCGAGATCGTGACCTGGCTGAAGTCGGACGCTTAACCGACCGCGCCACCCAGGCGCCCCCAGGTGCACTTTTTATAGCAGTATCCCTTGATTGGTTTTGAGCAGGGTATTTTGAGACTCTAAAGTGTGGGTTAGAGTGTGAACTTCAGCCCAACACTTGGTGTGTCTAGCTCTGCCTGGTGTGCCCTTGGCCGAGTGCTTTCCCAGATCGCAGACTGTCCCTCACCAACGAGGGGCAACAGGACAACAGAGCTCCTCTATACACATCTGGTCCCGCATTGTTTAAGGATGGAACATTCCAGTTATGGCCCTCCACCTACTTCATAGTCCTACTTGCTGCACCCTCCACCATCTAGAATATGGCCATGCCCCTGAAAGTAAGGCACACGGGGCCTCCAGAGGTGGGCCTTTTACTCAAGGCATTTTACTCCAGCATTCGCGTAATGACACGCATAGTAAGTGGCCACTATGTGCCAGGCCCTGGGCTAATGAAAAGACGTCCAGCCCACAGGAACTGTTTGGTGGGAGAACATAGCACCTTCCTAAAGTCCTGTTACCTAAAAGGAGTACCCTTCTGTTACAAAGAAATCTAATCGTGGTTTAGTTCCATTTGTTTTCCGGCCTTCGGCCCGTCAGTGATCATAAATGGACAATTTGTCGGGAGTCTCTGTAGACACAGAAATGACAGTAGCCAGCAATGGAACAGGAAGACAACCATACAAAGGAGACGTTGGAATTAAAATTATAGTAGTCTGAACAGGCCAGCTGGTGTGAGGCCGAGAGCCCACAGTGAATCTCTGTAACCCCTGAGGACATCATTACCTAACACACTCCAGTAATTGATGCTCTGGGTAATGACCTTAAGTCACTCCAAAGAAATGGACGGTTATTGTACTTAAGACAGGGACAGCTATCAGTAGCTTTTTTTTGTCTTTATCTTACTTGCATTTTTTATTTTTCATTTCTAAATTTTTTTTTTTAACGTTTATTTTTGAGACAGAGAGAGACAGAGCATGAACGGGGGAGGGGCAGAGAGAGAGGGAGACACAGAATCGGAAGCAGGCTCCAGGCTCTGAGCCGTCAGCCCAGAGCCCGACGCGGGGCTCAAACTCACGGACCGCGAGATCGTGACCTGAGCTGACGTCGGACGCTTGACCGACTGAGCCACCCAGGCGCCCCAAAAATGGGTAAACATTTAAAACACACACACACGCCTTTCTGATCATTGAAGAGTTTGATGGAGCACACAAGTGAGCTGACGCTCAGGCTGCAGAGGACAGGAGGTTATGCTGCCACAGACGTTGGAGGGGTGGGGCGAGTTGTGACCGACCACCAGTGTCACACTGAGCTGCTCAGTGGGTGGCTAACAACGGCCTGAAACCGTAGGTCAGCAAACTTCTGCACAGAGCTAGAGAGTAAATACTCCAGGCTTGCCGGTCAGCCAGCTTCCCTCACAGCTGCTCAGGGGTGCCAACGCAGGGCAAAAGCAGACATAGACAGTATGTGTCCAAATGGCATGGCTGTGGTCCAATACGACTTTATTGGTTTAGAGCCTGAGTACCCACAAATCTGTACGGCAGCAGGAAAAACCAAGAGAATAACATGGGCATTGTCAAAATGGGGAGCTTTGATCAGCTTTCGAATCGCTGTGGGATTTCATGGGATTTCAGCCTTCCACCTGTTGGCTTTGGGTTGAGCGGAGCTTGGAATTTTAGAATTTGCTGGGCCCAGGTCGAGTCCTAGACATCCCTGTCTACGAGCTCCTGCTGTCCTTCCGTGTGGTGCTTCAGAAGGTATGCTTACATCTTTAATGCCTCTGAGTTGTCACTGGCAACACTGATTGCCATTGTCTTGTGGACAGCACTGGCTTGCTTTGTTAGAAGATTCTGGTTGGTGGCCTATTGGGAACTGCTGCTCTTACTCATACTTGGGACGGTCATTCCCTGTGTGTTGCGACTTCTCTTTCCTCAGCTCCCAGCATAGGGTACCCAGCATGTGATAGTCCCTCTTGAGTATTTGTTGAGTCGATGTTGCTTTGGACAAGTACACACTATGCGTTTAGCTGCCTTTCGGGCACCAATTCTCCGCCGTGCTGGGAGGGGAGGCCCTGGCCTTGTTCTTTCATTATTAGTCTGTGCAACGTTTGACTCCAGAACGTCTGTCATTTTGAGTAGTAGTTACTGCTGTCCCCTCTCAGCTTTCTAGACACATCCGTACTCGTCATGATGGTAGCATATTCAGTCCAGATGCTCTTTCTCTGTGGGGGAAGCAGGCAGCGGAGGCAGAAGGCAAAGGGTGAGAAAAAGCCGACACAACCATTGAAAGTTTGCACTTGCCCTTTAGAGCCACGGTCTTCAGAAAAACCCACATCGCCAGTGCTGCTTTTGAACGATTTCCTCTGCTACGAAGTGAGTAGCGTTCTCAGAGGACCAAGATGTCCTTTGCTGTGCTGCGGACTGTGCTACGGTGGCTCCTCCGCGGCCCCGCCATCAGGGTCAGCCCCCCGCCGGCACAGTGTCTGACTGAGAAACCCATCTGGTGATGCAACAGGCCGCCACGTGTACGATAAAGAATCGGAGGAGGGAAATCTGTACTTGCTATGTTTTGTGGCGCGTGCCGTGGACAGATAGACTTCATTATCGATCCTTAGCTATTTCATTGCTGTCTCCAGAGACGCGAGCTGCAGCCGTTAGGAAAAAGGGGCGTGTTGCTCAGCGCTTGTTTAGGAAGGAATGGACGTCTTTCCTAGAGACAATACGTGCGTGGTGTGTGAGGGCTATTCCAGGCCACGGGATTCATCACGGGCACCTCCTGCTCCATCGGCCCTCACACCAGCCCTTTGATGAAGAGGCTGGGATGAGGAGGCAGGTGAGGCGACCAAGGCTCATGGAGCCCCACAGCCAGGCGGTGCGGACACATTGTTGGACTCATTGTCCAACATTCTCCACTTGACCCCGTCACCCAAGAGGAGGGCAGAGCTAAGGGAGTCTCTTATTCCCGGAAAATCAACCGTTTTGGCCCTAGGATTAAAAAGCCTGGTTTGTTTCGAGAACCTTCCCTATCTAGGTTTTGCCTTTACCATCAGCTAATGCAGTAGTAAGTTAGCATGTCTTTTTTTTTTAATTTTTAATGTTTATTCATTTTTGAGAGAGAGAGAGAGAGAGAGAGAGAGAGAACGAGCGGGGGAGGGGCAGAGAGAGAGGGAGACGCAGAATCTGAAGCAGGCTCCAAGCTCCAAGCTATTATTAGCACAGAGCCCCATGTGGGGCTTGAACCCACAAACCATGAGATCATGACCTGAGCTGAAGTCAGACGCTCAACTGACTAAGCCACCCAGGGGCCCTCCCCCCCCCCCCCATAAGTTAGACTGCAACTTAATGGTTGCAGCTTAAGCCTGGTTCTGGGGAAGCAGGTACTCTCGTTCTGCTCATCCCTGTTAACCGCAGACAGCCTCAACATCAGTCTCTGGGTTTGTCCTTGGTGTAGAGGCAGCAGTGCTAACACTGAAGAGTTTTCCCAGAGTGCTTGGCACTCTGTGCCCCATCTTGCCTTTGAAGTCACAAGTGGAATATAATCTGTTGAGACACTGTCTTCCCAGCAGATCCCTAACAAATGAAGAGATCTGCGTTCTAGTCCCACTTCTGAGCTGGTGTCCTGTGTGTAGCTGTTGGTCTGGCTGACCTTGGGTGAGGCATTTGCCCTTCAAAGGCTCCCTTTTCATTATCTGTCATGCGAAGGCTTTGGGCAAGGTGGCCCTATTTTGCAAAGGCTAAGTTAACTCTCAGAAGTAGGAAGAGAGCTGAGAACTCACTTTTTTTTTTTTTTTTTTTTTAAAGGAAACTCTGTGCCCAGCGTGGGGCCCAGACTCACAACCCCAAGGTCAGGAGTCACATGCTCTAGTGGCCAGGTGACCCAAGAACTCACATTTTATTTATTTATTTAATTATTATTATTTTTTTTAATGTTTATCTACTTTTTAGAGAGAGAGAAAGTGGGGGAGGGACAGAGGAGAGAGAGACATAGAATCCGAAGCAGGCTCCGGGTTCTGAGCCGTCAGCACAGAGCCTGACGCGGGGCTGGAACTCACGAATCGCGAGATCGTGAGCTGAGCCTAAGTTGGACGCTCAGTCAACTGAGCCATCCAGGCGCCCCAAGAACTCACATTTAAAAATTTTTTTTTTAACATTTATTTATTTTTGAGACAGAGAGAGACAGAGCATGAATGGGGGAGGGGCAGAGAGAGAGGGAGACACAGAATCGGAAGTAGGCTCCAGGTTCTGAGCCATCAGCCCAGAGCCCGACGCGGGGCTCGAACTCACGGACCGCGAGATCGTGACCTGAGCCGAAGTCGGACGCTCAACCGACTGAGCCACCCAGGCGCCCCAAGAACTCACATTTTAAATGAACAGAAGGTTTAGGCGGCTTTCCTGCAGGAAGTTCGCACATCGACACTCATGGCTCACTTTGGAAAGATAATTTTGTCAGGTCTCCTTGATAACAAGACAACACCAAATTTCTGGGTTCTTTCTTCTCTTCCAGATGCCAGTATGGACAGAATAGCTTATGATGCTTATCCCCACCCACCACTTCCGAGACATTGAGCGGAAGCCAGAATACCTCCAGCCGGAGAAGTGCGTCCCACCTCCCCACCCCGGTCCTGTGGGAACCATGTGGTTTATCCGCGACGGCTGTGGCATTGCCTGTGCCATTGTCACCTGGTTTCTGGTCCTTTACGCGGAGTTTGTGGTCCTCTTTGTCATGCTGATTCCATCCCGAGACTATGTGTACAGCGTCATCAACGGAATCGTGTTCAACCTGCTGGCCTTCTTGGCCCTGGCTTCCCACTGCCGGGCCATGCTGACGGACCCCGTGAGTATGTCTGGGCTTGTTTTGACCAGCCCACACTCTGCTCCTCTGGTCCTGGCATGGCCGCAGCCTGCATGTTCCTTCCCCTGGACCTTGGGCGTGTGGAGATCAGGAGGGCCAGGGCTGGGGTGGGGAAGTGGACTCAGGGCCCCCGGAGGACGCCATCTGTGCCACAGCGTATCCGTTTTGGTCGAATGATTCTGTCCGTATACTGATGTAGACGTTAATGGAGGCTGCTCTGGGAGAGCTCCGGTCCAGGTGAAATCCAGCCTCTAGTTAGAAAGGCTCAGCCCGATAAGCATGGCGACTGGGGGCCGGTCATCAGAGTGGCAAGCATGCTCGGGGGCCGGGGGGAGTTTGGTCAGGCCGGGGCTTCCCGGTGAAGACAGGACTGCAGCTAGGTGCTCTCGAAATTAAAGCCGTATCCAATTCCAGGAACCTGCACGGAAATGGCCTTCACTTTGTTTGGGCGAGGCTCGCCTTTTCCTGAAAAGCTGGACAAGCCTGTTTCAGGCCGCAGCAGGTGCCTCTTGGTGAATATCTGTGGGGAAAGCGGTGGTGTTCTGCCTGAGGACTTAGCGAAATACACCAGCTGTGCAAGTGGCCATGGAATGTCGTGTACCCTGGCATTAAATCCTCTGTTCCCGTTCATTATCTTGTGTAGGGAAAGGACAGCGCGTGATTTGATAAAGACCTCCTGTGGCTTCATTGTTTGAGTGCGTAGGACGAGTGTGTTTAAATTAGGAAAGGGAAGACACCGCACAGACTTTGTTTCTGTGAGCCCCGGGGAAAGCAAACTAGAGACCCTGGGTCCCGGGCTGGTTCCCTTCTCAGAGGGCTCCGTTTCGTGCGGGTTCCGGTGGTGGGTGTTACCCCATCCCCCGGGGAGAGCAGCTTTCGCAGCTCAGTTCCGCGTCCAGATAGCACCTCTTCTCGCGCCAGGACCATCTGCGGGGTCACCAGACGGTCGGCGCCTGAAGGAAACCAAGTTCAGATTTCCCCTGCTATCTGAGAGTAGAGAGTTCCCGGGAAACCTTTCATAAGCTAGAATCACATAAAGCGAAGAAGCAGTTGCCGTTTTGTAAGAGCAAAACACCCTCTTCAGATTTGTTTCGGTTGGCAAAAACAGGTACTAAAGTAGGTCTCTCGGAAAAGCAAAGCGACGTAAGGAGAACGGTTTATAATTGAGGGGAAGCCTGCGCCCGGTTACGATCGGGGCGCCCTCTGTCTAGAGAAGACGGGTGAGGCCAGCCCTGTGCGACTGAGGCTGTGGCGGGGGAAAGCGCCAGTTGCCATGGAAGAGCAAGGGCGGGGACGTTCACCAGTCTAGGCGGCGATGGCTGCTCGGCACACCCAAGCCAGGTCTTGTGAGCGCTGCGTATGCTGTCGGGGGAGGTGACGGGCGGTAGGGAGGGAGGACACTGATGGTGTGCCAGGCAGAGAGAGTAACATGGACGAAGACACAGGAATGCAGGCATGTGGCTCCTCGAGGCCCCCAGGAGCCGTTTGCGATGGTGGGAATTTAGGAGGGCGATAGGTTTGGGCTGGCGGTGTGGGCGGAGTGCCAAAGCAGTTGGGTGACGAGGGGCAGTCTAGAGCCCCTGAGGATTTTAAATAAAAGAGTGGCAGCGTGCCTGGGTGGCTTAGTCGGTTAAGCGTCGGACTTCGGCCCAGGTCACGATCTCATGGTTGTGAGTTTGAGCCCCGCATCGGGCTCTGTGCTGACAGCTCGGAGCCCGGAGCCTACTTCGGATTCTGTGTCTCCGTCTCTCTCTCAAAAATAAATGCACATTTAAAAAAAAAAAAAAAAGTGGCAAGATGCAGGTGTCATTTTACAGGGATCACTCTGGCAGTGGTGAGGAGGAGCCCTGGGGGCACCGCGGGATGGGATCCAATGAATGGCATGTGCATTGAGTGCCTCCTCTGTGAAAGGTCCTTTTTGAGCAATGGACACAGCTGTGAGCAAGTCAGACCAGACGCCCCTGCCCGCCTGAAGCTCGAGTCCTGGCACAGGGGTCAGGCAGTGAAGACATATGAGAACAAGGGAATTTCAAACAGCGATGAGTGTTTTAGAGACAATCGAAGGGTGTGACCGAGGTGATGTGGCAGTGACTTTTCTGCGGCGCAGGGGGCCTTCTTTACCTGAAGGGAGTCTGAGAAGACCTCAGAGCAGTGCCACCTGACTGAGACCACGAAGCTGTGAGTCAGGCAAACGAAGCTTTGAGGGCAGAGCCTTCCGGGAAGAGGAGAGAGCAGGTGCAAAGGCCCAGAGGTGGGCGCGTGCTTGGGGTGTTTGAGGAACAGGACTAAGACCTGGGTGACCAAAGCGTGGTGAGTCGGGGCAAGAGGAGCCAGAAGAGGTGGATAGAAGCCAGATTGGGCAGGACCCTGAGGGCCTCACAAAAGCTTTGGTCTTTACCCTAAATGCAGCAGGAAGCCATCAGAGAGGCATGATGTAACCTGATTTTTTTTTTTTAATGTTTATTTAATTTTGAAAGACAGGGAAAGAGACAGAGTATGAGCAGGGGAGGGGCAGAGAGAGAGAGAGGGAGACACAGAATCCGAAGCGGGCTCCGGGCTGTCAGCACAGAGCCCAACACGGGGCTCAAACCCATGAACTACGAGATCATGACCTGAGTCGAAGTTGGACAGTTAACCGACTGAGCCACCTAGGCGCCCCGGCATAACCTGATTTTTAAAACGACAGTGCCTTGTGCTTGTGATGGAGGTGGGGCAGAGACCCAGGAAGATCACCGGGATTGCAGTGGCCCACACAGGACGGGGTAGCGGCTCAGACCAAAATGGAAGCTGTGAATCTGGGCAGAAGCTATTGGATTTGGAGTATCTTTTAAGCCACTCATTCTCAAACCTGGCTACACATTGGACTACTTTAGGGAGCTTTGAAAAAGTACCGGTGCCCGGGCCCCGCCCCCAGAGAGTCTGCTCTGATTGGTTTGGGGCAGAGCCCTGGGTGTTGGGGGGCTTTAAAGCTCCCAGGTGTCCCTTGTGTTCAGCTAGGTCTGAGAAGCTCTGTGCAGAAGGGTTGATTGACCGAATGGAGAGGGACTGGACAGTGTGCCGTCCAGAGCCTTCGCTTGAGCAGCTCTAGGGGATTATTGGTGCCATTGAGTAAATGGGAACATCTAGGAGAACACATTTTGGAGAGAAATCAAAGCTTCTGTTCTGGCCAACTGTGTATTACACGTAAGCAGAGATGCCAGGTAAGCAGTAGGTAGCCAGGTGGAGGGTCAGGATCAGACAGCAGGGTTGAGGTCGTTGGTGTCTAGAAGGCATGTGAGTCAGGGAACTGGATGTCAGGAGGAGGGCAGCTGGAAGGCTTCTGCCCTGGCATTCACGCCTGTGTCCTTTCACCCCATATTGACTTGCGTGGCCTCTCCAGGGATCTCCCCGGTCTAGCCCCTTGCACTTGGATGCAGGAGCGAATGGTTCTCATGGCTGCCGATCCCAAATGAATGAGAACCAAAGACTGTTCCCCAAACACCAGTCTGCTGCTCATTCGTGTGTTTCGCTAGTGGCCCCAAAGAAAACTGGGCCCCAAAATGAAGCAACTCAAACGTGTCCTAAATACATGCCCCATCTCACCTGCCTTTCCCCTCCCAGCACATGACATGTTATGCAAAACCCGGTGTGTACAGAGAGAGAGGGAGGCCCTGGGGCCGAGTTGGGAGCCTAGATCTCACACTGAAAACAGATCAACCCGGGGCTCCTTGCTAACACTGCAGGGGGAGTCTGTTTTTAGAAAGGTGTCACTGAGGGGTCTAAGGAGTTCCCTAACAGGATTATAATGTTTTGTATCTCAGGAATTCGTGCTGTATACGGTCCTGCAGGAGAACCTGTATGCAAAGGTTATAAACAACATCTAACAACGTATGCATTGTTTCCCATTTGGGTTTGTTAGTATTGCTGGGTTATAATTAAAGGCAAAAAGTCTCTCACAGTCTTCCGCAAACAGTTAACAGACCGCTTCCAGCTTTGAAATTCTTCCTGCAGTCGTAACAATTGCAGTTGAACAGTTGCAACCACCCCCAGCTTTCTGGACCATTTAGCAATCATTTCCTCCAACACAGTAGGAAATGGGTCCATGTAGAGCTTGAGCAGAAAAGGGAAGAGGGAAATGGCACACAAAGGTGTGAATGGCCGCCTTGGAGGTGAGGTTCCCATGGGAAATGGGGTAAAAAGGACAGGCCTGGAAGGAGAGAGAAAGAGGCCAAAGGGGCCTCACTTGGCAGGGGCGCTGGCCTAGAGGTCACAGGGTGTGGGCAGAGCACAAGTCAGATCGGTGTTTGGTATCTGGTGCCCTCTCCTTGCTCGCTCTAAGAGGATGTGATGTCATCAAGGAGCTTTTTGTGTTCCTGAAACACTTAAGAGGTCCAGAGAGGCTCTGAGTGCCTGGACTCAGAAACTCTTATCTTGGTGCCGGTCTCCCTCCCCGCCCCGCCCCACCCTCCAATTTCATCACTTCTTCCTTTCCCTTTGCAAATCCATTTCAGTGCCTCATCCTGTGAGCTTCTTCAGGAATCCCGAGGGATTCCTGTTAACATTTAGATCTGGGACAATGTCTGTCTCCCGGAAGCTGCTTAAAGCTGGAAGGCGTAGCTTGTCTCTTTCTGTCCTGGCTGCCAGGAAGCTCAAAGCTAAGCGCTTCATAATCTCGCAATAATTGTGTAAACCCTTTTGGTCATTTACTAACTAATCGTTTACTAACCTCATTATAAACTATCTCAAATCTGAGGGGCTCCTGGGTGGCTCAGTCGGTTAAGCATCTGACTTCAGGTCAGGTCGTAATCTCGCAATTCATGAGTTCAAGCCGCTCGTCATTGGGTTCTCTGCTATCAGCACAGAGCCTGCTTGGGATCCCCTGTCTCCTTCCCTCTCTGCCCCTCTCCCCTCAAAAATAAACAAACATTAAAAAAAATTTATTTGATTTTAATTTTTTTTAATGTTTATTTTTGACACAGAGAGAGACAGAGCATGAGCGGGGAAGGGGCAGAGAGGGAGGGAGACACAGAATCCAAAGCAGGCTCCAGGCTCTGAGCCGTCAGCACAGAGCCCGACACAGGGCTCGAACTCACGGACCGCGAGATCGTGACCTGAGCCGAAGTCAGACGCTCAACCGACTGAGCCACCCAGGCGCCCCTAAAAAAAAAGTTTTTTTAATTATCTCAAATCTGAGATTTGACAAAGGAGGCCTATAAATCAATTTAACTACATTGTTAAGGAAAAGAAAATTCATCAGTCTGTCTGCTGCTGCCTCTCCCTCCCTTTGAATCCCGTCTTGTGAACACCTTACTGTAGACAGACCTCGCGTGACTATCCCAGACCACTGCAGGCCACTGATTTCGGTTCCAGCTGCCAAAACCCATCCATGGATATCAGGATCCATCGTGCAGTTCGTGTGTTCCCTCCTGGAGCCTCTCTCAGCGACGTTATCGATCGCATGTTGCGTGTGGAGTCAGTTAGCAAGTACAGTAAACCCTTGTGTCCTAGCATAATTCATTCCGGGAACATGCTTGTAATCCAAAGCACTCGCATATGGAAGCGAGTTTCAAGAACTGTTGGCTCAGTTGTGATCACGCGACGTTCTGCATCACATGCCGCTCACATTGCAAGACATCACTCATTTATCAAGTTAAAACTTACTAAAAATGTTTGCTCATCTTGAGGAACGCTCGCTGAAAAAGTTACTGGCCATCCGAGGTTTGATGTATTTACTTGGACCAGCGGCAAGATGGCGTGGTGGCAGGCCCGCAGAAACAGAGGAGGAATAGCACTGGGCCCTCCCCCCAGCATGCCGGGTGAGGGTGGAAGTACTGACCCATTCCCCAGGTCAGGGGACTTGCCAGATCAGGGGGTAATTCGAGCCGGCTGCTACATCCTCCCTCATGCCAGGCAACATCTCGTAGCTGTCACGGAGCAACTTAGAAGAGAGAAGCGAGTGACCCATTTAGGGATTACCTACCTCCACCTTTCTGTGAAGGAGACAGGTGGCCTGTGACACAGGCCTGAGGCTGGTCACCATGTTCCTGGCAGAGCTGATGGAGAGAGAGTTTCTGCCTGGACAGCAGGTGTGCTCACATCTCCCTCCCAGGGCCCCTGTAACACTTTAGGCAAGTTTCATCCTTGTTGCTTCAAATACATGAGGATATTGAGGCCTTAGATTTGTTGGTATTTCTATGGAAGTTTCTCTGTTGCTTTTTTTTTTTTAATGTTTATTTATTTATTTTGAAAGAGAGAGCACAAATGGGGAGGGGCAGAGAGAGAGAGAGAGAGAGAGAGAGAGAATTCCAAGCAGGCTCCATGCTCTCGACACAGAGCCCACCTCGGTGCTTGATCTCATGAACCGCAAGATCATGACCTGAGCTGAAATCAAGAGGCGGCCACTTAACTGACGAAGCCCCCCAGTCACCCCTCTATTACTTTTCATCATGTCCTTTTTACGCCATCATGTTGTCCTAGATACTTACTGAAACGGGCCTGCTTCAGTTTTTGAGAGAGAAAACATGCACACACGTGCACATGCACAGGGGGAGGGCAGAGAGACAGAGAGAGAGGGAGAATCCCAAGCAGGTTCCTTGCTGTCAGTGTAGAGCCTGATGCAGGGCTCGATCTCACAAACCGTGAGATCATGACCTGAGCATAAATCAAAGAGTTTGACCCTTAACCACCTGAGCCACCCAGGTGCCCTGATACAGGCCTGTTTCAGTCTTAATGGTAACATGCTGATACAGTTGTTGGCAGAATAATATTTTGGCTTGAGGGCAGTTTGAAAAAGCCTCTTCAGGGCTCTTAACAGCAATGTCCGATAAATACATACGTTGTCTTCTGATGGAGGTGAGGGCTCTAGACTTGGATTGCCTGGGTCTGAATCCTGGTTCTGCCATCTGTTAGCCATGGCACCTTGGGAAGTTGCTTCATTTCTTTGCTTTAGTTATCTCATCTGTAAAATGGGTAATAACAGTCTCTGCCTCACAGGTTTATTGGCGGAATTAACTGACAAAACACAGTAAGGCACGTGGAACGGTGTCTGGCATAGAGCACTCCGTAAATGTCTCTTGTATCATCATTATCATTCAGCTTGGTTTGTTGAATACACGCTCCGTGGCAGGCCCTGGGCAATTCACTGGGGCTGCAAGTTGAGAGACATTGTCTCTATCCTCCAGGAATTTATAGCTGTGGAGGAGAGATCAGTGTGTACTTAAACGATCCGTGTTGAGACCAATAAATACAGGCTGGAACAGCACAAAAGCCAAGTGATGGCTTCTCTCTTGGGTGTGGCCTGGGGCCACGAGGAGGAAGGCGGAGGAGGTGATCCCTGAGTGGGTTTTGGTTCCGGTACAAGAGGCGAACAGGCTGGGCAGAGGTGCTGATGTGAGTCCCTGGGGGGTACAAGGTGAAAGTCTCGGAGAGCATGGTGCCTTTGGGAAGCCGCAGGTGGTCCACAGCCGGGGGACTGCTGGGGCAGGGACAGGGGGAGACCCTGGGTCAGTGGTCTGAGGCTGCGTTGTGGTGGCCCTGCTCGAGCCCTGACCGGGAGCTCGGACCCTGGGCCGGGGGAAGGCTCTGCGAAGCCTGTGAAGGTGTCCAGGCAGGGAGAATAGTAGGATCAGATTCCCATTTTAGAAAGTTTACTCTGGGAAATAGGAGAACAGGCCGGGGTGGGAGGTGGCTCTAACATCTGGGGCGCGTGAGGATGGGCCGGAACAAAGGCCGTGACAGCGGCTTGGAGGGGAGGATATGGGATTCGAGGCACGGTTTGGGACAGGAGTAACCTGGTGGAGTAGGAGGGGTAAGGGGTAAGCGAGGGTAGATAGAGGCGCCACGGACCAGGGAAGTGAGAATGGGAGGGGCGGTTTGGAGCGAAAGGAATGGATTCAGTTGTAGCATGTTGAATCTGGGGGGTTGGTTTTCCTCGGTTTTAATGTCTCTTGAACAGCCAGGTGGAGATGTCTGCAGCTCGAAAAGAGGCCTGAGTTGGAGCCCACGATTGGGCATCACCACTGGGTGTGATGGGGGAGGACTGTCAGCAGGGGACGGGGCTGGTGGGGGATCCCTGAGGAACACCGGGGTCCAGCACGGGTAACAGCCCAAGGGAGAGCAAGAGGCAGGGGGACACCCAGAGGGAGCAGAGCAGCCTCAGGAGAGAGTGACAGAAGGAGGGACTGGTGGTCACAGGAGATCCAAGGGAGTTGAGGGCCTAGAACCGACCTTTGGGTTTGGCCACAGGGAGTTGCTCAGTGACCTGGTGACAGGTGTTCCTGGTGTGAAGACGACAGGCACCGGAGAGCAGTGAACCAGAGTCAGGGAGAGATAGTAGAGACAGAAGTGCACACGACCTCGACAAGCTTAGCTGTGAGGGGTGGGAGGGCCCGGAGTGTGCGCACAACATGAGGGAGAAGCTTTGAGCTAAAGGTCTGGGGCCCCTGAGGGCCAGGATTAGCCGGGACCCTCACCCTCCAAGCTGGTAGTTTATCCCAGCTGCCTCAGTTTTCTCTGAAATAGAAAAGGAAGTAGGTGGGGGTTGAGGAAGGTACTGGAAGTTTGGGCTAGCCCCTAAGGGGAATGATTGACAGAATCATATCACACCTCCCTGCCCCAGATTTAAACGGATTCCACTACGGGACCAAACATACATTTGAGGAACGTCTGAGTATCATGGGCCTATAAATTCTTTAGTGTCTTAACTTGCTGTGTGCACGGAGAAAAGACTGGAAGGATATGCTCCCAAATGTTGATTATACAGATCTCCGGGTGATACAATCAAAGGGTGGGTTTTTCCCTTTTAATTTTCTCGTCTATTTTTTTTTAATCATGAAGAAGTATTACTGTGGAAATGAGGGGGGGAAATCGGTACATTGTGGTCTGCCAGGCTGCAGAAGCCTGGGAGCCTCAAGACAGCCCTGTGAGATGCGTAAGGACGGGGGGTGGGGGTGGGCGGTTCTCAGTAACGCAGGCGTCACAACATTGGCAGAAATGTCTCGGCAGGCCTACCGACTCCCTGCCGTCTGTCCAGAATGGTACAGAACGAAATTCCTTACCATGAACTAATCACAGGAAGTTCTGAAGTCTGTGGAGATAAGCACAGGAGAGAATATTAAGGAAGGAAGGAAGGAAGGAAGGAAGGAAGGAAGGAAGGAAGGAAGGAAAGGAAAGGGAAGGAAGGGAGGAAGGGAGGAAGGAAGGGAGGGAGGAAGGAAGGAAGGAAAGGGAAGGAAGGGAGGAAGGGAGGAAGGAAGGGAGGGAGGAAGGAAGGAAGGGACGGAGGGAGGGAGGAAAGGGGAAGGGAAGGGAAGGGAAGAAAGGAAAAGACGTTGGAGGCAAAGGCAGGAAAGCACCTGTGTCACAGGATCCTCTGTCTCAGGGACTGGCCCAGCTGGCCTCTGGGTCTGAAGGATGGACTTGCTGGGCAGATGGGGTCTTGCCTGGAAGGGAATGAGCCTTCTAGGGGATTTATGTAAATAGAGTCCTGCTGGAGGGGACAGGCTTTTAAAAAAAGCTGAACTGTGGGGCACGTGGGTGGCAGTTGAGCATCTGACTGTGAGCTCAGGTCATGATCTCACAGTTCGTGAGTTCGAGCCCCGCGTCGGGCTCTGTGCTGACGGCTGGGAGCCCGGAGCCGGCTTCGGATTCTGTGTCCCCCTGTCTCTCTGCCCCTCCCCTACTCGCTCTCTGTCTCTCTGTCTCTCTCTCTCTCTCTCAAAAATTAATAAACGTTAAAATAAATAAATAAAAATTAAAAAAAATAAAAAGGCCGTGCTGTTACATGATGTGCCCTGGTCTGGAATAGCAGGCAATAATGAGAATACCGGAAGAGAGTTCCGATTGCCCTTTGCAGTTTAGGGTTTTCCTCTTGTAGGCCTTTACGTGGGGCCTCCTGAGGTTTACAGCAAATTCTGGGACCTTAAAAACTGGAAGTGGAGGGAAAATAGCGACCTGAGCCCTCATTTAGGAAAACTCTGCCTCATTGATTTATCTCCTTGGGCAGACGGTGTTCCTTAGGGCTTTTCCTTTGTGCATGAGGAGTGACATCCAGTTGTGGTTTTGTGCCTTCAGGATTCATACAAGTTCACACGGTTGCCCAGACTCAATGACCTTTTGCATTAAAGAGTATTAATGTGGCCTTCTGGGCTTTTGTGGGGCCCTCTCTGCCTGGGCCAGAGCCCTTCCCAATCCCCTTTTATTTTTTTATTTTTTCAAAGGGTTAAGAACATTTTTTTAAGTTTATTTATTTATTTTGAGAGAGAGAGAGAAACAGCATAAGTGGGAGAGGGGCAGAGAGAGGTGGGGAGAGAGAGAGAATCTCAAGCAGGCTCCAAGCTGTCAGTACAGAGCCTGACGCAGGGGTTTGAACCCACAAAGCCGCAAGATCATGACCTGAGCCAAAACCAAGAGTCGGACGCTTTAACTGACTGAAGTTACCCAGGCACCCTCCTTCTGGATCCTCTTTCAAAGTCCAGTCATATGGGTGGTCGGGGTCCAGCTTTGCCCTTGTAAAGACTTCCAGACCCTAGTGCCTCAGGGCAGGGCCTCAGATAGCTCAAGATGAGATGGTCATAGCGTTTTGAATATAAAATTCAGTTAAGTTGGGCATATTCCTACTTTGGGTAGTTCCTTCCTGAGGTATATTTTTATGCTTGTATTTAAAAAAAAAATTAGTGTTTATTTTTGAGAGAGAGAGAGAGAAAGAGAGCAGGGGAGGGGCAGAGAGAGAGGGAGACAGATGATCCGAAGCAGGCTCTGTGCTGAGATCAGAGAACCCGACTTGGGGCTCAAACTCGCTAACCATGAGATCGTACCTGAGCCGAAGTTGGACGCTTACCCGACTGAGCCACCCAGGCGCCCCTTGCCTGTATTTTTAATGAGTTTCTTCCTAATTGCAAAAGCCACATGTTCATATTAGAACATTTAAGAAATATGGTCAAGAAAATGCAAATAACCTGTGATCTGACTATGTGAGATATCCATTAATAATTTGGCACATGTCTTTGTCTATATATATATATATATATATATATACACACATATATATATATACACATATATATATATATATACACACATATATATATATACACATATATATATATATATACACACATATATATATATACACATATATATATATATACACATATATATATATATACATACATATATATATATATACAGCTGACCCTTGAACAATGTGGTATGAACTGCACGGGTCCACTTATACACGAATTTTTTTGATAAGAACATTCCAGTACTGGAAATGTGTTTTCTCTTACTTATGATTTTCTTAACATTTTCTTTCCTCTAGCTTTATTTATATATAGTACTATATAGTACTACATACTACTAGTATATAGTAGTATAGTATATTACTATATATAGTAGTATATATATCCTACTATATAGTGTAGGATACAAATAATGTACAATATATGTGTGAGTTGACTACTCACGTTTTTGGTATTCTGGTCAACAGGAGGCTATTAGCAGTTAAGTTTCAGGTGAGTCAAAAGCCATATGTGGATTTTTGGCTGCACGGACCCCTCAGCCCCGCATTATTCAAGTGTCAACTGGGTATCAGATCTGTTCCGGAATGTCTTATATGCCATATACTCTTTGGAAGTCTATGTGTGCCTTTAGCCATCTGTCATAGATGTTCTCCATGCTGATAGCTGTATACTTTTATAGCAGATTTAATGTCAAGAAGGACGTCCTAAATGGCATCATACATATCAGAGTCCTCACCTATCAAAGTTTGTTTGCTTTTAAAGTTTCTTTTTTTTTTTAATGTTTTTATTCATTTTTGAGAAAGAGAGACAGAACCCAGTGGGGAAGGGGCAGGGAGAGAGGGAGACAGAATCCGAAGCAGGCTCCAGGCTCTGAGCTGTCAGCATAGGGCCTGACATGGGCCTCAAACTCACGAACCGTGAGATCATGACCTGAGCCAAAGTCGGACGCCCAACCGACTGAGCCACCCAGCGCCCCTGCTTTTAAAATTTCTATCATAGGCTTTTCTGGCATCTGACGGCGTTTTGCAGACTAGGTGGGGTTTTTTCCTACTTTTTAAAAAAAAATTGTAATGAAACATATGACACAGTTGAAAGGGCATGAAGGATAATACCATGATATGATAATATGATATCTCCACGCCCCCAGCCTCATACATAAAACATTACAAAGGCGGTTTAACCTCTTTGTTTCCCCCCACACCCCCACTTTTCCTCTCCCAGCCTCCCCACCACCACGGAGGTGACTGTTACTCTGAATCACATGTAGTTTTCAGCATCTTGGTGCCCATAGTGCCTGTGTATCAGGATCCACATTTCTAGAAGTTTCTTCTCAGGACCTCATCTCTGTCCCACTCAAAGTCCTGAGCCTCCACCAATGAGAAGAGCATTCATGTGGATGAGCATGCCTTTGGCTTTTCTGGGCTCGTATTTGTCTGTTGCCCCATCGGCCTCAGGCAGACCAGTGGGGAAGCACAGCACCGTTCCTAGTGACATGTCGGCCACATGCTGCCCATCTCCAGTGTAAGTGGGTCCTTAACGAGACAGGAGAGCAGAGAAAGAGCGTGACGAAATGGTCAGCAGGGGAAAGTTGGGCGGGGGGGGGCGCCAGCAAAGAGCCATATGAGGAATGGGGTGCATGCTGGCTGGAGACCCCAGAGAGGCACCCGAGGCCCTCTTTGAGACAACTTGCAAGTCTTCCCATAATTGAACTGTGGTCCTGAGTTTTTTCCTCCACTGCCTGGGAGACACCCCTGCGCGTGCCCTCTGGCTCTGGTGCTTCTGCTCTATCCGTCATCCTCTGGACAGGCCACCTCTGGCCACTGCTTAGACTGCCTCCGTCCCCAGGTGCCCCTGTCCTGCTACGTCCACCAGGATCCTCCCGGCCTTCCCGCCTCCCCTAGCTCCTGATCCACCAGTGGCCGTGGCTTTGGCCGGGTGCTCAGCCTCCTTGCTGTGTCTGGGCATCTGGGCATCCGCCCCAGCAGCTGTTTGGGACCCAGGCCCCCATCACTTCCGTGTACTTTCCCACAATGCTCAGTGTGGCGTAGACTTTCGGGAGAGGGTCGGTACTTGATTTGTCTTTGCAGTTTCCATAGCTAGGGTCTTTGTCCCCGTGAGTCATTTTTGTAGCAAAAGACAAAACTCCAGCTCCCTGGTCTGTACTGCTTCTTCAGTGGCTCTTCCTATCCCAGGATTTCTCCTTCGTGGGAAAGGTGCTGACACCCCGTCTTCCTCCCCTCTAACCCGGGAACCCCTCGCTTGGCCTGTTACAGTCCGTCAGCCCTGAAATCCCCACCTACCCACCCTAGCCGACCGCACTGCCCCTCACCCGGGCCCCTTCGGGACTTGGGCGTGGCCCCCAGTTCTGTGGTCAGATGTTGCGTCAACTTCCCTGATGGTGGTGTCCCGTGGGCGCCCACTGATGAGCACGGCCTCCTGTCACCTAGACCTTAGGTGGGGGGTGTGGAGCAGTCCCATCCCAGAGCCATGACTCGACCCAGTGTCAGGCCCGGTTCTTGATAGGGAGCTGGGCCACGCTGCTGGAGCCCCCCAGGCTGGCACCCTGAGCCCCCTTCTTTCTTGTCCTGCTTGCTTTCATTGCTCCTTTCACCCCGTGCTAAAACTGATAGACCTTTTCCAGGCTAGAGGCTCTGGTGCTGAATGAGGTAGACCCGTCATGGAGCTCCTGGTCTAGCATAGTAATTCTCAGCCCTGCTGAGCGCTTTGTAAAAATGCGGGTGTCCACGCACCCTGACAGTTTTGTGTGGTAACCCCGCATTAGAGTCGAGGCATCCGGAGGTTGTTACAGGCACAGTGTTGCGTCCAACACCCGGCCAAGAACACAGGCTACCTGCCTCGGTCCGTTTGGGCTGTTGTAACAAACTACCAGAGACGGGCTGGCTTACAAACAAGAGAAAGTTATAGTTCTCGCAGCTCTATAGGCTGGGAAGTCCAAGATCACGGTGCTGGCAGATTCAGCCTCTGGGGGAGGGCCCACTTCCTGGTTCGCAGACGGCCATCTTCTCACTGTGTCCTCACATGGCAGAAGCGGTGAGGGAGCTCTCAGCAGTCACTATAAGGGCGCTAAGGCCCAGGCGCAAGGGCTCCACCCTAGTGACCTGACCACCTCCCCGAGGCCCCACCTCCCAATAGCACACACTGAGGGTTAGGAATTTGAGAGACACATTCGGTCCCTTGTTGTGCCCTGTGCTGAGCACTCTCTCTCAAGCTGGCCCCCTGCCCGTCCGTCCAGCCTCCCCTCTGCCTACCCTGGATTCCACTGTGCCGATTTTCTCACCAGCCCCCAGACGGGCCGGACTCACTCTCACCTTTTTGTCTTTACCTATGCCCCTCCTCTGACCAGAATCCCTCTCCTCCCTCAGGACTACCTGACATGTCTTAGGACCACCCTTAAGCCTCACCTCTTGAGAGGCGGCCGGGTGGCACAGTCAGTTAAGCATCCAACTTCGGCTCAGGTCATGATTTCGCAGTTCGTGGGTTCGAGCCCTGCATCAGGTTCTGTGCTGACAGCTCAGAGCCTGGAGCCTGCTTCGGATTCTGTGTCTGCCTCTCTCTCGGCCCCTCCCCCACTCGTGTTTTCTCTCTCTCTCTCTCTCTCTCTCTCTCTCTCAAAAATAAATAAACTTAAAACAAACAAACAAACAAAAAAAACCTCATCTCTTGAAACCTCTCTGGTTCCCTGGCTAGTTGGTACCTATTCCTCTGTGCTCTCTCAACACAACTGTCTTCTAGCATCATTAGCCTCCAAGAGACCAAGGGCCTACTGGGACAGAGACCTTGTTTGATACCTGAATCCATAGTAGTGAGCACTGGAGCACGGGCTGAGCACCAAGTAGGCCCCTGGCGAAGACTGGTCATTGAGACCCTGCGTAGGCCTGGACACCGCCCGCTTTCCTTCTGCTTGGACAGGCACACGGGCCCCAGTAGACGCTGGTGGCACTTTGGGTCTGCTGTTGGCTCCACCGGAGTTGTTCACAGCTAGAACAAAATGCAGAGCACTCACGAGCGTACGAAAGGATGGGATGGCAAACTGGGAGGGCACGTCGGGTCAGAAAGCAAGTCAGAGATCCGAAGGCCATGGTTCACAGTTGCTTTTGGATTCACAAGAATCAAATGTAGATTACCAGTGCTTCCTAACAATAGTATTGGTAAGAGAATAAAATAAAACGATTCTAGTTTAAACAGTAGCCAGTGACATTCAGAGCTGCAGACTTTGATCTGGAAAAACTGAGCTGTGGGGTGTGAAGCCCGTTAGTAAAACTTTGCAAAGGCCCAAGGTGTTACTGGGAAATTTTAACGTAGACCAAACGGGAATGGGCGAGTCAAATCCTAACTGTAGTATTTCCGTAGGAAAGAACGGATTCAGTGAAAACCACATCACTGAGATGAAAGCAGAAAGATCATTAGGAACAGCCTAACTGTCTACTGGGGAAAATCATTTACTTTTTCCACAGGAAAACTCATGGTCCATAAGTATCCATCGGTGTTGGCGTGATTCTGAACAGAGTCCACGTGTTGTTGGGATGAGACTGTCCTGTCCGTGTGTGTGTGTGTGTGTGTGTGTTTAGCTGCTGCTTCCAGGTGACCATCTCCACCACGGGGCGTCAGAACCGACGGAATCCCTGGCCCAGCCCTGACCCCTTTCCTCTTTCTCACAGGGCGCGGTGCCCAAAGGAAACGCCACTAAAGAATTCATCGAGAGTTTACAGCTGAAGCCCGGGCAGGTGGTGTACAAGTGTCCCAAATGCTGCAGCATTAAGCCCGACCGAGCCCACCACTGCAGGTACGCGTGCGCCCCGACCCCCTCCTCCCGACCTGGGCTCGCTTCCTCCCCTCCCCCACCTCTCACCTGCTCTGGAGTAGCACCCCCCACCCCACCCCGCCGCCTGCTTCCGGAGTGGGTGCCGTCAGCAACAAGACTTCTGGACGTCCCCTGCTCTGGGCAGGGAACGGCCACTGTGACTCTCCCTCCCCATCTCCGTGAGCTCACTAGATGGGAAAGGGCGTTTGGTTTGGGCTCAGGACACCTGTCCTAAGACTTGACTCTCCCACAGCTGATGAAGCGCCCTGCCCTGACAGTCAAGCGCCCTTGACTGTCTCCGCCCGTTTCCGGATCTGTACAATTGAGGGGGTTCCTCCTCTTCCTACCTCACGGCTTTATTAATTAAGGGCACAGGAGACAAAGCTTTAGAAAATCATTCTGTGAGTGTCTAATACTTGACACACTTAAGAGGTGGGCCCCGTTCGCTTAAATTTTAGCAAAGGGGTTGTCCTTGAATGAAGGCTTCTCTTTAAAACAAAACTTCGGGCGCCTGGGTGGCTCAGCCGGTTGAGCGTCTGACTTCGGTTCAGGTCACGATCTCGCGGTTCATGAGTTCAAGCCCCACATTGCGGAGCCTGCTTTGGATCCTCTGTCCCCCCTCTCTCTCTACCCTTCCCCAGCTTGTGCTCTCTCTCAAAAATAAATTAACTTGAAAAAAAAAAAAAAGGAAAAAACTTCTAGTGGCTCCTGGGTGGTTTGGTGGGTTGAATGTCTGCTCTCGATCTCAGGTCTTGATCTCGGGGTCGTGAGTTCGAGCCCCAAGTTGGAAGCCGCGCTGAGCATGAAGCCTACTTGGGGAAAAAACAAAAACAAAGCAAAACAAAGCAAACAAACACCACACAACAACCTTCTAGAGGTTGTGACAATTGTAGAATCCGGCCCCCAGAGCCATCTCCCCATCTCCTCTGTGGTGATGTTTCCCTTTGGTTTTCAGATTTCTTCATTGTTTTGAGTCTTCTCAACAAGAAGACATCTAGCTGAAAACTGCATTTTCTCATTACAGGGGAACTTTCAATGATAAATTACAGAAATACAAACGTGTCATTTGGTCCCTTTTTCGGACTGGTGTGTGTTTGGGGCGGGAGGGTCGCACCGAGGTCGCACAGCTGGTGAGTACCAGAGAGAGGATTGGCTCCCAGTGTTTGCGGCTCTGGTTGGGGAGCTCTTTCCACTAGAATTCCAGTTTGGGGGGGGGGGGGTGGGGAATCATGTGACCTGATGTAATCGTATGGACGACGTTTCTCTGTCAGAGAGGTGGCGCCCTCCCCAACAAGCTGGCACCTCTTGAGCATGAGGGCCAAGGAGCTTGGTCATTGCTGTCTCCTGTGGGCTGTTGGGCGGTTTGGAGAAGCTAAGTGTCTTTGCGCAGAGCCCGGCGTGGGCTGGTCACTTTACCTCTGAGATCTGTGACGGGGGCACCCGTCTAGCCTTTTCTGCCATCCGAGGCGTGGGAAGCCAGCTGTTTTCATCACCTGAACCAAAAGGCCCAGCTTGCTTGTGTGGTTCCTCAGGCCGTGACTCCAGGCGGCCCGGTGTGGTGGAACCGGCTCCGGCCTTGGCGTTGGAAGGCCAGCCGTGTCCCCGCCGCACGTGTCCCCAGACCGTGGACCAGGCAGCACATCGCTCTGAGGCCGGCTCTGTCCCCCGTAAAGGGACTTGCTGCCCCCCGGCTTGTGGGGGTTGAGTCTGGATAACGGAGTCAGCTCGCTGTCCAAGCAGAAGCCGTTTGTGGGTGGAGGCGGGTGCGGGCACTGGGGGTGCGCAGGGTTTATAGAAACACGGAGCTGCGACCTTTGTAGAAGAGGACGTTCGGTGACCACAGTGGTTCTTTCTCTTTCCTCCCTGGGCCCTCGGCTGCCTCCCCTGCCTGGCATTTTCCTCACCGCCGCCTCCTCGCCTCTCTCGCCAGGATGATCCGAGGGAGGTATTCTTGAGTGCTAGTAAACAAATCAGCTTGAGCAAACAAGAGCCGCTGACTCAGATGAACTCTGGTGAGGCTGTCTGTGTGTCCCCTGCTCCTGCGTCAGGAAGCGTGTGCGACGGCTGCTCGTCTGTGAGGGCCCGTGGTGGCCTGGGCCGTCTGGGGACCCGCGGTTTGGGATACGCACGGTCTCCAGCCCGCCAGACGCAGCCGGGTTTTGCCTGGGCCGGGAGGCCCGCTGCCTGGCTCGAGGGTTGCGGTCAGTCTCCCAGCTCAGGGGGAGGTGCGTGTCCACATCCGTGAGCGCGCACCCAGCTCTTTGGTTCCTGACCCCCCAACAGAGCCCGTGGAATTTACAAATGGCCCCGTTCCCTGAGCTCTGGTGGGTGCCACAGACGCTTCCTGACCCTGGATGTGTAGATGCCCCTTCCAGCCCGGTGGTGGGTGGGTGGGTCTTCTTTCCACGGAGGGGCACTCTGGAACCCCAGGCTGCTTTCATCCCGGCGCTGAGGACCATGGAGGCATGTGGAACCCCCAGAGGGAGCCGTTCACGCTAACGTGGACAGCCGGGGTGTTGGACTCATCCAATAGGTTCCTCTTGCACGAGGAGGCGGAGACCTGTGACCCTGGCAAAGCCTCACACCCCTCCACACACCCCTCGCCCCCACACGCACATAGCATGCTGAGGCTGGGACGGTCACGGACTGCTCAGGGCCCCTGTCTCTCTCTCGTGGTTATTATGACTGCCGATAAAACTTACACAGCAGTCGTATTGTTTTAAAAGCATCTGACCTACATCATCGCTAACCTTGGGAGATCGGGTCGGGGCCAATCCTGCAGAGGGTGGTTCGGAGAAGCTGAGTTTCTCTGCCCGGAGCCCAGCACGGGGATCTGAGAGCAGTGTTCCGTCCGCTACGCTGGACTGCCCTACCCGAAATTGTTGCGGAGCTGGGACCGGGATGCGGTAGATGCCTTTTTGCATCTTTCCTCCTGTCCTGCTGGGCGTCCCATTCTGATGTGGTGGGGTCACTTCCCAGGCTAGCTCTTTCCCATCTGTGGCATCAGGACCCGCACTCAGCCGACCCTTGCTTGGTAAGCGCCTCTGCAGGGAGAGACACAGGCCCTCACGGACACAGCTGTGTCTCCATGGTGGGCCATCACCCAGGCCAGGCAGGGGCCTCAGCCAGCTCCTCTGAGGCTGAGCGCCAAGGGCCCTCGGACCTCGCCAGAGAAGGAACACAGGCGAGAAGGAGCCTGAGGGCATGGGAGCCCGTGAGCTTGTTGGGCTCCACCAGGCATTTGACGGAAGTGCTTCGGGGCCTGAAAAATGGCAGGGAACCTGGAGGAAGAGGGAAGGAGAGGCATCGCCGTCTTCTGGAACATTGATTTAAAAACACGGAAGGGCTCAGGAAACCCCGAAGGCAGGAACGTCAAAAAATACCTCCATCGAAGACGTTTCGTCTCTCCAGTGACTGTTAGCGCAGGTTGAGGACCAGCTGCCGGGCCCTGGTGCCTGTGCCCCAGGAGCTCGCTCGCCCGCAGCGTCTCGCACGGGGGGCACAAAATGGTGCCCAAGAGGAGTCCCAGGAGGGGGCTGGTGCTCTCAGTACGGAAAGAGCAGCGAGGAGCCCCAGAGAGAAGAGGTTCTGCCGGGCGGCAAGCCTGGGTAAAGGGCCCCCTGCCTGCCTTGTCTGGGGAGGGGACCCCGCAGAGCCCCCGGGCCACCCAGCCACGGGGAATGGGAAGAGGGCTGGCTCTGAGCCGACCGATACCCCAGTGAGGTGTCCAGGGTTGTGGGAGGCCGCATTTTTTTCTTCCTCCTGACAGATGGCACCTGAGGCGAAGCAGCTGGGCGGCCCCGGGCAGGCCTTGCCCTTGTTCTCCAGGCCCCAAGTGCAGAACCGTTCAGGCTGCTAGTTTTGAGAGCCGTGGGTGAGACGGCCCCTGATCAGGGCCATGTTCACGGATGGACTCCCCCCCACCCACACGTGCCACCTCCCGGCCCCAGAGCCTGCCTCTGAACAACTGCGCCAGCCGGGAAAGAGGGACCACCTCGGCATTCCGTGTCTCCGCGGGCAGGAAGCTCGGAGCCCGGCACTCGGGGCCACCTTCTGTAGCCCAGCTGCTGTCCTCACTTGTCCCTGCTCCCTGGAGGAGGAGAAGTGTTCTGGTGTGGCCTCCCAGGGACACGTAACCCGTTGTGAAACTCACTTCTTGGGGCGCACGCGGGGTCTCTTGAGAAGCTGGGAGGAGAGCAAAGGACAGATGTGACAGCTCGTTGAAACCCTGGGCGGCTTTCG
The DNA here is from genome assembly GCF_022837055.1 of Prionailurus viverrinus. Classification (NCBI taxonomy): domain Eukaryota; kingdom Metazoa; phylum Chordata; class Mammalia; order Carnivora; family Felidae; genus Prionailurus; species Prionailurus viverrinus. Next base: position 14,199,456 of record NC_062562.1, on the reverse strand, counting down.
GAGGATGTCAGGCCACTTGACCCCTCCGTGCTGCTGAGCAAACACTGCCTCAGAGCACCTACTGGAAGCTCCTTGGAGAAGGTGGCGGTGGCACTGAGCCGCCAGGCACCCCTCCCCTCGGGAGTTTGGGCCCCAGATTGGAAGGGAGCTAAGACCCCAGGGCTGAGGAAGGACTTGCAAGGTGGCCCCCATGAAGGACTTGCAAGGGGCCTGGTGGCTGCAGCCCAGGATGCAGGGAGCAGCTCATTCTTCACTGTCTACTTGTCTGTAGTTTGAAACTTGTCTACTAGAGGAGGCACCCGGGTGGCTCGGTCGGTTCAGCGTCCGACTTCGGCTCAGGTCATGATCTCACAGTTCGTGAGTTCGAACCCCGCATCAGGCTCTCTGCTGTCAGCGCAGAGCCTGCTTCGGATCCTCTGTCCCCCTCTCTTTCTGCCCCTCCCCCACTTGCACACACGTGCTCTCTCAAAAATAAACATTTTGAAAATTATTAAACTTGTATACTGGGAACAAGTGTTAGCCAATGAAATATACATTATACATATTCACATGTATGTTTGTAATTGGAAACACATGCATACAGAGAGAGATGGGTTTATATCCCTGACTTTATATCCCTCCAGGTCCCTTTCATGCCTCCTTCTTCTCCTGCTCTCCAGGCTCCCAGGGAGATTCTGGAGCCGGGCCAGCATCTCTGAGATGTGCCCATTTCCCCTGTATTAGGGAGGACCTTCAAGGTTGTGGAGAAAAACAAGGGTGGAGACTGACCAGGCCCCCACAATCTGTTGTCACCTTTTCCTTACAACACTTACTTCCTGTGGATGGGGAAACTGAGCCCCCCAAGCTTGGCCAGCCTGACCAGGGTAGCTCAGCAGCCCCAGGTCTGCCTTGCCACCAAAGCTCACACTGTGCTTAGAAAAAGCCACACGTGGGGCGCCTGGGTGGCTCAGTCGGTTAAGCGGCCGACTTCGGCTCAGGTCATGATCTCACAGTCCGTGAGTTCGAGCCCCGCTTCGGGCTCTGTGCTGACCGCTCAGAGCCTGGAGCCTGTTTCAGATTCTGTGTCTCCCTCTCTCTCTGACCCTCCCCCGTTCATGCTCTGTCTCTCTCTGTCTCAAAAATAAATAAACGTTAAAAAAAAAAAAACATTAAAAAAAAAAAAGAAAGAAAAAGCCACACGTCCTCCTTGGGGTGCGGATGAGCCCGCAGCCCCGAGTTGGCCGTGGCTGTCCTTCAGAGTGGTCTGCACCTCCTGGCCTGGAGTGTGGGGAGCAGCTCACGTCCACACCCAGAAGAGCTCCTTCCCTGCTGTCCCTGCCCTGACTGTCGGCCAGCAGGGACAAGTGTGAGCTCCCCCCGTGTGACCCTGATGAGAGCCCTTCTGCCGGGCTCCACTTGCCACAGCCCCCGGTGTGCTTGATGAAGAACCTGAGATAAAGTTAGTTGTGGAAACGAGTGGAAAGAAAAGCTGGGGTGAACTGAGGGGCTTTCGAAAGAGAAAAACCTCTAATCATCTTATTTCTGAGTTTACCTTTACAGTATTTCAAACTGTGTGGAATAATACTCTCAAGGAAATGTCAAGGAGCCTATGTTAATAAATTGAGGAAGGACCAATTTCTCAGTCCCAAAATGAGCCCAATCACAAGGTGGTAATTTGCAAATTAGAGAGAGTGTGCACACAAGCACAAGTGGGGGCGCAGAAGGGGCAGAGAGAGAGGAAGAGGGAGAATCCCAAGCAGGTTCCATGCCATCAGCTCAGAGCCCAATGTGGGGCTCGATCTCAGGAGCCACGAGATCATGAGCTGAGCCGAAGTTGGATGCGTTAACCAATTGAGCCACCCAGGCGCCCCAAATCAACAGGATTTCCGATCGACACTTAAGCTCAAATACATTCTGCTTTTTCAGCTAAGTGGATGCTGTCTTAGAGGTAAAAGGTTCTTGAAGGGGCCCTTCCTGCCGCCCTGAGACATCCTGCACTTGAGCCCACTCTGTGCCCTTCCAGCGCCCTCGTCGGGCCACCCTCCCTGCTAGCGCCCGGCCCTTGGGGTTTTGGTCTTTGGGGGGGAGTTAGGAGCGGCTTCTTTCTATACCCACCCCAGCCTGTCCACTTTCCTTCTCGATAAACCAGATTCCCAGCCCAGTTACCGCCAGAGAGCAGCTTCTGGCTCAGATCTCCTCAGTTCCATCCTGTGTCTGTGTTAAACAAGAGAAGGGGCCTTGTTGACAAATGACTGTCCCCTGTTTGGAGTGACGTCACCCTGGGGGTCCTGACCCCACCTTCCAGGCCCCTTGCAACACACCCAGCAAGCGGGACACGGGGCAGAGCCCGAGGAGGCCCCAGCCGCGGAGTAGAGCTGGGGGGTGGGTTGTCTGCTCCCCTCGGGTCCCCGCCACCGTGAGGACACCACTAAAGGTCTGCCTTGCGGGTCCTTTCAGTGTTTGTAAGCGGTGTATTCGGAAGATGGACCACCACTGTCCCTGGGTCAATAACTGCGTCGGCGAGAACAACCAGAAGTACTTTGTCCTGTTTACAGTAAGTCAGCTTCCAAATCCTGCCCCACCCTCCGCCGAGCCATGGAGCGCTTTGGGCCTCCGGAAATTCCCGGCACACAACGATGGTTTTTGCTGCTGTTCCAAATACCGCGTGGCCATGTAGACCTGCGCCTTTCTGCCAAAGCACTCCTAGCTCAGCCACGGCCTGCTCGTAGGCCCTTCGCCTGAGCGTCGAGAACACGGGCTCAAGCGGGTTGGCTCTAAGCAAGGGCCTTGTTCCCGTCCCAAGCGTCCAGTCTGAGTAGCTAAACAAGGCAGTTCTGGTGATGACAACAAGCCCTCCCTCAGCTGCAGGTGGATAGAGGATAGTGTGAGGACTAGAGCACCTACTGGCAGTCAGCACCTTGACTTTCCGAGTGAAGGGAAGCCACGGGCCCGGAGCGCCCCCGCCCACCCAGGGCCCTGGTCACGCCTGGTCACAGGTGCTCGTCCGTGCACTCCTGGTGAATAGCTGCTCGCCTCGGTCCCAGGCCTGGGGTGCCAGACCGGTAGGGCAATCAGCAGATGCCCCCCCGGCTCTCTCCTGGTCAACCCTCAGCCTGACTGAGTGTTCCGGAACGGGAGGTTCTGAGGGCCCCTGTCCCGGGAGGCTGCGCGGTCAGAAGGTTCTCACAACAATGGCGTTTGCCCTGCTTTCCTGTTTCAGATGTACATAGCTCTCATTTCCTTGCACGCCCTCATCATGGTGGGATTCCACTTTCTGCACTGCTTTGAAGAAGACTGGACAAGTGAGTATATGCCAGGGCCTCCCTCCCTGCCCCCCGGGGCAGTGTGTGACCCAGGCGGGGCGGGCTCTCGGTTTGTCTCATGGTGCCAGGGGCCCAACCCCATTTGATCAGATCAGCAGCAAGCCTACAGACTGCCCAGGGAAGGGACAGCAGAGGCCCGAACCTCTCTTCATGAAATAAAGCAGCCCCTTAGAAGTTCCACAGGTAAAGTAGCGAGGCGGACAGACCGCGTAGCCCGAGCATGCCTGGGGGAAATGCAGACCCCCCCCCCCCACCCCCCAGAAGCACGTCCCAGGGCGGGGGAGCCCTGCCAGGGAGAGGACCTTTGCTTCTGTGTCTTTAAGAAGAGGCACTTTAATCAAAAGTCATTTCCTTCCGATCTCCTGGAAATCCGTCTTGAACTTTGGGGTTGTTTTGTTTTGTTAGTGGTTGTCTTTTAACTGCATAATTCCCAATCTACGTAAAGATCGTAGAGCAAAGCTTCCCGCTTTAGAAGTACCCGTCTCACGGCGCAAACACCAAGGAAGGAGCCCCAACCAGACGACCGCATAAATCCTGAGGAAAAAGTAGATGCTGAAGGAAGTCGGTGCCGTTTTGTGATTTTTAAAGGAGAATAAAAAAATAAGAGATAAGGAAAAGAATTTTAAATAGGTGCTGGAGGAATTAAGAGAGGCCACGTGCTGGGCGAGATCTGGCACACACACGGTCCGTGAGAGCAGAAACATCAGACGGGTCCCCATTTTCATTCTCCCGTCTTCCAGAAGTTTCGCTCTTCCCGCACGTACTGTCTTCTCGGCTATCTTGCTGGTCCTGTTCCGCAGAACCGGGGAGCCCATGGGAAGCGGGGGGATCTTTAGCTCCCAGCCGGCTGCAAAGAGACTTTCCCTGCCTCTGCCCGTGGTTTGGCATCCGCCGCCTTCCGCCCTCTGTGGCCCTGCCCTGTCCGGCCCGGCCCCGCCTAGGGGAAGAGACCCCGCGAGTCTCCGTCTGTGCGCTGCCGTGACCAAGCACCATGGACTGGGTGGCCTAAGCATTTATCTCTCGCCGTCTGGAGGCTGGGAAGTCCAGGATCAAGGTGCCGGCCGGTTCAGTTCCTGGTGCGGGCTGTCTACCTGGCTTGCAGACGGCCACCTTCTCCTGTGACCTCACACGGCAGAGAAAGGAGAGCAAGCTTTCTGGTGCCTCTTATACGGGCACTAACCCCACCGTGAGGGGCCCCTACCGTCACAACCTCGTCTAACCCTCAATACCCCCCCAAGTCCCCATCTCCAAATAATATCACCTGGGGGGTGGGGCTTCCAAATACGAGTTTTGCAGGTGACACAATTCAGTCCATGTCCCCGTGTCCCCCAGTTTTCGTGACTACTGCATTTCTGGCGCCAGCCGGAGAGGGGTGGGTCAAGCTAGTGGATAGTCGGGAGAAGAGTAGGGGCATCCACAGCATCCTGGGTAGTTGGGCAGGGCACCAGCGCGTTCCTCGGTGAGCATTCTGAATGTACACGGATCCTGCCAGGCCCTGGGGATCCAGTCCAACTCCAGATGTGGCCTTGGCGACTTGACGGAGTCTGACAAGGACGTTCTATCAACCCCATCGATCCCCCTTCCCCCCGCCGTCAGGCTAACAGACGCAGGCAGTGATGAGAGTGACACTCGCCATCAATGAGGCAGAACGTCTCTGTCTTCGGCTCGCAGCTGGTAGGGGCCATCTCATTAATGCCTGCCAAGAGCCAGCGTGAGCAGTGCCTTATTTCAGCGTCACCACAAGCCCGCAGGGCGGGAGAGATGCTCCCACTTAGCAGATGATGAAAGCTGGGGCTCACAGGGGTCGAGCAAGTCCCCAAGCTCACACAGCTAAGAAGAGGGCCGTGACTCAAGCGCCAGCCCGGAGCGGGCTCTTCCAGCCCCGCCTGGATGACTCCAGCGCCCCGGGTCCTCCCTGCATGTGCTTGATCGTCTGCAGTCAAGGTCCGTGACCAAAGAGGCTTGGGGCACCAGTTCCTGTGGCAGCTAAGGCTAGGAGGACCGTCCCCAAAGCGGAAGCCTGAGATTGGCCGTGCATGACGGTCACCACCATCACTGCTCAGCCGTGGATGAGCGGCCTTGCATCCAGCTTGTGCAAGAAGGGAGTGTCCCCAGAAGGAGGGCATTTGAGTTGATGTTGAGAGAAGGGCAGAGCGGTAGTTCTGCGTGCCCTGGGTCTCGCTTCTGCCTCCCCCACTCCATTCGTAGTCCCCGGGGCCCACTCAGGAGGCCATGGGTGGAGGACGTGCCGTGGCCCTGGGCTCTGCCGCCAGCTGCAGCCCCAGGGCAGCCCAGGTGGCTAAGGAAGGAGCAAGGACCTCTGTCCGGGGAGCACCTGCCACGTGCTCACCCTGGGCCGGTGCCGAGCTGTGCAGATGCTCTCCCGTGCATTCCTGAGCGGACCGCCAAACCAGAGCTCGGAGAGCCCCGGCCTTGTGCCCACATTCTTTCGTTACCAGGCGCTGCTCCGAGGCTGGTTGTACCGCAGGGAGCCAGCGTCCCGCCCTCCTGGAGCCGGAGTTGTGCTGGGAAGGGCAGGCAGGAGGCAAGGGCGGGAAGAAACACGACCGCACGGTGTGCGGGCCGGGAAAGGCGCAGGAGCCAGAACGGAGTCTCCGTGGCGGCATCTTAGTAGCAGCTCGTGGTCGGGAGTTTCTTCCAGGATCCTCACCCTGCTGCGTCTGCCTGACCGCAGAACCGTTGGCCTGCCCACCACCCGGCCTGGCACCGAGGCAGTAAGGGAAACGTCTGGAGGCGTTGTTAGGTCCCGAGAGAAACGTGAGGAGATCAAGGCAGTTGGAGGAGATGTTCCTCACCCCCACCACCCATACGGTGCCCATTCCCAGGTTTGACCGCCCTTACCCCTCCGCACCTTCCTGTGAGGGAGGCGGCAGGGTGGCTCAGAGGGGCACCGAATCCCCAGAGTCCCTGAGTTCCCAAAGCCCAGGGAAGCCCGACCCTGCCAGGACCCCTCCAGCCAGGGAAACAGGCCTGAGCACCGGGGCAACAAGAAACCACGACCCGGGGTGACAGGCCCAGGCGGCTGTCAGCGGAGGCAGGAGTCCCACGGTAGTGAGCACTGTCAGCTGGGACCCCCACCGCCCAGTGTCTCCCCCAGGTGCCCCCGCTGAGGGAGACCTCACCGTCTCCCATAACACCTCTGCTTTTGTCTCCATTTGCGGGGGGCGCGGGGGCGGCTTCTGAGTTAGACTTGGTTCAGACAGAGGATTCTGCTGTTGAAGACAGAGCAGTGAAACCTCGCTGCTGTACCGAGGAGGGAGCGGAGGCCTGGACGGTCAGCCTGGGCTCGGAGAGAGGTTGGGAGAGTGAACGCGCCAGGCGGCCCTCCGGTCGGACTGACCGTCTCAGTGATGCGGACGCTCCCGAGAAGGACGTTTCCCACGGGGCTCGTTTCACACCCGGCTCGGGGCCAAGCCCGGCAGCCAGGCCGCCTCCTCGTAAAACCTCGAGTCCCAGAACCACTTGAGTGATCCCCCAGATGTGCCCCTTCCGGTCACCCAGAAGCAGACAGAGGGACCGGAACGTTCAGAAAATTCACAGCCAGACCAGAACCAGACTGAGGCCGCTCCACCTGTACAGCCCACGTTGTGCTGAGGAGAGGAGGGCCTCCCTGCCTTCATGCCTCAGCCCCGGGGGCCCTTCTGGGTCCTTCCACGTGCTTGGCACCAGGATACAGACACACTGGCCGGGAAAGAGAGCGAGCAAGGAACAGGGGTTAGGAGGGGCGGGATGGGCCCCGCCAGGCCAGGAGGAGCCGAGTCCCGCCGGGCCGAGCAGTGCGAGCGGGCGGGGGGGCAGCAGCCCCAAGTCCCACGTGCCCCTTTTCTTCCAGAGTGCAGCTCCTTCTCGCCACCCACCACGGTGATCCTCCTCATCCTGCTGTGCTTCGAGGGCCTTCTCTTCCTCATTTTCACATCAGTGATGTTTGGGACCCAGGTGCACTCCATCTGCACAGACGAAACGGTAAGCGGGCGGCCTGCCCACCAGCTCCAGCCCTGGGCTCGGGGCATGGGGGGGGGGTGGGGGGCGCGGTTGGTGTGGTCGGCTTGCAGGCCAGACCCGGGAGCCCAATGCCCAGGGCCCAGTGTGCAGGGTGTGCACGTGTGCACACACACACACACACACACACACACACACACAGATCCCTCCTTGGGGCCGGCACGGCAGGTTGCACCAGGAATGGGACCCAGCAGCCTTGGGAAGGGTGCTCGTTGCCAAAAGACCTTCCGTCCTCCCTTGATGGTTCTGTCTTACACACTGCGCTGTGTCAGGCACTCTGCTGGGCCCGGGGACATCCTTCCCACCCGACGGCCCTAGGCCTGCAGAGAGGATGATGGACAAAGGAAGGGTGCCTTAGCTGGCACGGGCAGGGTCAATTTCCCACAGGAGGTGACTTCACGAGCAGGTCCAGAGGGCAGAGTCAGGAATCAGCCTGCCTCAGACCCCGCCGAGCGGTGGGCAGGGGCTCTCACCTGGCCTCTAGGTACCTCTGCCTGGCCCAGCTCTGGCCCAGCTCGTCGTTTGCCTTCTCCCCACACCCCACCCCTACCTCCACCCTACCCACAGCCCCACCTCTGGGAACTTTCAGGCAGCTGGCTGGGCAGGACTGAGGCCCACTCACCCGGCGCCACGGACGACACCGCCTCCTGACTGTCCTAAGTGTCCAAAGCCTCAAGGTGGTCAATCCATTGCTGTGATGTGGGCATTTCTTCCTTTTTCGGCTTTGGGTTCCAGACGAGGGGCCCCAGGTCGTAGGTCCCTCCCGCCACTATTCCTGCCTTCCCAAGGTCCCCCCTCAGGTGGCCAGCCTTGGTCATCTACGGGCCCTCCGGGGCGGCTCTGGGCCTGCTGACTAGTCAGCCTCAGGTGGTGGCTCATAGGAAGACACACTCCCTGCCCCTGCTGCCTAGGCCCCTCCCTGCGGGTGTGGAAAATCAGGCGTTTACCCTCTCGGCAGCCAAGGCAACATCGTTTAGATCGTGGGGATCCCCGGCGGTGTAGAATGTGGGGGCTTGGGGGGCTCTCGGCAACTTTTTTATCCTTTATAAGAGATAGCGTCATTGTAAGAGTTTCTTTCAAAATAGTAGCCCATGGTATAGTTCCAGCTGTGTGTCCAAGCAGTAAATGCAGCCAACTTCTCTGCATAAGACCTGCAGGGACCCCAGAGGTGACCGGCCCGGCCCGCCCCCTGTTGGATGCCGCCAGGCCCCACAGGCTGTGGTGTGGGGGAGCCCGAAGGAAAGCTCACACAGCCCGGGCCCTAGTCGTTCTCCCCCTTCAGGGCCTTTCCTGAAGGGGACTGTGTTGGGAAGGAAAGGAGAAAAGAAGGAAGGGCCCGCTTGGGAAGGGATGCCTTCCCCTCCACCTGCATCCGCCCAGTCCCTGGCCAGGAATAGAGGCTTCACTTAGGCTGGCCCCTCAGGCTCCTCCCTACCCCTCCTCACCAGAGACCACAGCAGCCAGCTGCTCCAGCCAGGCTCCTGCCAGGCTGCTTCTCTCCAGTTCCGCCCTCAGGCCCTGCCTGCTCACCAGCTCCATGGGAAGGGGGGAGAAGGGAGGGAACTCTTCCTCCCCAGCCTACTCTCCCCGTGAGACTTTGGGGGGGGGGGTTAGGGTTAGGGTTAGGACAACCACCAGGTGGCCCCTGGCCCCACTTCTTCCCAAGGGAGCACTAGGAAGCCGTTTGCCGTGCCTGGGGCTGGCTGTCTGTCCAGGCAGCCCCTCTAACCTTTACTAATCCCTTTCCTTCCTCCTCTGTGGTGGCTTCTCCCCTCCCCCGCCACGGTCTCTTACTCCCGGTGGACCTTCTCAGGTCTGCCTTGCCAGCGCCGCTAAGCAGGGTGGCTTCTTGACCTCCCAGACTGGCAAGACTCACAGCGCCAGAGTGGTCATTGATTTGTTTCTTTCTTCCTTTCTTTTTTTTTTTTTTGTCTGCAAAGTGGTCATAGTAGCATCAAACTTGAACCTAGCCCAAATGAAAGGCCAGCAACGGCTCTCACGATCGCGAGCCCCTGCCAGCTCTGAGGCTTGTGACACCAAAGCCTTCTCCGTGCTCCCACACACCGCCGGGCCCGGCACCAGGCCAGAAGCGCCCCTGCAGAACCTGGGCCACGTAGATGTGCGCCTTCCCTTAGCAAAACACCGGAAGGGCATGACCAGAAATGCTGGCGTAGCAGCCTGTGGGCCTGGGCATGAGTTTGCTCGGTTTCCCCTCCCTGCCTGGAGGGGCTTGTAAACTAGGTGCCCATGCCCCACCCCCCACAAAAAGCGTGATTTTTTTTGTTGTTCCCTTTAACACCTTTTATGAGAGAAAGAGAAGAACAGCGTAGCATGCAGATAGCTTTATGGCTTTCAAAGGAAGCATTTACTCCATTCACCTCAGGCTAATGGACGTCCCTCCCCAAAAACCACAGCAATAAAGTGCTTGACTGAAAGTATGATTGTTCTTGTTTTCAGGGAATAGAACAATTGAAAAAGGAAGAGAGAAGATGGGCTAAAAAAACAAAATGGATGAACATGAAAGCCGTTTTTGGCCACCCCTTCTCTCTAGGCTGGGCCAGCCCCTTTGCCACGCCAGACCAAGGGAAGGCAGACCCATACCAGTATGTGGTCTGAAGGACCCTGACCAGCATTGCCCCTCAGACACAAACCACATCACAGCACTACCGTCCCATCCGTCCTCATGAATGTTTAAATCGAAAAAGCAAAACAACTATTCTAAAACTTTTTTTTTTTTTTTACATCTCAAGTAAAATGGCTGAGCATTGCAGAGAAAAAAAAAAAATGTCCCCATGTTTTATTTTTAAAAGATCATCCTTTCTATTTTTTGGTGACCGAAGCTGCTCTCCCCCCCCCCCCCCCCACTTTTTTAAAATCACTTCTCTGGCCTCTGGTTTCCTCTCTGCTGTCTGTCTGGCATGACTAACGTGGAGGGTGCTGTCTCCGGGCCAAGCCCACCTCTACTAACTGAGTGAGACTTAACACCGGTACGCGGATGGACCGGCCCGGACGCCCAGTTGGGGATGCGTAGGAGAGGCAGGAAGGCCATGACCTCCCACTGCCCAGGAGGCGGTGGCAGGCACCCCGATGGGACTTAAAGCCTCACCGAAGACACCAAAAGAGGGGCAGGATCAGGGCTGGAGCCCTAAGACGGGCCCTTGACACGGCGGCCTCATCCCCCACATGGACACGGTTTGCCTCCTCGCACGCCATGGGATTGGGGTGCTTAGAGTGACTTTTGGGGGGAGGGTGGTGGGATCAAAGGGGTCTCATTTGTATTCTGAATCACCAATTATATTCCCGCTGATTATTTGGACGAATGTGAAGGAGAGAAGTTTTTCCAGTTCAAAATGCCTTACACAGTCAAAAGGAGAAAAAAAAAATCACGCGATTTCAGGTTTCCTTTGTCTGATTACTCTTAGCACCCGCCCTCTCCCCTGTCCTAGCAAGGTGTCAGTTAAGCGGCAATAATGCTGAGTGACAGAGTGACACAGCACAGTCCCCAAGCGCCCAGCCCCGCCGGCAACCACCCCCCTCCCCCGAACCCATTTTGTAAATCGCTAAAGTGGGCTCCCTTTCTGATATTTTAGACACATAAATGTACACGTACCCACGTCTTCTCTGTATTTTAACCTGGGAGGCTGTCGTCCTGGCCTGGGGCTGCCCACGATGCGGGGGCGACATTACAGCCCCCAGACTTTTGAAAGCTGGCAGACGGCCACCCCTGCTCCCCGGAATCATCAATCGGCTGGCGCCGGGGACTGAGGAGCTTTTCCACCTGGAGGCACTTCCTGTGTGAAACCCCATTTAAAAGAGGAAGGCCTGAAGATAGCGGGGAGATGAGACGGGGACGGGGAGTGCCCGCCGCAAATGCAGAAATCACAGACATCTGAGCGCTGCCCATCTGTGAATCCGTACACGTGGATTTGGTTTTTTGGGGTTTTTTTGTTTTTTTGTTTTTTTTTTTTACGTGATCACCACGAAGCTCCTTTTTTAGCTTGTGCTTGGGGAGGGGCGGGGGTAAGGGTTATTAAGCCCAATCAGGATAGGGAGGAAATTCCTCTAGCCTATGTGATTTTCCATGAACAGTAAGCGGAGCGTGCTGCCTCTCTTCGATTCTGTCCGTGCTTCCACATGGAAACAAAAATGCAATAAAATTTTTCCAAAACCTGTTCTCCTTGAGCCGTGCTCTCTCACCTTGTTCCCTTCCGGGAGAGCCCTGGCGGGCCTTCATTCCATTGCTCTTAAAGGATCTTTATCTCTGCTGCTCTTGAGTGAGGTTTCGGCCGTGTTGTTTTTAAAGGACGCTAGGCACCCCGCTCTTGACCAAGCCTGCCCCTGGGCCTTAGCTCTGGCTTTCGGCAGCCTGAATCCCTCATATGCTCCTGGGCTACAGAAGTCTTCAAGTCTGCAGACTTTGCTTAGTCCCACGCGTGGGGAAGAGGCGCGTCGGCCGCTGCCCACCCAGCAGAAAGCAGAGTCGGGCCAGGGGAAGTCGCTGAAAACCTCCACGGACAGTGCCAGTGCTTCGAGGAGTTCCTCATCCCCCGTCCCACGTGAGCCGCGACCCTTCCCCAAGCCAGTCAACTCTGCCTTGACTCTCCTATGCACTTGATGTTTGCTAGAAGTCAGGGCTGAGATCTGAAGCGGGTTGGGTTTTTATTTTAAGCAGTTTTTAAAAAAAATTTTTTTTTTTTTTAATATTTATTTGAGAAAGAGAGGAGCATGAGTAGGGGAGGGGCAGAGTGCGACAGACACGGAATCCAGAGCAGGCTCCAGACTCTGAAGCTGTCAGCACAGAGCCTGACGTGGAGCTCGAACCCACGGGCTGGGAGATCGTGACCTGAGCCAAAGTAGGATGCTTAACCGACTGAACCACCCAGGCGCCCCTGAAGTGGTTTTTTTTTAATGCTCTGTTTAAATCTCATTTATAGCATTTGTTTCCTACAGGCTTTTTTCCCTTCCTTCCTTCCTTCCTTCCTAACAGTTCCCTGAAGTGTGTGAAGAAGTGTCTCTGACCTGCTCCCTCCCCTCAGGGATCCATCCCGTGGGAGGCATTGCTGCCTTTCTGGTCCTCCCTGCTGGGGGTATATTTTTTAAGTATTTGGTTGCCCTCCTAACACTCCGTCTTCAAGGCTTTTTTTCTTTTTTAAGTGACCCAGGTTGGTTCTTTTCCCCATGGAATTTCTAAGGAATGCAGCAGATAGTGCTGAAAATGTATTGATTTTTTTTGAGTCCTAAAAATAGAAATTCATCCTTTAAACCTGAGCCTAGTATGCATATCCTCCCCAGAGAAAAAGGCTGCTTTTGACAGCCTTTTCCCGTATGATTCTACCTCTGGGCTTTGACGAGCCCTTGGGCTGAAAGAAGGAATGTTCCCAGGCTCTTCAGCCAGAGGGATATGCTGCTCTCAGCAGATAGGAATATCCCAAGACTCCCGGTGGATTTCCTAGTTCACGTTCATGGAGATGGAAGACAGTTTCCCGGGAGTTATTAACTAGGGAACGAACGTGGCTGTCGTTGGGAGTAGAGTGACTGGTCCGCAGCCTGGCGTCCGCACAGGAAGAAGCGATCCCCGCCGAGCTCTCGGCATTCCCAGACGGCTGAGGACACAGGACGTGTCTCCCCACAAAGGCGGCCCAGCTTTTGGCTCTGACGGCGCTGGACAGCACGCACTTGCGAAATGGGTCTGTAGCAGCCGTGGTCTTTCGGAGTGGGGGCCCTGGAGAGTGGCCGGGAAAAACCAAGGAAGGTGAGGTGGCCGGCTGGATTGGGTGACTCCCTCCCACCTGTGACCTCAGGTTTGTGCCCATAGCAACTGGACTGACCGTGCAAAAGGCCCGCATCCAGACAGATCTCTGCCTACGTGCCCAGGCTGGGTGACCTTGTGCCCACGAAGTGAGCTTGGGCAGCCGTGCGTGTGTCACATCCCCTGCTAGTCACACCGTCTCATCTCTGGAACACTTTATCTTGGAAGAACCAAAAGTTAGGCACCCGGAATCACCGGTTCTTGCTCATTCTGGCTCGGCCGCTGAGAAAGTTACGACCCCCCTTCCTGTTGCAGGGATCTTTCCGATGAGGGAAGTTAAGAAATGTTTATTAACCACCCGTGTGACGTGAGCATCCCTCAGAAACCCCGGACTTCAGGAGCCCACCTTGGGCTCTCCCAGCCAGGCTGACGGGCTTTTAGCTTCTCTCATCTCACGGCTTGTGGTGCATCGGCCAGACGGGTGAGCCAGCCAGTGGAGCCAGGGGGTCTCAACATAGAGGGCGCCCTTAAATACCAAAGAAATGTGAAGAGAGGAAGATTTTGCCAGAATCCTTCTCAAGAATCTTCCTGCTGGCGGTGCCCCGAGGCAGTGCTGGTCTGGTCCCCAGACCAGCAGCATCCGCATCACCTAAGAACTTGTTAGAAATGCCCATGCTGAGGCCCCAGCCCAGACCCTACCCAGTCGGAAACTCTCGGGGCCAGGCCCAGCGATCTGGATTTCACAAGCCCTCCACGTGACTGGGACACACGCTCAAGACTGAGAGTCCACTTGGGGCGCGCGGGGGTCACCCCCGAGGTGGTCGGCCCCTGGTGCCTGCCGACGATACAGTCCCATGTGAGGCTGGGTGGGGCGTGCTGACCGGAAGCCCCTCTCCCCTCACGACCCACAGCCTCCCCAACCAATGAATGCTGAGCAGACGGGAAAAGTCTCTCTGTTGGAAGGGGAGCCAGGCTAGTAGTCTGTCCAGCGGCCTTTCCGCACATGTCATCTGTCCAACTGGGTTCTGCTCCAAGGGGTCCACAGGATAGAAGGACTTCACGGTGACACGGAAACAGGCCGCTGGCCACCGTACTCTCCCCAGCCCCAGACCTCATTGGTGACCAAGAAAGTCATTGGTGACCTGACCATCGTGGGTACTCTAGCAAATCCGAGTGGCCCCCGGGGGAAGGCACATGGTCTCCCAGGGATGTGAGGATGCCCCAGATTTCTGCTGCTGTAGTGTAGTCTGGTCACCACGTCCTTCCTGTGTGACTTTGGGCACTTACGCCTCCATCTCTTCTGTGAAACCGGGGAGCTTGTCCAAATCGCAAGGTTGCGGTGAGGATTACATGAGGGTCGTGAATGTCAGCGTGACGATGGCTTTCGTAGATGTTGGCTCCGTTAGACCTCTGCTGTTTCAAAGCGCGCTCACAACTGTTGGTGATCTGTGAGATGGGTTCATTGGGGTTCGCCACGGCAGTTTTTAAAAAAATAGACATAAAAATGCATTACAGTTGTAGAATACATGTGGTTTCGTGAAGCTTTGCGGGGGGCGGCGCTGGGCCGCACAGAAAAGCATCACGTGTTGTGGGTCACGGTCGAAAGATGTGAACCACAGATGCAGCGAGAGTGATCGGACCGTCTGACGAGGAGGGCGCGAGGCATGGGCAGCAGCGGCTCCGACTTTCTCCATCCGATGATGTGGGGAGCAGGGGGACAATGAGCTTTTGCTCTGTGGGCCTCAGTTGAGTCTTTACTTCCTCAGTTGAGTCTCTGCCTTCCTTGGGAGCCTTAGTCCTGGTACATTCAACGTGGGACCTCGGTGGGTTTGCTTGCAGATGACAGTTCACGTGTCTTCCCGGCCGAGGGGGCCCAAAAGCCCCCAGAGTCACACACTCCCTCCTAGACATGCTGGCTTTAGCCGTTGCCCCAGAACCAGGAATCGACCATTCTTGTCCGCTTGAGCCTGAAGTGGGTATTACTGTCGCCTCTGCGGACCTCCAGCTTAAGAACTCTGCCTTCGGGACGCCCCGAAACCCACACAAAACTCAAAATCGAGTCCTACCGGGAAAAAGAAACCCCATTGACCCCTCCTGAGCCAGACCCTCGGGCCTCATTGTAGGCATCAGATTTGTTTGGAATATTTGCTTCTGTCCAGACTCAGAGCTGACACACCTGGATGTCGGGAACTTTATCTGGTGGACAGGCCGGGCGCTGGGTGGAATTTGTTTCACGAGCTTGGAGAAGAGATTGTTCGCCTGGGAACACACGGCTGGAACGGAACATAGTAATCCCGCTGGGCTCTCTTGCTTCATTTTCCTCTGTGGCTTTGCTCTGCCTTTGCGGTCAGCAGCACGGGGAGAGTGAGAATTTGTAGTAGGATTGAAAACGCGTTGGGCAGAAGGAAGACGCTGGTTCTCGCCACAGCTCTGACGACCAGGACAAGCTTTGGCCGCTGTAAGGGCCTCTCAGAAACCTCTGGTTTTCCATCTGCCGAGTGTCAATACCAACGCCCACGTCCCCTCGGGGCGGTTGTAAGGATCCACAGTCGCGGCTTGGAGTGAGCCCAGTCAGTGTGGATACATACGGTGCATCTGTCATTTCTGGGTGTCCCTCTGTAGCCTGGCCTGCCTCATGATGATGCCTCAGCTTCCCTGACGTCATGCTGAAAATGCCTCTCTTGACCGGCTGCAAAGGATCGCAAAGTGGTGCAATCATTTGGTGACCCAAAGCAGGTCACCCTCAGTTGGCCATTGCTGCTTGTGCTGAATAAGGCCTGGAGAGGGGCCAGCCTGTGAGCTGCACCACATCAGGTGCTCGTGACCGAAGGGAGGCCCCCTCAAAGGTTGTCAGCAGGGTCCGTGTCCTGAAATAGCTGTTCTGCTCTGATTGTAAAAGCAACACCTGCTCGTCGGTGAAACCTTGGAACGTGTGGAGAGTCCACAGAAAGAAATACAAACCATCTCACATCCCGTCCCCAAAGGTCCCATGATGTCCTGTGCAACTAACTTCTTTGTTCCCTTGTTAACCACGTGGACAGGATTTTCCAGTGCGACGTGAAGCTGTATCAGCCCCATTTTCCATGGCTGACTTGGACGTGTTGGCTGTTTGCAGCTTTTCACGCTGTAACTCAGTACTCGAGACTGTTGCTCACGTCTGTGCGTCTCAGGTTTTTTAAACTTTTTATTGTGAAAGAATTTCAGACTTACAAAAAAAAGGGGAAAACATAGCCCAAAGAGCTCCCCAGAACCCCTTCCGTCAGTTTTTCCAAATGTAAACATTTCATATAACCATGATACAAATGCAGGAACCTGGAAACGCATTGATATCATTAACTGATCTATATGCTTTATTCAGATTTCTCCAGGTGCCCCACTGAGACCCTTGTCTGTCCCAGGAGGCCACAGTTCATCCCTTGTCATGCCCTAGTCCAATCCGTGACATTCCTCAGGCTTTGTCTTTCGTGAACTTGACCCCCCTTTTTAATTTTTATTTTATTTTTATTAAAAAATATTTTTAATGTTTATTTTTGAGAGCGAGCGTGCATGCATGAGAGGGGGACAGAGTCTCCAAAGCGGGCTCCATGCTGACAGCAGAGAGCTCAATGCAGGGCTCAGACTCACGAACCATGAGATCATGACATGACCTGAGCCAAAGTCAGACAACTGAACCACCCAGGCGCCCCGAACCCTTTTAAAAAAATATTTATTTATTTGGAGGGGTGGCACAGAGAGAGAGAGAAAGAGGAAAGAATCCCAAGCAGCCTCCTGCGGTCAGCACAAAGCTCCATCTCATGAACCGTAAGCCAAAATCAAGAGTCGGACCCTTGGGGCGCCTGGGTGGCTCAGTCGGTTAAGCGTCCGACTTCAGCCAGGTCACGATCTCGCGGTCCCCGAGTTCAAGCCCTGCGTCGGGCTCTGGGCTGATGGCTCGGAGCCTGGAGCCTGCTTCCGATTCTGTGTCTCCCTCTCTCTCTTCCCCTGCCCTGTTCATGCTCTGTCTCTCTCTGTCTCAAAAATAAATTTTAAAAATGTTAAAAAAAAAAAGAGTCGGACCCTTGGCCGACTGAGCCACCCAGGCGCCCTGTGACCCCTTTTTGTCAATTGAGGTGAAATTCACATAACATAAAATCAACCAATTTCGTGTGTGCAATTCAGTGGCATTTGGCACAGACCTACTTCTGTACACAGTCACCACTCTTTCTGGTTCCAAAGCATTTCCATCAGACTTCGACCCTTTTGAAGGTTGGAGGTCACATATTTGGTAGAATAGCCTTCAGTTTGCATTTGTCTGATGTTTTCTTGCAATTAGGTCAAGCTTGTGCATTTCGGGCAGGGCGACCGGGGCGAGGTCCCGGGTGTGTCTCGTCCTGAGGCGTATGATGTTGACACATCTCAGTGATGTTAACTTCGATTTGGGTAAGGTGATACCCGCAAAACATTCCCTCGCTGTAAAGTCACTGGTCCGCCCTTTGTGATTAGCAGCTTACGAGCAGATTCTTTAAACTACAGTTTTCTTCAAAAGCCAAGACACTGAAATCTGTGAGATGGGGTGGGAAGAAAGAGTGCTGGAGGAGAACTGGCCCGCAGGATGGGGCGGAGCTCAGTCTACGCGTGCCTCAGTTTCTCTTTCCACATAACAGAAGGGATCGTTCCGGTTATGTGAGGCTCTTGTGTGGCGAGGAGGAGGAAACCTAGAACGAGGTACTCAGGGATCATTCCGAGGTGGAATGGGTCGTGTGAATGAGCAGGGCCCGTGCCCGGCAAACCCGCAGCACATTCCCTGGGTTTCCGGAAGGGACGGAGAAGGCAGAGGCCCCAGTGCTAACGGTGGGGCTAAAGGCCTTTGTGGAGGGTGCTGTGGCCTGAAGAGCTGGCCTGGCTGTGCCTTTAACTCCTGTGGGCTTTCCCCCTTACCCGACACCCTCTTTCTGTGGCCTGGCAGCTGAGTCGCCGCCGACGCCCAGAGGCAGGTGAGTGGGCAGCTTGGGAGCAGCGGCAGGGCGTGTCTGCGCATGAGTGGGGCCCGACGCCGGCCCGGGCCTCCCCACGGCGGCCCCGCGCGCCCCCGGCTGCCCGCCGCATGTTGGCATTAGCTATGCACACCCCCGCTTCCTCAGCCCCAGCGTTGTGTGTACCTGTGCTCTGCCCTTTCTGCCTGCATCCCTTCTTCGTGCTAAGTCGGCTGCACCTGCTGGGGAGGGGGGGGGGGGGGCGCGGCCCAGAATCCCCAGGGAGGGGTCGTCTCTCTAGGGCTCTCAGGGCAGATGCGACGTCACTCCTTGGCCCTGGGCCCCTGGGCGGCCTGGACTGACTTAAGGAGGCTGGGCGGCCCCCCAACACCTGTGGGAGGAAAGGACAGAGGCCTGGGGGGGGGGGGACACGGGCCAGCTCCCCAGGAAGGTCCTGCTTGCTGTGCCGCTCTCCACTGCTCTCCGCCCGCACCCCATCGGCCCCTAGGGCCCCACAGCCCTGACCTGGCCCCAGCAGTCCGTGTCCCGCCGGCCCCCTCGCCCACGCCCTGGGCCTCTGTGCTCTGCCGTGCCGGGGCTGGGGGTGAGCTTGAGGGCTCAAGGCCCGCACCACGCTGACCCTCTTTGTCCCGTTGTCCCTCCAGGGCATCGAGCGCCTCAAACGAAAGCACCAGCCCAGGGAGCGCAGGGCCAGCTGGAAGTCGGTAAAGGAGACCTTTGGTGGGGACTTCTCCCCGAACTGGTTCAACCCCTTCTCCCGACCATGCGACCCAGAGCCTCTCAGTGACAGGGACTGGGTGCGGCAGGTGGCCTCGCTGTCCGACATGGGCAACACGGAGACGACAGAGGAGCAGTCGGAGGAGAGGAAGGATGAGGACTCTGTGGAGGTGATAGATGAGTGAGGCTGCCGTGGAGGGAGGGCCGGACACTGAGAAGCCTCTGGCAACCCCGGCTGCGGGTGTCATGGCCACGGCGTGTCGTGATGCGCCACCCTGCACCCTTGCACCCCACCGCTCCCTGTGGACCCCTCGCTGTCATCGCCAGCCCCTGTGCCCCCTCCTATCTCCCCAGGCCGGGGGGGGGGGGTGGTGGCTGGGGGTGACAAGGGGACGAGAGACTCTCGGGGTCCATCTAAGAAGAGTCTGCCCAGAGCGGGATTGTCTGTTCTTCCAGAGGGTCCTTTGTGACCGGCACGGCCCGGCCAGCAAAGGACGCTCTAAACTGGGCAGCCCAGGGGCAGGGAGGAACTTGCCTTTGGATTTTCCTGGGATGTCTGTCTCCTCTTGGGAAGGTTGGTGCACCGGCTCCTGACTTTTGAGAACAAAGGCCATGATGTTATGACGGGACAGGGCAGGGCTGGCCTCGGGGCCTGGGGTAGACACTGACACCAGGAGACACCAGCCTCGAAAGTTTGCAGAGGCCAGCTGCTCCCAGAAAGGCTTCCCTGAGCCTGTCTACACAGAAGAAGGGCAGGGCTGTCACAGCAGCTGGCACAGGCCAGGCTGGGTCTGAGGAGGGCCCCATGCCCCATACTGGGCTGCGCACACACACGTACGTGCGACACGTGCCCGGGGTTGGAAACGTGGGTTCTGACCGTAACTGTGTCGGGACAGTGGCACCAAAACTCAGCTCCCTTTCCATCCCAAAGATGCTAGAATCGTCATGGAGCCGGGTGGCTTGAAGCCATCCCGCCTTGTGGCTACAGGTCTGTCCATTCACAGACAGGGACGGGGGAGAGGACCTATTCAGAGCTGCTGGGGACTCTCTGACCGCCCCCCTGAGAGCTTAATTAACTTTCCCTCTGGAGGGAGTCTAACAACCCAGTTGTGCAGAACTGACCAGAAATCTGGCCCCTGTGTTTTAGGCCAGGTCTCCTAGGATAGGGTCCAACTTGTCTCTCTGAAGGGTGGGTGGTGGCCAGGGCCTGCAGATGGATGGACCGGGAAGACCAGACAGACGCACAGACAGACTCACGAGCACATGCACACACACGCACACACACACACACCGCACTTTGCCAGGATGAGCCTGGACCCCAGCCACTCCGTGTGAAGCCTGAAGTGTTCGTGGCCATCACTGAAGGCCATGGCAGGGGTCCTGAGGCTCTGAGACCCCATTCCAACAGGTGCCGAAGAGGCGTCTTCCACACAAAGTCCTACCGAAGGGTTCGGGTCTCAGTCTGGTGTTAAGAATGGATTCACCAACCCACCTCCCCTAAGTAAACCTTGGTTCTCTCTGGCCCGTCGTCCCAGGGTCAGCGGGCACCAGCATGGGAGGAGGGCTCAGGCACTGAGGCACAGCCTGCCCGTGCCAGGTCTCTGTCCCGGGCTCCAGGCAGAAGAGCAGGAGCCCCCCCCACCGCCCCCAGAGGGCCTATAGCCCCAGTTAAGTGGGGAAGAAGGTCAGAGTTTGGAGGCACAGCCCAGGTCGCTTAGGAAGGAAGCTTGTGGGAACCGTAGGAAAGAGGAGGGCCAGGCAGCGGCCTAGTTCTCAGGTAGCAACTGTGAAGGGCAGTGACTCTTGTCACAGAGAGACCCCCTGTCTGCAGTTAATGACCCACCAGGCCCCAAGGCTAACTGCTCAGAGGGGCTGGTGTTCACATAGCCACCTGTCTTAATCTCAGCTCAGAGCCCTTGGAAGACGTCCCGTGAGGGGGGTGATGGCAGGGCTCTCGCAGTGACAGAGCAACCGGAAAGGCCCGGACCTCCCACACCCAGGCTGTAGCCCTATCCTCTTGGTCCACATCAGCTTTAATATTTATTAATGACGACGTCAGGAGCCCTGGTCAGCTCCGAAGGCCGTTACCTCGCACTCTGGGCAGGCCACGGCCACTTGCCACTTTGGGAGAGCCGTCCTAAGATCGCAAGAGGCCTGCCATTTGCTGTCCTAGCCCGGAAGGCGGGCAGACTGCATACCAAAGACTCCACACTGCGGCATCACCCCTGGAGGGCAGTTAGAATAAGGGAAGAGGGTTCCCCGGTCGCTGCTGGCAGGCCCGTGCTCAGAGGGGTGTTGAAGCGCCTGCTCGGGGCCATTGGCCCGAAAGCAGAGGCACCCGGCAACCCCAAAGCCAGTTCTGTCTCTGGCTGTGGGAGACATGTCACCTGCGGTCAGACTGGCCTCCTCAACACACGAGCTCCTCTCGTGCTGGCCCTCGGCCACGGCAGAGCCCGTTCTGGGGGCGCAGACGCGTCCGACCCTGAGCTCCCCCCACACCACTGACAGGCGGCCTGCCCTCCGTGGCGGCTGTTGACAGCATAACGCTGTGCTTGCCTCAAACTAACGGGATCGTAACTTGTCCACACATGACGAGGACCACGGGGAGGGAGGCTGGGCGCAAGCTTCCACCTCGTGCTCTGGAATAAAAAGCTCTTTGCTCGACCTTGGTGGCTGGAGTCTCCTGTCTTCGGCCGAAGATCCCGGTCAAGATCTCTGGGCAGTGTCCTCCCTCTTAGGGCAGCTCGAGGGCACCTCTAAGGAGGTCCCTTTTCTCCATTCCCAGTGTGGGACACAAGTGAAAGTCACACACAGGCACCAAGTGATGCATGGAGAGTTACTACTCAGATCTCTCTGGGTCATCTCCTGTGTGGCATTTCCAGCAGAAGGAAAACTTACCTTTTTTTTTTTTTAATTTTTATTATTTTTTTAATGTTTATTCATTTTTGAGAGAGAGACCAGGGGAGGAGCAGAGAGAGAGAGAGAGACAGGATCCGAAGTGAGTCCCGTACTGGCAGCAGAAAGCCTGATGTGGGGCTCGAACCATGAGATCATGACCTGAGCCAAAGTTGGACGCTCAACCAACTGAGGCACCCAGGCGCCCAGGAAAAGTTACCTTTCATGCATTTATCGAACAACTACTGTATGCCACAGAAGTGGGCATTTGGGGCAAGAGTGCCCAAGGTTGAGGGGTTTTGACTTTAGAAGCCAGGCCACTGCCCCTGAATGTCATGCAGATTGCACACTAAAAGACACTCATTCAACACGTGACTCTGCCAGAATGTGTCTGATAGGGTTACAGCCTCTGAGAGAGGGGCGGGGCGTCCTGAATAAGGCTCAATAAAGAAGCCCGACCAGGGAGACTGAGGGGCTCAGTCGATTGAGCGTCCCACTCAGCTCAGGTCATGATCTCACAGTTCGTGGGTTCGAGCCAGCGTCATGCTCTGTGCTGAGCCTGCTTGGGATTCTTTCTCTCTCTGCCCCTCCCCTGCTTGCTCTCTCTCTCTCAAATAAATATTAAAAAAGAGAAAAAAAGAAAGCCCAACCTCTCAAGAGGCCCTTGACCCGGGAAATTCAGAGGATCAGATGGCTCCCCAAGGGCCCACGTGATGCCCGGCACAAGATACTTTAAGAAACTTGTTGGCAGAAAGAAGAAAATGACCCAGGGGACCACACAGTCATCTTGAAGCAGTCTGAGTTTTAATTAAAAGCATATTGATCATCTGTGCTCTGGAGGGCACAACACCAAGGAGCACCTTCGGTGAACGAAAAAGGGCGTTCAGTCCACACGAGGAGGTACCTCCTCCCGGGAAGACGAACCTGCCCCCCACCCCAGAACAGACCCCTGCTCAAGGGAAGGGGGACCTGCTGGCCACGGGGTCTCCCTCCCCTGTGCCTGCCCAAGTCTCCCAAGCTGGGCCGGCCCACGCCCTGCAAGAGCCCGTCCGCAGACCTGGGCACCTCAGGGTGGGCTCCTGAACGGCCTGCTGGCCATGCTTCCAGACCCACTGGGGCATGGGTGGGCAAGGTGGGAGGCTTCAAGTGGGGTGCCCCTTGGGGGGTATCTGCTTTACCCCAAGGTCAGGAAAGGGGACCTTGTTTGTTTTTTAATGTTTATTTTGTTGAGAGAGAGAGAACGAGTGGGGAAGAGCAGAAGGGGACAGAAGATCCCAAGAGGGCTCTGAGCTGTCAGCACAGAGCCCGATGCAGGGCTCAAACTCGCAAACCTTGAGATCAAGACCTGAGCCAAAATCAAGAGTCAGCCGCTTAACTGACTGAACCACCCAGGGGCCCCCAAGGGGCACCTTGTTTAAAATGCTCTTCTCCCCGGCTACTCAAAGTTGGAATCCCCTTGACTGACCTGATCTTTCTACGCCCTGAGGTGGAGGCCCCCAGGGTCCCAAAGGCAGCGTTAGTCCCGGGGATCAGTGGATGGGGAGGACCCAGGGGTGCTGGAGTAAACGGTACTCGCTTGGCCGAGAGGGGCTGGAGCGTAGAGGATGGAACCGAAGCAGCAGATCCGGCAAATTCACAAGCCGGCCTGGGGCCCCCACCCGTGGCCGTTCCCACGTGAGGCCTTCCTGCAAAGGGGAGCACGTCCCTTCATTCAATGCAGATTCCCAGCCTCCACCGCTGGGGGCAAGGGCACCGGTCCAGGACGCTGCCTGTACGCGCACCTCCAGCTGATCTGCTTGTGAAAAATACTGCATTTCAGGAGCAGTGGACACCTGTGTACAACTTGGATCAGTCTCTGAGAGCGGCTGGGGCCTCCACGAGTCTTGGGGGCGGGGAGGGTCTGGAGACTGGGTTTGTGCTGGAAAATTCCTGGGAGAGGGAGGAAAGGGAGGGAGGGGGCGGGCCCCCACCCGACAGGGTCTCCAGTTTCTCTCATCTCGCTCCGGTGGGTGTCCACTCTGAGGTTCTTCTCACGTCGTGGGCTGGATCATAGGTGGATTCAGTGCGTGCTGGGGTGGGGACCCCACGCTCTCAGCACAGAAATGCCAGGCGGGGTGAGCAGCGACTGGGGGTGCTGGGAGCCCCACTCCTGGGGCCTCTCCCCTCTCCCTCCTGGTATCCTGCCGACCTGTGCTCAGGGTCCCGGACAACACCGGGTAAAGCCTAGGACACCGCCCGCCCACAGGTACCAGCCAGGCGCCTCTGGTAGCTCCCGGACCAATTCCTGGCGAGCACGTCCATCTGACACACGCGTGAGGGGTGGGCATCAGCGTCCACCCCAGTGGCACAAGGGGTTGCCAGCCCAGCCTGGCACCCCCGCCCAGTGTGGCTCCCCAGAGCATCACAGAACACATGGAGGGCGTGGCCTGTCCGGACAGGCAGGGCGCCCAGGAGGGCCTGTGCACCCACTCACCGTGTGACCTGGGACAGATGCTCACGTTCTGTGCCTCAGTTTCCTCCTCCATGAAATGGTGATCGTTAAAATGTTTATACCTATTTGGGCATCTTCTATTTTGGAAATTAACTGGGAATGGCCCGCATCTCTCCCAAACCCCGATGCATCCCGGCTGGACATTCTTCCACTTTATGGAAACCAGAGAAAGGGCAAAGCCACTTGAGTTCCTCTTTTATTAGTATTCTTTTCTGTTTATTTTTGAGAGTGAGAGAGGCAGAGCATGAGTGGGGGAGGGGCAGAGAGAGAGAGGGAAACAGAATCGGAAGCAGGCTCCAGGCTCTGAGATGTCAGCACAGAGCCCAACGTGGGGCTCGAACCCACGAAGTGTGAGATCATGACCTGAGCCGAAGTCAGATGCTCAACTGAGAAAGCCACCCAGGTGCCCTGAGTTCCTCTTTGAAAAGCACTTACAACAGTGCTTGACACATAGTAAGTGCTATATAAATGCAAAAATAAATGAGCAGAGGGCCCTAATGTAGACTTTTGATGTAATCTCTAAAAGAGGCTGTACAGGCAAGTGCAGGGCTAAAATGACACTTGTCACAAATCTCTGAACCTGTGGCCTGGGTTCGACCACACTCCTCCCCCTTCTGTCCAGAGCATGAAAGTTCTTTGCAAACTCCATCAGGCCTGGTGAAAACCACAGTCACGCTTCCCTCTGTCTCCTGAATATTAAAGACACCAGTTTATGGGGCGTCTGGGTGGCTCAGTCAGTTTAGTGTCCGACTCTTGGTTTCAGCTCAGGTCATGATCTCACAGCTTCGTGGGCTCGGAGCCCTGAGTCGGGCTGTGCACTGCCAGCTCGGAGCCTGCTTGGGATCCTCTCTCTCTGCCTCTCCCTCACGCTGCGTCTGTCTCTCAAAATAAAGAAATAAACTTAAAAAAAAAATTATGTATATACATAAAGTTTGTTAAATTCGGGCTTTTACAATGTGCCACAGTTCCTGAAGCCTGTTTTGGAGGCCGTTTGGTTTTCATTTATAAGGAGCCTCAAAAGACAGTGCGGCCTGGGCCTCCAGGGTCCTGTCAGACAGCACGGCTGGACGACACGGTCCACCTCTCCTGATTCAGAGGGAACGAGAGCCACCCCACGCCTGGGAGTGGTCAGAAGGGACACAAATACACGGGAGAGAGACGGACAGAGGGTCCAGCTGGAGAGGGACACACACACCATCTTAACTGAGGACCCAGGCACCTCTCTTCTCTGGCTGCAGGTGCCCTCCTGTCCCACCTAGTGGCCCACCCCACCTGTCCCTGCCCTGTGCCTCCAGGCCCCATGCTGATGACAGAGCAATTCAGGGAAAGGGAGGTGGAAGGTGAGGCTGAGCCCCAGTGATACTCACACTTTCAGAAATCCCAATGGACGATTCTAGTTCCTGCAAAACAAAGCAAATCCCTCTTCCAGGTGTGCTGGGCAGCCTCCTGCCTGTGGAACGCCCCGGTGCCTCGCTTCTAAACAAAACGCAGGAAAAGTGGTGAATGTCACCTCTGAGGTTAGGTTACAAGGAGCCTTCGGCTTCCGCCCTGGGTGCGGCCACCCTCGCTCTCGGGCTCTGATGGGCCGATGCCCGGTGGGGACCTGTCCTGGGGAGAGGCCCACGGGGTGAGAGACCGAGGCCTGCCGCAGCCGCGTGCAGGCAGCCTGGGCCGCCCCCCCCCCCCCCCCCGCCCGCCCCCCAGAGGCCTGCAGGCCGTGAGGGGCCCTGATGGAGTCCTGGTGAGAAGCCACAGGGTTGTGGTTTGAAAGCACTGCCCTCGCGGGTAATTTGTTGCGGGGCAGCGGGAAACTAACGCCCTAACTGCTGCATCCAGTTTCCCCCACCCGCAGTGGGAGCCCTAGTTAGGCAGTCGCGACCAGAAGCCCCAGCTGGTGGCCGTGGCTCCACAGCCAGCCCAGCAGGCCCACTCGAGGTCACACATTTCTCACGGTGAAGGAGCAGTAGCGGTAACGGGGCACCTGACAGGGGAAAGTCGTCAGGCCCCCAGCAGAGGACCTCGGAGGTCAGCTGGGGTTCAGAGATTCCCAACCTCGTGACCTCATCTTCTGTCACCTAAACTTGGACGTGACTCTTGCGACACCTGGGCGTTCTGGTTGCTCCTGCTTGGCTCACAGCCTGCAGGGCTGGGCTGGGCGAACGTCCCGAGGGAGCACTGCGCCGGGAGTCAGCAGAACGGACTCAACCACCGCCTTGCTGGGCAGCCTCGGGCCACCGGCCCCATCTCTCTGGGCTGGTTTCCTCATCTCTGAAGCAAGCAGAGTGGGCTCAGCCCGCTGCTTCCCAAACCCCAATGCTGGTGAGCGCCACCCAGGAACAGGCCACCAACGGGCCCCGGCCGTGTCAAGCACTGTAGCGGGAACTTGTTATATGCGGCCGAACCTCCTAACAACCCCCCAAAATGAGACGACCGAGCCTCCAGTCGCCAGAATGTGCCAGCGCAGGAGGGGAAGGAACAGGCACGTCTTTCCGTGGACATGGAAAGACCCGGCGGTTAGGGCGGGTCAGCAGCCTCTAACTGGGATGAGCCGGCCGGCCGCGGGGAACGGGAGCCCCCACCGTTTACAGAGCACACGCTCACAGCCGCCTGGCAGAGGGAGCACTTCAGACTCACCCAGAGATGGACACTCGTCGGCCGGCCACCCACATGCAAGCACAACCACGTGGCTAGAGTCCCCGCGGGCCCCTGGAGAGCGTTTTCAGTGTGGCCGGGGCTCCCCGGAGTCTAGAGGCCTGCGAGTCTTTGCACAATAATCCCAAGAGCTGCCTCTTCGTTGTCATCCCCTCAAGGGTACAGTGATGTGGCTCAGAGTCCACACTGCCATCGGCTTTAAGAAACTACCACTGGATGGGGGGGCTGGGTGGCGCAGTCGGTTAAGCGTCCGATTTCAGCCAGGTCACGATCTCGCGGTCCGTGAGTTCGAGCCCCGCATCAGGCTCTGGGCTGATGGCTCGGAGCCTGGAGCCTGTTTCCGATGCTGTGTCTCCCTCTCTCTCTGCCCCTCCCCCGTTCATGCTCTGTCTCTCTCTGTCCCAAAAATAAATAAACATTGAAAAAAAAATTTTTTTAAAAAGAAACTACCACTGGTGGCGGATGGGGACAGTATCAAAGAACACCCGTTATGTGAAAAGGCTGTGGAAATATTCCTGCCTTTTTCATCTACGTATCTGAATGAGGTCAGATTTTCTTCATAGATTTCAACCAGAAAAAAAATGCATCTCAAGGACTGAATGCAGGGGGCGCCCGGGTGGCTCAGTCGGTTAAACATCCGACTCTTGGTTTCAGCTCAGGGCGTGCGTGACCCCACAGTTCGTGAGTTCGAGCCCTGAGTTGTGCTCTGTGCTGACGGTGCGGAGCCTGCTTGGGATTCTCTGTCTCCCTCTCTCTCTGCCCCTCACCCACTCTCTGTCTCCCTCTCTCTCAAAAATAAATAAACATTTTAAAAAACACAACTGAATGCAAAAGCAATTGGGAAAATCCAGCTGAATTCTACTAAGCCAGATATTAACAAGATTTACAGAAATGTAAAACAATGCTACTCTCTTCTCTACATTTTAGGCTTCCAAAAAAATATAGCTGTTTTTCATAAAAATACGTTATTTATGTAATGGGCGGAGAATTTATTATTCTTCTCTCAGAAGAAAATAAATATTTTTTTAAACTTCTCAGTTTATGGAGCACCTGGGTGGCTCAGTCCGTTGAGCATCCAACTTCGGCTCAGGTCATGATCTCACAGCTGGTGAGTTCGAGCCCCGCGTCGGACTCTGTGCTGACAGTTCAGAGCCTGAAGCCTGCTTCGGATTCTGTGTCTCCCTCTCTCTCTGCCCCTTCCTCATTCGCATTCTGTCTCCGTCTCTCTCAAAAGTAAATAAACATTAAAAATAATTTAACTTCTCAATTTACATTTCTGAAATGGTAAAAATTTGCAGGTAGAAACGTCATAACCACAAGCTGACTGGGGTCTTCGATAATTTGTAAGTGTGTAAAGGGGACATGAAACCAAGCTGCCTGAGTACCGCTGCTCTGGGCAAATGGAGTTTCGTGAACCGAGTGGACTTTGGTGACCAGCCCTCCTGTCTGCCCAGGACTGAGGGTTTCCTGGGACACAGCACGCTTAGTCCTAAAACCAGGAATGTCCGGGGGGAACTGGAATAATTTGCTCACCCAAACTGAAGCCCAGCCAGAAGGCAGGAGGGGACCTTCTGTGTAAACCATTGGCAGCTGGGGAAGCTGAGGCTGGGAGAAGTGGGGCCACTGGGAGAGGCTGGGTTCTAAGCTCAGGTCAGACCTGAAAACCTGCCTTCAAGGGGCACCTGGGTGGCTCAGTCGGTTAAGCATCCAGCTCTTGATCTCAGCTCAGGTCTTGATCCTGAGTCCTGAGTTCAAGCCCCGAGTTGGGCTCTGTGCTGGGCACGGAGCCTACTTAACCCGCACTCAGAATAGACATCAGCAAATGTGTATTTCTTGACAGTTTTGACGGGTTGACCAGGAATAGCACTGTCGCGACTGGAACAACACTATTGTGTGGTTCAGATGCCAGCTGGGGTAAAAAACCTAAAACCTGCCAAACAATTGGTGAACGATACAAGGCAGCATCAGTGAGGCACCGGCCCAATGCCCACCCCCAAGGCTCCTCACCTACCTTCTGGTTCCTGGGGCCCCAAGATCTGCAGCCCTGCCCCCCCCCCCAGCTGCCTCCCCAGCTGCCTCCCCTTCCGGGGAGGCCTCAAGGCCTCCTCTGCCCCGAATTCCCAGGTTTAATTTTCTGCTCAACGTGGATGACTCTCCTGTGCCCCCTGCTCTCCGTGCCCTCCCTGATCCCCCCGAGGGAACCGGGCCTCCCTCTTGTGAAACGCTTTGCCGGGGCCTTTGCCACACGTGTCGTGTCACGTGTCCCCATCTGCTTTGCTGCTGCCTGCTTAGCCCTTGCCGGGCTCTGCCTCAGATGGAAGGGCTCACTTGCCGTGGGCGGCCTGGGGCAAGCGGCTTCACCTGTTTGTCCCACTGGGAAGAGGCAGGGGCCACTGCCAACTCTGCCAGCTATCGGAGATCCTGGGGTGTTTTAGAATGATTTTTTTTAATGTTTTATTTATTTTTGAGAGAGCGCAAGCAGGGGAGGGGCAGAGAGAAAGGGGGACAGAGGATCCGAAGCAGGCTCTGTGCTGAGGGCGGCGAGCCCAACGCAAGGGCTTCAACTCACGAGCCCTGAGATCATGACCTGAGCCAAAGTCGGTCACTTAACTGAC
The DNA here is from genome assembly GCF_022837055.1 of Prionailurus viverrinus. NCBI lineage: Eukaryota > Metazoa > Chordata > Mammalia > Carnivora > Felidae > Prionailurus > Prionailurus viverrinus. The sequence continues at coordinate 14,170,042 of NC_062562.1, read as the reverse complement.
TGAGCCACCCAGGCGCCCCCTGAATCCTCTTATTTAGGAATCAGATTCCAGACAGGATGGAAAGTGATCAATACCCACTGTAAAAACTAAGTCTCTCCCACCCCAGACCCTCAGACCCTCTCTCCAGAGGCCACCAGTATAAAGTATCTTTCCAGTTTCCTCTGCCATAGACATTTACTGCCATAAGCGGGAGCTTTCTCAACATCCCATCCTGTACGAGCTCTCTTTTCCTTCCCCCGCTAAAACATACCTTGGAGTTGATTTCTTAACCATCCAAGTAGATGTCATTCTCTTCAGCGGCCACTACTGCCTCTGGGCGGGCCTTGAAGTTGTTCCAGACCTCATACGTCACTTCCTCGCACATGTCTTTGCACTTGCGGGTGACAACATCTGTGACATAAATCTTCCAAAGCCAACTGCTGGGTCACAGGATACATACACCTGGAATTTCAGTACATGCTGAAAGAGCCTTCCAGAGACTGTGCCAGTGGCTCCCATAAAAAGATGGGAAGATGCCTTTAAAAACCAACCAACCAACCAAACCCTGGCCACTCCCAAACTTTTCATTGTGGCCAGTCTGATAGATGGATGGATGGATGGATAGATGGATGGATGGATAGATAGATAGATAGATAGATAGATAGATAGATAAGCTAGATAAGCAATCTCAATGTTGTTTCGATTTTATTCCATTACCACCGCCCCCCCCCCCCATCACAAGTAAGACTGAGTATCTTTTCATAGAATACTCTCGGCTACCTAATACTGTGCCCTTATCTTTTGGAGTGTGGGTCACGTTCCTATAGATCCACAGGAGCTCTTTTTAGACTTCAGAATATTCATTACCTTCTGACTCTGAGTTTTGCTACACATTCATTTTTTTTTTTTTTAACTTTTATGGAGTCGGTTTATCTTTCCCTTTGTCTCTAGGTTTCCTGTTTCCTTGGAAACATCTTCGCGCCAAGATTACTTTTCACACACGCCTTCATTTTCCTCTCCTTTACAGTTTCATCTTTGACCCTTCTGGAATTTATGGCGGAATAAGGCATGAGGTAGGAACCCTGCTTTATTTTTCTCTAAATAGTAACCAGGTGTCTCAATGTCGTGAATGGCACGATCTCTTTTAGCAACATTTAACCACGCCTACCACCATTGCCCAGGTCCCTGGAATGATGTGACCTTCGAGAGGCCTTGGAAAAACAAATGCAGTGCTGCTCCTGTGAGCCCAGAGAGGCATTGCACGCCAGACCACTGCAAGGTGGGTGGTGAGGTTACTGGACCAAGCCCTGCGGAAAGGGAGCCTCACACAGCACAAACCCCCTCCCACCCACACCCCAACGCTGGGGACCAGTCCTTTACAGGATAGATGTTTTGCAAGTATTTTCAGCCTCTGGCATGCCTTTCTCTTTTCTCCTCACTGTGGTCTTATTTGCATTTCCCTATTACCAGTGAGATTGACGCGTTGTGTCTGTTTATGAGCTGTTCAATCTTCATCTTCTATGAATTATCAATTCATATGCCTTGCCCAGTTTTCTCTTGAGGTGTCCTGTCTTTTTCTTAATGACTTAAAGTTTGGGGAACTTTGAGAAAAGAACTTCTACGAGCCCCTTCCAACCACGTCCAGCCACCTACCTGGCTCTCTGCCCGCGGACGGCCGTTCCTGACCTCTGCAGTGAGATGTCCGCATTCCTTGCTAAGCCGACCCTCACTTGCGCATCGGACCCCAGCTCACCAGCTCCAGCTTGGGCTCAGTGCTCTTTTTTTTTTTTTTTAATTTTAGGTTTATTTTATTTATTTTGAGAGAGAGAGAGAGAGAGAGAGAGAGAGAGAGAGACAGCATGAGTGGGGGACGGGCAGAGAGAGAGAGAGAGAGAGAGACAGACAGACAGGGAGAATCCCAAGCAGGCTCCATGGTTAGTGCAGAGCCCAATGTGGGGCTCAAACTCACGAACCATGAGATCATGACCCCAGCTAAAATCAAGAGCTGGATGCTTAACCAAATGAGCCACCCAGGTGCCCCTAGGCTCACTGTTCTTTAAACAGCTCCCCTTCCTGGGGTGCCTGGGTGGCTCAGTCGGATGGGCATCTGACTTTGGCTCAGGTCATGATCTCACCGTCTGTGGGTTCGAGCCCCACATCGTCTGTGCTGACAGCTTGGAGCCCGGAGCCTGCTTCGGATTCTGTGTCTCCCTCTCGCTCTGCCCCTCTCCGACTTAAGCTCTGTCTCTGTCTCTCTCCACAATAAATAAATACTAAAAAAAATTTTTTTAAACAGCTCCTTCCCTGCACCTTCAGTCTTCTCACTGATAGATCACTGCCATCAGCCTACCTAAATATGCTATTTCTCCTCTCACAACCAAAAATAAAACCAAACAACCCTCCCTCTCTTGTCCCCATCTTCCCTACCATCTACTGCCCCTTTGTAGAAAAACTTGTTGAAAGAGCCTTCACCACTAGCTGTCTCTAATTCCTCCTCCTACCATTCCCTCTTTTGTCTGTTTTGCCCTGCTTTTTCAATTGCGGGCAAATACACATTAACGTAACATTTGCCAGCTTTAAGTTACAATTCAGTGGCATTAAGTCCATCCACAATGTTGTGCAACAATCACTACCATCCGTCTCCGTAACTTTTTTGAACAGAAGCTCTGTCCCCATTAAACACTAACTCCCCACCCTCCCTCCTCCCAGTCCTTGAGCAGCCCCCTGTACTTCCTGCCTCTATGAATTTGCCTGTTCTAGATGCCTCACATAAGTGGGATCATACAGTATTTGTCATTTTGCGTCTGGCTTATCTAACTTAGCAAAATGTTTCCAAGGTTCATCTTCGCTGTAGCCCCTGTGTTAAATCTTCATTCCTTTTTTTTTTCTTTTTAATGTTTTTATTTATTTTTGAGAGAGACAGAGCATGAGCAGGGGAGGGGCAGAGAGGGGGGGGGGGGAGACACAGAATCGGAAGCAGGCTCCAGGCTCTGAGCCGTCAGCACAGAGCCCGAGGTAGGACTTGAACCCACGAACCGCGAGATCGTGACCTGAGCAGAAGTTGGACGCTTAACTGACGGAGCCACCCAGGCGCCCCGATCTTTGTTCGTTTTTAAGGCTGAGTAACCTGTTGTATGTATACATCGTGTTTTGTTTGCCCATCCTTCTGCTGCTGGGACATTTGAATTGTTTCCACCTTCTGATTACTGTTAGTGTTGCTAGGAACATCGGTATACAAGTAGCTGTTTGAGTCTCTGCTTTCAGTGCTTTGGGGTATCTCTCTAGACCTGGACTCACACAATTGTTCAGCTTCTGGGGGAACTGCCAATATGGTGGCTGTTACCATATTACATTCCCACCAACAACGCACAAGGGCTCCAATTTCTCCACTCTCACCAATGCTTGTCATTTTCTGTTTTGCTTGCTTCATTTTTGGTTTTGTGGTAGCCATCCTAATGGGCACGAGGTGGCATCTCACTGTGGTTTAGATTTGCAGTTCCCTAGTGACTCATGATGCTGAGCGTCTTTCACGGGCCTCTTGGCCATTTGTAGATCTCCTTTGGAGAAATGCCTGTTCAAGTCCTTCGCCTGGTGACAAGGAAGGGTCCACAAGTTCACTCTTTCGCACACAGAGATCCAGTTTTCCCAGCACCGGTTGTGGAAGAGGCTGCCTTTTCCCATTGAATGGTCTTGACATTCAATGTCAAGTCTTCTCAAATGGCTTATTTCTGGGTTCTCTATTCTGTACCCTTGGGTCCTGTCTGTATGCCAGTCACTATCCCGTTTTCATTATGCAGCTTTGCTGTAAGTTGTGGAATCGGGGATGTGTAAGTCCTCCAATCCTGCTGTCCTTTCTCAAGACTGTTTGGAGTCGGGGGGCCGTTGAGGGTTGATACGAATTTTAGGATGGGCTTTCCTATTCCTGCAAAACACCAAGCATGGAAGCGGGGCTGGACACGGTGGACTCGAGAACTGTTGAGATGCGAATATTTGGGGCAACTCAAACAGGGTAGGTGCAGGGGTACTAAGGAGGCACCGAGAGAGAACTGGAGAGGTGGGCTAATGCCAGATCCCACTCAGTAGGAGCCACAAAACAGTGTTAGGAAGCACATCTGTCACCTGTGCAATGAGCAATAGAGGAGGGCAGTGAGGGTGCTATGCGGGCGGGAAGGAGGGGACAGCCTTGTCCCCCGCCCACCACCAAGTCCCTCTCGACTGCAGGGAATGTCTGAAGAAGACGTGGAGGTGGTCAGCCTCAGGAGAGCTGAAGGGGGCGCTAGGACACCAGGGGAGCCCCCCGGAGAACTGGAGGTGAGCTTCGCACGTGAAGCTATGCACAAGAGAAGGTGAGGCAGCACACAGGCCGTGCTGAACTAGGAATTACACACTGTGTAAGAAACAAACAAGTCACAGGGATCTGGGAAAGAAAACCAAAGGACAGACGGGGCCTAAAGGGGAAATGGGGGTGTGGGAGCAGCATCTGGGCCAGTTTCCTTTCCCAACAAGTAAAATAAAACTAGGTCCCCAGAGGAAGGTCAAGTTTTCCTCCTTGTGTACCAAGAAAACGGACAGACCCTCCTGAACGTGAAGGGCACCAGCCTGGGTGACATCAGGAAGGAACTGTGTGCTCCAGCTCACAGACAGCAGAGCGCATGGGCCCCAGGCCCAGGGGGCGGGAGGCGGGGGCAGCTCTTAACTCCATTCCAAGAACTGCAGCTCACCTAGGCTGCTCCCTCGCACTCCAAAAAATTAGGAAAGGCGGCGGGGGGGGGGGGGGGGGGGAGGCAGGAAAGAATAAAGATTTCGCACCTGCTCCTTTTGACTGACAAAAACAAGTGTTTATTAATCCAGTTTCCCTTCCCTTGCCGCACTGCAGAAGGGCCACACAGATGTCCTGATACATCGGCGTGAAGCCGTCAGAAAGCTCCACCAGCAACGGATTCCGATGCGACGCGACAGGACTACGATTACAGCGTGGTCTCAAGTCCCTACGCCAAGCAGACCAACCCCGGGGTCTCCAGCGTCTGCCAAGGGGCACTGGGTGGGCCCAGGAGCGTGAGAATCAAAAGCACTGTGCGGGTGTCATCAGGGCTCCGGGCAGAACACAACTGTGGATGTCCTTCCTGATCCAGAAGCTCCGGCTGGCCACACTCCAGGCTGCTAGGTCAGAGGCCTGCTTCCCTTGGGGGCGCCTTCCTCTGGCTGACGCTCAGATGGCTGCACGCCCAGATCGCCCTGGGAAGTGGTCCCCCCACACGCCAGCCCGTTCCTCGGGCCGCCACGTTGTCTCTCCAGCCGGTCCGTCCAGTCAACCGATGTCACTGTTGCTTGTGTGGAGGGGCCTTCCCGCTTGGTGGCAGCTTCCTGTGGATCAGGCTGAGTCCGCACAGGATGAGGAACACACCTCCCCACCACAAGACCTCCTGGCACTCTCCATACAACACAAAGCCCAGGAAGGCCTGTGGGACAGAGACCGCTGTGAGGCCAAGTAGACACGTGCCCGCAGAACTTGACCACAGCGGGCAGGCACAACCTCACTCCCCCCGTGCCTGACTTCCCTCCTGGGGCAGGAGGAAAGGTCTGGAGCTGGAGGTCTGGAGCCTGAAACCCAGCTGTCACTTTCCACAAGGCACTATCCATTTCTGGCTCGCCCGGAGAGGTGGGGGGAGTGTACCTTTCTTGCAGCATTGGCCCCGAGCAAAGTGCACAAGAAAGATTCAAAGAGGCCAGCAGCGAAGGCCCAGCACACAGCCGGTGCCTGGTGTTTGCTGATCCAAACAGGCCTGCCACGTCCTCCCTCCCTCGACGGCAGGACTGACTGGGCTCAGCCCCACCTGGTTGACATCAGGCTGTCGGAGGAAAGAGCGTCCACCCTCCACGTCTCACGCTCAAGTTTACAGACCCCTAGGAGACAGCTTGCACAGAGGTTACAGAGACATCAGCATGAGGGCTGCAGCCTGAAGGGGCAGCAGGCAGGTGGGCTTTTTTTTTTTTTTTTTACACTTGGCCTTCACTCCCAGCTAACACTTGAGGATTCTACCAAGTTCGAGATCAGAGGAGCAGCCACCAGGGCTCAAGCCACAGCCCAATCTCTACTTCAGCTCTTGTCTTTCCTCCTATCTGGGAGGGTGGGTTCCCCAACTCACCCAGGACCCTCCCAGAACCCAGGTTTGGGACAGGGGTACTGACTGTACCCTCAGGCTACTCACCGAGCTGAGGATGTTTGAAAAAGTCACCGTGACAGATGCAATGGCCGAAGACATGGAGAAACTGAGGCCCCGGCTAAAGAACGTCCACATGAGAGAATTGGTGGTGGCCATCACGATAATGCCTAAGATGCAGAAGACCATGTTCACCTGCGGGAGAGAGTGTCACTGCAGCCGCGCTCGGCCAAGGCAGACCCGCAGCCTTCCTCCCAGCACACCCAGGGCCCTGATGGGCAGCAGCTGGGCCCCTTCTGAGATCCCACCAGAGCCTGGGTGGGCCGTTCCTGAGCTTTCCTGCATAAGACTTCACTTAACGCTGTGCTCAGCACACCCGTTTTATAGCTGAAATAAACCCCGAGGAGACTTCTTCAGCCATCTTGCCGGCCATGTGTCCTTGGGAAGAGTAAACTGCTAAGCCATAACCAGTAATTTCTCTGGAACACCAGTCACTTGTTGGTGCTAAAAGATCAGTGCGAGACAGCCAAGCAGTTATCGGTCAGTATGTCTTATGAGTAAACCAGGGGCAGAGTCCTCACTTCCTGGGATCAGGTAAAGCATGAATTAGCCCATGCAGGCTACAGGACACTCAGGCCAGTCCCGCTGGGCATCCTCCAGCTTTTTTTTCACTCTGTGCCAGGCCCTGTGCCAAGCATTTCAAGTGCATTCTCATTTAGTCCTTACCTTTACTTTACAGATAAAGAACCTAAGGCATTACATAGCCTGCCTAAAGAGCCAAAGGCTGGTGGTAGTCACCAGGATTCAAACTCAGGCAGTGTGGCTCCATGCTCTTAATCAGGACACAGCCCTGCTGTGGGAAGGGAAGCCACCACTGACTTGACTACTGATCCCAGACATCACTGGGAGAATCCGCGGCCTTTTTTTCTTTTCCTTTCCCTTTTTTTTTTTTTTTTTTTTTAAAGGCGAGAGCCTGGAGGAGAGGATCTTAAATTAAGCCTCCTACACAAAGAATATGCAAAACACCCTTGCTTGATTTTGAGTTAGAAACCTTCCTGCAAACAGAGCTGCTTCCTCTGGGGGTGGCCATCCAAATATCAGGCTCTTATTTCTTACAAGTTTTCCAGCTGCTGAAAAAAGAGTGTCTTAAGGAAAGTGTGTCTTTGTATAATTTTCACAAAAGCATTCTTTGTGCCAGAGGCAGTCTGCTTATATAGTCACTAAGGCCTGGTGCACAACTAAAAAGACTAGAAAACCTCATGGTTCAGAGTCACTCTGCATCACTTCAAGAATTACACCTAACAGAACGCTAACCTCAAGCATAGTGGTTCCCACTGGATTGGCCCTAAACAGGCTTACCCGCCCCTTGGCCCCCCCCCCCCCCCCCCCCAAGAATCAGTCTGTAGGCTGTCCAGGTAAGGACCTAACCCTGGGTTGCAGATGCGATGAAATCCCTCCAGCAGCAGAGGAGAGCCTGTGACTTGGGATGGGAGGGGCAGAGATACACTTCAGCAAGCGTGGGGAGGCAGTTTAGGAGTTCTCGGCATCAGGGATGGGAATGTCCAAAATGTTTCTCTGTCCTCTCATGTCTAGGTGTCCCAAACTCCCAATTTTCTGGGCAGCAGGGTATATACTGGTCAAAACACCCGTTAATTACGGAGCAAAGATGGGCAGGGCAACAGGCTTCTCACCTTGAGTTACGAGGAGAGAAACGTCCAGGCATAAGGGGCTTAAAATGAGAGGTAGAGAGTGGATGCAGGAAAGCGAACTAACCCAGTCGGAGGGCAGAGTTTAGGTCCCTGGTAGGGAAGAGGCTCCGGTCTCTTACCGCCTACACGGGACGAGGATTGGAGGTGATTTAGAATAGAAGGATGCTCCCCCGCCCCAGCGGACTGCAGCGCTCGGCAGCTGACCTGGCGAACAGACCCCGCCCCCCCAGCGCCCCCCATCCGCCCGGACCCACCCGCCCGCCTGCCGCAGCGGCGCCCCGGGCTCGACCTCGCTGCCGAAGGCCAGCTTGGCGGAGGCGGCGGCCAGCGCCCCAAACGCGCCGGCGCACAGGCAGTTGACCACGCCCCAGAAGCGGCGCCGCATCGCGCCGGCCTGGAGGTGCGGGGGGAACTCCGCGGGGGCGTCGGGGTAGGAGGCTGGGCACACGGCGCCGCCTGGGGACTGTAGCCTCTCGGCCATGGTGCCCGCTGCCACCTCTCCCGGCTCCTGGGGCACCAGCCACCGGCAGGACCGAGCGCGCGCCGCCATTGGGCGGTGGCCTCACGTGACGCGACGTTCACGTGATCAGGGCAGCCAACTAGGGCGCGGGGAGGGCCTCTGAGGGGCAGGGCAGGGGCGGGGTCGGGGACCGGGGCGGGGCGGGGCGGAGACTAGGTAGCCTGGGTGGGGTGGAGGGCAGCCAGCCTCCGGCGTTGAGTTTAGGTTAACCCGGGAGCTGTCCGGGCCTGGCGTCTGAAGCCCCGGCGGTACTGTGTGGTTGCTGTTATAGAATTAACTGTCCATGACCCGGCAGTTTCAATCCTTGCCAGAGTGTTGCCCAGCTTCGGCTTTCCCTGGGATTTTGTTAAAAATGCCCAATCCAGGCCCCGCCCAACTACCATTGAATCAGAATCTGCATTTCAACAGGAGCCCCAGGAGATTGACCTGCACCTTCCAGATTGAGGCGCAAAGTGGAAAGACGACTCAGTAGAGGGCGCTAGAGATCTCCACGACTCAGGAAGAAGGCGAGCTCGGGTTAGGGTTTTCTGACAAATCAAAAGGCGCAGATGGATTTTGAATATAGTGTAAATCATCCATATTCACTCCAGTCAGATAACCAGGATTAACATTACTTCTAATTTCCTATGCACTTAAATGTTTAAATATTATTAGAGTACTTGCTATGCATAGTTTTATATATAGCACATGTTAAAAATAGTTTATGTAATCTGTATGAGCCTTTTTTATTTAGTATGATTTCACACTGAACTGTTCAGTAGTATTTTTTTTTTTCCATTCAGAAAGTTTTTCATGAAGTCCTTCCTTGCCCCCCTCTCTCACAGGGGGGTTTGTTTTGTGGCTCAAATTAAGGCAAAGATAATCCTGATAACTGCTATTTATAGGCTGAATTGTGTCCCCCTCCCCACCCCAAAAAGATACGTTTAAGTCTTAATCCTCCACACCTGTGAATGTGACCTTTCCTGGAAATGGAATCCATTGCAGATGTAGACAAATTAAGAAGTCATTAGCATGAGCCCTAATTTCACTGGTGTCCTTATAAGAGACAGAGTCACAGGGAGAACACCATGTGATAAGGGAGGCAGATTGGAGTGATGCATCTACCAGCCAAGGAATGTCAGGGGCTGCTGTCAATACCGCGAGCTAAGAGAAAGGCATGGAACCGATGCTCCCTCAGAGAGAACGGCCTTGCCACACCTTGATTTCGGGACTTCTAGCCTCCAGAAATTATGAATCAATTTGTTTTCAGCCCCCCCCGCCTTTTGTAGTAATTTGTTCTAGCAGCCCCCAGACATTCCTATAGGTGAGTGAGTTGAGACCCAAGCCTCTTTAGTACCAGCTTCAATATTCCAACCCTTCTCCACCTTCAGGGCATTCTCAGTTTCTACTCTCTACCTTACACAGAATTTTATTATTCAGATTTTATTTTTAAGTAATCTCTTCACCCAGCGCGGGGCTTGAACTCACAGCCCCAAGGCCAAGAGTTGCATCCTCCATCAGCCGAGCCCACCAGGTGCCCCCTGCATGAATTTTAATTCCTTTTCTGTTTCTGGCTCTCAAGGATTTACTATTACTCCTTGAGAATTCAACTAGGCACTAATTTTTTTTTAATGTTTTTATTTATTTTTGAGACAGAGAGAGACAGAGCATGAGCAGGGGAGGGGCAAAGAGAGAGGGAGACACAGAATCCGAAGCAGGCTCCAGGCTCTGAGTTGTCAGCACAGAGCCCGACACGGGGCTCGAACCCACAGACTGTGAGATCATGACCTGAGCTGAAGTCGGACGCTTAACCACCCAGGCGCCCCTAAGCATTAATTTTTTAAATTGTTTTTCCTTGGCTTTATTGAGGTATAATCTACAAACCATAAAATGAAACCATTTTGAATATAGTTTAATTTTTAGTAAACTTACAGAGCTATGCAATCATCACAACAAACCAAATCATTTCCCCCCTATCAAAAAGTTTCCTCCTGCCCATACGGTCACCGGCTCCCATCCCCAGCCAACAGCAACCGCGGGTTTGCCTTCTATCTCTATAATGTTGCCTTTTCTGGACCTTTCCCATAAATGGAATCATACAGTATTCAATCTTTTGGGTTTGTCTTCTTTCACTTTTTGAGGTTCCTTATGTTGTGGCATTTGTCAGTTTGCCTCTTTTTTATTGCTGAGTATCTTGTTCTATGTAACAAATGCTTAGTATCATTAGTCATTAGGAGAACATTTACATGATGAGCCACTGCACCCCACCGGGATGGCTACAGTAAGAAACCTGACCAGAACAAGGGCTGAAGACATGGAGAAACTGAACGCCCTGCTGGTGGGAACATAGATGGTGCAACCAAATAGCACATCTGGAAAAGTAAACTGGCATCTTAAAAAGCTAAACACAAACTTAGCGGCAATTCCACTCCTAGGTGTCTACTCAACAAATAGGAAACGTAAGTCACCACCCAGACTTCTATACAAATATTTATAGCCACATTATTCAGGGTAGCCCCAAACTGCCAACGGCTCAGATGTTCATCAAATGGTGAGTAAATACAATGTGGCCTATCCTTTCAATGAGATATTCACAACAAAAAGGAATGAAGTGCTAACACACAGAAGTTCCTGGGGGACAGCAGGCTTTGTTTGCTGTGTTCACTGACAACCAGTGCCAGGCAGAAGACGGACGCTCATTAAGTACAAGTTGAACGAACAAGCCTTTAATTCAGCTTTCCTAAGTGAACAATGTAAATCACTTCACGAAACTGTGTTTAAGGGATTTTATTACATTTTGAAAACTGGCCATATTTACAGTCATAAAAAAAATGCTCATGAGAATAAAGTAGGAATACAAAATAACCTATATTAAACAAGTTTGCCTTTCACACATGCTACGCGAACATGAACCTCATGGCAAGTCCTAAAACCACCACATATTGTTAGAGCTTCTGCTACAGGCCTCCGAGGAGAGTATGATAGCATCTCAGGAAGAAATGACCTGGCCAACACCCACTGCAAACCTTAGCTACAGGTTTTTATTTTAAAAAGGCAAAAGGTTTTCCCAGTATTTACAGTCGATTTAAAGCTCTGAAACGGGGTGGTAACTTCTAAGCCCACTGCCACAGGGTGTGTGTGGATGCAGAACTTGAATGTCAGCCCTGCTGCCCCACACGCAGGAATCATGCTCTTAATTCGGCTCTGTTAAATGCACAAGTGTAGGTCTTACTTTTGCAAGAAGAAAGAAAGCCTCCCAAGAGGTGATGCCTACGTAGTTGACCGAGATCCTTACGATTCATTTCTTTTCTTTTCTTTTAAAAATACATTTTCAGCACGCAACTTTTCGGTCTCCTAGGGAACAGCATTTTTTTAAAAAAGGAAAAGAAGAAAAAAATTCAGGCTCTAAGGCTTACAGGAAGATATTCTTTGCATTCATTAAGTTTATATGTCAAATTAAGATGACAATTTTCAATTCGTAAACTACTAAATGTTAAAAGAGAAGCTGATGTGTAAGAGTATGATAACGGATTGAATGATGCTTGGAAATGACAATGACTGATTTTTTCTTTTTTTTAATTCTAAGTTCCCCCCCCCCAAAAACAGTTAAGTGATTCAATGATTAAACTTTAATTACACACTCATTCTAAAACCCGGGTTTCTTTAGAATAATTTCCAGAGCTTACCTCGGCGAGCCTGACGTTCTCCTTCTTCAGCCGCACCACGTACTGAATCTTCTGATGGAGGTTCTGGTGACCTACCAACTTTCCATTTTCCTCAGCAAGACTCTCCACCTGCTTCCTTAACATTTCCATCTCCTGCAGGCAGATCAATCCAGGGAGGGGAAAATGAACCACTCTTAATTTTTCTCTTACAACAACATTATTTCATGCCTTCCAAGAGCACAGGGCGTTAGAGGGCCCGGGTTCCCAGGTTTCATGACCAGACATCTCCACGTGTGCTAGAGTGGCTCTGAACCACAGGACGTGTGGTCCTACACGTGTCCTAACTATATGCAAAAAACCAACGCACAAATGCACCTGGAATATTCTCTCCTTTTCTTCGTACAACTCTTCCAGCTTTGATCTCAGTTGTTCCTTTTCTTGGAATGCTTTGGATTCCAAAGTTCTGGTCCGTTCAACTTCCTCAGCCATTCTAAGGCAGTCCATTTCTTTGTTCTGAAGGGCACTCTGGACTTCCTCTAGGCTGTAGCAACAAATATCACTTTGTGGTATTCCAAAGGAACACAATTACAACAGTATTCAAATTAGACATTTTTCACCCAAGCCCAGAATTTTGATTTGAAAGCGTCACAAATTATTCAGCCCTCCCCTACTGACAGCCTAGGGAGATAGCGAGGGCTGCAGATAGGCTTTGTTGTTGTTACTTTACCAAAGACTTTCATTTTGGAAAACTCCTCAAACTATTTCTTAAATAATGAAAATTTAAAAGGTAAACTTTTGGATTCAGCCCATCTGGAGCAAATGTAATTTAAGTATTATGACGGTCTGCATCATTTATTCAAGGCTCCATATGTTAATCATTTTTTTTTTTTAATGTTTATGCATTTTTGAGAGACAGAGCACGAGCAGCGAAGGGGCAGAGAGACAGGGAGACACAGAATCTGAGCTGTCAGCACAGAGCCCAACACAGGGCTCGAACTCACGAACTGGAGATCATGACCAAGCCGAAGTCAGACGCTTAACTAACTGAGCCACCTAGGCGCCCCTATCTGAATCATTTCTGATTCCAAAAACTGGTTCTCAGACCATGGGACCTTCGTCATTTCTTCAAGGATGTGCTATTTAGAATTTATACACTTTTGAAAAGGAACATGAGGAACAAAGTTATCATGGAGTTCTATAGAATTTCACTGTTTTAATAAAATTGTGTGAATCCTAGAGGCTTCCCAAAAGAAACAAATACTTCTTATTGTATTTTTATGCATATGGAATAGAAGGATTATTTAATGACATAATACTCAGAATTTAATATACCACTTAAGGCCAACTAATTTCAGGAGCAGTGTTTTTAGACTACACTCCATGAAACCTCAGAAGAATAGCAGGGGGCGGAGGGCACGGACCTTTCCCCCAGTTCACTTGGAGCTGTTCTCCATTTGTCTTGTGTATTTTGCTCCAGTTTGATGAAAAGGTTCTGAGGCATGGCAGACCCTGCTGCTTACCCAAGGGCCATTCCCTTACTTCCTTGCTTGTAAGAACTCACTTTATGTGGGGAAAAAGGGAAAAAAAAAAAAAGGAGAAGCACACCGAGTTCCCAAGGGTTGGTAAAAAAAAAAAGTAACTGGTCTAAACTAAGCATGGATCTCTCCACCCCACTGCCAGGTACTGGTTTCCTCAGCTTGCTGGAAGTGTTAATGCTGTCCATGAAGCACAGGCTGATTCTTGGGAGCTACTAGGAGCTTTTCCCCGGACAAAAGAAAGCCCTTTTGAACCCACCTCACCATAAGCCGGGATCCTCTTGTTGATGACATCTGGGGCTATGGCAGCCATCTCGTGGCAAAGAGGCCACAAGCAAGGGTGCCAAAAGCAAAAGAATGGTAAGGGTATGGGTCCCTGATGACATTATTGAGTCAATGCACCTCCACACTGCTTGTGGTATGAAATTAAACATCTCGTGCCTACACCACTGTTAGCTGGGAATTGGTTTCCTTATAGCTTTTTAAAGGAGCCTCACATACACAAAGAGATAATAACATTATGGTAAAAATCACTGCTGTGGGTTGGGACCGATAAAACCGGGTGTGCCATTTTCTAGTGCGTGCTTCTCTCGCACACAGTATCTTCTAGAGACAATGTATCACTCGAGACTCTTGGCTACTAGATTATGAAATAAATCACGTGCCAACTTACACAGCTTTTATTCTTTTTGCTAGAAGGTCTAAAATGGGTATTACTTCTAAAATAGCCGTAATTCTACACACTATACAGCTGGATTCTCGTAGATCCTGTAAGTGATCAGTATTTCTATCCTAGCTCTACAACAAACTGTCTGGGAGCCAGTCCCTGAACTGTATGTATGATCCAAGTATGAAACGAGCTCTGTTCCACATCTACACTCTTTGATGCTATAAAACACATGACTGGGTAACAAATCTTTCACAAGATAGCTAGTTTTTGTCAGCTGATCACTAAAAAGAATTTTTGATGACAGATTATATAATCTTTGATGTACTAACTTGGAGCTCAAATAATTAATTGTATGACAGGATTCTAACAAAATTTCTTCTGTTGTCATTTACTTACTATGTGAATAAGATTTCTCAGCACATATAGTTGTAAAAACAGAAAGTAGGAATAGAATTGATACTGAATATGGTCTCATTCCAGAATTAAGTATAACAGAAAAATGAGCTCATTGAAGCAAGAGCACTAAAATGAAATGCGCTGGGATATGCATTTCCAGTGAAATTTTACCAGGTATACTAATTATTTATAAAAACTTATAATAAATTTAGGACACTGTGAGTAATAATTGTAATGAATACTCAATCCGGAAAAAAGACAGCACTAGACCCATATGAATAAAAAAAACACTTACAAATTATTTCCCACTTATATAAATATTTTTGTTGCCAAGGGTACAAAAAATTTTCCAAACAATATGTTAAATTAGGATATAATTCTGTGTAGGTATGGAACCAAAACTCAGTCTGAAAGGAAAAGGAACAATGTACAATTTTAAGTTCGGGGACTTATTCCTGTGTTGCTAAATGGATAGAAAGTAGCAAGTCAGTTGGATACTTTTAAAAGAACACCACCTGAGCTTTATTTCTCTGGCCAGTTCAAGGTGAGACTTTTGATAGGGCAATGGCTGGAACAAAAATGGAGACATGTCAGAAGTGGGATTCGAGCCCACACCTCCATGTGGAGACCAGAAGCGCTGACCAGGAGAAGCAGGAGCTTGAGGCTGGTGCCTTAGACCGCTTGGCCATCCTGATGCCGAGATCTTTATTCCTAAATGGCACTATTTTCAGTATGAGGGAACTTCCATCCTTTCAATGAAAAATTTCAATGATTTCAATGAAATCAACTCAAAAATGTGCAAGAGGGTATACGGTGTTCCAAAAATCTCTTAAGAGGTATATACAAGTGAAAATGTTTGAGGACCTCTGTTCCAGATGAATATCTATTCAGGGTACACTATCTTTCTAATGTTTTACCATTTTATTTAACACCAACGAGTATACTTATTTTGAACTTGACAGAAAATACAGTATACCTTGTTCATCAAAAAAATGAAGCAATTTATGGGGCCCCTGGGTGGCTCAGTTGGTTGAGCGTCCGACTCAGCTCAGGTCATGATCTTGTAGTTTGTGAGTTCAAGCCCCACATCAGGCTCACTGCTGTCAGTCTGTCAGTGCAGAGTCCACTTTGGATCCTCTGTCCCCCTCTCTCTGCCCCTCCCTCGCTTGCACTCTCCCCCGACAAAATAAATAATTAAGAAAAAAAAAAGAATGAGGCAGTTTATAAGATTACATAAATATGAAAACTGTATGAATAAACTAAAAATCCTGTTTACAGAACACATGTAAAGAGACCCAAAGTCAAGGCAAGAAGAAATCAAGAGTATTGATCTGTGGGTCTCAGGGGGCCTCAAGGTTTTATTTTTTAATTAAAAAAAAATTTTTTTTTAATGCTTATTCATTTTCGAGAGCGAGCAAGTGAGAGAGAGTAGGGGAGGGGCAGAGAGAGAGGGAGACACAGAATCCAAAGCAGGCTCCAGGCTCTGAGCTGCCAGCACAGAGCCCAACGTGGGGCTCAAACCCACGAACAACGAGATCATGACCTGAAGTCGGACATTTATTTATTTATTTATTTGTTAAAAAAAAATTTTTTTTTAATGTTTATTTATTTTTGAGACAGAGAGAGAGACAGAGCATGAACGGGGGAGGGTCAGAGAGGGAGACACAGAATCTGAAACAGGCTCCAGGCTCTGAGCTGTCACCACAGAGCCTAGTGCGGGGCTCGAACTCACGGACTGTGAGATCATGGCCTGAGCCAAAGTCGGTAGCTTAACCAACTGAGCCACCCAGGCGCCCCGGGACTCAAGGTTTTAAATCAGAGGAAACCAGATGGCGTGAAAGAGTAACCGGGTCAGTTATACTGTTCTCACCATCCACGAGGAGAAGATTCATCAACTACTCAAGAGAAACTAAGCCTTTCGTGACACTTACTTCTTTTTTTTTTTTTTTTATAATTTAATTTTTTTTTTCAACGTTTTTTTATTTATTTTTGGGACAGAGAGAGACAAAGCATGAACGGGGGAGGGGCAGAGAGAGAGGGAGACACAGAATCGGAAACAGGCTCCAGGCTCCGAGCCATCAGCCCAGAGCCCGACGCGGGGCTCGAACTCCCGGACCGCGAGATCGTGACCTGGCTGAAGTCAGACGCTTAACCGACTGCGCCACCCAGGCGCCCCAACTTCTTTAAGAATTTGTTTGGAATGGCTTCATGTGAGGAGCCCCATTAGCAAGTGGTGTTTAGGAAAACATCTGCTGTGTCGTGTCCACATACTACTGCAGAAGGCAAGAAGTCACCTACCTTGTGGATACAGGAAGTATTTCCTCCCTGAGAGAAGAAAGAGAAGACCAACAAGAACTTCAATTATGAAAGAGTGCACTTACTCTGCTTTCATTTTCAGCATCTCTTCAACTAATTTATTCTATAATAAGATAAAAAAAAAAGATGGCTTAAGTTTTTACTGTTGCTAAGAAAAAGACTGAAAGTAAGCAGTTCATCTCCCTCATGATAATGAAATTAAACCAACACCTTTTTCTAATATCCCAACTGCGCACCCATAAAGGGAGTACATGTCTCTAAGACTTCATGAACTGTGCCCTGGGAGGCCTCACAAAGATGCCCAAAACTTCCTTCTATTCTAAATGCAAAACTGTGTGCAGACAACCGAGCAGCAGACTAACTGTGGAAACACATGAAGACAAATTCGCTCTCGATTATCAGTAATGTCTAAAAACTGATGGTAAGTATCAATCTTAACAGTGGGAATACAGAAAAAACAAGTTTCAAAAGTAAAAATGGTTTCTAAAAAACATATAACCACAAATGCTAAGTATAAAAGCATTTCTTAGACAAGAAAAACAACTATTGTGTAAAAAAAAAAAAAATTGTACCTTAGCAAGTCTTTCTTTGATCATTTCTTCTTGTTCATTCTTCAGTTGTTGATGACCTGGATTATTCTGTTGGCTGCATAGATGAGAAAGGGAGGAAGGGGAAACACTGTTAAGCATATTCGAGTAGCAATTTCATATCTATTGTATGCAGCAATGCCAAATTCTGCAACGAAAAGCTAACTCTGGTGATTAGGCCAAGTTAGCACAGTTCACAATGTGACTGATATATGGGGATGAAATAAGGCACCTCCCATGAATTCAGGATGCCCCTCATAAAAAATGAGGTGAACAGAGCAGGGAATCTAATCAAGGCTTGGCTGAAAGTCAAGTAGAAATTTAGCCAAGAGTGGTATCTTATGAGGCTCAAATGTGAGCAAAAGGGGCTGAGAGATGGGTGGTCCAGAAGTCTGGTGATCAGCTGGGAGGGGGCATCTCTGGGTATGGGGAGGGTACCTTGGGCCGGCCTGGCACATGGAGCCCCAACACTCCATCTGCTTGGATTTCATGGTCAGCTGGCAATTTTCTGATGACACTCTGGCATCCCATGTATGCTGACACCAGGAAGGGGATTCCCTGAGCACCAGACATAAATCTCTGGACGGAAAAGGAATGCTCCTCTATATAAAGAAAATTACATTCTGGACGATGCATCAGTATCATGTGAATTTGATTAATGTGAGTTCATTCCCTGTAAGCTTGACCAGGGCAGGATCATAAATTGAGTGTCTGTAGGCAGCTCCTGGACCAGGGGGACATCCCCCAAGGAGAAGCTGCCTGAATGCCACAGGCTCCTCTAGAAATATTTCTCACTGGGGCGCCTGGGTGGCGCAGTCGGTTAAGCGTCCGACTTCAGCCAGGTCACGATCTCGCGGTCCGTGAGTTCGAGCCCCGCGTCGGGCTCTGGGCTGATGGCTCAGAGCCTGGAGCTTGGTTCCGATTCTGTGTCTCCCTCTCTCTCTGCCCCTCCCCTGTTCATGCTCTGTCTCTCTCTGTCCCCAAAATAAATTAAAAACGTTGAAAAAAATTTAAAAAAAAAAAAAAAAAAAAAAAGAAATATTTCTCACTGATGAGGAAAAGATCGTTTCTTGAAAGAAAGCAGAAGCTCCAGTAGTTTCTTTCAATTAATGAATCTAGCAGCCTAGACAGAAATGGTAATGAGACCTCAGTGAGGAAAACGCCCGGAAGCATTAGGGAAGTGTTTTCTATGCTCTACTCTAAAAGTGGGTAAACTTTTTCCTGTCCGGGGCCAGACAAAATGTTCTAGGCTTTGGGAGCTGTGGGGTCTCTGACACAACTATTCCACGTGGCTGCTGTAATGCAAAAGGAGCCACAGCAGTATTGAAATGAAACAGCGTGACTATGATCCAATAAAACTGTCTTTACCAAACGCGCTGTGGGCTGGCTCCGACCCCAGAGTCAGTTTTCTCCCACTCTAATCTTTCAGGAAGGAGGTTCTGTATGGCTCCTCATAAGGGACATGTGGCTATGAAATAAAGTGTTTTTTTTGTTTTGTTTTGTTTTGTTTTTTAACATTTATTTATTTGAGAGACAGAGAGAGACAGAGCATGAACATGTGAGGGGCAGAAATAGGAGGAGACACGGAATCTGAAGCAGGCTCCAGGCTCTGAGCTGTTAGCACAGAGCCCAACGTGGGGCTCGAACTCACAAACTGCGAGATCGTGACCTGAGCCGAAGTTGGACGCTTAACCGACTGAGCCACCCAGGCGCCCCGAAATAAAGTATTTTTTACCTGTGATTTTATAAATGGGCTAGGAACATTCTATCTTCCATGTTCAAACTAGCTCTTGATAAAAGACAATGTACCAAGTACAATGTTCTTCTTTATTGGGGGCGGGGGGAGGGGTTGGTGAGGAGCATGTGGCCAGGCTGCGGACGACCTGCATTGGAATCACCTGGAAAGGGAAGTGAAATCCCCGGGAGGGGCGCTACTAAAACGAGCATGTCCGATGCTCACTGAAACCTGAAGCATTTAGGAAAGGACTGTCAGCACAGCCACCACTACCGTCTTCCAGTATCTGTTGTCTTCGTTAGGTGTCGGACAGAGCATCTCAGGCCCACTTCCGGGCAGGGAAGGGGAACTGCAGGAGGGGAGAGTGTCTGCCCGAGACCTGCTGGCAGCAGCAGGAACAGCAGGCACCCCTAATCTGGGAAGCTGAATTCAGTAAGGGCCTTCATCCCAAATGGAGACCTCTCTCTGCTTCACTTCAACTTGCTATACGATTTTCCTGGCCACCCTCATCTCTAAGCCCTCACTCAGAAAAGTTCACAGAAGGGCAGGATCATAATTCCGCCTTGTATACCTACTATCTGCCATTTATTGACTGACTCCCTTCTGCCAACCACTGTAACCGGCACTTTATACATGTTATTTTTGGTGTTTAAAACACCTTGTGAGAGAGCTATCATTTTCCTCATTTGATGGCTAAGGAAACTAAGTCACTAGAAGTCAAAAACTGTGCCCAAAGTCACAGGACTTTCAAGTGTCAGCGATAGGACAAAGCCCAGCTGCCTGGGACATACTGCCCTGTCACTAGCAAATACAACTAGAAAGTGCCTTGGCTAAAGGCAAACCACCTGCACAGAGGTACCCAAACCCAAGGGAATGCTCCTCAGTAAAGCTCCTTCCTGCGCAGGAGCATTCCCTGGACCATGAGTCACGAAGCCAAAGAAACTGGGAGGAAATCCTCCCTTTTTCTGCTGGCCCTCTTGAACCTTCTCTGTTGCTTCCCCACCCCAACCCCCTTTTCTTAAAATAGAAGTAGACACTTTGGTTCAGATTTTTCACAGGTTTCAAATTCCTTTCAATAGCTCTACAACAATGCAAAGGTTAACAGAGTAGGTGACATCATGAAGGCCTATTCTCCCACTCAAAAAAGCGACCCCCTCATCAGACCTGACTCCAAAGCAACGGACAGAGCACCCCCTGGACTGAGGGTGAACGCTGCGCATGCCGTGAAACCAATTTCAACCGCTTTCTAACTAACTGTACACGGGCAGGCCAAGATTTAGCCCACAGAGTTCTGGTGGCTCTTTCTCACCTCTTGTGCTTTTCCCTTTCAAGATCATCCAGCTGACTTTGCAGGAGCCAGTTCCTTTCTCTTAGCTGCTCAGCTTCCAGGCGGAGGTTTTCCATTTCACACAACTGCTCCTAAGAAGACAGCAAATCATGTCTTTTTAGAAGACACATTGTAGTAGGTGTTATTTTGCTCCCCAAGGCCACAAATGAGACACATATTCATCTTTTTAGCCCCTTCCTATGCACAGAACACTGCACTGGGTGTCGCTGGATAACAAGTAGACCACGACAAGCTTTTGGGGATTTTCATACCCACAGGGTGTTAAACATAGTCTCTTATCAATAGCACACAATTCATTAAAATGCCTTTATGAAAAATGACGGCCAAAAGTCCATACTTTGATAAATGTTCTATTTGATTCTATTTAATAAATTCTAATTAAAAACAAAACTGATACAGGGAATAGAGTCAGTAATACTGTAAAAACGTTGTATGGTGACAGGTGGTAACTACACTTGCGGTGAGCACAGCATAATGGATGGAACCATGTTGTACACAGTGTGCAACTGATGTGCCACAGCCATTGCTCAAAATCCCCAAGTGAGCTCTAATTTGAAAATCACGGGCATAACCATCCAGAAGAAATAAATGCTTGTCTGCAAGGGGTGTCCTTTTCCATTTACTTCTCCTTGTCCATTGTCCGATTTCTTTTAAGCTGACCCAATTTCCTCTGAGTACTAAAATCATGCCAATCTGGGTAACAGCCACACTCCTCAGCAGATTGAGAGCTGCCCTAATTAAAAAGGCAAGGAGTGATCCCCTCCACGAGGAACGAAGCTTGAGAGACTATCTTTGCATACTTCACATCACTTGGTTACAGGAAGCTAATTCTGTTCCTGAACAAAACCTCGCTCCAGCGCCAAGGCCTCACAGCCTAAATGCGATCTTCTGTGAAGCATCCTATCTACTCCACCCACACCCGTCCACACCTCCACACCACACACCTCCCTCCCCTCGATACTCCTCGAAACACACCCTCCCTGTGCAGAATCACCATAACCCCAAGTCCCTGAGTAAAAAAAAAAGTAAAACAGAAGTTTAAAGGAATGGCAAACAAGAGAAGATTATTAACTACCTGAGACAAAAGCGAATCTCTAGAATATACAGAGAATGCCTACAAATTGTTAAGGGAAAGTCCAATGATAGCAAGACGAGCGAAGGATATAGGTCAGAGAAACAAAACGTGTTCCATCTTACTCTTTTTTTTAAGTTTTTTTTAATGTTTGTTTATTTTTGAGACAGAGAGAGACAGAGCACGAACAGGGGAGGGTCAGAGAGAGAGAGAGAGACGCAGTGTCCAAAGCACGCTCCAGGCTCCCAGCTGTGAGCACAGAGCCCGACGTGGGGCTTGAACTCACGGACTGTGAGAGCACGACCTGAGCTGAAGTCGGACGCTCAACCAACTGAGCCACCCAGGTGCCCCTCCATCTTATTCTTAATGAGAAAAATACAAATTTATAACTGTAGCAAGACAGCGTATTTAGCTATGAAACTGGCAAGGATGTAAGTCAGGCGGCACTGTGATCAGAGCAGCTGGCACAGCCTGTGTTTGACACCATCGTAGAAACAGGGAGATGACGGCTGCAGACTTGGTTATATGGAAATGGGGCTACCGTGAGAGCCTCCAGGGACCGTCAGCCAGGTAGTCTGCAGTCGGCGGGGAGAGGGAGTCTTTTCTGCCTGCCCTTTATTTAGTTCTGTGCCTGTTGAATTTTGTACCCTCAGTAACCATGAAAGATACTGTTTCTTTGGTTGATTTTGGATACTGTTTATTTTAAAAGATTTTTTTTAAAAAAGACGACCCAGTTACCTTCATTCTGAGGATTTCAGCATTTTTGACTTCTCGGTCTTCGTTTAGCTTTGTGACAAGGTGTTGCAAAGAAACCTTAGACGCTCTTCCGTCTTCTATCTCTTGTTCTTGGGTTTCTAGGAGTTTTGCCAAGTGTGTTTGAAAGTGAGGTGGTGTTCTAGGGCTCTAAAATAAAATTAAATTCCATCCAAACACCTGATTAAGTGATATTTTATAAAGATTTCATTTCAAACGAAAACACTTAGCTATTCAGCCTGTCATTCTAATTCCTGTGCAGGTGAAACAAATAAAACACCAGTACCTTTTTATCCAGTAAAGAGCAGAAAAGGTACTGGCAAAAATCTCTTTCTATAAAAACACAGAGCTACAGTCTTAGTAATGTCCACACTTGCAATCCCTCACGAAACCGTTCCATGTCCCCAGAGCACAGGTACCTGGGGATGCTCGGCAGCAGAATCCATTACGTGTTCGAGCTGTCTCATTTTGAAGTTATATTCATTCTTTTTCTGTTCTACTTCCTCTTTCTTCTGGTTTAGCTGAGAAAATCGAACAGATGAAGGTGGCAAGTTAGAACTGGGCACATGGTCCGGTTAGAACAGACAAATTTCCCAAGGTGTGAGGATACAGACTTTTCACATTATTTTCTCAGGCTTTCATTAAATACTGCTTGAAAAGCAGTAAGGTGTTAAAACCAATCCAAACCACAGCAATGCTCACAGTCAGTAGCTGTCGACCCTGCGGCTGCCGTTCACATCCGTAAATGCTGGTTGCTGCTACAACCCTCCCCTCTCCCTCTCTCCCACAGACTTCTTTACACTTTTTTTAAAAAACATTTTTAGTGTTTACTTATTTTGAGAGGAAAAGACAGCATGAGCGGAGGAAGGGCAGAGAGAGAGGGAGAGGGAGAATCTGAAGCAGGCTCCACACTCAGCACGGAATCTGATGCGGAGCTCAATCTAACACTCGTGAGATCATGACCTGAACCAAAATCAAGAGTCGGACGCTTAACTGACAGAGCTACCTGGGTGCTCCTAAAAACAACTTTTTAAAGCTTCGCTGGTAATCAAAGGGTCGTTTGAGGAAAATAAAATGTAAAACAGCAGCCAAAAGGAGGATACAAATCGGCCATAACCTTGCCCCAGAGGTTAGAACTTGCTGGCGTGTTGTCAGGGGGCCGAGGGTGGGCAGAGAGGCAGCCGAGCAAGTCAGAACACACGTGAGCAACCAAGTTGTTCAGAGCCCGCAGCGCAGCCTGACCACCTAAGTGCCCTGTTGGCCCACCTTGCTGTATACAGAGAGAATGAGCCGCGGCACTGGACCTCACCTCGTGCTGAAGTTCCTGGATCAGGGCCTCCTTCTTGGCCATCTCCTCCTGGGCAGACTGCAGCAGCTCTGAGTGCTTCTTTGAGGCCTCGGTGAGCTTGTTCAGTTGCTCGGTGGCATGGGCCAGGTCCTCACAGAGCATATCCCTCTGTCGGGATGATCCCCGCAAAGAAAGATTGCTTTCATAATTGTATACTCCACTAAGGATTTGCAAATCACTAGTATGTGCAAATTGCAAAAGGTTAAAAAGTCTTAAATAAGAACTTTTAACTTTTTTTTTTGCTTATGTGCTAATCCAGTCCAAAGCAAACAAGCAGTTAATTTTATTTATTTATTTATTTATGACATTTACTCATTTTTTGAGAGACAAAGAGAGACAGTACAAGAGGGAGAAGGACAGAGAGAAAGGGAGACACAGAATCCAAAGCAGGCTCCAGGCTCTGAGCTGTCAGCACAGAGCCCGATGTGGGGCTCGAACCCGTGAGCAGTGAGATCATGACCTGAGCCAAAGTCGGACGCTTACCTGACTGAGCCACCCAGTCACCCCATTTAAGAACAGGTCTAAAGAGAAGCATTGCATGAAATTCATACAGGTATCCCAATTGGGGTTTCAGTGCATTCCACCCTTTCGTTTAACACTGAACATTTCCTCTGACCCCCCAGGATCTCAAAGCTGATCGATCACTCTTTCCGTATGAGGACTCCAGAAACAGGTCCCTAGCTTACCTGCTATCTGACCAATTGACTCTAGTCCTTTATACATTAGAAGGTAAATAGCTATAAAGATGGGTACCCCTCAGCCAGTTGGGGAGGGGTTGGGCAGTCACCAGGTAGTGATACATTGTCATAGGCCATCAGAGTTTCAGAGGAGTAGCTTGATGGAAAGTGGCAGAGAGAATTAGAAGTCCTGTGGGTTGCATACATAATTCCTGTGTACACAACATGTAATCGCTATCAAGTTAGAGCAGAATCTGCTTACTCTAACTTTCCAAATGTGCATGTATATATGTACGTATACATATTTATATCACTATAAATATGTTACCATGTATAACACTGCATATAACAGGTATATGTGATATACATTAATATGTGTATCACCTAAAAAAATGTATGTACATATATAAATGATATGATATAAAAGTATGTGGAAAATGTTTGTAATACGTCAGGCAAAAATGCACACACACACACATACTTGATGTATCACAAACACTTTTCCACATATTCATTCTTTTATCACATAATTTTTCATTGGGCGGGCTTGAGTTCATCTTAAGTATGCACCACAATTTAGCCCATCACTGAATACTTTGGCTGATTTGAATTTTTCACTATCATAATGCATTATATTCTCATACCTAGATTCTTTCTTTTTTTTAAATTATTATTTTTTTTAATTTTTAACATTCATTCATTTTTTTTATTTTTTTTAACGTTTATTTATTTTTGAGACAGAGAGAGACAGAGCATGAATGGGGGAGGTTCAGAGAGAGGGAGACACAGAATCCGAAACAGGCTCCAGGTTCTGAGCTGTCAGCACAGAGCCCGACGCGCGGCTCGAACTCACGGGCCGTGAGATCATGACCTGAGCTGAAGTCGGCCGCTTAACCAACTGAGCCACCCAGGCGCCCCTAAAAATTATTTTTTAACACTTATTTATATTTGAGAGAGAGAGAGAGAGAGCGTGAGCAGGGGAGGAGCAGAGAGAGAGGGAGACACAGAATCTGAAGCAGGTTCCAGGCTCCAAGCTGTCAGCACAGAGCCTGGCGGGCTCGAACTCATGAACCGTGAGATCATGACCTGAGCAGAAGCCAGATGCTTAACCAACTGAGCCACCCAGGCACCTCCCTACTGGATTATTTCTTTAGGCTAATTTCTAAAAAGTGCAAACTCGAAGCATATGCAAAAAAATTAAGGCTGTGTATTACTAGACCACCTCCCCAAAGGCTGAACTTAAACTTCATCACAAGTGTCAGTAATCACCCTTCTCTGCATATCTTAATATTTACTAGCTGTAAGATCAAACAGTAGCTTTGTGCTTAATTTCACATTTCTTTTAGCAAGGTTTCTAGGCCACTATCTTCTTCCTGGGGGAAGCTGCTCATGCACCTTCCTGTATCCATTCACCACCAGGGTGTGTCTGTCCTTTCTTGAGTATTCTGACCTAAAAGCTCTTCTATGGATTAAGGCAAGGACCCCTTTGTCATTAGTTGTAAATACTTTAGCTGAGGAAGCCAGGTGACTAGTAAAAGGGGGAACGTGAAGTGACTGTGGGATGATTCCCCTCGAATCTAAGATATTTCAATATGCACTGTCACACATTTTTTAAGAGAAGAACAAGAAAGACACAGGAGACAAAGGGAGTAAGGAAGAGCCTGGAGGTGAATTGTACTGAGCTCCCATTATTAGCCACTCCCACTCAAATAGCCAGGCTTCCCTCCACACTTGGGCAACAGGCAGTGTGGAACTGAAGATTTAGTCCCCATTTTATACTTGTACAAGACCTTAGGGTGTGACTTTTGTGTGCTACTTTCCACTTTTTTTGTTTTAACGTTTATTTATTTATTTTGAGAGGAGTGGGGGGACGGACGGAGAGAGAGAAGGAGAGAGAGAATCTGAAGCAGGCTCTGCACTGTTAGCGTGGAGCCCAACGTGGGGCTCGATCTCACAAACTGTGAGATCATGACCTGAGCCAAGATCAAGAGTCAGATGCTTAACTGACTGAGCCACCCAGGCACCCCTAAATTTCTTTTTTTTTTTTTAATTGAAGTACAGTTGACACTGTGTACAAACTTTCCAACTCACCTCCTAAAAATACTGCCAGCTCCCACAGACTGAGCAACTCACAAGCTGCCAGTCAGTTCCTAAGCCCTTTCCACGTGTCACCTCATTTCACCTCCTCTTAGGGACTAGGCGGCAGTGTTATCTCTGCTCCAGAGACGTGACAAATGAGGCAGAGACAAGTGTAACTTTCACAGCGTCACACAGCCAGGACTCAGACTCCACAGCAGCCAGCTCCGTAGCCTGTGCCCTAACAGCTTATTACTCTTGTCTTGTGCTCCTGCGGCCTGGACCGTCTTGTCTATTTTCATCTCCTTGCACTGCAGGTGTGTTAGCTTCGAGTCCTTTCTGGCATACAGGAGGCTAGAAATACAGACTCCTGGGTAAATCTGCCTTGGAGATCTATCCCCACAGGTTCTAAAGCTCAAAACTAGCGCATACACCGTGTGTTTCACCAACTTTCCCCAGGCCGCTATTTCTCCATCTCAGACGTACAAGGAACCGCCTTCGGTCACTGTGGCTAGAGCCCTCGGCACCCACTCTGCTTGCTGTTGCCACGGCACACGTCCTGCGGACCCCACAACTGCCTGCTGAACTTCTAAAGCACTGCTCAGTTCTATCTTGCCAACATTCCCACCACCACTTCTGGGCTCTGGCCTTTTCGCCTTTGGCCTGGGCTTGAAGTCTATGCAGCCGACACTCTTGGAGACGCTCCATGACACAGACTCCATCCGTCTCCACCTCAGCTCTCCCCCCACAGCCGGACAGGCCCCACCAACACCCACAGCCCCCTCCCTAGCGAAGCCTTGTACAAATACTATCTCCTTTGGGAAGTGCTCTGCGATTTTGGCACAGTCACTCCCCTCCTCCCTTTCCTGTGCTCCCAGATCCTTTGTTAGATCAAGATACGTTTAATTCTTTTTTTTTTTTTTTTAATTTTTTTTTTCAACATTTATTTATTTTTGGGACAGAGAGAGACAGAGCATGAAGGGGGGAGGGGCAGAGAGAGAGGGAGACACAGAATTGGAAACAGGCTCCAGGCTCCGAGCCATCAGCCCAGAGCCCGACGCGGGGCTCGAACTCACGGACCGCGAGATCGTGACCTGGCTGAAGTCGGACGCTTAACCGACTGCGCCACCCAGGCGCCCCAAGATACGTTTAATTCTTAAAATAGATAGCATATTTTGACGTAAGTAACAGTGTTTCAATCATTCTTCCAGGCAAGGACAAATGGTAGGTGGGTTCAATAAATATTTGTTGTTTCTTTCATGGATAGCATAGTTTAGCAAGAAAGCTTTACTTCTAAAGCAACCACAGAGTAGTATATATGGTGGGTTACCATTTGTGTGAGAAAAAGAAAACTAAATGTATATGGGATTTGCCTAAAATGTCTCTGGAAGTAGGGCATCTGGGTGGCTCAGTTGGTTAAGCGGCCAACTTCGGCTCAGGTCATGATCTCATGATTCACGGGTTCGAGCCCCACATCGGGTTCTCTGCTGTGAGCGCTGAGCCTGCTTCAGATCCCCTGTCCCCCTACCTCTCCCTCCCCCATTCACACTCGCTGTCTCAAAAATAAACATTTATTTAAAAAAAAAATCTCTGGAAGGATACATGACAGAATATCTACTGCTTTATGTAATTTGAATTTTGAGCCATGTGACAGTACTGCTTGCTTGCTTGTTTATTTACTTACTTATTGAGAGAAAGAGAGCGAGAGAGAGAGAGAGAGAGAGAGAGAGCGCGCGAGCGTGCACATGTGGAGGGGAGGGGCGGAGAAAGAGGGAGAGAGAATCTTAAGCAGGCTCCACGCCCAACGCAGAGCCTGACTCGCAGAGCCTGACTCGGGGCTCAATCTCACCATCCTGGGATCATGACCTGAGCCAAGATGGAGAGTTGGCCACTCTACTGACTGAACCGCCCAGGCGTCCCAGTACTGCTTCATTTAAAAATAGACACATTTACACCAACAACGAAAAATTAAAACCCACTTTAGCTAAAACCTACCTCAGCTGGTTTAACCTGTTAACCAGATCTTTCTTTGCTCCCTGCTGCTACCACTCCACCAAGTAAACGCAGTGGCCAATCTGCTCCCCTTTGGGAAGAGGGTCAGTTACAGGAACTTACCAGTGTAAGGGTTAAATTGTAGTGTAGGGCTAAAGCTTAGCTTGAAAAATAACAGCTTTGTGTTGACACTGAAGGTTAAGAGATAACAGCCTTGCTTTGCTCTGGTAAACTACGCCTCATACCCTTGTAAATTAGGCTTCACCAATTAAGGAAACAAAAGTTCAAAGAAAAGAGCGTCAGAGGCAGGGTCAAGGAGATCCACTGGTTGCAACTTCGAGGCAGAAAGTCTAAAATAAACACCTCATTAGGCAACTGTTTCTAACTCTGTTCCCAGGTAATGATAAAACGATGTGATCGGTTATAAAAACTCTGTACCCCAGCTGTTCAGGCCGCACTCTTATGAAGAGTGTTGGTCCCGGTTGGTCGGCCTTGCCTCTCATTGTAATAAACTTTGTTGTGACTGTCACTGGTGCCCGTAGCATTCTGTTTCAGGAGTCGTGTGGATGCAACACCAGCTGTTAGCACAAATGAATGCATATCAACTGGATAAAGTATAACAATTTTAGTGTTATCTATTACTGGCCTAACTACCCTATGGGAAAATGGCTCTAATTATGACTTGTCCCTTTAAAAAGCCCTCTGTTTCTTCATTAATAACCTCCACGCACACATACACATACAAACATTGCCATGGAAAAAGGCAAAAAAGAGTCAGGATGTGTTAACATGTACCTCTATGTCCTCAGAGAGTATTCTCAGTCTAAGGGCTTCTTTCAGGTCCAGAATCTCCACTTCCTGTTTCTTAATCAACACTTTGCTCTCTTCCTTGTCAGCCAAAGCAGAGTTGTGTTTGCACTGCAGAAAGAAAGTTGTAAGAGCTGTCTGCTTTCCTGTGCTTATTTTTTCACTAAAATAACAAGAAGGAGTCTGAGCTCCGAGGTGATGATGAGACTAACACAAATAGTTCAATAACTACTTATTGGACAAACGAATGGAAGAATAAGTGCATGAATGGTGAAGAGAAGTCAAAAAGTCCCACAGGGAGCAGTGAAAAACCACTCAGGTTTTCTTACTGTTTTTTGGTCATCTCTGCCCCTAACAATGGGGCTCAAACTCCCGACCCAGAGACCAAGAGTCGCACTCTTCACCGACTGAGCCAGCTGGGCGCCCCATATTAATTATTATCACACCTTTATCAAGAAACTGCCTTCGGCAACAAACGTGAGAACAGCAACCTCCCTTTGTAGCAGAGGAATGACCAACGTGGGCAAAAAACTTCACCTTGACCCGAGGTGAGGAGGAAGCACCCACATTCAACTTAGGTATGTGCGCGCATGAGGGGGAAAGTAGTTACTCGGAGAAAATACTCACTTGAGGAAACCAGAAAGTCCAATAATGGAAAAACTCACTCGCTATACAAGGAATGTCTCTGAACTTAACCAAAACGTGTCACTGTTTTTCCTCAAAGCAACGAAAGAACACCACATACCCTTAACTATCACGGATTACAACCGGCCTGCTTCTGATCAGCAATTCCCAATCGGTGCACACAGAGCACTGAACCCAGGCCAGGACGATCAGAGCAGGGCGGCAGCGGGCACCGCCTCACAGGGGTCAGCATATTAAAAGCTCTGTAAGTTCTGCGAATCCAGAAACCTGTTGAGGCTTTGACTAGGATTTCCAAACCGATTTGACCACAGCAATCCTTTTGTTCTGGTGTAGCATTTGTCAAACTCTTGAAGAATCTGGGGAGTGCTCAAATGTATCTTGTCGGTTACAGAACTTACACTGATGTCCTTCAGTTCTTGCTTCAGGGTGTCTATGGTTTCTGTTTTTTCACACACCGATGTTCTCAGCTCCTGGATCTGGCTCATGAGGTCAGCTACAACTTCCTGATGAGGAGAGAAACAATGTCTTCACACCCAATGACATTAAGGAGGAGACCATTACTGAGGTAAACAACAGTTTACCTCTCCGAAAGACAACAGGAGAAGTCCATTTTGTTTTAGCAAAATACGTCACATTATATTATTATCAGTTTGTATATTAATGGCCTTACTCTATTTGATTTAATAATTTGCTTTGGTTTTTCTGAATGAATTATAGGTAGGCATATAAGAAATTTATACCTAATTTGATACTTGGACATGCATATTTCATTTACTATCCTAATTAAAGACAACACACCAGAAATCTGACAGTTTGTATCATGGGACTCAGAGTCAACCAGAAAGGCTCACACTAACAGCAGCCTAGTAAAGAGGGGCAGGATGGGTTTTAGAAACAGTGCCACCAGCGGGCCACCTGGGTGGCTCAGTTGGTTAAGCATCCGTCTCTTGATTGCAGCTCATGTCATGATCTCATGGTTGCTGGGATCAAGCATGCTTAAGATTCTCTCTCTCCCTCTCCCTCTCCCCCCACCCCAAAATAAAAAAATATATAAAAAAATAATAAAAATAGAAACAGTGCCATCAGAAGTAGTAGAACAGTTTCCTCTTGAAGTTACATGGAGAAATAATAATAATAATAATAATAATAATAATAATAGAAGATCCCCTTCTCTGCCAACCTTGGAAGACAAACAAGGCCTAAGTGTCTACAGGAATGCCAGCTACCAGTCACCCTGCGGGCAGGGGACGGGAACATTAAAGCCTCACTTATGAGGAAAATAAAGAGGGATTCGGCTTCAACCTCTACCAACCTTGTCAGCATCTCTAGACTTTTCCAGAGAACGAATTACTTTTTCGGTAGCATATAAACTTTCTTCCAGTTTCTGTACTTTTGCCATCTATGGGGAAAAATAACTATTTTTAGAAAAAGAATTAAATTCCAAAGCCAACCACATACACATATAGGGGGGGAAAAAAAAGAAGTTGAAATCTCCTTTTCATATTGTATGGTGCTCATCAGGTAACACTTGAAAAGGAGAAGCTGGGTTAAAAGGCATTGATTCTGTGGGTTTCCACCGGGGGGCCACCAACAAAGTATGATTATAGCCTTCCAAGGAGTTAGAAAAACAAGAGTTCAAAAATAATACAACCAACCAAAAAGCTCATCTATTTTTACTACCTATTTTCGACACCTGAGAGCTGAAACCTTGTTCATAATGCACCTCTCCAGACACCGGACTGGGAGTTACAGACCTCAAAGGCTAGAATTAAGAGCACAGATCACTCACCTGCTGCTCGCATTTGGCTATCTCTTTCTGTTTCTCCTGGTGCACAACCTCAAGAACTTCTAATATTTCTCTGAAAGAAAAGAATGATCTTTTTTACTCATGACTTCATCCAATGGAAACAGGAAGCGGGTGCATTTGTACAGAAGAGATTCTGTGAACGGCAACGGAACTTTGTTTGGCACACGCTTGGCATCAGGCATTGTGTTCCAGCAGGAGTCAAGATCTGAACCCATTTCTTCAACAAACCAAAGAGAACCTATTTTGTGCTACGGGTTTCTCTTTCTTTGGAGCACTCAGGACTTGCTGACATAAGCATGTGTTTATTACCTATCTCTCTGTGCTAGAATGTGAAACTCACGGGGATGGGGATATTTTGTTCACTGTCTTACCTCTAAATAAATGTTCTGGCACTTACCAGAATAGTGCCGGGCTTGTTGGATATCACCTAGTGTTTGAACAACTAAATGGTTAACTGTTTCCCAGCTAAGATGTATGCCCACCAGATGTAGTTACCTCCGTATCCCCAGGCCTAGAAGAGAAGCCGAGTCATACTAAAAACTCTACAGGTATCTGCTGAATAAACAAATACTTCCTCTTGCTACAGTAATGATCATCCTGCTGGCTGAGGCCAAGAGACTGACAGAGATCACCAAGGAAAAGAACTTGAAGAGACAGGCAAGAAGGACAATGGCATTCCATATTAAAGGACCAAGAGAAAAACAGAGCAGCCAGAAAAAGAATAGTAGAGACAGAAATAAAAATCAGTCCCCACCTTCCAGTTATAAAAATACCGAGATTTATTTATAGAAGGACCAGAGTTCTGATCACCATCAACTGCTATTCATTTCAAAAGTAGCGTAGCTACTTCCTGAATGCTTTTGAAAAATTAAGTTTCTCTACATAGCCTCTTATACAAAAGAATCGGATATTCATTTTGGAATGTTTTAAAAAAATAACCTTACAGGGCATCAGCAATAAAAAAAACCCCAAACAACTCAAGATAAAGAATGTGATAGTAAATGATACTCTAGTCAACTAATGGAAAAGATAAATAGCACTCACTTAGAACTGTTTTCTTTATCTTCTTCAAATTGTAATAATAATTTGTTATTGCGTTCTTTTTCTGCCTCAAAAAGCTCCACCAAATTCTAAAAGACAATGTCATATTAGATTTTAAGAAATTGTTACTAGCAATGCACAGTCAACAAACACATCAAGTACCTTCTATGTTGGCAGGCACGAGGGGCCAGTACAGAAGTTAGGAAGAGGTCAATAAACAGGCCTTGCCCTGTGCTCCAGGGAACAATCACACATTCAGGACAAATTCATCAATAACCAATACCTTTCTTAACTTACATTCAGATCAGATTTCAGAGTTTCATTTTCATTTTTGCAGTTTTGGAGGTTTTTTGAAAGTTGGTCAATTTCAAACTTCATTACTTCTTGTAAGTTGTCATAGGAATCCTGTAGGCAGGCTTTGCTCTCAAGAAGCTTTTCCTTTTCTAATCTTTATCAGGAAAACATTTTTACAATGGTCAATATAAACATCAAATGTAGTTCTGCGAGTTCAATTACCGGCAGTTCCACTGCTCCTGTCTACAGACCGTGCCCAACTTACAGAAGCCTTGACTGACGTGACCGTGTGTGGGATGCCCACGATGCACAAACATGTAACACACAATGGACCACAGAGCAGTGTGACGGGGCCGGAGGAGACAGGGTGGGCATGTTAGCTTGAGCCATATACCTCCTCATTCTGCCTCCCATGGTCTCAACCAGACATGCTTAACTCGTGGGCAATTTTGAGTCATGGATTCATTTTAGGGAGTTCCAGACCTAACCCTTCCTTACGTAAGCTAGGAAATGGCCGTTCACTTAGTTCTGTTGACACCTCACCTCTATTCATTCATCACATATCCTCTCAATTCTAGGAAGATTCTAAGATGGCAAATGTGGCTTTGGTTTGAGCAAGAGAGCAACTCCCCCAGAAAGAACCATTTCTTAATTCACGTGATTATTGTTTCCCGCTTCTTAGGTTCTCATCCTCTCGTTCTGCGCTGCACCTGCTGTGACAGGCCCAAACATCCAGGGCTCGGCCAAGAACTAGTGAACAATGAACCTGACTCTGCACCATCCAAAAGAGATGTCCCAGCTTGTAAACTGATTAGGCAGGGATTCATCTGCTTTACTTGCTGAAAGCAGAGCAGAAGTGGCACATTACAAAGTGGTACGGTCTGGGTGGCTCAGTCGGTTAAGCGTCCGACTCTTGATTTCGGCTCAGGTCATGGTCGGTTTGTGGGTTTGAACCCTGCATTGGGCTCTGTGCTGAGAGCGTGGAGCCTGCTTGGGATTCGCTCTCCCTCTCTGCCCTTCCCCTGCTCATGTGTGCTCTCTCTCAAAACAAATAAACTTACAAAAAACCCAAAAAACAAAACCAAAGTGGTATAAATCAATTGCTAAAGAGAGGCATACAGACAACAGACCAGAGGAGAGATGTGTGTATTTATGATACAAACTGTGTATAGAAAGCAGCCAAATGATTCAAGGAACACACAGCGGTATTGGGCTATTTCACGCAGGGGCCTTCTCACCACCTGTGGGGACATGGAGTATAAGCAGCCCAAAGAGTGATACACTCGGTTTGAGCAAGAGAGTTAAACCTGAGACACTGAGAAAAATTATATCAAATTTAAAAAGCAAAGAAGTACTTGCTATTTTTAAGACAGAATTTAAGTACATAGTCAAATATAGTGGATTCTTAATATTTTAGATCTGGTTCAAATGACTTGTAAACATGAGGAAATTAAAATCCAACGAGATAAGTGGAGTGACCTTTCCAAAAAACTCACACAAAGTTCATTTATGACACAGCCAAGATCAGGGTCAGTGATTCAGATGTTAAAAACAAATACCTGGTGGGGCGCCTGGGTGGCTCAGTCGGTTAAGCGTCCGACTTTGGCTCAGGTCATGATCTCACGGTTCATGGGTTCAAGCCCCGCATCGGGCTCTGTGCTGATGGCTCAGAGCCTGCAGCCTGCTTCGGATTCTGTGTCTCCTTCTCTCTCTGTTCCTCCCCTGCTCATGCTCGCTCTCTCGCTCTCTCTCTCTCTCTCAAAAATAAATAAAGATTAAAAAAAAACAACAAAAAAAACCCCCACAAATGCCTGATAAGAAAAAAACAACAGTGCATCAGGGATGACAAATGGCAACTCAGTGCTGGGGAAACAGGGGCAGTGGAGGCTGACAGCCCCCCACCAACTCACGGGAAAGGAGTCATTCGGGGGGCAGGGATGGGATTTCAGGGGATGCTGAAAGATGGATTTTTATAAGAAAGCTCTCAATCTTAAGAATGCAATGCGAAACTTTTTTTTTAAATGTTTATTTTTGAGAGAGAGAGAGAGAGACAGACAGACAGACAGACAGAGGCAGGCAGACAGAGAGGGAAACACAGAATCCGAAGCAGGCTCCAGGCTCCAAGGTGTCAGCACAGAGCCCAAGGCAGGGCCCGAATTCACAAACCGTGAGATCATGACCCGAGCCCAAGTCAGATGCCCAACCAACTGAACCACCGAGGCGCCCCTATGCTAAACTTTTTAAACACCACACTGGGAAGATCCAGCAAAAACATGTTTATGGATGAATCCGGTCTGCAGATCTCAAATTTTCTTCCTCTATTTTAATTCCTCGTGCAGAAAACACATAAAAACTGCAGATTTAAACCTTTGCAACGTGTATCATGCTCACAGCATCACGTGCCAAATGTCCATTATTAAATGCCACGGACCCATACGATGGCAACCAAAACACAAAATGATTTTATAAAAGGTTGAAATTGGCAAGGAAAAGAGCAGTAAAAGCAAACCCCTTACATCTGTCATTCCTTTATTTCAAGATTACCAGCACTGACTCCTGCCAGCCTCTGACAAGTTACTGTGGACAACAGTGACAACTACTGATTTGTTCTACCTTGTACTGTCCCTTCTTCTAATAAGAGCATACCTCTCCCTCTGGAAAAGGTGCATCACCTATGTTGGGCCTATATCACCTCAAACCCCTGGGAAGTGACTGGTCCGCAGGTAAGCAGAGGACTCCAGCAAAACCAATTCAGATTTTCCCTGGGATTGATACATGCCTTCTGGGACAGAGGGTTTCATCACAGGGGTCATTATGCTAAGAGAATATGCAGCGGTCTGAGGCGATCTGTTCCCCGTCACAGAGAGGAAGGCTCTCAATAGTAGGACTGAGTAAGGGCAACATAATGAGGGAAGCAGAGCAGGAACTGAGAGAGACAGAGACAGAGAGACAGAGACAGAGAGAAATGTGCACTGACAGTATCTTTTGAGACTCGGTCTAGTTTGCCCCTGAAACCAAAATCACCTCTAGGCCTCCCCGTTATTGTGAGCCAGTAATTTACCTTTTTGTTTAACTAGTTTGAGTTGGGTTTATAGCACTTGCACGGCGAGCAGTCCTGGACTGCAGGCCCCAACCAGGCAACTGGACAGCATAACAGAACAACTCTACCTGACGCTATCCAGCTGGAGCTGTGTGTGCGCGTGTCGATCAGAGAGGCTACTCAGCTCTTTCTCCTGACTCTCTCTGAACGAACTATACTCCAGCCTCACGGAAGACAGCTCCTTGTCTGCAGAGTGAAGAACTACTCGCAGGTCATGCACCTCACTTTTCAAAACTAAAAAACAAAACAAAATACATTCTCAACAGGTTTCTTTACACACACACACACACATTTTTTTTTTAACAAAGTAGACAAAGAGGTTGGATGGATATTTTCACACAAACAGCAAAAACAAGTTGGAGAGACCAATCTTAAGATGTTGAACAACCAAGTGGTAGGTACCTAGGAGCACAGAGATTTCTATTTTATTCCTCCTCGTTTATGATTTTTGGTATATTTCTACAAAAAAAGTAAAGGGTTAACATCTGTCCCTGATCTGCAGGTCACTTGACTGTTCCACTTTCTCCTGA
This sequence comes from Prionailurus viverrinus, assembly GCF_022837055.1. Lineage (NCBI taxonomy): Eukaryota > Metazoa > Chordata > Mammalia > Carnivora > Felidae > Prionailurus > Prionailurus viverrinus. The sequence goes on along the minus strand of NC_062562.1, from coordinate 14,133,300 downwards.
GCCATGTGTATGGCAACTTTTAATATAAGGGAGAAAAAAATCAACAGATTTAACATATTTTAAGTGACCTAATCTTACTTATTGAAAACCCTTTGGTGATACACCAGAACATTCCAAAATGGGTTAAACACTGCTGGTCTTCTAAGAAAACTCCAATTGGAGGTGACATCAAGTAACTCTTTAGATCAAAGAAAACATAATGGCCGCCTTTTGTTTTAGCTTTATTACAAACTGCTGCAAACACTTTGATGAAAGGAGAAATAAGCTGCAAAAAACTGGGAATCAAATGATACTCCCACCTCTATGGACATATACAAATACATAGTTATTCTTTATTTTCTCACTGTCAAAATATTATTCATCTTATGATTTCAAGACACTTCATTTTCAAAGCAGTATTAAAAGGTTCAGCAACCAGTTCAATCACTTGTTTATGACCAGTCTTGAAGGAAAGCACCCTTTCTGATATGAGATTATTACTTACCACTGCCTTGCAGACCCAAGTCTGGTCATCTAATTAAAAACAAAACAAAACAACCAAAAACATAGGGGCAAGATTTACTCATAGAGGTCAAGAGATACTGAGTCACGGTATTCAGATTACAAAGCTCCCAGCCGTTCGAACTTACACTCATTCTTAGTTTGAGCGTCCCGAAGCTGCTTTTCAAGGACATTCAGTTGTGAGAGATGCTCTTGCTGCTGTCTGGTCCAATCAGTTCTTTCTGACGAGAAAAGCTTTGAGAAAAAGATAAATTTATTAGAAAAAGGTATACTGGCATGCTAAGATACTCTCCAAATCATTACCTTGTTTCTGTTTTTAAAATCTAGCTTCAGGTGTCTGACAGAAGAAAGTCGGCTGTTCCCACGAACTACAGTGAGGAAGACCAACAAAGAGGCAGGGCCACTGCAAGCACCTGGGCCATCTACCCTGCCTTGTTCCGAACCGAGAGCAAGGGCCCTATCTACACTGTCCACTAAGTGAGCTAGAATTCAGCCTAGGCGGTGTGTGTCATTATCAGAGCAGTGTGTGAAGTAACACAATAAAGAATACAACCCAAATGAGCCTTGACAAAGGCTTTGCAAAGTCCTGTTCTTCTTGTAACACTCTTCCTTTGAGGATCTGTTTCATACATCTTCTGAGGCCCTGCTCTTGGGTCTCACCTCCCGCGTTTGTACAGAATGATGTTCCAGTTTGTCAATGTGCTGCTGAAGCTTCAGGTTTTTATGCTCTTCCTCATCCAACTTGACTTGAAGGGCACTCATTTGTTCCTGCAACACAAAAACTTGAGTTGTCAAAAATTCTTTTCAGTGGAAATCGCAAACATTCCACTAAATAAAATAAAATAGAATAAAATTCAAAACCTCACATAGACAAAGGTATCAAAGGCCAGTTTGGAGCCAGAAAACAATTTCCAAAGACTACACTAATGACTTCTCATGTTTCAGAATTACACTTGTGGTCCATCAAAGCGGATAATTTGAAACACAAAGGGGAAAAATGATTCAATGGAATCAATCATAGAGCATCTTGAGACTTCTAAGAAGCTTTCCCAAGGCTGCATGGAGTGACTTTACAAGAATGGCCTCCATGCCTTGGAAAGGGCGAACTTTTGGAATTTGAGGGTAGTCTGGCTCACTCTAAGTATTGTCAAACAGCAGAAAAACTTTCTGAAAAAATAAATCACCAGAATTCTGAGATAAACACACTTCACACGTTCTTTCAAATACATCAAAAACTGTCTGCAATTTGATGTATAAGAAGATTCTTTCAATTATTTTAATTTTCTTTGCAGATACAGTACTGTGCTATATAAACCCGTTCTGGAACTTGAAGCTGGGGACAAGACTGGTCTCTTCATATAGGAGAGAGCCAAAACCTGAGGAGACTAGAGAGTGGGACTTGCTAAATACCGCAGAGCAAACAAAAAGAACGAGCAAAAGCTGGCTGATTTCTGCTTTCACACACCCGTGTTTAACAAGATACAATTTTAATACCACACAGATTTGAACACTACATATTAGAGTTGACATGATACAGGGAGTTTCTCAATGAATGTCTAGTTACTTGCTTTTTCTAAAACTAACCATTACCTGCACCATCCTAAGCTCTTCAGAAATGGCCTCAAAAGCCTGTTCATTCATCTCAGGTGGAACTGGCTCATTCAAGATATTATCATCTAATGTGCTGGGATTCTGAGCATGCACAGGGCCAGAGCTCCCTGCTTCGGGGCTTAGTTTTGGTACTGGTCGAGACCAAAGTTGATAAGCCTTGGTTGGTGTAGTTATAATCTGCGGCAAAAAGTGATTATGGACAACATTAGCACTCGTGAACAACACAGCCATAGCACTGAGTAATAACCATGTGAACAGAAAGGATAAAATTGAAATTCTAATCATCAAAAGAAGAGTATCCTTGAGAGGCAGCAGAGAAATGCCCAAGTAGAAACAAATCTATCAATTCAATGCGGTCTCAAGGAAAATTCTCTTAAGATTTTTAAAACTGAAACTAGATCAGCCAATTCCAAACTTCATACAAAGAGTAATTGTACAAGAAGAGACAAGTCAAAGGAGAACAAATTGGAAAGATTTCCCTGGCCTACATCAAATACACAGAAAAAGAGTGACTTATGTTGAAAGTTCAAATTAGTGAGAAAAACAAGGACTATTAAAAGTTAAATCCCTGGTGCCCCTGGGTGGCTCAGTCTGTTGGGCATCCGACTTCGGCTCAGGTCATGATCTCAAGGTTCGTGGGTTTGGGCCCCGCGTTGGGCTCTGTGCTTCGGATTCTGTTTCCCTCTCTTGGCCCCTCCCCGGCTCACTCTCTGTCTCTGTCTCTGTCCCTCTCGGTCTCTCTCTCTCTCTCTCTTTCAAAAATGAACATTAAAAAAAAAAAAAAGTCAAATCCCTAAGTCACACCATTCAAAAATAAAATAGCAGATGCATTAAACATCTCAGTGTAAAAATAAAATTATACTGATGATCTTGAGACTGTCTGGGCCTTTAAAAATACATAATAGAGGCTCTTTGCTCCTCCCCGTTGGACAGACAGCCTCATCTTCCGCTGTAGCCAGCCATGTCCCCGAGATACCATGGTGAAGGTCAGGGTAACCGGATTCAGCCAAATTAGGCACTTGGTCATCAGCGATGCTTTTAACTCCTGGCTAAGTGGATATTGTTACCATTAATGATCCCTTCATTGACCTTAATTACATGGTCTACATGTTCTAGTACGATTCCAACCAAGGCAAACTCCACAGTACAGTCAAGGCTGAGAACTGCAAACCTGTCATCAATGGAGAGCCCATCTCCATCTTCCAGAAGCCAGATCCCACCAACATCAAATGGGACGATGCCGGTGCTGAATAAATATATTGTGGAGTCTGCTGGGGTCTTCATCACCATAGAGAAGGCTGGGGCTCATGTGAAGAGTGGGGCCAAGAGGGTCATCACCTCAGCCCTTTCTGCTGATGCCCCCATATTTGTGATGGGCGTGAACCCTGAGAATTATGAGAGCTCCCTCAAGATTGTCAGCAATGCCTCCTGTACCGCCAACAGCTTGGCCCCTCTGGCCAAGGTCATCCATGAAAACTTTGGCATCATGGAGGGACTCATGACCACAGTCCATGCATCACTGCCACCCAGAACATCAGCCCTGCTTCTACTGGTGCTGCCAAGGCTGCAAGCAAGGCCATCCCTGAGCTGAACAGGAAGCTCACTGGCATGGCTCTCCATGTTTCCACTCCTAATGTGTCAGATCCATGGATCTGACCTGCTGCCTGGAGAAAGCTGCCAAATACGATGACGTCAAGAAGGTGGTGAAGCAGACATCGGAGGGCCCCCTCAAGGGCATCCTGGGCTACAGGGAGGACCAGGTTTGTCCTCAACTTTAACAGTGACAACCACTCTTCCATCTTTGATGCTGGGGCTGGCATTGCCTCAATGACCATTCTGTTAAGCTCATTTCCTGGTATGACAATGAACTTTGCTACAGCAACCGGGTGGTAGACCTCATGGTCCACATGGCATTCAAGGAGTAAACATCTCCTGGACCACCAGCCCTGGAGAGAGCAAGGGGAAGACAGAGGCCCTCAGCTTCTCAGGAGTCCTTTCCCCAACTCATCCCCAACACACTGAGAATCTCCTGACCTCTACACAGTTTCCATCCCAGACCCCCTGAAAAAGGAGAGGGGCTTGGGGAGCCCTACCTTCTCACATACCATCAATCAAGTATACTGTACCCCGAAAAAAAATACGTAAGTCACAAATACGAAAGATGAATAAACCTGGCTATATCAAAATTGAAAAAGTTCTTTCTAACAGAATCACATACAAAAAGACAAACAACCTGATGGCGAATACACTGGCAGTAGTACGTACGACACACAAAAGAGTAACACGTTAAAAACTACAAATCAGAAGGTAAAACAACTAATAAGAAAACAGACTTATTTTTCTTTTTCCTCCATGAAAAAGGACAGCGATCATAGATATGAGACTTTAACAGAAGTAAAAGAAATGAGAATTAAAACCTTCACAAGATAACATCCCTCACCCATCAGACTGTTAAAGAGTCACACAATGCCAGTTCCAGGGGCTGGCGCTGGGCAGTGAGGGCTCCCAGACCTCCTGGGAGAGCACATGGTGCAGACACCCAGTGGTCACTTGAATGGGAATGACCCCACTCCTGAGACATCAGAAGACGACCACTCCGTCCACAGACTCCACCCCCAAAGAACACCTACCCTGGCAAACACCTAAACAAGCCATGGGTTGTCCAAAACATGGCAGCCTAGATGTAAAATGAGGTAGAGCTCTACGTACTAGTTAATGTGGAATGACCCCAGCATAACCCAGAGTTAACAAAGGTCCACTGAAGAATAACATACATAGGATGATTCCATTAAATTTTAAAAACAAAGCACAACAAAAAAAACAACGTATGAAATAACCTGGCGTATTTTCCCAGTCCATGCATATTTACCATAGAAAATTGCCAAGTAAAAAGATTCCTAAACTGATAACAAATGACTCTCAGGGATGGGGGATAAAGGACTGGAATAGAACCCGACTGGCAATAGTGCTGAAAAAGAACTTGAACCGAAACTTACAGATGTATGTATATGTTTCTTCTAAACAAGAAGAACGTATTCATAAAGTACTCATATAGTTGAAAATGAACAACAACGAAAGCTCTGAAGGGCTGGGCTACTCTTGGCAAAACGTCATCACTTTAGTCTTATGTGCGGAGCTATAAATGGAGGAAGTAGGACTAGCCTGCCATGCATGGTGCTTCAAGCTCTAGAATTCTACCAAGGCAGAGGGCTACAAACACAGGATTATAAAACATTTGGCAATGTTGTACAAGTACTTTTTAATGTTTATTTATTTATTTGATAGAGTGGGGGATGGGGAGAGAGAGAGAGGGATGGAGAATCCCAAGTAGGTTCCATAATGTCAGTGCAGAGCCCAACTCAGGGCTTAATCCCATCAACCTGAGCCGAAATCAAGAGTCAGACACTTAACTGACTGAGCCACCCAGGCACCCCAGGAATTTTTTTTTTTCTTAGTTTATTTTGAGAGAAAAAGAGAGAGTGTGTGCAAGCAGGGGAGGGGCAGAAAGAGAGAGAGAATCCCAAGCAGACTCCACACTGTCAGTGTAGAGCCCGATGTGAGGACTGAACCCACAAACTGTGAGATCATGACCTGAGCCATAACCAAGAGTCAGATGCTTAACCCAATGAGCCACCCAGGAGCCCCTCTGCAAATATTTTAAAATAATCTCCTACACAGAATTTAAAGGCCATCATTTTTAAAGACCAAAGAAAAACATTCTACCTTTATTTTTTAAAATAGCATTTTCGAGGTTAAATAAATCATGATACATCCATAGAACAGATTTATGTGCAGCTGTCAAAAAACAAAACAAAACAAAACAAAACAAAACATAGAGAAAGTTCTTTTTAGTCATGGGACACACTCTAAGGAAAATCCAAAAAAAACCTGATGTAGAATGATATGTATAATATGTTACCATTTGTGTAAAATAAGAAAAGAGGAATAAGCAAGTGGGACATCAAAGTAAAAGGCTTTTGCACAGCAAAGGAAACCACCAACAAAACAAAAGGGCAACCTACTGAATGGCAGAAGATACTTGCAAATAACATTCAATAAAGGTTTAAGATCTAAAATATATAAAGAACTCATAAAACTCAAAACCAAAAAACCCCAAATAATCCAATTAGAAAAGGACAGAGGACCCAAATAGACATTTTTCCAAAGAAAACATCCAGATGGGCAGCATGCACATGAAAAAATGCTCAACATCACTCATCATCAGGGAAATACAGATCAAAACCACCATGAGCAATCAACACCTCACACCTGTCAGGATGGCTAGTATTAAAAGGACAAGAGAAAGGAAGTCCTCCTGCACTGTTGGTGGGAATGTAAATTGTGCAGCCACTGTGAAAAACAGTAGGGAGGTTTCTCAAAAAGTTAAAATAGAACTACAATAGGTCCAGCAAAATTCTACTGCTGGGTATTTATTTACCAAAACAAAATGGAAACACTAATTTGAAAAAAATATATGCACCCCTATGTTTTTTTGCAGCATTATTTCCAATAACCAAGACATACAAGCAACCCAAGTGTCCATCAATAGATAAATGGATAAAGATGTCACACACACACACACACACACACACACACACACACACACGCGAATATTACTCAGCCATAAAAAAGACTGAGATCTTGCCATTGGTGACAACATGGATGGACATAGAGGGTATCATGCTAAGTGAAATAAGTCAGAAAAAGACAAATACTATATGATTTCACTTAAATATGGAATCTAAAACAACAAAACAAGGGGTGCCTGCATGGCTCAGTCAGTAGACTGTGAGACTCTTGATCTCAGGGTTGTGGGTTCAAGTCCCACAGTGGGTGTGGAGATTACTCAAAAATAAACATTAAAAAAATTTTTTTATAAATCTTTTTTTAATGTTTATTTTTGAGAGACACAAACACACAGCATGAGTTGGGGAGGGATAGAGAGAGAGGGAGACACAGAATCCGAAGCAGACTCCAGGCTCTGAACTGTCAGCACAGAGATGTTTCGAACTCATGAGACATGAGATCATGACCTGAGCCGAAGTCAGACGCTTAACTGACTGGGCCACCCAGGGGCCCCTATTAAAAATTAATTAATTAATTAAATACAAAACAAAACAAACCAGAAATAGACTCATGGTGGTTGCCAGAGGAGAAGGGGTTGGGGAAGATAGGTGAGATGGCCTAAGGGGATTAAGAGTTACAAGCTCCCAGTTATAAAATAAATAAGCAAAAGGGATGTAATGTACAGCATAGGGATTACAGTCAATCATATTGTAACTAACTCTGTATGGTGACAGATGGGGACTATACTTACTGGGTAAGCACTGCACAACGTATAGAATGGTCACATCACTATGTTGTACATCTGAAGCTACAACAATGATATTGTATGTAAACTAGAATTCAATTAAAATTGAAAAAAAGAAAAAATTAAAAATTAAAGGATGGAAACCAAAACCAAGACTGAGTAACAGTGACTACTTCCAAAAAGGGCCTTGGATGGTCGGCAGGAAGGACAGCAGGGAGAGACTTGTCACCATATATTCTTTGTACCTTTAACAATTCCAGTCATGTGAATTGCCTATTCAAATGAATGAATAAAATTTCTTTTAAAAGAAGTCTCCTATTAAGCGACACCAAAAATATCCCTTGTAAAATAACCAGTAGGGATAAACATCTATTTTTAAGATGTATAAGAAACATTTTTTTAGCCTGCAGAGAATTTGGTCCAAAAGCTCAATCACTGGCATCAGCATCATCACCTCTTTAATCTTTTGCTTCTCCTCCTCTCCGCATTCTTAGATGTTCATTTTTTTTTCTTTTACGAAGGCTATGGCTGTTTAGGGAAAGAAGCCCTCCTAGTATCATCAGTGTTACCTGGATCCTTCAGGGGTCTTTGTCTTTAAAATGTCTATTCTTCTACAACAGCTGTGGGTACACAGTACATTATAGCAACAGCTGCCGAGATCCACCAGGCGCCAGGCACTCTACTATCCCATTTGACGTTCTAAAAAACCTACAGTCAAATTAGTCTCACCCTTAATTTGGAGATCATAAATATGAGGCTTGGACATTAGGAAACCCTGGGGCGCCTGGGTGGCTCAGTTGGTTGAGCATCTGACGTCGGCTCAGTTCATGATCTCATGTCTCATGAGTTCGAGACATCTCTGTGCTGATAGCTCAGATCCTGCTTCGGATTCTGTGTCTCCCTCTCTCTCTGCCCTCCGTCAACTTGTGCTCTCTCTCTGTCTCTCAAAATATAAATAAACATTAAAAGAAATATTTTTTTAAAGAAGTTAGGAAATCCTGCCTAAGTTTAGTGACAGATGAAAATTTGAACCCAGGTCTGATTTCAAATGCCACATTCTTTCCCACCCCACCCCACCCCTGGAGCCAGACATCAGAACACTAGGACCAGAGTCACCCTGGAGTTAACCGTCTGCAAGAGATTCTATCGTATCTGGCAACCATCAGTGCAGATTCTCTCCACTGTTAACAAAATGAGATCAAACTGACTTAGGATCGAAGAAGTGCTTCAGATCGCCTACCTTAAGCGTTTCGGCATGAATTTTATTCAGCTGAGAAACTTCTTGTCGCTTGCAGGCTTTTGTTGCTTCCAAAAGGTTTTCAAGATTAAGGTTTGCTTTTTGCAAAGACTGAAGCTCTGACTCCAATTCTAGCTGCTTTTTCCTAAGAGATATTTAAAAGTCAAGTATTTTAGGTAATAAGTAATGTCATACATTTGTAAAACACTTTACACTTTAAAAAAAAAATTTTTTGGGGGGGCGCCTGGGTGGCGCAGTCGGTTAAGCGTCCGACTTCAGCCAGGTCAGGATCTCGCGGTCCATGAGTTCGAGCCCCGCGTCAGGCTCTGGGCTGATGGCTCGGAGCCTGGAGCCTGTTTCCGATTCTGTGTCTCCCTCTCTCTCTGCCCCTCCCCCATTCATGCTCTGTCTCTCTCTGTCCCAAAATTAAAAAAAAAAAAAAAAAAAAAGTTGAAAAAATTTAAAAAAAAATTTTTTTATCTTTATTTTTGAGAGAGAGACAGACAGACACACGGAAAGAAAGAGTGAGAGTGGGGGAGGAACAGAGAGGGAGACACAGAATCTGAAGCAGGCTCCAGGCTCTGAGCTGCCAGCACAGAGTCCGACACAGGGCTTGAACTCACGTTCGTGAGACCATGACCTGAGCCGAAGTCGGACCCTCAATCGACTGAGCCACCCAGGCGCCCGAACACTTTACACTTTATACTCTCACATAACTTGATAGTTTTCTAACTCAGAGATATTCTCAGATTATTACCTTCATTTTCCAGTTGGGGAAAATACAGCATATGAGAATTAACTACAGTGTAAAGTATTTAACTAGTAAATGGTCGAGTTCCAATTCAAAAGCCCAAGTAGTCCATGACGATAGCACACATGATATATTATTTTTAAAATGAACGCTTCTTTTTTTTTGGACAGGATTAATCTTAGTTATAATATGAATGTGGTTCATCTTCGTTTTCTTTTACACAAAGAGCATAAAGAATATTAACAAACCTATAATTTCTAAAAATCCTGACTTCATTCATAAAAACACTGATTTAAATTTGGTAACCAGATACAGGTGTATCAGTGAAAACATCCGTATCATTTAGTTCATTAAATATATTAAAAGAGGGGTGCCTGGGTGGCGCAGTCGGTTAAGCCTCCGACTTCAGCCAGGTCACGATCTCGCAGTCCGTGAGTTCGAGCCCCGCGTCAGGCTCTGGGCAGATGGCTCGGAGCCTGGAGCCTGTTTCCGATTCTGTGTCTCCCTCTCTCTCTGCCCCTCCCCCGTTCATGCTCTGTCTCTCTCTGTCCCAAAAATAAATAAACGTTGAAAAAAAAAATTAAAAAAAAAAAAATATATATATATATATTAAAAGAGCTTTTTCTTCATGCCACAGGTTAGTTGCTAAATGCGAATTCATATTTAAAGTAAAATGCTCAGGGGCGCCTGGGTGGCGCAGTCGGTTAAGCGTCCGACTTCAGCCAGGTCACGATCTCGCGGTCCGGGAGTTCGAGCCCCGCGTCAGGCTCTGGGCTGATGGCTCGGAGCCTGGAGCCTGTTTCCGATTCTGTGTCTCCCTCTCTCTCTGCCCCTCCCCCATTCATGCTCTGTCTCTCTCTGTCCCAAAAATAAATAAATGTTGAAAAAAATATATATAAAAAAAAAATAAAGTAAAATGCTCAAATTATCAATATTAAACACGAAAACAACTCAACACTAAAAGATACTGAAATAGGTAAGCACGAATGGGTATTTACACCTTACCTCATTAGTTCTTTGAATTCTTCATATTCTTGCTTTGAATTATTCAGCTCTGCCTGAATTTGCAGGAGTTGTGTTTTCAACTTCTCAGTGTTCACTAAAGAACATGGCTCCTTTGGTGCTTTAGGAGAAAATCCCGGTTGACCTGGTAATAAGGAAACAACTCAGTCTTTGAAAGACAAGAATAACAGAGCACATTTTTTTTAAGTTCTCGGCCAGGTATTAATTTTGAAGCAAAGAAGGAAAAATGAGAGATGGGTTGGAAGGTGGACCCCGAAAAACAAGAGCCTGTATGTAGCTCAGCAAGAGACAAAGACACCACACACGGTGTCAGAGAGTACTGGTTTTTGAGAGGTTGAGAAGCCGCAGGATGTAGGGGTGTATTTAAGGCAACACGTTTTCCCTCAGGGGAAAGAGCAAGCCATGAAGTACAACACACACACCGCGGGATGGTGAACCATCAACGGGCGAATACTGCAGAAATTCATGCCAAAGGCTAATGTCACCAGTCAATAAATTATTCAGAAAAGGAACCAAATAGCAAAGGCAGCAAGTTGAAAGAGCTTGGTACCATCTAACAGGTGGAAAATATTTTCAGGGATTGTTTAGAAGACTAATTATGTTGAAGAGAGTTCCAATGAGTTCCACCGAGGGAAAGCTTCATGTAAAAGTTATTTAGAGAATGATTCTTGTTTGGAAGATGGTGGGATCCAGAAATGACCATTAGTATCTTTCAAAGGTATATAAGTCAAGGAATTATTTGAGGCCAAAATGGCGAAAAAACTAGAGAGCATTATAGGGAAAAATAGCTGAAATAAAGAACAAAAACTGTGACCTTAACTTCACATCTAAAATCAGCCTCTCTACAAACCAAATACTGTGAATTTTATTCTTTTATTGAGTCATAACAGAATGGAAGAAGGCTTGCAAAATGAAAATTTAAAAAGGGCACAGGGGTGCCTGGGTGGCTCAGTGCTGACAGCTGAGAGCCTGCAGCCTACTTCAGATTCTGTCTCTCCCTCTCTCTTGGCCCCTCCCCCACTCACGTTGTGTCTCTCTCAAAAATAAAAAATAAACATTAAAAAAAAATTGGGGGGGATGCGCCTGGATGGCTCAGTCAGTTGAGCGTCCGACCTCGGCTCAGGTCATGATCTCACCATCTGTGAGTTTGAGCCCCATGTCAGGCTCTGTGCTGACAGCTCAGAACATGGAGCCTGCTTTGGATTCTGTGTCTCCCTCTCTCTCTGCCCCTTCCCAGCTCATTCTCTGTCTCTCTCTGTCTCAAAAATAAATAAACGTTAAAAAAAAAAAATTTTTTTTTAATAAATGAACAGGCTTCGTCATGAGTGCTGGTAACATTAGGGTTTTCTTAATTGCAACCTGGAATGACACAAAGGCTGCCACCGAATATGAGAAGAGCCCACAAAAATATTCACTCTAAGAATGGGGCAAATGCACTGGGGTACCTGGGTGGCTCAGTTGGTTAAGCGGCTGACTCCTGATTTCAACTCAGGTCATGATCTCACAGTTTGTAAGTTTGAGATATGCATCGAGCTGTGCGCCAGCAACACGGGAGACTGCTCAGGATTCTCTATCTCCCCCTCTCTCTGCCCCTCCTGTTTGCGTGCCCTCTCTCTCCAAATAAATAAAACTTAAAAAAAAAAAAAGTGGGGCAAACACAGACTTTGTTGCCAAATCCCACTAACTGAGCCACTTTTCACAGAATACAAATAGACGGGAACCGCCTAGGACTAACAGTGTATGCTGGTCAACATAACTGGCACCCATGTCTTCAGGCTGCAAGCGCCGTGCTGGGATCAGGACCCTGACCTTCCACTGCCTCTCGCGCCGCACAGACCTTAGCTGGCCAGGTAAACGTCTCTACTCAACATTCATCCGTGTTGATTAGTTAAGCACTTTTAATTTCAAATACTTCTAACACATAAGTTTCATTTAATAAAAATTGTAAGTAATATCTGAATCTTTTATCAACAAAACAGAAATAAAAACTGTCTTTATCTACGCAACAGAAATATGTTTCATTGACATGTCAGTTAGCCTACATAACTCACTACGTGTGATTTGTGAAAAAAAGCTTTAGGAAATGCCTTTTGATAACATAAAAGCGTAAGTATGTATACGCACACCAGGTCTAGAGGCTAAAATGAAGACCCTGCCTGTGAGGTAATATAAATGCCTAGGGCGCCTGGGTGGCGCAGTCGGTTAAGCCTCCGACTTCAGCCAGGTCACAATCTCGGGGTCCGTGAGTTCGAGCCCCGCGTCGGGCTCTGGGCTGATGGCTCAGAGCCTGGAGCCTGTTTCCGATTCTGTGTCTCCCTCTCTCTCTGCCCCTCCCCCGTTCATGCTCTGTCTCTCTCTGTCCCAAAAATAAAATAAACGTTGAAAAAAAAAAAACATTAAAAAAAAAAAAATGCCCTTTCAAACAGCCTCCCAGCCCCTACAAGGCATGCAGACAACCATCATTTCTTACCCTTGTCCTTTTTCTCTGGGCCAGATAGTTCGGAGAAAGCTTTTTCTAGTACTGCAATGGTCTGGGCATCCATTTCTTGGGCTCTTTTCACAGGCTCTAACAATCTCAATCTTCTGTTCTCCTCCCTGAGGGAATGGTTTTCCATAGCATACTTTGCAACCCTGGGGTGGTGCTCTATCTGTGACACAGAAGAACGACAGACTTACGTATGGACAGACATTTCTCCTTAATGGCCAGTCTTGCCGCAAAGCCATCAGGAAACGTTAGGAATGCTGCGTGCACTGGGGGCGGTGGGCCTTGGCAAGGACTGTGGACAGCAACCGGCGTGTGTGTGGTCACACTAAATATGCGCATCGCCTCCAGCGCCATTTTTCCACGCCTGGGTCGCGCTTAGAGATTTTCGTGCAGGCACGGGCTCATAAGGAGAGAAGTACAAAGGGTGCACACTGTGGCCGACTCTTCATGCAGTGGGGACTGGTGACATGAACACGGTGTAAAGAATAAGGAAAACTCTCTCTTGACAGGAACTCAATGCCCTCCAAGACACACTACAGGAAAAGAGCAGCAGTAAAACGTGTCAGGTAAGTTGCCTTTTGTGTTAAAAAGGAACAAGAGTGAAAATATCCACGTTAGTTTGAGCATGCGTTAAAAAAAAGCCTCGGAAAGATACAAAAGCCAGAAACAGATTTTCTTCGTTTTTTTAATGATGTGCCTGTAGTAACCGCCCATCCTCTCCAGGAAAAGGAAAACCGGCAACAAGAAGTCGGAAGGAACCCACTGTAAGGATAATCTGCCCATTGAGACAAGCACAGCTGCCCGCCTTGCCTGGGAGGAAGCGCTAACAGCAACTTTTCGAAGCTCCTCCCCTCCCCCATCGGCCGGCCATCTTGGAAAATGGAGGCAGGGGAGGTGCAACCACACCTCAGCTGAATTCATTCAAAACACTTTCCACTGTATTAACTTAAGCGAATTTGGCGACAGACTTATATTTGCCTCAAACCTTCTTTCTTTTTAGAAATACTACAAATGTCATGCACTCACTTGTTCCCGCAGGGTTTGGATCTCATCCCTTAATTCCGACAGCAAGCGATCCTGCTCTGCAGGCAGAAAACTTCCCCGGGATTCCTTGTGGAGCTTCTCCAGGCGCATTATTTGATCCTCTCGGAATTTCACAATCATTTTATTAGACTGAATAAATTTTTCTTTTTTGAGGGTGAGGTCTTCTAACTGGGTAACTTTTTCTACCAAAGACTTAAGAAATTCATAATTTGGTTAAACATGAAAAGTAAATCAGCCTCCCTAAATTTCCACAAACCAAGCAACAAACGCTAACTTGACACTTAATCTCAAAGGCAAAATTAGATTTTCCATAGCTTTCCTTTGTTTTATTTAATTGTGCCACTTTTTATTTCACTCAGAAAGGTACCACGTAGTGAAAGTCTAAAAAATCTGGAATCCGCTTTATACCGACTCGGTTTCCTACCTTCTTTTCCTGTTCGGATTTCTTAAAGAACAACATCGCCTCTTGGAAATACTTCATGTAATTAGTCTCATCTTTCCCTGTAATTGATCCAGTAAGAAAGAAAAGGAAACAGGAAAGAAATGTTTATCTCTCAACTTTTAGGACCAAGAATTGAGCTAAAATAGCCTCTGACTGCTCTCAATGAATCTAAAAGAATCAGACTGTCATCACCAGATCACAGATTTCATATTAACCCAATCTAATTAGCGACTCTGAAGAAAAATAAGTTTCTCTTATCCTGTTTAGTAATCATAATACACATTACATATGACAGAATCTTGAAAGTGGACCTAAATGAAATTTATTAATATCTCTTTTTAGCACTTGTAAGGGAAGAATTGTTCAAAATTATTTCTACTCCCCCTCCCCCACCACATCCCACAGAACTCCGTACACATGGTATCTGTATCTGGTTACAAAGTACAGGCATTCTTTGTTTTATTGTGCTTTGTAGATGCTGCGTGTTTTACACACTGAAGGTCTGCACAAGCCTGCACAAGCCTGCTGGCACCATTTTTCTGCCAGCAGTTGCTCACCTCGTGTCTCTGTTCACATTCTGTTAATTCTTGCAATATTTCAAAATTTTTCATTATTATTACTCTATTTGTTATGGTGATCTGTGATCAGTGATCTTTGAGGTAACTACTGTCATTATTTTGGGCACCACAAACCATGCCCATATAAGATGGCGAACTCAATCAATAAATGTGTTTTCTGACTGCTTGACTATCTGGCTCCTTCGGTCTCTTCCCATCTCCTCAGGCCTCCCTGTTCGCAGAGACACACAATATGGAAATCAGGCCCATTTAGTAACCCTACAATAGCTTCTAAGTGTTCAAGTAAAAAAAAAAAAAAAAAAAAAAAAAGTCGCATGTGTCACTTTATTTATTTTTTTTTTTAATTTTTTTTTTTCCAACGTTTATTTATTTTTGGGACAGAGAGAGACAGAGCATGAACGGGGGAAGGGCAGAGACAGAGGGAGACACAGAATCAGAAGCAGGCTCCAGGCTCTGAGCCATCAGCCCAGAGCCCGACGCGGGGCTCGAACTCACGGACCGCGAGATCGTGACCTGGCTGAAGTCGGACGCTTAACCGACTGCGCCACCCAGGCGCCCCCAGCATGTGTCACTTTAAATCAAAAGCTAGAAATGATTACACTTATTTAGGAAGGTGTGCCGGAAACCAAGACGGGCTGGCAGCTAGGCCTCTTGTACCAGTTAGCCAAGTTGTGAGTGCGAAGGGAAAGTTCTTGAAGGAAATAAAAAGTGCTCCGCCAGTGAATATATGAATGATAAGAAAGCAAAACCCCATTATTGCTGATGTGCAGAAACTTTTAATGGTCTAGACAGAAGATCAAACCAGCCATAACATTCCCTTGAGCCAAAGCCTAGTCCAGAGCGAGGCCCTAACTCTCTTCAATTCTGTCAAGGCCGAGAGAGGCGAGGAAGCTACAGAAGAAAAGTTTGAAGGTAGCAGAGGTTGGGTCATGAGGTTTAAGGAAAGAAGCCATCTCCCTAACACAAAAGTAGAAGAAGCAAGTGTTGTAGAAGCTGCAGCAAGTGGTCCAGAAGATAATGAAGGTGGTTATACCAATAACAGGTTTTCAATGTGGATGAAACCACATTGAAGAAGACGCCATCTAGGACTTTCATAGCTAGAGAGGAGAAGTCAATGCCTGGTTTAAAGCTTCAAGAGACAGGCTGACTCTCTTGTTAGGGGCCATGCAGCTGGTGACTACAAGCTGAAGCCAGTGCTCATTTATCCTTCTGAAAAATCCTAGGGCCCTTAAGAATTAGGATAAATAGGGGCACCTGGGTGCCTCAGTTAAGTGTCCAACTGTGGCTCAGGTATGATCTCCCAGTTCATGGGTCCGAGCCCTGCATCAAGCTCTGTGCTAACAGTGCAAGCCTGCTTGGGATTCTCTCTCTCTGCCCCTGTCTTACACACACTCTCTCTCTCTAAGATAAATAAATAAACTTAAAAAGAAAAAAGAGACGTTTAAAGCAGAGATAATACTTATCCTTCTCAAGCTATTCCAAGAAATAGAAAGGGAAGGAAAACTTCCAGACTCATTCTATGAAGCCAGTATTACTTTGATTCCTAAACCAGACAGAGACCCAGTAAAAAAAGAGAACTACAGGCCAATATCCCTGATGAATATGGATGCAAAAATTCTCAATAAGATACTAGCAAATCGAATTCAACGGCATATAAAAAGAATTATGCACCATGACCAAGTGGGATTCATTCCTGGGATGCAGGGCTGGTTCAACATTCGCAAATCAATCAACGTGATACATCACATTAACAAAAAAAAAGAGAAGAACCATATGATCCTGTCAATCGATGCAGAAAAGGCCTTTGACAAAATCCAGCACCCTTTCTTAATAAAAACCCTTGAGAAAGTCGGGATAGAAGGAACATACTTAAAGATCATAAAAGCCATTTATGAAAAGCCCACAGTTAACATCATCCTCAACGGGGAAAAACTGAGAGCTTTTTCCCTGAGATCAGGAACACGACAGGGATGCCCACTCTCACCGCTGTTGTTTAACATAGTGCTGGAAGTTCTAGCATCAGCAATCAGACAACAAAAGGAAATCAAAGGCATCAAAATTGGCAAAGATGAAGTCAAGCTTTCGCTTTTTGCAGATGACATGATATTATACATGGAAAATCCGATAGACTCCACCAAAAGTCTGCTAGAACTGATACATGAATTCAGCAAAGTTGCAGGATACAAAATCAATGTACAGAAATCAGTTGCATTCTTATACACTAACAATGAAGCAACAGAAAGACAAATAAAGAAACTGATCCCATTCACAATTGCACCAAGAAGCATAAAATACCTAGGAATAAACCTAACCAAAGATGTAAAAGATCTGTATGCTGAAAACTATAGAAAGCTTATGAAGGTAATTGAAGAAGATTTAAAGAAATGGAAAGACATTCCCTGCTCATGGATTGGAAGAATAAATATTGTCAAAATGTCAATACTACCCAAAGCTATCTACACATTCAATGCAATCCCAATCAAAATTGCACCAGCATTCTTCTCGAAACTAGAACAAGCAATCCTAAAATTCATATGGAACCACAAAAGGCCCCGAATAGCCAAAGTAATTCTGAAGAAGAAGACCAAAGCAGGAGGCATCACAATCCCAGACTTTAGCCTCTACTACAAAGCTGTCATCATCAAGACAGCATGGTATTGGCACAAAAACAGACACATAGACCAATGGAATAGAATAGAAACCCCAGAACTAGACCCACAAACGTATGGCCAACTCATCTTTGACAAAGCAGGAAAGAACATCCAATGGAAAAAAGACAGTCTCTTTAACAAATGGTGCTGGGAGACCTGGACAGCAACATGCAGAAGGTTGAAACTAGACCACTTTCTCACACCATTCACAAAAATAAACTCAAAATGGATAAAGGACCTCAATGTGAGACAGGAAACCATCAAAACCTTAGAGGAGAAAGCAGGAAAAGACCTCTCTGACCTCAGCCGTAGCAATCTCTTACTCGACACATCCCCAAAGGCAAGGGAATTAAAAGCAAAAGTGAATTACTGGGACCTTATGAAGATAAAAAGCTTCTGCACAGCAAAGGAAACAACCAACAAAACTAAAAGGCAACCAACGGAATGGGAAAAGATATTTGCAAATGACATATCGGACAAAGGGCTAGTATCCAAAATCTATAAAGAGCTCACCAAACTCCACACCCGAGAAACAAATAACCCAGGGAAGAAATGGGCAGAAAACATGAATAGACACTTCTCTAAAGAAGACATCCGGATGGCCAACAGGCACATGAAAAGATGTTCAGCGTCGCTCCTTATCAGGGAAATACAAATCAAAACCACACTCAGATATCACCTCACGCCAGTCAGAGTGGCCAAAATGAACAAATCGGGAGACTATAGATGCTGGAGAGGATGTGGAGAAACGGGAACCCTCTTGCACTGTTGGTGGGAATGCAAATTGGTGCAGCCGCTCTGGAAAGCAGTGTGGAGGTTCCTCAGAAAATTAAAAATAGACCTACCCTATGACCCAGCAATAGCACTGCTAGGAATTTATCCAAGGGATACAGGAGTACTGATACATAGGGGCACTTGTACCCCAATGTTCATAGCAGCACTCTCAACAATAGCCAAATTATGGAAAGAGCCTAAATGTCCATCAACTGATGAATGGATAAAGAAATTGTGGTTTATAAACACAATGGAATACTACGTGGCAATGAGAAAAAATGAAATATGGCCTTTTGTAGCAACGTGGATGGAACTGGAGAGTGTGATGCTAAGTGAAATAAGTCATACAGAGAAAGACAGATACCATATGGTTTCACTCTTAGGTGGATCCTGAGAAACTTAACAGGAACCCATGGGGGAGGGGAAGGAAAAAAAAAAAAAAAAAGAGGTTAGAGTGGGAGAGAGCCAAAGCATAAGAGACTGTTAAAAACTGAGAACAAACTGAGGGTTGATGGGGGGTGGGAGGGAGGGGAGGGTGGGTGATGGGTATTGAGGAGGGCACCTTTTGGGATGAGCACTGGGTGTTGTATGGAAACCAATTTGACAATAAATTTCATATATTAAAAAAAAATAAAAATATAAATAAATAAATAAATAAATAAATAAATAAATAAATAAACTACGCTGTTCAAAAAAAAAAAAAAGAAAAAAGAATTAGGCTAAAAAAAAAAAAATCAACTTTACTTCTCAACAACAAAAAAGAATTATGCTAAATCTACTGGGCCTGTGCTCCGTAAGCAAAACAGCAAAGCCTGGATGACAGCACATCTGTTTGACATGGCTTACTGAATATTTTAAGGCCACTGTTGAGCCATAGTGCTCAGAAAAAGATTCCTTTCAGGATGGCTAAGTCAGTTGAGTGTCTAACTCTTGATTTTGGCTCAGGTCATGATCCCAGAGTCCTGGGATGGAGCCCTATGCTGGGCTCTGTGCTAAGCATGGAGGGAAGGGGAGGGAAGGAAGGGAAGGGAAGGGAGAAAAAGATTCATTTCAAAATATTACTGCTCATTGACGATGCACCTAGTCACCCAAGAGCTCTGATGGAAGATGTATAATGAGATGAAATGCTGTTTTCATGCTAACGCAACATCCATTCTGCAGTCCATAGATCAAGGAGTCATTCTGACTTTTAAGTCTACTATTTAAGAAATACATTTCTAAGGATATAGCTGTTACTGATACTGATTCCTCTAATGTATCTGGGCAAAGTCAACTGAAAATCTTCTGGAATGGAAAGGATTCTCCATCCTAGATGCCGTTAAGAACAATCCTGACTGATGGGAAGAGGTAAAAATACCAACATGATCAGAAGTTTGGAAGAAGTGGATTCCAGCCCTCATGGATGTCTTTGAGGGTTCAAGACTTCACTGGAGGCAGCAACTGCAGGTGTGGTGGGAACAGCAAGAGAACTAGAACCATAAGTGGAGCCTGAAGATGGGACCACAGTGCTGCAATGTCATGATAAAATGTGAATGGAAGAGGAGTTGCTTCTTTTTTTTTTTTTAAGTTTGTTTGTTTGTTTGTTTGTTTGTTTATTTATTTATTTAGAGACAGCGTGAGTGGGGTATGGGCAGAGAAAGAGGGAGAGAGAGAGAATCCAAAGCAGGCCCTGCACTGCCAGCGCAGAGCCCAGATGCGGGGCTCAGACCCGTGAAGCCGCTAGATTGTGACCAGAGCTGAAACGAAGAGTCGGACGCTTAACCGACTGAGCCACCCCGTCCCCCCAAAGAGGAGTTGCTTCTAATGGACGAGGAAAGAACGTAGTTTCTTCAGCAGGAAACTACTCCTGGTGAAGATGCTGTGGAGATCGTTGAAATGGCAACAAAGGATTTGGAGTATCACATAAACTTCGTTGACAAAAAGAGCAGCAGGGTTTGAGAGGACTGACTCTGATTT
Organism: Prionailurus viverrinus; assembly: GCF_022837055.1. NCBI lineage: Eukaryota > Metazoa > Chordata > Mammalia > Carnivora > Felidae > Prionailurus > Prionailurus viverrinus. The sequence goes on along the minus strand of NC_062562.1, from coordinate 14,112,936 downwards.
TGAAAGGAGTTCTACTGTGGGTAGAACATGCCATCAAACGGCATGGCACGCTACAGAGAAATCATTCATGAATGGAAGAGCCAGTAGATACAACAAACTTCACTACTGTCTTCTTTTTAAGTAAATGCCACAGCCACCTCGACCTTCAGCGACCACCATCCTGATCAGTCAACAGCTGTCAACATGGAGGCAAGACCCTCCACCGGCAAAAAAAAAAAAAAAAAAAAAAAAAAAAAAAAAAAAAGGCTCTCCACCATCACAATTCGCTGAAAGCTCAGATGGTTAGCATTTTTTAGCAATAAAGCATTTTTTTCATCAAGTATGTACATTGTGTTTTTAGACATAACGCTACTGCATACTTAATAGACTACAGAGTAGCGTAAACAGAACTTTTCCCCGGCACTGGGAAACCAAAAAATTTATTTGACAAGCACTGTTGCAGTATTTGCTAATTTATCACAATGGTCTGGGACCAAACCTGCAGTATCTCCGAGACATGCCGGTCTCGTGTTCCTATGTAAGTCAAATAGACTTGTTCAAAAGTTTGGGTGGCTTTATTGTATTGTGCCTGTTGTCACAGGGTTCTCCCACTAATATCCGCACACGGTCTTCCCCGGGATAAAGGACACTGTGTTCATCTTACCTTTGGTCAGAAAGCTCTCTGGTAGTAACTGCCCTGAAGTAAGCTGGGCCAGCTGTTCTTTGAGCCTCTTCACTTCAGCTTGGAGCTGGCTCACATTTCCTTGGGTGTCTTCATTTACTACTGCCTGTCCAAGAATTTTTTTAAAAAGTGTTAAAGGAATACTTTTGCGTCATCCAGTCTTGTGTTCATGTTTGTTTGTAGGATCTGGAGTGACAAACACCAAACAAAACTGTGCTTCCACAGTCACGAGGCCACTAGGATCACAGGGTGCTGGAGTGGGGAGGAGGCTTCCTCTCCCTGTGCCTTGTACCTTCGGGCTGGGGCTCTCCCCCTCACCACCCCTCTCATATGCTCCCCCTTAGGTATACTACCCTGTTGGGCTGGGTCACCCCGGGATCTGGGTATGTTTACCTAACACTGCCTGCTTCCTGGGACAATCCCACCCCCATGGAAAGTAGCAAACTCCTCTTCCCCTTGGGAAAGACTATCCCCTCCCCTCTGTCCTGGCGCACAGTAAGGATGTGATGAATTGCAGAGGTGGCTTGAGCTCCATCAGCCTGGCAGTAACCACTCTCTCCAAAGGAAACCACCCTATATTTCCTAATAGCCCTCCTGGAGGGAGGAGTTGGTCGGACAGCTCCATTTCTGTTTTACTACCACACTAAATGTTATTTTAAAGAAATGTCTCTTGAGAAATTATCTTAAAGAAATTACTTCTTTGAGACAACTTCTAAGAGGTTCAAAAGGCCCATAAAACCCACAGGGTGATAGTAAGAGCCAACAGTTGGCTACCAACCAGATCAAAGGGACCCAGTTGTGAAACACCCAATATCCTAGCGAGGGAAAAAAAACTGACAGTCCCAAGGTCCCCGTGTTCTTGTCTCAAGCCAGGTTTGCCCATTGGGAAAGATCTAAATAGCACATCCTTAAACAAGTCCCAGATAATCCTAGCCACTTTCCACCGGTAGGCTGCAGAAGGGGACTTACCATTGATAATGACTAGCATAAGTCTCCTGGTTTTATTGTTTGATGTATTCAGAAGTCATTTCTAGTTGTTTCTGATGCTAACAGCCAGCCTCATTATAAGGCACTCCTGTATATTCTGACATCACTGTCACATCAGTGACATCATAATCCTAATTATCCCTGCAGTTCTCCCCTCTCCAAAAGCTTCTATTAAGTTCAAAGAGATAGGGTCAGGAAGCTCTAATGATTTTTCCTCCTCATATTACAAATACCCCACACAGGGTCATAATCCAATAAAATGCATGAGTAACTAGATTTATAGTCTTCTGGTTTACCCAGGAGAAGAGGTAACATGGACCTTTTCACTCTTACATGGTAAGACGATCAGAGAGTCTACTTGGGGGGTAGAAATGACCAACTTCTCCTTTAAAAGAAAGAGGACATTAATCTGCCAATTCATGATACTATGATTCTTTTGTCTAGAACCAAAGGGATCTCTAACTTTTCCAGAAGGAGTGGCGAATCCTTGGTGTTTTAACAGTCTGCACCAGAGGGTGGCAAAGCAGTACTTGCTCATGGGCCAAACACAGTCTGCTGTCTGTTTTTATAAGTAAGGCTGCACTGGATCACAGCCATGCCCTTATGTTTACATACTGCCTGTGGCTGCTTTCTCACTAACAAGGCAGAGCTAAGTAGCTGGGATACGGACTATCCAGCCAAAGAAGTCTAAAATATTTACCTTTACAGAAAAACTTTTCCGACCACTGGTGTACACAAATATCAAGGAAGCTTCTTACATATAAGAAAAATGGGGAATCCTTGCAGGTATAGGCAACTTAAAAGACAAAGCTTGCCAATATCATCAAACTATTTTCATAGCAAAACCACACACGCATACACACACCTCTGATTGCATTGGTTTAGGTAAATAAATTTAGTCTCCAACCCAACTGCAAAGGAAAAACTTTGCCTTTGTTTAGGAAAACACAAGTAAATTAATACTAACCATAAGACCTAATCTAGATCTCAAACTACATGAGCAATACAGAAGGCTAGGAAAAATGAAATAGAAATCTTGCTTAGAATCAATAGCCAAATTATGGAAAGAGCCCAAATGTCCATTGACTGATGAATGGAAAAAGAAGATGCGGTGTATATATACAATGCAATATTACTCAGCCATCAAAAAGAATGAAATCTTGCCATTTGCAGCAATGTGGATGGAGCCAGACCATATTATGCTAAGTAAAAGAAGTCAGAGAAAGACAAATACAATACGATTTCACTCATATGTGGAATTTAAGAAACAAAAACAGATGAACTTAGGGGAAGGAAAAAAAGAGAGGGGGGGAAGCAAACTAAAGAGACTCTTAACTATACAGAACAAATGGAGGGTTGATAGAGGGAAGTGGGTGGGGGATTGGCTAGATGGATGATGGGTATTAAGGAGGGCACTTATTGTGATGAGCACTGGGTATTGTATGTAAGTGATGAATCACTAAATTGTACTCCTGAAACCAATATTACACTCTCTCTATATATATACTATATAATGTATATTTTATATTATAAAATATATACATTTTAGTTACATAGTATATAAATACACTAACTAGAATTTAAATACAAATTTAAAACAAACAAAAAAAGAAGTCTTGCTTAGAGATAAGCTTTCACAGAGAAATAAATAGAAACTAGTGTTAATATTAGGGCAATCACAAAAGTGAGATGCTACAAGCTTAAGTATTTTTCCAATTTATTGTACTCAGTATTTTACCTTATTTTCTTAATGGTTATTTATTTAGAGAAAGAGAGAGAGAGTGAGCAGGGGAGGAACAGAAACGGGGGAGGGGGGAGAGAGAGAGAGAGAGAGAGAGAATGAATCCCAAGAATCTCAACCTCACAAACCGTGAGATCATGACCTGAGCTGAAATCAAGAATTGGACACCCAACCAACTGAGCCACCCAGGTACGCCTACCTTATTATTTTTTTTCCAATATATGAAGTTTATTGTCAAATTGGTTTCCATACAACACCCAGTGCTCATCCCAAAAGGTGCCCTCCTCAATACCCATCACCCACCCTCCCCTCCCTCCCACCCCCCATATCAACCCTCAGTTTGTTCTCAGTTTTTAAGAGTCTCTTATGCTTTGGCTCTCTCCCACTATAACCTCCTTTTTTTTTTTCTTTTCCCTTCCCCTCCCCCATGGGTTCCTGTTAAGTTTCTCAGGATCCACCTAAGAGTGAAAATATATGGTATCTGTCTTTCTCTGTATGGCTTATTTCACTTAGCATAACACTCTCCAGTTCCATCCACGTTGCTACAAAGGGCCATATTTCATTCTTTCTCATTGCCACGTAGTACTCCATTGTGTATATAAACCACAATTTCTTTATCCATTCATCAGTTGATGGACATTTAGGCTCTTTCCGTAATTTGGCTATTGTTGAAAGTGCTGCTATAAACATTGGGGTACAAGTGCCCCTATGCATCAGTACTCCTGTATCCCTTGGGTAAATTCCTAGCAGTGCTACTGCTGGGTCATAGGGTAGGTCTATTTTTAATTTTTTGAGGAACCTCCACACTGTTTTCCAGAGTGCCCCTACCTTATTTTTAATCAGCTTGGCTCTCTGAGCAAAATTAAGCGTTGACAGGGTTTCCCCAAAACACCTGGATCCAGGATGAACATTTGCAATTATGGCTGTTCTGGCATTGCCTCCAAGGGAATCCTGTTTAATGATATGAATGGTACACATTTTCAGGAGAGAAACCACAGATTTTTTTAAGCAAAGAAAATGGATATTCTTACCACTAAGGCTGAGAGATTACCTATCAACCATAGTGAGAGTAACCAGAAAAGGGGTCCAGGAGGCCAATGATCTACTTTACCCGAAGTAAAAAGGTAAGTTTGGAGTCTCTGTAGCAAACATGCCTTTGTTTTCCATTACCCACATCGACAAGCGCAGTGATCACTTGGCCCAGGCAGCTCAACGATCGGTTTATGTTACCTGCCTCCTAAAGGGAAAAAGAACAAAAAGTTAGGTGCACTGGCATTTTGCATTAAAATATGGCTAGCAGTGCATTTTGAATGGAAAGTCAAGTCGTTGACAATGATATTAAGGATAACTGATTTTACAGCAAAAAGATGTGCTCAACTATCCCCTTTTCCTATTTGACACACATGCAATTTTAGTGTTTAAAGACAAATACAGAAATTATGTGAAGGAAAAAAAAATATGTCACCTCGTGATTGTAATGTTTTAATTTGACCTATAGGTAGGGATGAAAATCTGGAAGGAACAGAACAAAAAGTTGGAGTAGTGTATTAATAGGCATAGTTTTCTTTTTTTTTTTTTTTAATATATGAAATTTATTGTCAAATTGGTTTCCATCCAACACCCAGTGCTCATCCCAAAAGGTGCCCTCCTCAATACCCATCACCCACCCTCCCCTCCCTCCCACCCCCCATCAACCCTCAGTTTGTTCTCAGTTTTTAACAGTCTCTTATGCTTTGGCTCTCTCCCACTCTAACCTTTTTTTTTTTTTTTTCTTAGAGGGTTCCCGTTTCTCCACATCCTCTCCAGCATCTATAGTCTCCCGATTTGTTCATTTTGGCCACTCTGACTGGCGTGAGGTGATATCTGAGTGTGGTTTTGATTTGTATTTCCCTGATAAGGAGCGACGCTGAACATCTTTTCATGTGCCTGTTGGCCATCCGGATGTCTTCTTTAGAGAAGTGTCTATTCATGTTTTCTGCCCATTTCTTCCCTGGGTTATTTGTTTCTCGGGTGTGGAGTTTGGTGAGCTCTTTATAGATTTTGGATACTAGCCCTTTGTCCGATATGTCATTTGCAAATATCTTTTCCCATTCCGTTGGTTGCCTTTTAGTTTTGTTGGTTGTTTCCTTTGCTGTGCAGAAGCTTTTTATCTTCATAAGGTCCCAGTAATTCACTTTTGCTTTTAATTCCCTTGCCTTTGGGGATGTGTCGAGTAAGAGATTGCTACGGCTGAGGTCAGAGAGGTCTTTTCCTGCTTTCTCCTCTAAGGTTTTGATGGTTTCCTGTCTCACATTGAGGTCCTTTATCCATTTTGAGTTTATTTTTGTGAATGGTGTGAGAAAGTGGTCTAGTTTCAACCTTCTGCATGTTGCTGTCCAGGTCTCCCAGCACCATTTGTTAAAGAGACTGTCTTTTTTCCATTGGATGTTCTTTCCTGCTTTGTCAAAGATGAGTTGGCCATACGTTTGTGGGTCTAGTTCTGGGGTTTCTATTCTATTCCATTGGTCTATGTGTCTGTTTTTGTGCCAATACCATGCTGTCTTGATGATGACAGCTTTGTAGTAGAGGCTAAAGTCTGGGATTGTGATGCCTCCTGCTTTGGTCTTCTTCTTCAGAATTACTTTGGCTATTCGGGGCCTTTTGTGGTTCCATATGAATTTTAGGATTGCTTGTTCTAGTTTCGAGAAGAATGCTGGTGCAATTTTGATTGGGATTGCATTGAATGTGTAGATAGCTTTGGGTAGTATTGACATTTTGACAATATTTATTCTTCCAATCCATGAGCAGGGAATGTCTTTCCATTTCTTTAAATCTTCTTCAATTACCTTCATAAGCTTTCTATAGTTTTCAGCATACAGATCTTTTACATCTTTGGTTAGGTTTATTCCTAGGTATTTTATGCTTCTTGGTGCAATTGTGAATGGGATCAGTTTCTTTATTTGTCTTTCTGTTGCTTCATTGTTAGTGTATAAGAATGCAACTGATTTCTGTACATTGATTTTGTATCCTGCAACTTTGCTGAATTCATGTATCAGTTCTAGCAGACTTTTGGTGGAGTCTATCGGATTTTCCATGTATAATATCATGTCATCTGCAAAAAGCGAAAGCTTGACTTCATCTTTGCCAATTTTGATGCCTTTGATTTCCTTTTGTTGTCTGATTGCTGATGCTAGAACTTCCAGCACTATGTTAAACAACAGCGGTGAGAGTGGGCATCCCTGTCGTGTTCCTGATCTCAGGGAAAAAGCTCTCAGTTTTTCCCCGTTGAGGATGATGTTAGCTGTGGGCTTTTCATAAATGGCTTTTATGATCTTTAAGTATGTTCCTTCTATCCCGACTTTCTCAAGGGTTTTTATTAAGAAAGGGTGTTGGGGGCGCCTGGGTGGCGCAGTCGGTTAAGCGTCCGACTTCAGCCAGGTCACGATCTCGCGGTCCGTGAGTTCGAGCCCCGCGTCGGGCTCTGGGCTGATGGCTCAGAGCCTGGAGCCTGTTTCCGATGCTGTGTCTCCCTCTCTCTCTGCCCCTCCCCCGTTCACGCTCTGTCTCTCTCTGTCCCAAAAATAAATAAACGTTGAAAAAAAATTTTTTTTAAAAAAAAGAAAGGGTGCTGGATTTTGTCAAAGGCCTTTTCTGCATCGATTGACAGGATCATATGGTTCTTCTCTTTTTTGTTGTTAATGTGATGTATCACGTTGATTGATTTGCGAATGTTGAACCAGCCCTGCATCCCAGGAATGAATCCCACTTGGTCATGGTGAATAATTCTTTTTATAGGCCATTGAATTCGATTTGCTAGTATCTTATTGAGAATTTTTGCATCCATATTCATCAGGGATATTGGCCTGTAGTTCTCTTTTTTTACTGGGTCTCTGTCTGGTTTAGGAATCAAAGTAATACTGGCTTCATAGAATGAGTCTGGAAGTTTTCCTTCCCCTTCTATTTCTTGGAATAGCTTGAGAAGGATAGGTATTATCTCTGCTTTAAACGTCTGGTAGAACTCCCCTGGGAAGCCATCTGGTAATAGGCATATTTTTCAATTCTTTTGTGTTAAAATGTTTGCTACTGGGGCACCTGGGTGGCTCAGTTGGTTAAGCATCCAATTCTTGATTTTGGCTCAGGTCATGGTCTCATGGTTCACGAGATCAAATCCTTCATTGGGCTCTGTCCTGAAAGCACAGAGCCTGCTTGGGAGTCTCTATCTCCCTCTCTCTCTCTCTTTTCCTCCCTTGCTTGCACATGCTCTCTCTTGCAAAATAAACTAACTTCAAAAATATAAAATTTTAGGGGTGCCCAGGTGGCTCAGTTGGTTATGCATCTGGCTTCAGCTCAGGTCATGATCTGGCAGTTCGTGAGTTCGAGCCCTGCTTCGGGGCGGTGTGCTGACAGCTCAGAGCCTGGAGCCTGCTTCGGATTCTGTGTCTCCCTCTCTCTGCCCCTCCCCAACTCGCGTGCGCACGCGTGCGTGCGTATGTGGTGCACGTACGCGCTCTCTCTCTCAAAAATAAACATTAAAAAATTTTTTTCAATATAGAATTTTAAAATGTTTGCTACATTAAAATGGTGTGGTAATAGCCCACTCCATGTCCCACAAAGTCACTGATGAACTTATACCAAGAGAATATTCAGTCTAAGTCTGTAAGGTATTAAACGTCTTTAAAAAGTGGTTTGGGGAGAAAAAAAAATATGTTACACTAGATTCTCACTGTATTTAGTATACTTCAATAACTGGGTCCGCAGTGGTGGGAGTACAGAAAAAAGAGAGAAAGAGTACAAATTATCAAGCAAGATGTGCTAAGTTCACACGCCACACTGTCTGTTTCAGCAGTCAGTAAATCAGAAAGGTGCTGACAGCACTGTCTGTGGAGCTGGACTCCTTCTGCAGATCCACTACTAGCTGTGTGCCCCTGGACAATTTCTCTTCCGTTTCTCTAAAATAGAAGGGATAACAGATAACAGAAGGGACCACTTCCCAAAGATGCTGCAAAGGCTAAATGAGTTAATATACACAAAACACTTGAAACATGCCCAGCATATGTCCTATTATAAACATATGCTTTCTCTTTGCTTCATGTCTCAATGGAAATATGAGCCTAAGATCTCCTGCAACTGCCTGACAGTTCAGGAGACTCCTATCTTTACTTTTAATGCAAAAGATAGACTGTTGGGGCACCTTCGTGGCTCAGTTGGTTAAGTGTCCAACTCTTGATTTTGGTTCAGGTCATGATCTCGTAGTTCGTGAGTTCGAGCCCCACACAGGGCTCTACACTGACAGCATGGAGCGTGCTTAGGATTCTCTCTTTTTCTTGCATCCATGCTCTCTCTCAAAATAAATAAGAATTAAAAAAAAAAGTAGACTGTCTTCCACCATTTCCAACTGGCCATCATACACCCTCAACTACAGTATCCACACGTTTTACTGACAATGCAGATCACAATACATGTATACACATCAGCAATACACATCCAGAAAACCTGAGGTCCCACTGCCAATCCCTCAGCCTAGGATGAGGTCCTTGCCCTCCCCCTGAAATATTAACCAGCACAGCTGCCCTCCTTGCTCTCTAGGCTCTCCCTGTGTGAACCTGGCAGTGGTGAGCCAGATGGCGCACCTTTTATTGAACAGGCTTTTGAGGGGCGCCTGGGTGGCTCAGTCGGTTAAGCGTCCGACTTCAGCTCAGGTCGTGATCTCGCGGTCCGTGAGTTCAAGCCCCGCATCGGGCCCTGTGCTGACCGCTCAGAGCCTGGAGCCTGTTTCGGATTCTGTGTCTCCCTCTCTCTCTGACCCTCCCCCATTCATGCTCTGTCTCTCTCTGTCTCAAAAATAAATAAATGTTAAAAAATTTTTAAAAAAATAATAATAATAAAAATAAATAAATAAACAGGCTTTTGAAATCGCTCAAAACTTTTCAGTGTTTCCCAACGTTTGGAGAGTTGAGCACAAACCTGGCCTGGCACTCTTGGCTCTCAGTGGCCTGGGTCTGCTTGCACCTCAAAACCAACCCGTTCACTGATCCATGCTGAAGTGCCGAATGCCATACTCACTCTGCATCCACAATCACCCTTGAGATGTGCCCCAGCTGGGCATGTATTCCCTGTTCCTCTCTCCCAGTCCAAATCCTGCCCCCTTGGAGAATCCACTCAAGAACTACTTCTTTTCCATACTTCCCTCAAGCAGTCCAGTCCCTTCTTCCTCTGACCCCAGCTGATATTTGTACTAGCATCCCTTCTGGTATGAATTCAGATGCTCTGGCTACAGACTTGTCTTATCCTACGTATGTTTAATGTCCCTACACCACAACAAAAATTTCTGCACCTTTAGCATGAGAGCAATACCTCATTCCTTTGTAACCTTCACACACTTACCTTGGTATTGACTTTTCGTAATTAATTCACACACAAGTTGAGTTGAAGACCAGAATTCCATTCTTACCTTCAACCTCATCCCTTCTGCATGGGTGTCTTTTTGCCTTTCAGATCCTGCTAAGTCCACCAGATTGAGTAGAGAGGTCCGTATATTCACAGTCTCATTGCTTTTCTCCATTGACTCTATTGTAATTGTAAACACTGCATGAGACCGAGAAGATTCTCTGTTCATTGATGTTGATGCCACACGTCTGTTTCTCCACCCTCCAGACAGCACCTAGGCAACAGGGAAATATATTGTCACAACTTCCAAGTGACACAACAGCCACTATCCTCAGTATGAAATTTTGTAAAGGACAACGAGACGAAATATTGGTCCATCGAGGAACACACTCAAGTTACTCTCCCCTTTCTGGTTCCCTCTCCACGTTACGGAAAGAGAACAAATAGGAAATCAGCAGGCTGAGGATCCAGAACTAGTTTTGCTGTTCTCGATTTGTATTAACTTAATGCAAATCATAAAATCTCTCTCAACCCTTTTGCCTAGATAATGAGGAAGTTAGACAAAACAAATCTCAAAATTACCTTCAAGACCAACATTTTGTCGGCTCTTTTGGTCTATAAAGACCTCCCTGATCCCTAAAGGCAAAGAGGATGCATGAAAGTCCAAACTGCAGGCTTTGGAATCAGATGAACATGAAGTCAAGCCCTGGTTCCACTATTTACTAGGTGTAAGGTCTGGGCCAGCTGAACCTCTTCAAGGCTCAGTCCTGTATTTGTAAAACGGGAACGTGGGCACCTACCCGACAAGGCAGAACATCACCAACGGAAATGAATGTGCTCACTAATGACCTTGGGATCGTGATAAAATTCACATTCTGATCAGTAGGTGTGAAGGCAAGGCCTGACATTCTGCATTTGTAACAAGCAACCCAGGCAATGCTAACAGTCTGAGAGCTACGTTTTTGAGTAGCATGGAAATAATATGTATAGGATAAAATGGGCGAATTAGCATCTTACATCAAAACGTAGATTAAAAAATTTAAACGAAATAACAGACACAAAAGAAGTTAGCACAGTGCTTGGCACATACACTCAATAAATGGAGCTATTAGAATCCTATTAACCAGGCAAAGGATAAAATTGAAGCTATTGGTTTCTTTTACATTTTTTGGATAGTACTTTATGCTTATTTTTCATAACACTAAATAATGTATATTAAATATTAGGTAAGTCATAATACATTCTTCATACAGCTGGAAAGAGAGAGACACAGACACTCAAACATGGGACAAATTCTAAAATACTATTGTCTTAAACAAGCAAGGTACAAAGGCAGCACAATATACTATCATTTGTGCAACATATGGAGAAAAAGCAAACACAACTGTGTTTCTTTAAATCCTCATATAACGGGCAACTGGCTGGTTTAGTCAGAAGAACGTGCAAGTTTTGATCTTCGGGTCATGAGTTCAAGCCACACATTGGGTGTAGAGATTAAATTAAAAAAAATTTTTTTAGTAAATAAATCCTTATATAAAAACCAAATACAAACAAAAATCAAAAACAAAACCAAAAACTACTTGGTGAATGTTCATGGACTGGAAGACTTAATAGTGTCAAGAGGTTACTTCTCCCAAATGTAATCAACAGATCTAACACAATCCCACTCAAAATCCTAGCAGCGTTTTGTGCACAAACTGACAAGTCAATTCTATAGGTATGAAATTGCAAAGGACCAAGAATGACCAAAATAATTGTTTAAAAAAAAAAAAAAGCTGGAAGATTTACTCTACTTGATTTCAAGACTTAACTATTCAGCAATAAGAAGCTACCAGAATCAAGAAAGTTTTATACTGGCAAGAAGAGATACCTAAATCAATTAAACAATACAGGTATAAATCCATACACATATAAATCACTGATTTTCATCAAAGGTGCAAAGGCAATTCAACGGGAAAAAAAATTGTTTTCAACAAACAGTGCTATATAATGGATCAAAAAAAAAAAGGCAACTCATAGAATGTACAATACTAAGGGTGAACTCTAATGTAAATCATAGGCTTTGGGTGATGATGATCATGTCGATATAGGTTTATCAAATGTAAAAAATGTACCACTCTGGTGAGGAATGTTTATAATAGGGGAGGTTACTATGCATTTGTGGGGACAGAAGGGTATATGGGAAATCACTCTACCTTCCCCTTACTTTTGCTGTGAACGTAAAATGCTCTTCAAAACTGCAGTCTTGGGGTAACCTGGGGGCACCTAAAATGCTCTTCAAAACTGCAGCATCTGATTCTTGGTTTTGGCTCAGGTCAGGATCTTGTGGTTCATGGGTTCAAGCCCCACATCGGGCTAGATGCTAACAGTGCAGATCCTGCTTGGGATTCTCTCTCCCTCTCTTTGCCTCTCCCCTGCTTGTTCTCCAAAGTAAATGGATAAACTGGAGGCCACCTGGGTGGCTCAGTCGGTTAAGCATCCGACTTCGGCTCAGGTCAATGATCTCATGGTTAGTGAGTTCGAGCCCCATGTCAGGCTCTGTGCTGACCGCTCAGAGCCCGGAGCCTGCTTCAGATTCTGCCCCTCCCTATCTGCCCCTCCCGCACGCTTGCTTGCTGTTTCTCTCTCTCAAAAATAAATAAAAACATTTTAAAAATAAAAATATATAAGTGGATAAACTTAAAATAATCAAGAAAAAAAAGAATGATTTTTTTAAAAGGAAAATACAGTTATGTGGTTTACAAGAAACACCTAAAACATTAACACAGAGATATTGATGGCAAAACATATACCAGGCAAATTCTTTTTTTTTTTTTTTTTTTATTGTTTTTCCACTTTTGAGAGACAGAGACAGAGCATAAGCAGGGGAGAGACAGAGAGAGGGAGACACAGAATCTGAAGCAGGCTCCAGACTCTGAGCTGTCAGCACAGAGCCCGACACGGGCTCAAACCCACGATCTGTGAGATCATGACCCGAGCTGAGGTTGGCCACTTAACCAACTGAGCCACCCCGGTGCCCCTATACCAAGAAAATTCTAATCAAAACAATGAGAGGTACCTGAATATCAGACAAAAGAGATTTTTAAAGCAAAAAGTGTTAATATGAAAATATAGGGATACAGGGTCAAAAAAATATAGATTTAAATAAAAGGAAGTTATATTAACTCTACTGCTTACATATGCATCTAATAAAACAGTCTCTTTATGTATATATATATATGAGATAAAAACAATCAAGATGAAATCATTACAACCAACACCTTAGCTGGAGATTAATACATCTCCTTCAAGTACTGACAGATTATACAGAAAAAAATCTGAGTGAAAATACAGTATAAATCCTTGTATTCAAGGATATTCTTCTCATGAATACATTTATAAAACTGTCCACTGTATTAACTCATAAGTCATTTCTCAATAAATCTCAAAGACCAAGCATCACAGAAGACCACCTTCTCTGATCACATTGCAATTAAGAATTAACATGAGAAATAAATTTTAAATTATCATAAATTTGGAATTTCAAATCACATTTCTTTTAAGTTTATTTATTTTGACAGAGAAGGAGAGAAAGCACATTCCAAGCAGGCTCACCCTGTCAGCACAGAGCCCAACGTGGGGCTTGATCCCATGAACTGTGAGATCATGACATGAGCCGAAATCAAGAATCGGATGCTTAAGGAAGAGAGATAGGTGATTCCTGTCAGAGCTGCTGGGATTGAGAGAGTATTTGGGACCGTGTCTGAGGGGAGAGACATCTTTGTAATGGGAATTCCCAAGTCTTGGAACAAATCCACATAGGTGTTTGGGTAGGAGATGTGTACCCTTGGGATATTGATGAAACCCAGTGTTTGATTATCTCTATCTAATGGCCTGTGTTTTAGCCTTTCTTCACCTCTCACCTGACTGGGTAATCTGAACCTCCCTCTCTCCCCCAATGAACTCTGACCTATAACCTCTGAGCATACCCCACAGGACTGGGCCCTCCTTAACCATCCATCTTGCTTCTAACCTATGTAAATTTCTGTAGTGGCTATCTTATGTAAGATACAATAAAAAAATTATTGTATACAGTTTCTATTAAATGTTATGAAAATGTTAAAAAAAAAAAAAAGAATGGGATGCTTAACTGAGCCACCCAGGTGTACCAAATTTTAATATCTTAATTGTCCTGTGGATCTAAGAATTTTTCCATTATAATTTCATTTTGACCCATGAATCACTGAGAAATGTGATCTGACGGGTACCTGGGTGGCTCAGTCGGTTAAGCATCCAACTCTTGATTTCAGCTCAAGTCGTGATCTCACAGTTCGTGAGAACAAGCCCCGTGTTGGCTCCGTGCTGGGCATGGGCCTGCTTGGGATTTTCTTTCTCTCTCTCTCTCTCTCTCTCTCTCTGCCCCTATCCCTATCCGTCTCCCCAGATCGCATGCACATGCGCTTTCTCTCTCAGAAAAAAAAGATATTAAAACTTGTGTGAAATTTAAACAATAAGAAGTAAACTTAGAGCATTAAATACTTACGTCACAAAAGAAAGGCCAGATAAGCTATGCATCCAGCTTAAGAAGTTGAAACAAAAGCAGGATGAGAAAGAAAAAAATGCAAGCCATATAGGCAAAATCAACTATGCAAAAAAAACAAAATAGGGGGCACCTGGGTGGCTCAATTAGTTATGCATCCAACTCTTGGTTTCCGCTCAGGTCGTGATCTCATGGTTTGTGAGTTTGAGCCCCGCATCAGGCTCTGGGCTGGGAGCGTGGAGACTGCTTGGGATTCTCTCTTTCCCTCTCTGCCCCTCCCCTGCTTGTGCTCTCTCTCTTTCTCTCTCTCAAAATAAATAAATAAACATTTAAAAAAAACTTTTAAAAAAAGAAAACAAAATTGTAGTTACAGCAAAGATTTTAAAGATGAGAATACTGGAAAAAAACTTTTTGTCAATATATTTAAAAACTGAGAGGAGACTGAAATTTTCTAGGAATAAAAAGCGTCCCTGAACTTCTGACCCAAGAAGAGGTAAAACTGAAAAGCTCTATTACAGAATTTTCATTGGTAGCTAAAAATCTTCCTCAGAACATAAGGCCCAGATGATTTTGGGAAACAAATGATTTTTCTTTCCAATCATACAAACTTCCAAAAAAAGACAAAGGTGATAATAAAACAAACGAAAAAAAGTTAGGAAAATGGAAAATCACAGGTTGATCTCAATCTTTAACACTGAGGGAAAATCCTACACAAAATACTAACAAATGTAATCCAATATTCTATCATGTTAACATGTTAAATGTTAGCAAATGTTAACAAGATCATCTCAATAGAAGCAAGAAAAGCACCTAACAAATTTAACACACACTCTTCATCTCTGTAAGGCAGCAAGGTGGATTATAAAAGCGTTCTATAAAAATTAACTGCATTTCTATACACATGAAGCAAAATGCAATTTTTTTTTAAAAGTAGGGTTTACTCCCAGCATGGAGTCCAATGCAAGGCTTGAACTCACGATCCTGAGATCAAGATCTGAACGAAGATCAAGAGTCGAATGCTTAACTGAGCCACCCAGGTGCCTTATAAAGTGCAATTTAAAAAACAGATTACCTTCTATAAGAGCAACAAAAAATATAAGGTATATTGGAAAAAAGTTAATAATTAGCTTACATAATTATTTTTTAGGTGAAAAATATTATATTGCAAGACATTAAAGACCTAAATAAATGAAGAGATATATCATGTTCATGTATGGACTCAATATTGTAAAGATGCCAATCCCTCCAAACTGGTCTATAACTGCAATGTAATTACAATCAAAATTTTGGGGGGTATATATATATGTACACACACAAACACACACACACTGGGTCACATGTAAAACCTATTTCTTACTATGAGAGTCACAGTGTAAAATATTTGAATCATGGGGCACCTGGGTGGCTTCAGTCGGTTAAATGTCCAACTCTTGATTTTGGCTCAAGTCATGATCTCAGGGTCGTGAGATTGAGCCCTGTGTCAGGCTCTGCACTGGGTGTAGAGCCTGCTTAAGATTCTCTATCTGCCCCTCCCTCTGCCTCTTTCCCGCTGTACATGCTCTCCCTCTCTCAAAAAGTAATGAATAAACAAACAGAATCTTTAAAAAAAAAAAAAAAAAAAAAGTTTAAATCAGGAGGCTTGCTGAAGATGGAAGATTTTTTTTTTTAATTTTTCCTTTTTAACGTTTTATTTATTTTTGAGACAGGGAGAGACAGAGCATGAACAGGGGAGGGTCAAAGAGAGGGAGACACAGAATCTGAAACAGGCTCCAGACTCTGAGCTGTCAGCACAGAGCCTGACGCGGGGCTCGAACTCACGGACCGCGAGATCATGACCTGAGCCGAGGTCGGCCGCCCAATCGACTGAGCCACCCAGGTGCCCCGTGATGGAAGATTATTGAACTATAACTTTTTAAATTTTGTTTAACGTTTATTCATTTTTGAGAGACAGAGAAAGACAGTGTGAGCAGGCAAGGGGCAGAGAGACAGAGGGAGACACAGAACCCGAAGCAGGCTCCAGGCTCCCAGCTGTCAGCACAGAGCCCAACGTGGGGCTCAAACCCAAGAACCACAAGATCATGACCTGAACTGAAGCCGGACACTTAACCAACTGAGCCATTCAGGTGCCCCGAACTATGATTTTTATACACACACAGATATTCATACAATGGATTATATACAGCAGTGAAAATAAGTGAAATGCAACGTGGATAAATTTCACAGACATCATTGATTTTAAAAAGCTACAGAAGGCTAAATATGCACAATTTATTAAAAGTCCAAAGTAGAAGGGGCGCCTGGGTGGCGCAGTCGGTTAAGCGTCCGACTTCAGCCAGGTCACGATCTCGCGGTCCAGGAGTTCGAGCCCCGCGTCAGGCTCTGGGCTGATGGCTCAGAGCCTGGAGCCTGTTTCCAATTCTGTGTCTCCCTCTCTCTCTGCCCCTCCCCCGTTCATGCTCTGCCTCTCTCTGTCCCAAAAATAAATAAACGTTGAAAAAAAAAAAAAAATTGAAAAAGTCCAAAGTAGGCAAAACCAACCTTTTCAGAAATACACACATTTATGATTTAAAAGTACAAGGAAACGATCGTGACATTCAGCATAGTGCTCATGTTTAGGGAGTAGCCAGGTACATGAGGCAGGAGAGGCATATAGGTTGACAGGATAGTGTTGGTGATATCTGGGTCTTGATGGTCTAAGGTCCTCCAAGTTCATTTTGACATTAAGCTTAGTAACTTATATGCATGTGCCAGTATTTTGTATGTATCAAATATTACACAATAAAAATTTGTTTAAAATCAACTGGCCAGGTCAGACCCCATAAAAATGCGAGTATTTTGCAAATTCCCATCAAGAGGTTTGTTTGTCCTGAGGCGAGTGCTCAAAAGAGGTTGGCTTTTGACACCTAACAAGTAAACAAGGGTAGAAAATAAAGGGAAGAGAACAGCCAGCTGGTTTAAAAAGTAGCAATCCCAGAAGCTCCTCAAAAGCACAGCTTCCAGGAAGAATCACTAAAGAGATACGGACGTTAACTACGTCCCCCGGTGGCCTACAGGGCGCCTGACCGGAATGAACGGCACCTAAATAATGCAAAACCAAGAGGCTCAAAGTTCTATTTTAACTACGGGGGAGAGCTATATAAAACAGTCATATTCTTTTTTCTCCTCATGAACCTTCTGTGTCATGCCTTTACAAAATTATTTTTAGTAGCTCAATTCTTGCTTTTTTTTGAGATCAAGGTGCTTTCACGACACGTTACATTGCCTAAGGATCAAGCTGCTGAAGGGAGGGTACCTGATAGGCTTCAGCCGCTGAGGTCACCACCTGTTCCACTGCACCAACAACGAAGACTCCCTTCTTGATATGCTCCCTTAAGTACAGTCCGGCTGATGCAGAGTCCAGTAGGTCATAGATCTGCTCATTGTAGATCTCAATAAAGGAACACTTGCAAAGGAAACTCTTTCCAGCTCCAGCCTGGAAAGAGAAGCCTCACTGAGATACGTTCTTTGCATGAGTCATCCCTCTCATGAGTGCTACCCTTTCACTTGCTTCACGAGGTGTGCATTTCCTACCATGTTGTCCTTTACACGACCCAAGAGCCCTAAAAGCCAAGTAAAAGTCCAGATAACTAGTTTTGACACATCATTCCATCTTAAGGCAGCATCAAACTGTGATCCCAGGAGGCCTAGGTCTCCAGAGGTGACTCATAAGCAAGACAAAGAGATGGGACTTAGGCGGTTCAGATGGGCAATTCCACCTTCTTAAACTGAGGTGAAACTGACATACACCATCATACTAGTTTCAGGTGTATAACATAATGATTCAATATTTACATATATTGAGAAATAATCACCACAGTAAGTCTGGTTAACATCCATCACCATACACACAGCTACATATTTTTTTCCTTGCAATGAGAAGAACAATTCCATTTTTATCTGTCACATACTGGACTTGCTCATCAAGTTTTACCTGAAGCAAGTGTTACGTTCTTTAAAGACTGAAAATAATTTGTCTCAAAAGCCTCTCTATAGGATTTTTGGCCACAGAAACACATGGCGCTAAACCTACGTCACTGGCACCCAAGGTGCGTGTCTAACTGCAATTGTTAGGAATAGTTTCTGCACAGGGTAGTAACAATAAGTCAGTGTTATGTGTCAGTCTCCTTGGTACACACAGACTGGAACATGCAACACTAATGGCTCTTAAGCCTGGAATCTACCGAGCTAAAGAAGCACAATCATGAGAAAGGCCCAACTTGGGAGTCAATGGAACAGAGAAGCCCACATCACCAGGGTGATGGGGTCACACTGCATATGAAACCATCAAATGATCCTCAGGTGGTAGAAGGTGCTGCAAAGGAGGCAAGGATGGTTCCAGCACTCCTGGACATCCTGAGGAACTAGGGACACCTGCAGTCAAGTGTGAGCCTATGAGCAGTAGGTGATGGGGCTTAATGAATCTGTTTTCCTTAGTTAAAATTCTCTTTATACTTTCTCTCTTGCAAAATCTGAGAGCCTAAGAAGCACACATTCTTTTATCTTTTAATCTGAGTTCATGGATGATAAAAATTTTAGAAACAAAAAATTTTTAGAAAATTAATAACTCAGAATCCTTCATTTTTTCTTAAGAACTGAGAGGTGGTTTTTTTTCATGCTACACCAGGCTATCCACATCGCAGAGTACCACTTAGGACCGACCCTCCATGTGTTATGAGCTAATTACTAGCAGCTAACTGCTCAAAACTAGGTATTTCATAGAATCACTTTATTTTCATTGCAAGTTTTACCTTCTCTTTTTCACGATCAATCAAGGAAAACAAATATTCAAAACTTCGTGGGATTACTCCTCTCAGGTTATGAGAAAAATGATCAGATTCAGATGGTCCTGAAAAAAAATGTATAAAAACATATATATATATATTCATTATCTTTATAACAAGAGTCCTTCAAAATGGCAATATTGAAAGGAAATTTATTCAGAAATAAGATGACATTGTACAATCAGTTTCTTATTTGTGCCCCTGAACAAGTTTTAGTCTGAGAGAAAAAACAGACCTTGCCCAACAACGGGACTGAAGGAAGGGCCCTCAATAGCCACTAATGCTGGCTACACCTGGAATATTATAAATGACCCTTGTAAACTGTACCTAAAATAAATAAATAAATAAATAAATAAATAAATCAATCAATCAATCAATCAATCTCAGAACTGCGTAAAGTAAATAAACAAAGAGGACAAAGAATATGAGTATGCAGATAATTTCATAACATTTTCCTGTTAAATAATATACGAAGATATTCAACATATTCTTTATGGTTACCTTCATCATCTCCTGCCTCATCTATGCCTTAGCTCCTCATCCTGCTTCTACTCACCCCCTCCCAGACTATTCCATTCAGCTGCCTGAGTAACCCTTTTAATTATGTATCATATCGTGTAGTTCTTTAAAAAACAAAACAAAACAAAAAACCTCCAATGACTTCACATCGCACTCACAAAATACAAAATCCCAGCCAGGTCCCACATGAGCTGGCCTCAGAGTATAACTCCAACGTCCCTCCCTACAACCCCTTGGTCTGGAAAACTCCCCTCTAGCCCATGGGTCTTCTTGATGTTTGAACACTCTTGAGCAAGTTCCCAACTCAGAGCCTACAGCCTGGAAGATTCTTCTCCCAGAGAGTCTGTGGTTCCTTCTCATTTCACTCCGTAATTCTCTTTCTTACTATAACTCACAATTCAGAAACCATTAAAAAACAACAACCACCCAAATTCAACCACCAAAAAAAAAATTAAAAACTTTGGCAGAGGGAAAAACCTTAAATCAAAAGACAAATGAAAAAACTAAAGAAAAATCTGTTATGTTGTACATAAAGGGCTAACCTATTTTACAAAAATCCCCACAAATGAGTAGGAAAGAGATAAGCCAATTTTTTATATGGGAAAAAAGCTTGAATGGGCATTTTATAGAAAGGATATTCAAATGTCCAATAAACATATGAAAGATGCTCAGTTGTCAACAGACATCAGGGAATTGCAAACAAAAACACAATGAGATAATACTACACATACTCCAGAAAGGCTAAAACTTTAAAAACTGACAATACCAAGTATAGACAAGGACGTGGAGGCCCTAGAATTTCCATATCTATCAGGGCCATATAAATACTAAAGCTGATACACACGTAACTATGATCCAGCAATTCCACTCCTAGAGATGTACCCAACAGAAATGAACTTGAAAAGACACAAGATAAAGTGGCATAGCAGCATTATTCATATGGTCTAAAACTGGAGACAATCCAAATGTCTATCAACAGTAAAATGGAAAATGTGGCATATTCATACAATAACACATTATACAGGAACGGGATACAGGAACGGGATACAGCAATGGAACAAACTAGCACTACATGCAACAACATGAGCGACTCTTAGAAACTTAATGCTGAGAGGAAGAAGCCAGACACAAAAGAGTACATACAGTACTCTCATCTGTAGATGTTTAAAAACAAGCAAAACTAATGATGATAGAAGTCAGAGTTATAGATACTTCAGGGGAAGGGGGTAAAGTAGTGACTGATTAGGAGTCTTGGTCTGGGTGGTAATTTTACAGATTTATAAGTATATAAAAAGTCATTAAACCCAATTCAAAAACTGTTTACTAAGCACCTACTCTGTGCTAAGCACAGACGGAACACAGCTGCAAACATGGACTTTGTCATCATGGAACTCCCAATTTGACATAAGCCTGGGAAATATCTCTAATTTTATGAGGTCAACATAGTATATAGAAAGTATGACTTCCCCCAAAATGTACTTGGTGCCTAGGTGCTGTCATTGCAGAGTAGCTTAAGCCAGCAAATAATAAATTTTAATTCACTTACCCATCATCGTAAATGTTTTCCCTGAGCCAGTCTGTCCACTGTAAAAACAAATGTTTTATATGTTATTTTTCCACACAAAACTTAAAAGACCACCCTCCTACTTTAATAAGGTCTACTAATAGATAAATTTTCTCCACAAACATCGGGTGACTGGGTGGCTCAGTTGATTGAGTGTCTGACTCTTGATTTCGGCTCAGGTCATGATCTCATGGTTTGCAGGATACAGCTCCGCATGGGGCTCTGCCCTGACATTGTGAAGACTGCTTGGGATTCTCCTTCTCTGCCCCTCTCCCATGCGTGTGCGCGCGTGCGCTCTCTCTCTCTCTCTCTCTCAAAATAAATAAATAAACATAAAAAAAATTTTCCCTGCAAAGATCTTATTTTCCTTCTTTTTTTAAATTATATTAGGTAGAGACGCTTGGCTGGCTCAGTCAGTAGAGCATGCAACTCTTGATCTCAGTGTAGTTAAGTTTAAGCCCCACATTAGGTGCTCAGCTTACTTTTTAAAAAAAATTATATTAGGTAAAAAGTGAATGATTCATTTTTTCTCTCCTATTCTACCACCAAGAGCTACACTGTTAATTTTCTGGTAATTCTTCAGGATTATACAAACATAGCCATCAGAGTTTTTGTTTAAATTTTTTTTTTTTTTAAGGGAGCTAGAATGCAGGAGCTGGGGACAGGGGCAGAGGGGGAGGGGGAGAGGGAGGGAGGGAGAGAGGGAGAGCAAGAGGGAGAGGGAGAGAGAGAGAGAGAGGGAGGGAGGGAGGGAGAGAGGGAGAGAATCTCAAGCAGGCTCCATGCTCAGCAAGGTGCCCAACACAGGGCTCAAACCCATGACCCTGGGATCATGAGCTGAGCCAAAGTCAAGAGTCAGACACTTAACAGACTGAGCCACCTAGGCGCCCCTCATTTACTTTTTATTTACAAAACTGAAATACTGCTCTGTGATCTGTTTTTATCTTTAATTTTATCTCAGATATTTTTCTATGTAGTAAATACAGATCTACTTCATTATTTTTAATACCTACATTGTATTCCATGAATGTATCATTTATTTAACCAGAACCAACTAGAATTTTGTTTTCAACTTTTTCTGTTCTAACAATTTAGCAATTCCTTTCCTAAATTATGCCTTTGAAGATACTTAAATGTCTTCATTTAAAAACAAAGCAATTTCAAAAACCCTTATGGTGCAGGCCTGATTTCTGCGCATAGCGTCATGTCTCCTCCGTTACCCCAAGAAACAAGAGTAACAAAAACTAAAACTAAAAACGTTTATGTTAAAGATAGATGTCGATCAGGATGTCAAATGTCTTTAGTTTGGATTCACAGCCCAAATATTAAAGAAAAAATCTGAATTGACTTTTTGGTTAAATGTCCCCAAAAGATTAAAAAAAAAAAACAGGGGGCACCTGGGTGGCTCAGTCAGTTAAGCATCCAACTTTCACTCATTTCTCTCCAAGTGTTTCTCATTTCTACCTTCTTCTGCCAAAAGAAATTTTGGTTAAATTATTAATGAATATGCCACAAATTAAACATAATTAGTAGAACTGTAAGGTATTTAAAGATAACAGTTCTAAAGATAACACAGTCTCTGGCAATTGTGGCTCTATTTCCAATTCATTTTTTAACTTTACCACTCAAAATACTCTGTGGGGAAAAAAAAATCTTTCTTCTCTTAAGACAAATGAGAAAACAGGCCTCTGCCTTACTGCTCAAGAGAAAACACTCAGCTCTCCTGAACACAGCTGAAAAGTAAGCATGAAAAGCAAAGGCAAACTTTAAAGTTAGTATATATGTGCATATGAGCCTAAAGTTCATACTTCTTAATGTGTTTTTTATTTTCTTGTGTTTTGGGGCGCCTGGGTGGCGCAGTCGGTTAAGCGTCCGACTTCAGCCAGGTCACGATCTCGCGGTCCCAGAGTTCGAGCCCCGCGTCGGGCTCTGGGCTGATGGCTCAGAGCCTGGAGCCTGTTTCCGATTCTGTGTCTCCCTCTCTCTCTGCCCCTCCCCCATTCATGCTCTGTCTCTCTCTGTCCCAAAAATAAATAAACGTTGAAAAAAAAAAAATTTTTTTTATTTTCTTGTGTTTTGACACAATTATAAACCAAGGGCACATGCACAAAAAGCATTAGCTGCCCAAATAGATTTAAAAAAAAATTTTAATGTTTATTTATTTTTGAGAAAGAGTGTGGGTGGGGCAGGGGCAGGGGCAGACAGAAAGGGAGACGCAGAATCTGAAGCAGGCTCCAGGCTCTCAGCTGTCAGCACAGAGCCAGACATGGGGCTCAAACCCACAAACCGCGAGACCATGACCTGAGCTGAAGTTGGACGCTCAACTGTATCAAATGTATCAAATGTATCAAATGTATCAAATAATTCACTACATTCTATTAAAAAGCTCTAGTTCTAAATACAATTTGAAAGTCTACTGCTAAAAAAAATAATAATACACTACAAATATATGCCCATTAATCTATATATCCTATAAATCTGAAATGATACTAAAATTCACTTTGTACAAATGCCAAGGTGACAATGCCTTCTGGACTCCATCTCACATTCCACATTAAATCTATAGCAATATTTTAAGGCTGCCAAAATTTAGAAAGTTGAGGATCATGACTCACTTTAAATATACATATAGAAAACAGTTTGGCAGGTTTCTCATAAGGTTAATCATAGACTCGCCATATGACCCAGCAATTGCATGCCTGGATATTTACTCAAATGATTTGAAAACTTATGTTCACACAAAAACCAACATTCAAACGTTTGTAGCAATATATTCATAATCACTAAAAACTGGAAGCAACTAAGATATCCTTTCACGGGGAAATGGATAAACAAATGGTGATAAATCCATACAGTAAAAAAAAAACTACTGAGAAAGAAAAAAAAGTTATTTATGCCTGCAACAACACAGGCAAATCCTATAGGCATTTTTAATAAAAGAAGGAAGCCAGATCCAAAAGGCTACATATTGTGTGGTTCCATTCATATGACACTCTGGAAAAGGCAGAACTATAGGAACAGAAAATGTATTCGTGTACCCTGGATGTCAGGGGTTGAGGGAAGGGGGAGTGGCTGACTACAAGGGGGACAAACAGGGGAAACTTTTAAGGTGAAGAAATGGTCCTTTTCAAACAAAATTGGGGGGGGGGGCACCTGGGTGGCTCGGTCAGTTGGGCATCCGACTTCAGCTCAGGTCATGATCTTGCAGTCCATGGGTTCAATCCCCACATCAAGCTCTGTGATGACAGCTCAGAGCCTGGAGCCTGCTTCGGATTCTGTATCTCCCTCTCTCTCCCTCTCTCTCTCTGTCCCTTCCCCACTCATGCTTTGTTACTCTCTGTCTCTCTAAAATGAATAAATGTTTAAAAAAAATTTTTTTTAATTTTTTTAATGTTTATTTTTGAGAGAGAGACAGAGAGTGAGCAGGGGAGGGGCAGAGAGAGAGGGAGACACAGAATCTGAAGCAGGCTGCAGGCTCTGAGCTGTCAGTACAGAGCCTGACACGAGGCTGGAACCCATGAACTGTGAGATCACCACGAGATCATGACATGAGCTGAACTCGGACGCTTAACCGACTGAGCCACCCAGACATCCCAGAAACAGTCATTTTCAGTGCCGGGGTAGTAAATACATGGCTCTCTACATTTATCAAAACACAATTCAGCTGTGTGTCACAAAGGGTGAACTTTAAAGCATGCAAACTAAAAAACAAGCAAAACACATCAACTAGGATGTCAGCGGTCCCAGAATGGAATGCACATAACTACATCACAAGTGTGTGACATTACACCAAAGTCAGTGGGCAGCAAAGGAGCTGACCTAAGTAACTTTAGAAAAGGAGGTTTTGACTGGAAATTATTAAGGCTTTAAAAAAAAAAAAAAGAGGGGTGCCTGAGTGGCTCAGTCGGTTAAGCATCCGACTCGTGGTTTTGGCTCAGATCATGATCTCGTAGTTCGTGAGTTCGAGCCCCACGTCAGGCTCCGCACTGACAGCACGGAGCCTGCCTGGGATTCTCTCTTTCCCTCTCTCTCTGCCCCTCCTCTGCTGTCTCTCAAAATAAATAAACCTAAAAAAAATTTTTTTTAAAAAAAAGAAAATGAACTGTACATAAACATTGTACTGTGTAAATTTGTTTCTCACAGGGATACAGGATAACAATTCTGAAAGTGCTTTACCTGTACACTGGGGCTGAACGAATCAGTAAAGGGATGATAGAAAGTGGCAGCCAGGTTTCTCAATGCCAGCAAGGGAAGTTACAGATAAACAAAGAAGGAAGGTTAGAATGAACCCATATGGATTCTAACCTCCTGGATTAGAGTCAGAGACATAAGCATGAACTCATGTTTAACTTAATATATATATATGCAAACGGATAGATACAGATACAATTACAGGTATGTCCACATACACGACTAAGTATGTATACATATATTACCTAGCTGTCTACTGAGAAGGCCTAGAAGCAATGACACTCCAGTAGCAACAAACACACCTAGTGCCCACATCCTGGTTTCTGAATACCATTCTCCAATAAAAGGAACCAGGGCTCCTTGTCGAAATAGCTGATTCTAGCCCTAGGACAGGGAAAATACAGATGAGCCAGGAACAGCTTGGATTGTCATAAAGGAAGTGCTCAAGCAAAAGGACACAGAAACCAGCCTCAAACAGCTCCCAATGGCCAATCTAGGACAATAAGAGCAACACGATAAAAATAAGGTATTGGATTATAACCCAAAGTACAATTTAAAAAATGGGGGAGAAGAGACAAATCTTCCTCAGAAAAGAATTTCAAATAATATAAATACTCTTTTCTCCACAAGGTAGCGTTTAATCCCCGCCACCCTCATTGTCCAGGTGAGTCCAATCTAATCACATGAATTAGAGAACCTGTCCCAGCTGTAGTCGGAGGGACATGTGACTAAGGAAGCAGAGTTGGAAGGTTGCATGTTGCTGGCTTTGAAAATAAAGGGGCCTGGAGCCAAGTAATATGAGTGGCCTCTAAAAGCTGGAAGAGGCAAGGAAAAGAATGGAATTCTCCCTAGAGCCTCCAGAAAGGAACACAGCCCTGGACACTTATTTATTTTAGTGAGACAGCAAGACTCATGTCAGACTTCGGACTTACAGGACTGAAAGACAATACATTTGTGTTGTTTCAAGCCACTAAGTTTGTGGTAATTCACGGTGTGGCCATAAGAAATGAACAGAAGCGCTCACTACTGCACCCTTGTGTAAGGACAGAGTCGGCAACTTACTATGCAAAGATGGTGCCATTATACCCGCTCATGCAAGACTCCACAATGCCCTTGGCCACAGTCGAGAACACGGATTCCTACAAATGTAAGCACCAAATATGTTAACATTTCATAAAAATGAACCACATTCCTAAATTACATTCTAAAACATAACAATAAAAACAGTGTGCTTAGACTTTACAACACTTGTAATAAAATAAAAATTGTAGGGGCGCCTGGGTGGCGCAGTCGGTTAAGCGTCCGACTTCAGCCAGGTCACGATCTCGCGGTCCGTGGGTTCGAGCCCCGCGTCGGGCTCTGGGCTGATGGCTCGGAGCCTGGAGCCTGTTTCCAATTCTGTGTCTCCCTCTCTCTCTGCCCCTCCCCCGTTCATGCTCTGTCTCTCTCTGTCCCAAAAATAAATAAACGTTGAAAAAAAAATTTTTTTTAATAAAAAAAATAAAAAAATAAATAAAAATAAAAATTGTATCCAGTATTGAAAAAAAGCTAAAACATCTAAGATGATAAAACGTTAAACATAATTACGTCTACTAACCCCCAATACAACGCTAGATTTAAAACTCACATCTAGAATCCATACAGAATTTTGTCGGCACATTACGTACAAATATCATATGGGTATTAGCATCAGATACATGGCCCTGTGTGTTCTTCAGTGCTTTTCCCACAAGTTTGTACTAAATAATCAATACCCGATTTTTTGCTTTCATTTTTACACACATAAGTAGATGCAATCTTATCAACAGTGCAAGAATTCTTAAACCTGCACTAATACAGTAGCCATGAGCCACATGTAACTATTGAGCACCTGAAACATGGCTACTCCAACTTGAGATTTATTATAAGCATAAAATATACACCAGGTTTAGAAGACTGAGCATGAATAAAAAGAACAGAAAATACCTCATTAATAATTTGCTTTATATTGATAACATGTTGAAAAGATATTTTGGATATACTGGGTTAAATAAAATATAGGATTAAAATTAAGTCTGGGGCACCTGGGTGGCTCAGCCAGTTAAGCATCCAACTCCTAATTTCAGCTCAGGTCACGATCCCACAGTTGTGAGATCGAGCCCTGCATCAGGCTCCATGCTGGGCACAGAGCCTGCTTAAGATTCTCTTTCTCCCCCAGTCCCTCCAAAAGGAAGGAAGGAAGGAAGGAAGGAAGGAAGGAAGGAAGGAAGGAAGGAAGGAAGGAAAGGAAGGAAGGAAGGAAAGAAGGAAGGAGGGAGGAAGGGAGAGAGGGAGGAAGGAAGGAAGGAAGAGTGAGTCTGCCTGTTTTTTTACTTTTTTTCAACATGACTACTAGAAAATTTAAAATTATATAGGTGGATAACTTTATATTTCCATTGACCAGCCATGTTGAAAAAAAAGCCATGTTGAAAAAAAAAGCCATGATGAAAAAAAATCCAAGGATCCAAATGTCTCACTAAAAACATCCATGTGTATAAAGGAATAATCAAGATCTGTGATGTCTAATACACTAGTCATTAGCCATATGTGGCTATTTAAATTCAAATTAATTAAAGTTAAATAAAACTTAAAAGTTAAGTCCTTAGACACACTAGCCACATTTCAAGTGCTCAACAGCCACATGCACTAGCATATCTGAGAAAATAAATTTTTAAAAATTTTTTATTTTTTTAAGTTTATTTATTTATTTTGAGAGAGAGAGAGAGAAGGAGAGAGAGAGAATCCCAAGCAGGTTCTGCACTGTCAGCATGGAGCCCCATGAAGGGCTCGAACTCACCAACTGTGAGATCACGACCTGAACCCAAATCAAGAGCTAGATGCCTAATCCACTGAGCCACCAGGCGCCCCCTAAATTTTAAATTTTATTCAATCTTAATACATTCAAACTTAAATAGCCACATATGGCTAGGGGCTACTGTAATGGACAGTGCAGATATAGAACATTTCCCTCATTACAGAAAGTTCTAATGGATGGTGCTGACTAGATCTTAACTAAACTGTCCTGAATTAGAAAACCAGTTACTGACATCATAGTAATCTTAAACCCGTTACTCTCTGCTATGGACTGAACGTGTCTTCCCCAAAGTTCCTGTGTTGAAACCCTAATCCCCAGCGCTATGGTATTTGGACTTGGGGCTTTGGGAGGTAATCAGACCATGAGGGTGGAGCACTAGTGAGGCGAGCAGTACCCTTCTAAGAAGAGACACAAGAGAATTGCTTTTTCTCTCTCTCCACAGTGAAAAGGCAGCTGTCTAAAAGCCAGCAAGCAGGTCCTTACCAGACACTAGATCTCCTGGCCTGGATCTTAGAATTCCCATCCCCAGAACAGTGAGAAATAAATGTTTGCTGTTTAAGCCCCCCTGTTTTTGAGATTTCTGTTACAGCGGCCACAGCTAAGATACTCTCCCTAAACTAGGAAGCTGAACCAGACTTACTATCAATCACCCAAGTGGCTCTGAAAAATACACCTCCACTAACCCCCATCACTGGATGGTGAGAGAAAAGTAAAGCAGGCTGATCATTCTGGTACAAAGTTTGATGAAGGAAAAAAAAAAACTAATAAAATTAAATTTAAAACATTTTAAAATCGATTACATCTAAAATATTTAATGTTTGAGCTTCCTTATCTGAGATCAAACTGAAGAGACCAGAAATGAAATCCTCACAAATCATAGAATCTTATCCAAAAGGAAAGCGAAGTTTCCAAAATTACCATTACCTGAGTGGTGTGCATGTCTGCAACATGATCAAATGTGAAGGTCTTGGGCTCAGGGTTGGAGTGCAGCCGGAGAGTGGTAGAGGAGAGCACGGACAAACATAAGTTTTGCTCTCCATCAGCTGATCCAGAACCTTCTGTAGGTGGACGAATTCGCACAAAAACTTTGATGGCATCACCTTCATTACTGAAGACAAGAAATGTACCAGCCTAAGTTTGCTGGAGAAAACTAAAAAAGGATCTGAGTCCCATACTGCCTGTAATGTTTCCATACTGAGATTCCCCAACAAAGCCCCCAACCTACTCACTTACATTCACCTCTTCTAGAAGTGTCGCACGTGACTCACACCCTTTACTGATTTGCTTCACGATACTCATCATCACAAGTTTTTACGTGAAATCAACTCAAAGGAAGTTGATTCCACGGAGCTCTAAGCATTGCTTGTCTCTGATTTCCCTCTTAACAGCCATAATAAAATAGTCACCCCAAGGGAGAACTGTGTTACTGATTCCATCTTTTAGCCTGGAAGGTAAGAGGATGGGGGGAGAGTTGGGGAAGAAGTGTGATGTTTCCAGATTTCCAGGTAGCTAAGAACTGAGCTTTATGCTGAAACAAGTATCCCTTACTTTGTTAAATGTTCTAAGAATACTACATCCGCATGGGTGGGGTACCCGAGTGCCTGATTGTTGATTTCGGCTCAGGTTATGATCTCACAGTTCGTGGGATGGAGCCCCACATCAGGCTCCTTACTGACAGCACAGAGCCTGCTTGGGATTCTCTCTCTCCCTCTCCCTCTCTCTCTCTCTTTCTCCCCTCCCCTTCTCACATGCTCCCCCCCACCTTCTCTCAAAAATAAAAAAATAAACTTAAAAAAAATATATTACATCCCTAATTCTTTTGGTCTCAGTGACAAGATTTTTTTCTTACCTTGCTTGGTTAGACTGACAGTTTGTCACATTGCGTAACTCAGCTAGAAAAACAGACAAGAAGTTATTACAGGCATTTAAAATTGCAATATAGGGGCACCTGGGTGGCTCAGTTGTTTGGGTGATGGACTCTCGATTTTGGCTCAGGTCATGATCCCAGGGTCGTAGGATCGAGCCCTGCATGGGGCTTGGCACTGAGCATGGACCCTGTTTGGAATTCTCTCTCTCTGTTCACATTCCCTGCCCCCACTCACGTTCTCTCTCCCAAAATAAATAAATAGACTTTAAAAAATTGCAATGTAAAATCCCATCCTTTTAAAAAAATATTTATTTTGGGGGGGGGGGATGCACATGAGTGGGGGAGGTGCAAAGAAAGAGGTAGAGAGAATCCCAAGCAGGCTCTGTGCTGTCCGCACAGGGCTCGAACTTACGAACCCCGAAATCATGACCTGAGCTGAAATCAAGAATTGGCCACTTAAAGGGCACGTGGGTAGCTCAGTTGGTTAAGCGTCCGACTTCGGCTCAGGTCATGATCTCTCGGTCTGTGCGTTTGAGCCCCTTATCGGGCTCTGCGCTGACAGCTCAGAGACTGGAGCTGCTTCAGATTCTGTGTCTCCCTCTCTCTCTTCCCCTCCCCCACTCACACTGTCTTTCTTTCTCTCTCAAAAATAAACATTAAAAATTAAAAAAAAAAAACAGGGGCGCCTGGGTGGCACAGTCGGTTAAGCGTCCGACTTCAGCCAGGTCACGATCTCGCGGTCCGGGAGTTCGAGCCCCGCGTCGGGCTCTGGGCTGATGGCTCAGAGCCTGGAGCCTGTTTCTGATTCTGTGTCTCCCTCTCTCTCTCTGCCCCTCCCCCGTTCATGCTCTGTCTCTCTCTGTCCCAAAAATAAATAAATGTTGGAAACAAACAAACAAACAAACAAACAAACAAACCAAAACTGGCTGCTTAACCAACTGAGCCACCCAGGTGCCCCTAAAAATCCAATTCTTATCTACCCTACTCTTCTATTGCTAACACTCCTCAGTCTCCTTGGCTCCTTGACCTTTTGACAGTGAGGCATTCTAGGGCTTAGGTCTCGATCTTCCTTCTCTTCTTTCCACATCCACTCCATTGGTGAGGACATCCAGGCTCACGGTTCTAATTGCTAAGTATGTGTTGATGAGTCCCAAATGTAAACCTCCTCCCTGGACCACTCTTTTGAGCAACAGGCTCTCACATCCAACTGCCTACCTGACATCTCCAGTTGGAGGCCCAATTGGCAATGTCTCAAATTTAAAATGTCCCAAACTGAATTTCTGATCACCCCACCCCTACCCCAAACATGCTTCTCCACCTTGATTAATGACAACTCCACCTTTCAGTTGCTCAGGCCGAAAACCCTGGAGTTATCCCTCACCCCTTTCTTTCTCACGCTTCATATCCAACCTGTTAGCCAATCTTTGGCTCTACCTTCAAAATCCATCAAGAATCCTACAACTTCTGGTTAAATCCACTGCTATGACCACCATGAAATCAAGCCAGCAACATCACCTATTTGAGCTATTACAACAGTGTCTCTGTTTGTCTTTCTCTCACTCTCTCATTCCCCCAATTACCACCTATTTTCAATCTAGCAGGCAGAATTATTCTGCCAAAAAAGAAGCCAGAGATCAACTTCCAGAATGACTGCAAGAGGAACTATACTGACCCACTGTCCAGTGAAACTGGTAAAATAAAAAAATAAAAGCCACTTAAAGCCTCTAGAAACAGCCATAAAGGCAAACAGCAAATGAAAAAACATCTAGTCAAGATCACTGGAAATTTCACAAGAGAAGTGAGCGTCTATTGAACCAAGATGGCTCCCTCCCTCCCAGCTCAATGAGTTGGGAGTCGCCACTCCAGACTTTGCAGCTAAGAACACAGGGATCCTCCTCCCCCCACTCAGTTCCTACTTGGAGGGCTTTCTTCCCAGGAGCAGGTTACCAATTTCTCATCCAGCCTCCAGCCAGCTGCTAAGGCTAAATCCCAGGTAAGTATGTCTGAGAGGTGGGGGTTCCCTTCTTCCACCCAGCCTCCACTTGTGGAACGAGGCTCTACCTTGGACATAGTGTGCTGAGAACACTGGGGCCCTGACGACCCTTATTCTGGCTGGTGAGACAGTGTTTCTCCACTAGGAGAGGCAAGTCAAGAGGACCCCAGGCTGCTGCGGTGGGCACACACGCGCACACACACACACACGCACACACACACGCACACACACACACTCACACACACCCTCCCATTCCCAACAAACACTCAGCAACTAGACCAGAGGTGTCACTCTGAAAGAACACTGTTGTTGTTCTCACCCCCAGCTCCAGAGCCTAGGATGAGACATTTTGCCTCAGAGGAGAGACAGACCACAAAGAGATAGTTCCAAAGGAGCTGACTTCATTTCCAACAAAGCAAGGAGAAGTTCAAGCCCAACGGCACACTCAAGAACAGTGAAGGTTGTGGGGAGAAGCAATTAGGAGGAGATTCAATATTCAAACAAAACTTGCAGGCCTATTAATTTGCAGGTGAGAACTGGGACCTAAGACAGCTGGAAGCGGCTTTACTGGGATGAGAACAAATATCACAGACCTCAGAAACTTTTCCTTCAAAAGGGCAAGAATCTAATTGGACTGATTTATAAGGCAGTATTCCAGGCATTGTTGGAAAACAACAGGGCAGTCAGCTGGTATTCCTGAAGTTTAAGAGCTACGTGTGGTCAGGGAAAGAGAGAGAGATCCCCACCAAAACCACCAAAAGTCATCAGGGTGACTGTGGGCGTACCCAAAGCTGGACTTCTCTGAGGAGCAACATCAAAGGCTTAACGTTGGGAGGGAAACAAATGTCACTAAAGCAATCCAGCCAGTTATTAAACAAACAGGCAAATAACCACCCCCAGAGGGTAGAAAGGCCAGTATCCAAAGTTGCTATAAATTTATTATCTAAGATGTTAAGTATCCAACAAAAAAAAAAAAAAAAAAAAATGACAAGGCATGCAAAGAAACAGGAAAGGATGACCCATAAACTATGAAAAACAAAAAAGAAAAAAAAAACTGGCAAGAGAAATTGCCTATGACAGCATCTAGATGTTGGGAGACCTCAAAGTCACCATTATAAACATGTTCACATTACTGAAGAAAATCGTAATTAAAGGCTTAAAGGAATGATGACAATGCCCCATCAAATAGAGAATAGCAATAGAAATTATTCTGAAAAACTGAAACTCTGAAGTCCAAAAAGTACAATAACTGAAATAAAAACTCACTAGAAGGGCTCAACGGCATATGTGGACTGGTAGAAGAAAAAATAAGCAAACTCAAAGACAGATCAACAGAGATTATACAAGCCAAAGAACAAACAGATGAAGGAAAGTGAAGCAAGCCTCAGAAAAATGTGGGACACCATTCAGCACGCCAACACAGGTGTAATGGGGAGTACCAGAAGGAGAGAAAAGCTAAATAGCGGGGAAAATTTTTCAAAGTATTTTCAAGCCAAAGACTTCTCAAACTCATTGAAAAAACAACATATACCTCCAGGAGGTTCAATGAATTCCAAACAGGATAAACACAGTGATCCACAAACAGACACATTATCGTAAAAATGGTGAAGGCCAAAGAGAAGGAGAAAGTCTTGAAAGCAGCAAGAGAAAAACAACTTGTTACTTACAAGCGAACCCAGTTACATTACCAGCTGACGTCTCAACATAACCGATGGAGGCCAGAAGGCATCTCAGAGAGAATTTGCTGCTAGCAGACCCATCTTTCAAGAGATGGTAAAGGTGGGGCGCCTGGGTGGCTCAGTTGGTTAAGTGTCCCACTCCTGGTTTCAGTTCATGTCATGATCTCACGGTTCTTGGGTCACAGTTCTAAATGCTAAGTGTATGTTGACGAGTCCCAAATTTAAACCTTCTCCCTGGACCACTCTCTTGAGCACCAGATTCTCACATCTAACTGCCTAGCTGACATATCCACGTCAATATCAAAAAAAAGGGGGTGAGAGGGAATAGAACTACATAGGAGTAAGGTTTATATCATTGGAATTAAGCTAGTGTAAACCTAAAGCTAATTCTGATAAAATGTGCATGTTAGGGGCACCTGGGGGGCTCAGTCAGTTAAACATCCAACTCTTGATCCTCACTCAGTACTTGATCTCACGGTGGTGAGTTCAAGGCCTGCATTGGGCTCCACACTGGGCATGAAGCCTACCTAAAATTAATTAGAATGTTAGGATATGCATTTAAACTTTTAAAAAGCTTTTTAAAAAAGCCGTAAAGGAAGAACAGAGGAACATAAAAGATGTGAGATGCGTAGAAAACAAGAAGTAAAATGGCAGATGTAAATCCAACTGTATCAATAACAACACGCCAATGGATTAAATAACCCAATTAAGGGGCGCCTGGGTGGCGCAGTCGGTTGAGCGTCCGACTTCAGCCAGGTCACGATCTCGCGGTCCGTGAGTTCGAGCCCTGCGTCGGGCTCTGGGCTGATGGCTCGGAGCCTGGAGCCTGTTTCCGATGCTGTGTCTCCCTCTCTCTCTGCCCCTCCCCCGTTCATGCTCTGTCTCTCTCTGTCCCAAAAATAAATAAACGTTGAAAAAAAAAATTAAAAAAAAAAACCCAATTAAAAGGCAGAGACTGTCAGACTAATGAAAACATGCTCCAACTATATACTATCTACAGCAAACACACTTTAGATTCAAAGATAAAAATACACTGAAAGTAAAAGAATTAAAAACGGTATCTCACCTAAACCAAAATTGGACAAAACAACAACAAATGTTGAGAAAAAGATAAATGAGATAAAGAGGGACATTTTATAGGGGCAGCAGGGTGGCTCAGTTGGTTAAGCATCTGACTTTTCAGCTCAGGCCATGATCTCGCGGTTCGTGAGTTCCAGCCCCGCGTGGGGCTCTGTGCTGACATCTCAGAGCCTGCAGCAGGCTTCAGATTCTGTCTCCCTCTCTCTCTGCCCCTCCCTGCTCGCACTCTGTCTCTCTCTCAAAAATAAGACATTAAAAAAAAAAATTTTTAAGAGGGACATTTTATAATGATACAAAGGCCAATCCCTCAGGATAATAATACAAATACAAACATATATTCACCTAATATCAGATTACCAAAATACACAAAGTGAAAACTGACAGAAGAGTAGGGAGAAATAGACAATTCAACAACAACAGCTAGAGATTTCAATATGCCACTCTGAATAATGAAGAAAAGAGTAGATGTTACTTGGGGCTGGGGGTGGGGAGATAAGGAGGTGGGAAGGGTGAGGACTGAAGGTGTGAGATTTCTTTGAGGTGACCAAAATGTCCTAATGGACGATGCTCATAGTTCCACATTATCTGTGAATATACTAAAAACCATTTTACACTTTATAGGTGTGGATTGCATTGTATCTGACTTACATCTCAAACTGTTAAAAAAAAAAAAAAGTCAGACATCAGTACTAAATGCAATGAAGGATCTGGTTCTAGAGAAAAACTATGAAAGTAAATTATTGGACAATGGATAAAAGTAAGATACGGACTGTGGATTAGACAAGAGTGCTATATCAATGTAAACTTTCTTGATAACTGCAATGTGATTAGTCAACAGAATATGCCTGTTTTTAGAAATCACTCACTGATAACTATACATATTTACTCACTGGTAAAGGAATATCATGTCCCCATTTTACTCTCAAATGGCTCATAAAAATATGTACACACACACACACACACACACACACACACACACACACACACAATTGGGAGGGTAAGAGAGGAGGGAGAAAGAATGATAAAGCAGATGCGGCAAAATGGAAAGTGGTCACTATGGGTAAAGAATATTATGCAAGATTTCTCTGTACTACTCTCACAATTTTTCCATAAATTGTAGCAAAATTAAAAGTTATTTTTTATTCTTTTTTCTTTTTTTTTAAAGCTGCTATTCTTGTGGATGTCTCTTTTTCTTTTTTTTTTTAATGTTTATTTATTTTGAGAGAGAGACAGAGGATGAGTTGGGGAAGAGGAGAGAGAAAGGGAAACACAGAATACGAAGCACGCTCCAGGCTCTGAGCTGTCGGCACAGAGCCTGACGGGGGGCTCGAACCCACAAACCATGAGATCATGACCTAAGCCAAAGTCAAACACCTAACTGACAGAGCCACCCAGGCGCCTCTAAAAGTTATTTTTTAGGGGCACCTGGGTGGCTCCATCGGTTGAGCATCCAACAGGCTCAGGTCATGATCTCACATTTGGTGGGCTTGAGCCCCGTGTCGGGCTCTGTGTTGACAGCTCAGAGCCTGGAAGTTGCTTCAGATTCTGTGTCTCCCTCTCTCTCTGCCCCTCCTCCACTCTCTCTCTCTCTCTCTCTCTCTCTCCCTCAAAAATAAATACAACGTTAAAAAAAAGTAAAAACAAAAATACAAAACTCTGGGGGCGCCTGGGTGGCGCAGTCGGTTAAGCGTCCGACTTCAGCCAGGTCACGATCTCGCTGTCTGGGAGTTCGAGCCCCGCATCGGGCTCTGGGCTGATGGCTCAGAGCCTGGAACCTGTTTCCGATTCTGTGTCTCCCTCTCTCTCTGCCCCTCCCCCATTCATGCTCTGTCTCTCTCTGTCCCAAAAAAATAAATAAAAACGTTGAAAAATACAAAACTCTGCAGTGGTTGTCCATCTCAGTCGGAGTAGGCAAAGTTCTTAAAACAGCCTACAGGACCGGACATGATCTAGGGCCCCTGCCTCCCCCGTCACCACCTCCACAACGCATTTCCTATTACACTCCTTGCTCCAGTACAACCAAACTAGATTTCTTGTTATTCCTAGAACATGCCACCCTTTGGGACCTTTACACGTATTGTACCTTCTGCCTGTAACATTTGGGGGGGGGGGGTTACTCAAGTATTGTGTTCTCAAGTATTGACTTTGGGGATTTACTCAAGTATTTAGTCAAGTATAGGTCAAGTATTCCATGACCTTGAATTATGGGAAACACCAGCTTATCTCCATACACACCGACCCAATTATCTATCACTCTAACTCCCCTTCTTGGGCCTGTTTTCCCTCAAGGGACTTACAGTCATCAAAATATATATTAGTTTGCTCTCTTTCTCTTCCAAATGAACTGTAAAGCATTATCTAGAGCAGTGCCTGACACACTGTGAACACTCAATAAACTTTGAATAAATAAATACTAGGACATCGGTTAAAAAAAAACACCTTAATTTCTATTCTTCCTATTCTGCTTATTTCTATTCTTAATGTCATAGCACAGAAGCTCAAAGTAAATATTCACACAGAACAACTGTTCTGGAAACTACCCTTTGCAGCTATATCCCCTCAAGCAGATGAAGATCTGTGAAGTGGGAAATGCACCAGATTGCCCAGTTCCCCATCTGCCCTTCCTTCGCAGCTTCTCCAAGAGTTGGCAGCAAAGAAATAGTCCCTGTGTAGCTTTGGCAAAAGGAAAAGTGGTGGAGAGCACTGCCTGAGTTCCCCAAGTCCTGCTCCAGATCTCTGGACTGCTGGGAATGCAAGCAGCACTTGGGATGTCCTCAACCTTGACGTTGTTAAGAGACTTCAAGGAACAGAAGCGTTTCCCATGGAAATCACCATTTTCACACAAGAGAGCTGTGAATACCCTTGTTCCCATCACTTACAGATAGGTCAGAGTCCTTTCATAGACAATGACACACAGATGTCACTTTCCATTATGTAAACAGATGCTCTAACTTTATCACAGGTTATGAACTCTCTCGTTTGAGTCCAGATTTACAGAATACCATGGTTGTGCAGAACGCACACTGAACATTTCACTCCACAAATGAACCAATGTGTGCGCTAATATTCCCTAAATACTGAAAATGACAAGAGAAACATTTCAGATGGAAAAAGAGAACACACTGTGATGACCTAAAAAAGTTAACGAAAACAACAAATCCATCAGAAAACAATTACAACTGACAGCTGCAAGCGTTAATGTTGTTGGAAGTCTCACCAACGACCAGAAATTCAGTTTCTTCAATCTTCTAAATCGGCCTCTCCTCATTACTATTCATACCACTCACCAAGATCCATCGAATTAGCTCAAAATCTAATCCTTAAAGGATTAGGCAATGTAAGACATGGGGCACGTACACCAGAACGCCAAAGGACGAAGAAATTAGTGAAAACTGGAGGGTTTATCAAAATCGGCAGTGCTCCTCTCCAAAGTTAATAGGAAGAAACGGAACGGGTCCCCTTGAGAAGAAAATAGGAATTTG
Source organism: Prionailurus viverrinus (assembly GCF_022837055.1). NCBI lineage: Eukaryota > Metazoa > Chordata > Mammalia > Carnivora > Felidae > Prionailurus > Prionailurus viverrinus. The sequence continues at coordinate 14,074,634 of NC_062562.1, read as the reverse complement.
TGATAATAGAAAGACATCCTGTGCTTATCTGAAATTGTACAGCAGGCAAAGACGTGCCTGGAGCATGAAAAGTTCTCCCATTCAGGACAGTCAGTAACGTGGAAACACGCAGAAGGTGGTGAGAGCCTGGGCCGACCTCAGGCAAGGATACTTAGAGACAGCTCCGGTCGGGACACGGGAATAGGGCAGCGACGAAACGACAGAACCGAGAACGGGAAGGAAGAACCAGCAGGTCGCTGGACGTCAAGCTCCTGGAGGGCTCTCCGGTTCCCTGCTCAGCCCAAGCGCCTAGAACTGTGCCTGGCTTGTGGCGTGGGCCCAATACACAGAGACAAGGGAAGATAGCTGTTCGAGCCGCGTTTTGACTGAGGGTCCGAGAGAGGTCCCAAACGCCCCGCGACGCTGGGTCCGCTTCTGCCCTTCACGCCCAGCCGGGAACCCTGCGGGCGGCTGGGGCTTGCCGTCCTGCACAGTTGCATTTGGGGGCGGAGACAGGGTCACGAAGCCGGAGCTCCTTACTTACTTTTGCAGCCGGGCGCCATGGCGCCCTCACGCCTCGATCCCAAGACCAATGCAGCAGATACCCCCACCTCCAGCCGCGCAGCGCGCCGGGATTCCGAACGCTCAAGATGGCCGCAAATTTGAATTTGGCGCTCCGGTCGGACGTTGACGCCAGCAAGGGGGCTGCCATGTTGCCCGGCCTCCGGTCAGGGGGCGGGGACTGCGTGACGTCACGAGCAGGCGCCATAACCAATGTACACTCTCAAGCGGGCCCAGGGAACCTGTCTTTTCCCGGGACAGCCATGAGCAAGCGGAACCAGGTTTCGTACGTGCGGCCAGCCGAGCCGGCGTTCCTGGCCCGCTTCAAAGAGAGGGTCGGCTACAAAGAAGGGCCCACCGTGGAGACCAAGGTGAGCCCAGGGCAGTTGCGTTACCGGAGAAACGCTGTCCTCCCGCTACTTCCGGCTTCTGCCTGGACTTGAAGGCCTGCCTGGCAGTGACGGGTCCCTCCCCTCACCTGCGCCCAGCCCCTAATCTGGGTGGGCTTCAGTCCCCAGGCTGGTCCTCTTCAAACTACTACAGCCTCTTATACCCAGGAAGATATTTGTCGTTTTTCGTAGTGCTGTTGTATTCTTGAAAATGACTGGACCCAGGTAAAGCGCCTCGTCCTTGGTAGATGGTTAAGAAAGATCACTTTTCTCTCTCTTACTTGCTTATCCCAAAACCTGTAGTTAGCAGGATGGATGGTAGCGTGGTCTCGTTTTCCAGATAAAGTTACTGAAGGCCGCTCGATCAAATGACCTGATGTCCTAGACCTGGAGTCTGGATCTTTGGAAGAATGCCCTGGATCTATTGTTATGCTTTATTGTTTAACAACCACACCTCCCTCCTCCTCCTCCCCACCAAAAGTATGTTTAAGAATATTTTGGATCTAAGTAGAAGAGGAGCTTTAGGTAAGAGCAGCCCCTCTATAGTTTAAGGATAGAGGTCAGTGGGAGTCAACTTCTGAGCCCTCCCAGGCTTCAGCCCTAACTGGTTCACGCTATCTCTTTCAGTAGGAAGAGACTATTATGCTTAGGGGATGTGTGGAGAAATAAAGAATTTACTTAGCATTCTGTGTCTAGCACTTTCGCTAATACCCGCCCCTCAAGTCACTTAGAGTTTAGTAAAGGAAACAAGATTGACTTGTGTGAAATTACTCAATCCAATGAGAATATGCTAAGTCCAGGCATTGTGAAAGAAAATGAAAGAACAAAGAGATGTATCTCCAAAATACCATCTTCTTTTAAAACCTTCTTCGCTGCTTCGTCTCTGCCTTCACAGGTCACCACCTCTGTGAACCTCTTCCAAGCTCCTACAAATACTTTTCCTCTGTTCACTTTGTCCATATCTGTGATAGTCATCTTTTTGCATTGCAACTACTTGCTTTCCTGTGATTGTCACCACTAAATCAAACTCTCTGAGTTAGTATCTTAATCTTTGTGTATTTTCCTAGCACCTGGCACAGTGCCTGGACCAAATAGTAGGTGACCAGTGCTATTGACTGTGCTTATCATCAGGCAAGGCTTCAAGAGGAAGGGATACTTAGATTGAATCTTGAGCATGGGTAGGTCAGCAGGTAGAGATGGAAGGAAGGGTGGATAAAGGTGTAAAGACGGTGAGTGAGCGGGGCATCTGGCTGGCTCAGTCAGTGGAGCATGCGACTCTTGATCTCAGGGTTGTAGGTTCGAGCCCCGTGTTGGGTGTAGAGATTACTTAAAAGTAAAATCTTTAAAAAAAAAAAAAGATGGTAAAGCATGGACTGTGTGATTGAGGAACCGGTTGGAGAGAAAGCCATATGGACTATTCATTTGGCAACAAGGAGCCATTTTTGGTTAGAGAGAATTTGATCAGGGAGTGACGGATCCCCAGGACCAAAAACGGTGATGATGACACAAAGGATGAGATTTGAGAAAAGAGATATGGATTCATCAATGAGGAGACTATGAAACCTAATTTTATAGTTTGTTTGAAGTCCTCGTGATGATCATGTGTGTGTGGTTAACACCCTGAAGATTCTAGCTGGGAATGCTGTTTTAGGAGAACCTGGGGTGAGGGTGGTACTTTCCAACTCATATCAGTGACTTAAACTTATGCAAGAGACTTTTCCACAGACAAATACCCCTATGTTTCTGTGTTTGAGAAACCAACTGCACTCTTAATCAGGTTGGCAATATAATCATCAAACTAGTCATCTAGTCAATCTAGTAATCTAGTAACTCTAGTAATCTAGTTAACAAAAAGAAGAGTTTCATGGGAAATCATTATATAGTCAAGTTAAATTACCTTATTCACCTTCTTGAGAGTTAATTCAGGAGTGGCTTTGAACAACCACTGTTTCTTTAACCATTTCTCTATTTTCCAGCCAGTCATGTAAACAGAAAGAGAAGAGTCAGAATTAATGATTCTCAATCTAACAAACACCAGGAATTTTTTTAAAGATTTTATTTCTGAGTAACCTCTGCACCCATTGTGGGACTTGAACTCACAACCTCAAGATTAAGAGTCACATACTCCACCTATTGAAGCAGCCAGGCACCCCAGGATTTATTTTATTTCACTGTCCCATTTCCTTGGTTAAAAATACTTACGGGGGCTCCTGGGTGGCTCAGTTGGTTAAGCATCTGACTTGGGCTCAGGTCATGATCTCACAGTTCATGAGTTTGAGCCCCACATCGGGCTCTGTGCTCAGAGCGTAGAGTCTGCTTCAGATTCTATGTCTCCCTCTCTCTCTGCCCCTCCCCTGCTCGTGCTCCGTCTCTCTCTCTCTCTCTCAAAAATAAATTAACATTAAAAAATTTTAGTACTGGGGCGCCTGGGTGGCGCAGTCGGTTAAGCGTCCGACTTCAGCCAGGTCACGATCTCGCAGTCCGGGAGTTCGAGCCCCGCGTCGGGCTCTGGGCTGACGGCTCGGAGCCTGGAGCCTGTTTCCGATTCTGTGTCTCCCTCTCTCTCTGCCCCTCACCCGTTCATGCTCTGTCTCTCTCTGTCCCCAAAATAAATAAACGTTGAAAAAAAAAAAAAAAATTTTAGTACTGATTACCCACTAGTTTGTGATCATTTATTGGAAACTTTCAGAAAAAATAATGCAAAACTAATGAATAATCAGTGAACTAACATGGATATTATTAAAGAGAATGCACTTGTGAAGTGATCGAGCAGATTTGGGATGTAGACAAAATGAGCGAATTTGCCTGTAACTTGCCGGCCAGGGCTTTCAGGTTCATCATTTTTCATCCTATTAGTCATTCATGAATAGATCAACAAATACTTCTTGAGCCCCTGCTGTTTGCCAGGCTCTGTGCCTCTAGATACACAGATGAAACACAAGTACCTCAAAGGAACTCACCTAGCAGAACCAGGTAGAAAAATATTGGCAACTCAGTATGGTACCTGCACCCTATGAGCTATGCACAGTGTGAGAAGGAAGACAAGGTGAGATCAGGAAAGCCCTTCTAAAGAATCTAAGTCTAGAAGGCAGCTTGAGCAGGTATGCACCAGGGGCAGTGGGGCTTTCTAGGCACTAGGAACTGGATCAGAGATAGGGGAGGCAAAGGAGCTAATATGGTCATGTGTCTGCAATCCTCCAACCCGGCTGGAGTCCAGAGGCCATGAGTGTGGTGTAGGAGAAAGCTGTGTTTCTAGGCCAGATGCCGTAGGGCTTTGTTGCCTTGTCTAGGAGACAAGGAAGGCTCTGTGAGAGGTGCAGTAACAAGTTATTTGAATAATGTGTGGTGCATGTACATACCTTTCAACCCAGCAACTCCACTTCCAGGAGTTTATCTTACACATGAGTTCACAAAATTGAACGAAAATAAGTGCATAGTAGAAAAAGTGAATAAAAATGTGTGCATAGTGGGAAAAACTAGAAACCACCAAAATTTTTATGTACAGGGTACTGGTCAAATAAACCATGAGATGACCATATATGTAATTAAATACTAGGCAGTGGTTTTTAAAATACAGAATTTCAGATTAACAGATAATTCCAAGGTACAATACAAAGATTATTTTTGAGTAAAAAAGTTGGGGTGCAGGCTGCCTGAGCGGCTCAGTTGGTTAAGCATCCGACTCTTGGTTTCAGTTCAGGTTATGATCTCACGGTTCGTGAGTCCAAGCCCCGAGTCAGGCTCTGCACTGACAGTACAGAGCCGGCTTGGGATTCTCTCTCTCCCTCTCTGCCCCCTACCCGACATGCGCGCGTGCGTGAGCCCTCTCTCCTTCTCTCCCTCTCTCTCTCTCTCAAATAAACTTAAAAAAAAGAAGTTGGAGGAGTGGGGCTTTTATGGTAGCTGACATTTTTTGAAAACGAATCAACTGACCCAAGGTTACCACTTGTAATGTGTATAGTGAGTACCTGTTTTCTCTTGGTATTCTCTGTACTTTTATGTTTGGGAAATTTCATAAAGAAAAGAAATCAAGTCCCATAGTATGTACAGTCTTCTTTTTGCATACAGAATGTTTTCCATACTTCCATATTTTTATACACTTAGGAAATGGCTGTAGGGTTCCCACCTGACTGAAGCTGTCAGACAGGAGGAGAGATACTCAGAGGTGGAAGAACACCTTTTACTTGCTGCCTTCTGTACTTCGGCGTTGGTGATTTTTTGTCTAACTTTGAGAAGAGATGGAAGTGAAAACAGTTGGTGAAGAGCAGACAGAGTTGATGTGGTTCAGCACTGCCCTGAGTCGGCTGGGTGGGCAGTACTTGAAGCAGAGGGCCCCTGACACTGGGAACCGTGAGCTGGGGTCCTGCTGAGATGGAAATTAATCCCTGTGGGCAGGCACTTCAGGGTAACTGGCAGGTGGATCTCGTCCCTAGTGTGGCAGGGTTAGGCTCTTAAGAGTTACTTGGAAAGTCACTGCCAAATACATTTTGTCAATAAAGTTACCCTTCTCCCTTAGTAATTACGGTGTCTCACGGAGACCATGGTTGTATTTGGTTCAAGGTCAGACGTCTACATGTGGTGTTTGTGTTTTCCCCTAGAGAATCCAGCTTCAGCTCCCAGATGAAGATGGTGATCACAGTGACAAAGAAGATGAACAGCCCCAAGTGGTGATTTTAAAAAAGGGAGACTTGTCAGCTGAAGAAGTCATGAAAATTAAAGCAGAAATAAAGGCTGCCAAAGCAGGTATGTCTAGAAGTAATCTGATTTTTTTTTTCTAACAATTTAAGGAGCCTGAAATACGAAACTATCTTATGTAATAGCATGGTATGTTTGAAGGAGACGGTCCTAGGTTCAAATTTCAGCTGTAACACTCACCAGATGTGTGATCATGAACAAGTTATTTCACCTCTCAGCCTCAGTTCCCTCATCAGTAAAATGGAGACAATAATGGTACCTACTTTATTGGGTTGTTACAAGGATAAAGTGCAAATTTAAATAAAAACATCCTGTTTGTTTGTTTTTTTTTTTTTTTAATTTTTTTTTTCAACGTTTATTCATTTTTGGGACAGAGAGAGACAGAGCATGAACAGGGGAGGGGCAGAGAGAGAGGGAGACACAGAATCGGAAACAGGCTCCAGGCTCTGAGCCATCAGCCCAGAGCCTGACGCGGGGCTCGAACTCACGGACCGCGAGATCGTGACCTGGCTGAAGTCGGACGCTTAACCGACTGCGCCACCCAGGCGCCCCAAAACATCCTGTTTAAAAAAAAAAAGTGGTTAGGTTTACAAATTAGTCAACAGAGGTGTATTTATTTAATCAGTGCCTGAACTGCGGTATGCTACATGGTATGTTTTTCATTATTCCTAAATATTAATTACATTGCTTTAAGGAAAAATGCTAGAGTTCAAAACAATCACTTTTCAAAACACTTCAAAATACAGCCAGATTATAACTAATTGGGGACTGGCAATGTTATGGAATACTTCACAGGAAGTGAGTTTTTATTAAGTGACTGCCCATCTTGTGGGTATGTAGCTAGAAGCAGTGGAGAAGACCAGATCGAATGGACTCAGGACATCTTTAAATACCATCTGAGATTTTTCTTGCCATTTGACTCTCCAATAAAGGCAAAATGAGAGAAGAAAGTTCTTTAACTTTGTCTTTGCTGCAGATGAAGAACCGGCTATGGCTGATGGAAGAATCATGTATCGAAAACCAGTCAAGCGTTCCTCAAATGAAAAATATTCAGGTCTAACAGCAAGCTCAAAAAAGAAAAAGGCAAATGAAGGTCAAATAAATAAGCAGGACTCCGTTAAAAAGAACTCACAAAAGCAGATCAAGAACAGTTCCCTCCTTTCTTTTGACAATGAAGATGAAACTGAATAAGTGTAAATATTTTGGACTTGGTCTTCCTTTAGAGTATATGGGGTATTTTTTAAAATGGCATCTTTTTTCCTATTTAAAGATAATACAAGTTCATTACAGAAAATTTAGAAAACTCGGAAAAAATGTATGATAAAAACTTTGTTTATCAATACCCCTTTGACATGATGCAAACTCTGTAGATATTACCAACTATTAACATTTTGGAACTTCCATGTGTGGGGCATGTATGTATGTAAATTATATTTTTTAAACAAAATTGGGATTATGTTGTGCATATTAATCTGTCCTGCTTGTTACATGTCGTTATGAGTGTTTTTCCTGATCAGTAAAATTCAAAAACTTAACATAATTGCTATTGAGAATTTTGTCATTTAATGATTTTGTCATTAAATGACAAAATCTTCATTATCTTCATGAGCAGAAGGCCACTTCGGATGAGGAAGATGATAATGTGGCTAGTTAAGAATACTTCCCCAGCTCCTGCTAAAGGTAGCCGTATAACAGCCCCAGCAATTTTAGAGATAGAAGTGGGTCTTGTACAGTTGAGGACCTAATACAAGTGATCTTCATACAAGTGAGGATCTAATATATAACATGGTAACTATAGTTGATAACAGTATAAAAGCAGGGAGAGGCTCTTGGGTGGCTCATTCAGCTAAGCGTCCAACTTTGGCTCAGGTCATGATCTCACGGCTCATGAGTTTGAGCCCTGCCTCAGGCTCTTGACTGTCAGCACAGAGCCTGCTTTGGATCCTCTGTCCCCGTCTCTCTCTGCTCCTCCCCAGCTCATGCTCTCTCTCACGCTCTCTCTCTCTCTCAAAAATAAACATTAAAGGGGCGCCTGGGGGGCTCAGTCGGTTAAGCTTCTGACTTCGGCACAGGTCACGATCTCACAGTTTGTGAGTTCAAGCCCCGCATCAGGCTCTGTGCTGACAGCCCGGAGCCTGGAGCCTGCCTCGGATTCTGTGTCTCCTTCTCTCTCTGCCCCTCCCCCACTTGTGCTCTGTCTCTGTCTCTCAAAAATAAATAAAGGTAAAAAAAAAAAAAGTGTTAAAAAAGATAAAAAATAAACATTAAAAGAAGAGAGAGATGGAGCACCTGAGTGGCTCAGTCAGTTAAGCGTTTGACTTCGGCTCAGGTCATGAACTTGCAGTTCATGAGTTCGGATCCCACAGTGGACTCTGTGCTGACAGCTCAGAGCCTAGAGCCTGCTTCGAATTCTGTCTCCCTCGCTCTCTGCCCCTCCCTCGCTGGCATTCTGCCTCTCTCTCTCTCTCTCAAAAATAAACATTAAAAAAAAGAGAGAGAGATACGAGTGAAGTCTACTTAATAAAGCCTCCAGGTGTTTGATACAAAAAAGCAGATTTGGCAAGCACGAACCTTCATCCTCGCTACATACCGTCAGGAGCACATACATGGAACGCAGCAAGAGCAGAGCCCTTTTCTGGCCTAAGGAAGGCAGACCTTTGCTCTGGGTGGTACAGTGGAAAGACTGAAGGCACTTGGGTCTTGGCAGCATGCCTGGAGGAGCTGCTACAGCAGCCACGGACTGCCAGCCTCTGGACTCGTTAACACATGAGAAGAATAAACCGAAAGTTGTCACTCAGTGGTACCTCCTGCTGACACCTGAGAACTCCACGCCTTCTGCCCTTCCTGTTCCCTTAAGAGGCCTCCTTTCCTGTTGTGCTCCGAGAATTCCTTACCTTTAAAAATAAAAGTCAGTTATTTTACGAGCAAAATGGATTTACTTGAAAATGGTAGACGGTTGCAATTCAGGACATGCAAGCTACTATAAAACCATAGGCAAGTCAGGAGAACAAAGGAGAGGACGGCTCTTTTACAGAGGAAAGGGGGACTTGGGAGGAGCTGCTATAAACAAAATTCCTTTAGCTACACTGGGTGTTTCAAGTGTAATGGCTTTTCATTGGCTGAGCTGTGACCGTCTCCTGGGCTGGGCTGTTCCCTGGGCGGGGATTAGTAGAGTAGGCTTCTTCCCTGTTAGGAATGCAAGGTGTGGCTCTTTCTTTTGGTTCTGCGAAGGTTCGAGGTGTGAGGTGTGGTATGTGTGAGCTCCCCCTTCTGGCCTCCCAACTCCCATTTTATTTATTTATTTATTTATTTTTAATTTTTTTTTTTTAATGTTTATTTATTATTGAGAGACAGAGAGACACAGAGCGTGAGCAGGGGAGGGGTAGAGAGAGGGGGAGACATAGAATTTAAAGTAGGCTCCAGGCTCTGAGCTGTCAGCACAGAGCCTGATGCGGGGCTCGAACTCACAAACTGCGAGATCAGGACCTGAGCCGAAGTCGGTCGCTCAACCAACTGAGCCACCCAGGCGCCCCCCAACTCCCATTTTAAATGAGGTTCTCTTTATTCAGTTTCACAAATTCCAAGCAAGCACAGCCACATAGTAATGAACATGCTATTTCCACCCCTCTTTATTTTCACAGAACTCCTCCTCACCACTCCCCAACCAAACAAAAGTCCCACAACACGAGATTTATTCAGTTAGAGTCAGCAAGGCTTTCCTTTTCATGGAAGCTTACAGTGACATAAGGTCCAATAGTAAGGGTAACAAAATCTAAAGAAGGCACTTCAGGGGACCCAGAAATCCACTGCACAATGTCCACTCAAATACCAATAATTTTTTTTCTCTAAATCTGAATTTTCCCAAGGGTAAACTAGTCTTATATTGTATTCTTCTATTTAAATATAGACATAGTTTAAATAACCTTCTGTAGATTAAGCATGAAATCATAGCCCAATTTCAAGAATGTTAAGGGGCACCCGACTGGCTCAGTCAGAAAAGCACGTGACTCTTGGTCCTGAGGTTATGAGTTTGAACTCCATGTTGAGTATAGAGATTACTTTACAAAAAAAAAAAAAAAAAAAAAAAAAAAAAATGAAATCAAGAATGCTCTTAAAAAATATACCAAGGGGTGCCTGGGTGGCTCAGTCGGTTCAGCATCTGACTTCAGCTCAGGTCATGTTCTCACAGTTTGTGAGTTCAAGCCCCAAGTGTGCTGACAGCTCAGAGCCTGGAGCCTGCTTTGGATTCTGTGTGTCCCTCTGCCCTTCCCCCACTTGCACATGCGCGCTCTCTCTCTCTCTCTCTCTCGCAAAAATAAACATTGAAAGTACATCAAGAACCAAAAACGGTAATGCTGGACATTGCTTGTTTTCAGTAGCCAGATTTAAATATTTTTGGAACATCTATAACTCAAAACCAATTAATGGCAGTTATTTATTACATACAACTCATTTTATTCTCGGGGCGCCTGGGTGGCTCAGTCGGTTAAGCGGCCGACTTCGGCTCAGGTCATGATCTCGCAGTCCGTGAGTTCGAGCCCCGCGTCGGGCTCTGTGCTGACAGCTCAGAGCCTGGAGCCTGTTCCAGATTCTGTGTCTCCCTCTCTGAGCCTCCCCCGTTCATGCTCTGTCTCTCTCTGTCTCAAAAATAAATAAACGTTAAAAAAAAAAAAAGTTTTAAAGATAACCCTAGTAAATATCGTCATTATTCTTTTGAGGATGGGGAAAGCAGGCTCAGAATCAGGTCGTACACCCATTAAGTGGCAGAGAAGGCATCAAACTCAAGACTATCTAATTCTGATCTATTTTCTTAACTTTCAGGACACACTGCCTCTTGCTCAACATATAGAACATTCATCCCAGCTGAAGACTTAGTCTTCAATATCTAAGAATTGGGGGGGGGGGGGGGGCATTTTCATACAAATCTTTCCACATGGTTTATATCCCAAGTTTTATTCTCCAGCATGAAGCCTCTGGTGTCGAACAAGTGCTGAGCTGTGCCTGAAGGATTTCCCACATTCAACACACTCATAAGGTTTTTCTCCAGTATGGATTCTGTAATGTTCACTAAGGTGTGCTTGCTTGCGGAAAGTTTTTTCACACTCACTACACTTATAAAGTTTCTCTCCAGTGTGAGTTCTCTCATGTTCAACAAGGGAAGAGTTCTGAGTGAAGGCTTTGCCACATTCAGTACATGTGTAGGGCTTCTCTCCTGAATGAATTCTCTGATGCTGCATGAGGCATGCACTCTGATTAAAGGCTTTCCCACATTCATTACACTTATAAGGTTTAACTCCAGAGTGACTTCTCTGATGACGAGTAAGGCAAATGCTCTGACTGAAGGCTTTGCCACATTCCGTGCATTTATAAGGTTTCTCTCCAGTATGAATGCGCAGGTGTTTGATAAGGGAAGGGCTCTGACAAAATGCTTTGCCACATTCAGTGCATTTATAGGGTTTCTCTCCAGTATGAATTCTCAGATGCTGAACAAGGATTGCTTTTGTTTGAAAGGCTTTCTCGCATTCATTACATTTATAAGGTTTCTCTCCCGTGTGAATTCTCAAATGTTGAGTAAGATTTGACTGTTTACGGAAACAAGTTCCACATTCGCTACATACATAGGGCTTCTCTCCCGTGTGAATCCTCTGGTGCTGAGTAAGAGACGATCTCTGAGTAAAGAATTTCCCACATTCACTACACCTTGAAGGCTTCTTCTGCATGTTAAGTTTCTGATGGTTCATTTGCAGTGAAATTTGGCGGGCATTTGTGCTGCTTGTAACGCACTCAAGGAACGTCTGTCCAATAGGTGCAGTTTACAGGAAACTGTCTCTCAAGTTCGTGATACTTACAAGGTACTTTCTCAAAGATGACTATGGTTACAGTAACACTGTCCTGGGAATGTTCTGTGTGTATGTGTGCATGTACTGTACTCTCAGGCATTCCTGCAGGATGCCCCTCCTCTTCCTTGTCCGGCATGTATCGTCACCTTCTCCGATTGTAAGCCCCTGATGACCAGGTTCCCTGACCCTCGACATCCTCGTCATCTTCCACAAGTCACTTAACACTGTTTGTTACATCAGGCTTGGTCTTCTTGCCTGAAAAAAAAAATCATGAAGGAAGATGTCCTCTGTGCAGAACAAGGGACCTGCATTGTAGAATCTTGATTTTATCCTCTTCTCAATAATATATACAGATCACAATAACCTGGGGAGAAGATTAGATAATAGAAGAGATTAAGTAGTGACATAGCTTGGGAAATCTATACAATTCCCTATCGTGATTGATTCTGAAACACTCAAGTACTAAAAATTAATCCAGGTAATTTAAGATGATCCAGAGTGATAAATAGTAGAATGTGAAAAGGATACGTTTCTAATCTTGAGTAAACCGTTAGGGAAAAGTACTACCTACCTATAGTCTCTACTATAGAGATGAAAATAGATGAAATAGATGAAAAATAGATGAAAAGTAATTCCATTTCCTTAGGATACCTATAAGCAATGCCTTGCTCGTGCTGCTTGACAAAAGTACAAGTTTACATCATTGTCTAGTGACAATTAGAGTTTCTCTTTTAAGATTTCAAAGGTATTCCAGGCTGTTACTTTTACCGGGTCCATCATCCCAATCCTTCCTATTCACTCACCTTGATAGGTGTCTCTTTGGACCTCTCTCTCCAAAACATTCAGCATCTGTAGCTCTCCCCTGTGTCTAACTGGAAGATCTTTAGGTTTAAAAACTAGAGCCTTGCTCACTGAAAGCAAGTAAGATATCATTGTTTTGTTTAGAGAAAAATTAGGATGGGGTGGTCCTTGGGGAAGAGATTCCCATTAGACAGTAACTTGACTATATCATCATGGTCCAGAACCCAGCCTCACCTGTGACACTTTAAAGTGCTTCAGAATGTGATGTATACTAATCAAATTCACAAGGTGATACAGAAAACAGAAAGTCACTTTGCTGATCTATAATGAGAAACTGATATGCTGCATGTCCAGCTAGTTGACACATTCTCTCCACTACAGAAAAACTGCATGGGAACCAAATCATTGTCATCAGGACACTCCTTAGAACTGGAGAAAGAGAAGTATTTAGATGATCTTAATGGCATCAGACTTTGAAATACCGATGCTCTGAATAAGGGCACAGAATCTGAGAACAGATATTCATGTGCCACACATTAGCAACCTCCTCCCTGGATGGTGCTGAAGACACTGACACATTCTTCTTCTCTGAGGCCGCTTTTTATTTCAATTTTTAAATATAAGTTACATATGAATATATCCTCACTTTAAAATACTCAAAGAATATAAAAGTATGTAGGATAAATTAGTCATTTTTTATCACCGCCCACCCTACCCAAACAAACCCAATCCCTTCCCAGAGATTATCAAGTTTGGAGTAGATTCATTCAGTCTTTTTTCTATATATTTTTATACACATACCATTTGCTTCTTTCTGCATAAATAAAATTGTTCTATAGGTTCTGCTGCTCTGCTATTTGATTTATTCATTTTTTTCCCAGTAAAGAATGTGTCTTCAGGATCATTTTTTCTTGGTCCATACAGATCTACTGGGGCTGAGAGTTGGGACACACTGGGATCTCTGCACAAATTGTATAAAATCAGAGACTGATCTGATTGGGCATTACTGTACCACACTGGTGGTTAAATATATTGAATATTTTTCCTGACTGTATCATCTTTATCTTCTGTATAAACTTCCAGTATAGATATGCTGTATACAAAAATGAACCCCATATGGTTTCAATAGTGAAACATAACACCCAAACTCTAACCACACTTTCCTTTATTTTGGTTGTCTCAAAAAGTTTTGTTTCATTTTGTTTATTACAAACAATGTATGCTCATTCTAAAACAGTCCACAAAGGAAATTACTTGAAATCCCACCACCTAGTGAAAATACAGTTGGTTTTTTGATGACCTTTCTTCTAGGCATGTGCCTGTGTACATATATTATGCATACATATTAAACTACACTGAAGGGGCGCCTGGGTGGCGCAGTCGGTTAAGCGTCCGACTTCAGCCAGGTCACGATCTCGCGGTCCGGGAGTTCGAGCCCCGCGTCGGGCTCTGGGCTGATGGCTCAGAGCCTGGAGCCTGTTTCCGATTCTGTGTCTGCCTCTCTCTCTGCCCCTCCCCCGTTCATGCTCTGTCTCTCTCTGTCCCAAAAATAAATTTTAAAAAAAAGTTGAAAAAAAAATTAAAAAAAAAATAAAATAAAAAAATAAACTACACTGAATCCTTCAGACCGTAGTCACAATCTATTCATAGAGTTCCCATAACCTACGAATCCAGTTCACACCGTGCTTTTCTTACTGAATTTAACAGATCCCAGGCTCCATCTTGCCTTTCTGATGCACAAGAACAGAAGTTGCTATTACTTAGACTCTTGTGCTAAACAGAGCCGGGAGCCCATTCATATTCCCTGAGGAGACACTTAAATCGCCTTTGTGATGGGTCTTCCAGTAATATACCACCAGTTTTCTCACATCTGACTGCTACACCATTAAGGCATTAGACCAAGCGGTTCAGTGAAGCTGCCCGATGTTCTACCAGATAACTGCAGAAGGGGTAGCTACTCTTGCTACAGTTTAAGTACATGTGATATACAATTAGTACATTCTCTGATCTGTCCTGCAGCCAGTTACTTCATTGCCTGCTTCCATAACGGGCCGCACTCACCCTGATTGGAATAAGGTGGGCCCATTTCAGGGTGGTTCTGTGTTTTCAGTCTGCAGCGTTCAGGTGTGGTGGTCACTGGTGGGTCCCACTGTAGGTCCGCCACCACTTCTGAATGAGCACCCCCGTTAACAACCCATCGTGGGCTCTTTAGTTAGATTCCACTTACCCAGAGATAAGCTGTTAGGAATACAAGCGACACTGGTTTGTCTCCTGGAACCTTCTCTTGAGGGAGGGCAGAAATCTAAGGCATGGAGGAAGGAGAAAAAAAGCACCCAGAAATTGTCAGCTGCTGGATTCAGAGGAACTCAGGAATAGCCCATCCCTAACCAAATAACTATTTTAAGTCTGAATGAAGAATATCATTATTCTCCTGAAAAGAGTATTACCAATGACAAAAATCAGTAAGTGGGTAGTCTTCTGAGAGACCTGACAGTGCGCAAAGAAAGGGGGCAGGTGCTCCTAAGGACTATCCTGGGGTAAACATTCCTCCACAGACAGGAGATAAGGTTGGAACCGAAGCCCCCCCCCCCCCCCCCCCACCTCTCCGCCCCAGCCCAAACCTACTGGAAAAGCCGTTGACTTCAAAAGCCAAAAACTGGGGCTACAGTAGAGGACATTACAACAAACACTGGCCTGATTCTCGTCTGGGCTCTGCCACTAACTTGTTCAATGACCTGAAGCTAGTCACTTGGTTTCATCTGTGATTTGTTTTCGTATCTGAAAGTGGAAAACCAGTACAAATATTCAGTGCTCCTTTGATTCTAAAAACAGATGGGAAAAGGGCAAAAACCTCAGGTCCAGTCCGTCTGTGGTTGAGGCTGCTTATTGAATTCATTTACTTGGAAAATACTGATTGAGCAGTTACTATGCATCAAACAGTGAGATCAGCTCTTCTTGAGAAGAGGCTGAGTCAACAGCAAGGAAACTCCCCTACAGTTATCTTCCCACAATCCAAAGTAGAGGAATTTCAGGAAAATAAGACTGCATCTCTGTAAAGCAGAATCTCCAAGAAAGGACAGGGGAAGTCTTTCAGGGGAGTCTTATAGAAGATGTTCAGGACCCCCCTTCAGAGGAAAGGTTCTAAGAACTCCCTCTGAATGGAAAGGAAAGAACACTCTAGCAAAAGGCGCGGATCTGGTTACCAGTCTAATCGGTCCCAATCCACAAACAACACCTTCTATTTGACACTGAACAAATGAATTCAAACTGCTACTCAACTTTAATATTCAGCTAAAATGTGAACTGTACACTTCTCGTTGGTGAAAAATTTTCGACTTGCAATGCCCTTTCTCCTCTAGATTCCCAAAGGATTTCACATGGCTCTATTGTAGCACTTTCCACTGGTTTGATGCTCTGATAAAATGTCTTCCTCCACTAAACTTGAAGTATGCCATTGGCTCCTCTGGGTCTGAATCCCTGTTCTACCATTTATTAGACAAGAGATCTTGGGTAAATTACTTAACCTTTCTGAGATCTGTTTTCAAAGGTTACATGGCTGGCGTTGACAATAACTACTTAATAGGGTTGTGATGATGCATGAATTAGTCAATACATGGAAGTATTTAGGAAAATGCCTTCAACAAACAGGACCTGCTGCTAAACGTGTCTTCATATAGTACCTATTTTGTTGCCATTAGAGGATAAAAACTTAAAGGAAATTGCAAACTCTCACCTATACTCATTCAACCCACGCAACTCTGCCAACTGGAAAAGCAAGGAACAGCATTCGCTTCTGGAAACCAGAAAAGCGACGCACCCAGAAGTTCGCTTCCTCCCTCAAGTACATACAAACGGAACCCGGGTCTCCCGACTCCCAGACGCGGGCTCTCGAACAGCCTTCTCCTTTCCCCTCTTCAGGGCAAGCTGGCCCCCGCTGGCGGCGCCCGACCCCCGCTCCAAAGGTTCCCGCGCGCCGGGAAGGAAGAGGCGCTGCGGGAGGCCGGCCCCGGCTCGGAGGGTGGCGCCGCGACGAGATCACCGCAGCCCGGCACGGCCGACTCAACTCCCCGGGTGCTGTCCGCGGCACCGCCCGCCACACGCCTGGACGCTCGGCGTCGGGACGCTCCCAGGCAGCCTGGACGCCGGGCGGGCGTGACGTCAGCAGCCCGCGCCGGTCGGAACCACTGCGGTCTCCTCTCTAGGAAGGCGGGAGCGGCTTCCTCTCGCTGCTTCCTCCCCGGCTCAGAGTCAGGGTTCAGCCCGACTCGGGAGCCGCCGCTGCGGAAACAGCCCGCAAACCCACCGCACCAGGCTCCCTCCCACTGTAAGGACACCAAAAGGGTGAGAGGCTGGTGGCCGGCCAACGAGGCGCTCTTATTACTCATTCTGCAACCTGGCCATATTTATCTTCCTAAAAACTCTTCCACGTCACTGCCTTTTGGAGGTCTTCCCAAGGGTTTCACAAAGCGGGCTTCAGCCTTCCTTACATTCTCACCTGCCAGAAAATTGGCCTCCTCACAGGAGCCCCAAACACCCTCTGCTTCAGGATCTTTGTTCAACAGTTGGCCGAAAGAATAGGTCTGTTTTCAGCTTCAGTCCCGGATTCTCGGCGTGTAAACTTGGGCAAGTTACCTTATTTACCTCTCTGTCCCTGTTTCCTGACTTCTAAAATTGACTAGTGGTACCAAATTTCATAAGGTTATCATGAATATTAAATGGAGTCAATATGTGTTACTACTAAGACCTCCTGGCACTTCAGAAGAGTTCGGTAAATGTGCATCCCATCGTGCTCCGCAGATCCCAGCAGCCCTCTTTGTTTAGCATTGGCTTCAAGGGACCTTCCCAGCCCTCAAGGCCCCGGTCCCCCCCGCTGCAAAACTTCAGGTCTTGCTAGGACTCCTTCAGGAAGTACTTGCACATACAGGCACCTCTTGACAGTGTATTCCCGGGATGAAGGGCAGCAGGGCACCTAATCCGCATTCAGACAGGATAATAGGGCACATGATCCACTTCCAGGCGTTTGATCTGCAAGCCCCGGAAAATAAGGCTGTCTGCTCACCATATCCCTAGTGGTTAATCCATAGGGGGTTAAACACTTGAAAAAAATGAATGAGATGCAGCAGAGAAGTTATCTGCTCAAACTTCCAGCCTGGCTGTTTTACCAAAATGAAGTCCCCTTAGGAGGCTGCAATTAGGAGTGGAGATGCCCTGTACTAAGGTCATCGCTAACCATGTACAGCTAAAAAAGAACCCTTTGTAGAACTGTCAGCTGACATGCCAGGGAACAATGTTGGGCTCCCCTTACTTTTTGCCAAGTGTCACATTCTCAGCGCATGTTTGAAATCAGGTAGCAAGTTCTTCCCCTGCAAGCCCTGACATCCCACGGGCCAAAGAGCCTAGGCCAAACCATTTTTCCTTAACTTTTAGGCTTCAAAGAATCTAACTCAGCCGGCTCTGCTGTGTGGCAACTAACTGGAGGGGGGTACCCTAGGCAAAGCAATTTACTGGAAATATGAATGGGTTTAACATAATTTGGGCTGAGCTTCTTCAAAGAGGTAGAAAATGGAAGGGGGTGAGGGGGGAAGTGGACACCAAAACCATTCCACAAAACTAAAATGACCTTAGTCCTGTCGTGGCCAGTAGCTGAAGGAGAGTGAAACCGAAGCCACCTGGGGTCAAAGCTACACTTCTGCATTATGTAGGAAGAAAGGCAAAATCAAAATGCAAAACCATTTTATTTCTCACACTCACACACAGGAAGGTCTGAGGGCAAAAAAGCTTTTTCATCTAAAGGGAGCTCCCAG
Organism: Prionailurus viverrinus; assembly: GCF_022837055.1. Classification (NCBI taxonomy): domain Eukaryota; kingdom Metazoa; phylum Chordata; class Mammalia; order Carnivora; family Felidae; genus Prionailurus; species Prionailurus viverrinus. The sequence goes on along the minus strand of NC_062562.1, from coordinate 14,056,565 downwards.
GAGCACCCAGCTGTCTCAGTCAGTAGGGCATGTGACTCCTGATCTTGGGATTGTGAGTTCAAGCCCCATCTTGGGTACAGAGATTACTTAAAAAAATAAAATCTTAAGGGACACCTAGGTGGCTCAGTCAGTGGAGCATCCGACTTCAGCTCAGGTCATGATCTCACGGTTTGTGTGGGTTCAAGCCCTACATTAGACTGTGTGCTGGCAGTGCAGAGTCGGCTTGGGATCCTTTCTGTGTCCCTCTCCTTTGCTGCCCCTCCCCCACTTGTGCCGTCTTTCAAAATAAAAAAAATAATAAACTTTAAAAATAAATATAATCTAAAAACAAGCTCCTCCCATCCTCACAAGCAGGGCAAGAGTGGAGCCCTAAGTGGTCAACTCTATAATAAACAACTAAAGGGGCATCATGGAACAGAAGTATGACCAAAAAAGAGAAATCTGAAGGAAAAGCAAGAAAAGATACAGGAATTTAAATTTCACATGACACTAGCGGTGTGACCTTGGGCAAGTCCAACCACCTGTTGTCTCTATTAGTTTTGAGGATCTGATGTGGCCTCATGCCATGTCCTTCTGAAATCACATACTACATTTCAGCACACTGAGAATACGCAACATATCCCAGCTCTTTATCATCCTGAGCCAAGGAAAGCCATGAGCTCAGGAAGCGCTTCCATGGTTGGGATTGCTACTAAGCTCGATCGCTCTCCCGCCAGGCCAGCATCACTATTCGGCTCCTGCTTATTTCAGGGATATTCCAGCTGAAGTGGTTGTGCTTCTACAGCTGCATTTCTCTCTTCCGGTTGACCCTGACATCAATATGACGTCTGAAAGTACTCGGTTAAATTGTGATGGGACATTTAAATGGCGAATTTATAACAAGTGGAGTTTTGGGGGTTTTTTGCTACAAAAGGTTACTTTCTCTTGAGAGACCCTCTGCTCAATACAACCACACCATCTGTATCTTGGGGAAAGGTTTGGAGTTCTCGCACCTGACAAATACTTCATGGACACGCTCCTATACTTACCACACCTCCTTTCTGCTGGTAACTGTGGACCTAAGTTATAGCCTGGCAGGGAGGCATGGAGAAATGTCTGACTCAACGTTTTAGTGTAGCTCAACAAACCTTTACTGAACACCCTCTAAATTCCAGGGACTGTGGATACAAACCTGAATAAATATCACATGGCCCCAGCTTGGACAGAGCTGATAGTTCAGTGGGAAAAGATCTGTAAACAAGCCATTACAATGTAACATGATAAGCAAAATGAAGATCTAAAATACAAAAACAAAAAATATGTGAGGCCAGACACAGCTTCAAAGGAGATGTTGCATGAGCACGTTCACAAGTGACAAAGGGGAGCTTCCCAGGCAAGCAGAAGGAAGGATATTGAGGCAATAAGAACAGGATGTGCAAAAGGTGCCAAAGTTGAGTCCAGCAGTGATGGGGAATCATGGAATTTGCACAATGGAACAGCATGCAATGCAGGGAAGGGCACCTGAGGAGGATGATGTAGGCATGGGCCAACATAGGAGCCTTATGTGCCTTTTAAGGGGCTAGAATATTCTGAGGTAACAGCAGCACTGCTAGTTGTGTCTTTCAAAGACCATCAAGAAGAGATGTGACAGACGGCCTAGTGGGGTAACTGGAAGACTGACTGGGAAAATAGGAAAATGGTCTAGGAAATAAACTGGGGAGTGGACTAAAGCAGTAGCAATGGAAATGGCTTTGAGATTTAGGAGATGTAAGCAGGATACACTGGCTGCTTGGATACGAAGACTGAGTACAAGATTGACAGAGGGGGCATTTCCAGGATTTGGGGCCAAGCTAGAGTAAGTAGGCACATGGTTGGCCTGCGAATGAGAGAATTTTGCCAGCAGCAAATATTTGCAAGTGTGAGAATATGGGATAAGGAGAGTGGAAAGATGACAAGTTCCTTTCCTTCCTGTTTTCCCAGGAAGTGAAAATGGTACCAAAAAATGGTACCATTTTAAAAAAGAGTTGTGTCTATTCTATTTCTAAAAAGCTTTCGAACAAAAAGTTGGAGATGTCTCATCCTTAGATTTCCCATTTCTTCCTTAAGAAAACTCTCCCAATTCTCTCTAATCTCAAGACTCTAAAGATAGTAGTGTATAAATATTCTAAACACCTACATAACCCAGGAAGTTGCTAAAGTTTCTGGTGGGCAAAGTTTGATTAAAATATATTAATTCAACAATTATTTATTACACATTTACTATGTGCCAGCAATGAATTCTTTAGCGTTATTTTCACTTAGTACAAATACATCAATATTTCCTCTCAATAATATAATTTTTCATGAACATGAAGTTTTAACAGGGTTATTTTTGTCCATAAAGCATTGATTTACTCAGTTATTAGTTGCCTGTGGCAGGTTTTGAAAATATACTCTTCACAGCTAGAGAGGAAAAGAGTGATATTTCTGCCACGTTCCTATTCATGGTAACTAATAGCTCAAACCACTACTTACAAGACAGTTGCTCTGGAAAAAAAAATTAATACTGAGTTCTAAGTAACCAACCATTCCAGAATCAACTGACTTTGTTTTTAACAGTCATTATTTTTGAAACTGTATAAACTTCAGAGCATAGAAACTCTTCCAGATACCAGACAACGGCTATCCTCACCTCATCTCTCAGAGCTCAAGCTCTGGGTAGCAGTGAAGAACATGAAAGGGAGTACGGAAATAAAGGAAAAAAACATGCCTTCTCTCTTAAAAGAATAAAATACCATCATAGTCAGTGGCTAACTCTGCTGTCTCAACATTCAAGGATTTGAAAAAGAGGTAATTCTCTCTAGAACACTTTCCAAATTTATCCCATGACAGTGTTTCCCTAATTACACCTAACCTGCAGGGAAGGGTAAAATATCCAAGAATAAGATAGTGCCAATAAAAATGGAAACACCTGAAACCTAACTAATCTGTTTATAGCTACCAATGGCATAATTAAATGAAGCCTAGCCCTCCCCGCTACAATGACCAACATTCTCTTAAGGACTGGTCCGGCAGCCCTGAATCCAGCCAACCTAAAAGGCTGTCTTTATCACCAATGGTTTCCCCTCCCTAAACACCCATTAACGGTTGTTTGGGCGTTGTCCCTCAGCACCAGCAGCCTAGCACATACTCTGTCCCTCCTGGGTAAGTCAGTGTTCCTCTGGGACAAAGGTTGGACCTTCCTCTTCCTGGCCCTCTGAGCAGATCTGACTCCCTTTCCAAACTGGCATCGCTCAGGATAAGTTTCTCTTGACCTCCTACTTCCACTTTAGCCCCAAATTGCCTTCCATCTTGAAAGGATCAGGAAAGATCTCCCTCCCCCCCGAGAAAAGCCTTCTTCACTAACATATCTGTAGACATAAGCCCAGTGCTTGCCACATACCCCCTTATTTGTTGAATGAATAAGGATTCTTTGTTTTCCCTTATTTCCGCCTCTCCTTCACGAGACCACGTCTACAGATCGCATGTTGAAAGCAGACTCAGATACGTGGAGGCTACTCAGCACTACCTCAGAACTCTTGCCACTTTCACACTGAATGTTTGGGAAAGCACCTCAGCCTACTGGCCAGAGAACACAGGTCACAAGCTGGGAAGGTGGGGCAGGAGTGCAGTAAGGGAAACACAAGTGCTAACTAAACAATAGCACCTCAAGGTGTGAAAGTCACAAGGAGAAGTGGCAAGCAGCAAAGATTCATCTGAAAAGCAGGGAACTTCCTTTCTACCCTGAATTCCCAGATGCCCAGCTGTAGGCTCTGCATTCTCCAAGCTCCCGCCTCCGTAACTGGAAATACTCTTCTGAGTGTAACAGCCGGTGCTCCCTCCAGGAAATGTACCTGCCCCCCCCCCCCCCCCCGCCCCGGCCCCAGCCAGATTCCTAGTCACTATTTCTAGACAAGCTGTCATAACCTGAATGCCAGGGTTATTCACCATTGTGAAGTTTCTGATGTCTGAAAAGGACTGAACTATGTCTGAAGAATTTTCCACATTCAATGCATTCATAAGGCTTCTCACCAGTGTGAATTCTGTAATGTTCACTAAGGTGTGCATACTTGCGGAAAGTTTTCTCGCACTCGCTACATTTATAGAGCTTCTCACCAGTGTGTGTTCTATGATGTTCAGTAAGAGATGAGCTATGAGCAAAGGCTTTCCCACATTCTTTACATTTATAGGGCTTCTCTCCAGTATGAATTCTCATATGCTGAGTGAGGCAGGTATTCTGATTAAAGCCCTTCCCACATTCATTGCACTTATAGGGTTTTTCTCCAGTGTGACTTCTCTGATGCCGAATGAGGCAAATGCTCTGAATGAAGGCTTTACCACATTCACTGCATTTGTAGGGTCTCTCCCCTGTATGAATTCTCTGATGTTTAGTGAGTGGGGTGCTCTGAGTAAACGCTTTGCCACATTCCTTACACTTATAAGGCTTTTCTCCAGTATGAATTCGCTGGTGTTTAATAAGGGATGGGCTCTGACAAAAGGCTTTGCCACATTCCTTACATTTATAGGGTTTCTCTCCAGTATGAATTCTCTGATGCTGAGAGAGGTTTGCCTTTGTTTGAAAAGTTTTCCCACATTCATCGCATTTATGGGGTTTTTCCCCAGTGTGAATTCTCTGGTGTTGTGTAAGATTTGAGTGTTTACGAAAAGAAGAGCCACATTCATTGCATAAATAAGGTTTCTCACCAGTGTGAATCCTCTGATGATGAATGAGGTGTGTGTTCTGATTGAATGCCTTCCCACATCGATTACATTTGTAAGGTTTCTCTCCAGTGTGAATTCGCTGATGTTCAGTGAGATGTGAATGGTTGCGGAAGGAATTCCCACATTCATTACATTTATAAGGTTTCTCTCCAGTATGGATTCTCTGATGCTGAGTAAGAAACGACCGACACCGAAATGTTTTCCCACACTGCTCACATCCATATGGTTTTACTCCAGTGTGAATTCTTTGATGTTGAACAAGGAAGGAGCTACGACTAAAGGCTTTCCCACATTCCTCACATGCATAGGGCCTCTCTCCAGTATGAGTCCTCTGATGCTGGGTAAGGGATGAGCTCTGAGTAAAAGTTTTTCCACATTCGTTACATTCCCAAGGCTTTTTCTGTGTAGAGAGGGTTGGACATTTACTCTGGTCTGAAATCTCATTGGTGTGTATGCTACTTGTCTCCCACTGATGTAGGCTCTCTTGTGTAGAAACCCTGAGATGTGTAACAAAGCTTGAAGTCAAAAGTAAGCTTCTCTCAAAATTATATTCTTGGCTAATCATTTCAGGAGATGCTTCCTTGTGGATAAAAGTTATTCCCCCAAAACCTCCTTCTTTGAAAAGACATGGTCCAGGAACCTCTCCAGAAGGGTTTTCCTTCATGCTCTCACATGCGTATTTTTCTCCAAATGTAGAATCCTGGTATGCATCGTCTTGTAATCTCTTTGCTACTATCCCTGGTGAATCAATTTCAGAGACATCCTGCTCTGGAACAGACTTGCTCATCAAATCTGAAAGAAGACATCAGAGTGAATATCTCTTGTGCAGGCCAGAGGGGAAGCCCCTGAAGTTACAGGGGCCTAATTCTGACGTGACTCAATAATGGCATATAAGTAAGGGCCAATAAAAGCAAGTAGAGCAAGTAATTCAATTACAAGTGGTGGAAGAGATCTGTGTTAGGGTAAGGTGACCACCATTAATAAGGTGCCCCACAGAAGAGGAAGTGAGAGAACCAGAGACAGTAGAAATACAGGGAAAACGATGAAGATCAGGGCGTGGTTTGTATTCAGAGTGGACCATGGGCAAATGGACAAGGGAATGCTGGAAAGGAGACAAAATGAGTACTGGGGAAAGTTGGTCCCAGGAGACGCTCACCCACATCTTCCCCAATGTCCCCCCAGCATCCCTAAAACACAGGGTAATCTTCCTTCCTGAGCTTCGGTCACTTTCTCTTATACAATGTCCAAAGTCCCGCTGTCTGTCCCCCTGGTTTTCCCTTTTGCTCACTCACCTGGACAAACCTCTCTTCCGAGCTCTTGCTCTTCAGCTCCTTGCATATTCAACATCCACAAATCTTCTCTTTGCTTTGATAGGAAAACACTTCAGAGTTGGAAAACTGGGAGCCCTGCTCATAGGGGGAAAAAAGGTGGGGGAGGGGATATCACTGTCCCAGTAAACAGGAAAATGAGAAAGAACGGTTGCCTAGGAACACTATCTACTAACTGACACAAAATGTCTAGATAGCAGAGTGACTGCATCAGCACAAACCGCAGTGGGCTTCCAGCCTTCCAGCTTCACAAATTCCATTGGTCAGCTGTATAAAAAGTGACGGCCAGACTGACACATTAGCAAACACTCAAGCGCTGGATGAATAAATCAGAATGATACCTACGAAGTGGATGGAAGTATTCACGTTAATTAGTGCCCTGTCTTTATATACAACAATCCATATAAAAAGTCAATATAATCAAAAGTTGCACAGGGAAATGGCCTCACAGTAAAGCTAATGCTTTAAAGTCTGATCCACTCATCTCCACTATATGCTATGGAGCTGGACAGTAGTGAGGGAACTCTATTTGTACAACTTGAAAGTATACTGATTGCCCTTTCTTCTAGAGGTCAGATCAACTAAACAGTTTCTCTTCAGGCACAGCTCAACATGAAGAGTGTAGGCTGCAGTTTAAAAGGGAAAAAAATTCATTTAAATTGTGAAATAATTTTTCACTTAAAAAAATTGCAGAAATAGTACAGAGTTTCTCATGTTTGTAATATTTAGTCACAACTGTTCATCCAAAAATGTCTCTCCATATAATCCTGAAGTGAAAAGAAGAATCTGCAGCATTATTTCAAGGAAAAAGGAAGACAGAGAGATGATTTTACCATAACCGAGTGCTCAAAACACATGTATGCATGGCACAAGTCTACTGAAATACATAAGGCTGGTACTGTGGTATTCTCATCCAAAGCCTGTGGCTCTGTGCTAAATTTTAAAGGTTTAAGAGGATTCTATCTGGGATTTCCTGAACCTATTCTATAAGAGGGGCATAGAAAGAACCCATGGTTCTCAATCCTATAGAGAACCATGAAGTAGAGTGGGGTTTCAGTACAATCAGAGGTAAACAGTGAAGAAAAAGTCAGACGTGCCCCGACCTGCCCAGAACTTACATTACAGCTGGACAAAGACGTTAAAGTGTAGTTACAATTATGGGAATTACAAAAGTAGAAATATGAGATGCTGGAATGTAGAGCAGAGGGGCCCTGATGTAGTCTGGGAAAGAAAGCCTCGCTGAAAAAGAGATAAAAAGGAATGAGACAGGTAAGGACAGAAGAGAATATACCAGAGATATGAAACGATACACAAAAGGAATCCTGCTCAGTACTTTGGAAAAATGAAAAAGAGATCCAGTAAGACAAATTATTAAGCACAAAAATAAGACATGAAGCCCGAGGCAAGAAAAAGCCAGATCAAATCCAACCCTGAAAAACATTTTAAGGAATTTACCTGAAAGTGAGTAGAAAGCCACAAAAGGAATATGAAAAGGTTTGGGGGCAAAAAGTAACATGAGTGTATCTACTGTTTAAACAAAAAACATATCCTGGGGCACCTGGGTGGCTCAGACAGTTAAGTGTCTGACTTCAGCTCCAGTCACAATCTCAGAGTTCATGAGTTCGAGCTCCGCATTAGGCTCTGTACTGACAGACAGAGGCTGGAGCCTGCTTCGGACTCTGCGTCTCGCTCCTCTCTGCCCATTCCCACTTGCACTCTCTCTTTCTCTCTCAAAAATAAGTAAACACTGGGGCACCTGGGTGGCTCAGTTGGTTAAGCATCTGACTTCAACTCAGGTCATGATCTCACAGTTCGTGGGTTCAAGCCCCACATCGGGCCCTGTGCTGACAGCTCAGAGCCTGGAGCCTGCTTCGAATTCTCTGTCTCCCTCTCTCTCTGCCCCTCCCCTGCTCATGCGCTCTCTCAAAAAATAAACATTAAAAAAAATTTTTTTTAATAAATAAACGTTTAAAAAAAAAAAACCCACACATCCTTCTGCCCATAGCACAGAGGAAAACTGTGTATGAACGGTGGAAGGTGGAGAGGCAAGATGAAGGCTGGAAGCTTCCATGGGAGGTTGTTTCAGCAGTCCAGTAAAGAGACTGGACCAACTAAAAGACAAAATCAACAGGACTGGATGAGTATTTAGGAGAGGTGTAAGGGTGAGGGAGAAATCAAGATAATTTGCCAGTTTAGGGCTTGAGTGATGACAGTGACCTTTAGAGACAATGGGAACACTAGTCTGGAGAGAAAGAAGATACGTTTAGTTTTCAAATATCCAAGTAGAAACTAGACTTACATATCTGGAATACAGAAGTGTCATAAAGAGAGTAATTAACATCCTGGGAGTAACAGATAAAACCAACAAATGACTGTGGCTAGGAAAACCTCAACAATGAGTTTACATATTTAAAAGGAAGTTTGGGGTGCCTGGGTGGCTCAGTCGGTTAAGTGTCCCACTTTGGCTCAGGTCATGATCTCATAGTTCGTGAGCTCAAGCCCTGCATCAGGCTCTGTGCTGACAGCTCAGGGCCTGGAGCCTGCCTCAGATTCTGTGTCTCCCTCTCTCTCTGCCCCTCCCCTGCTTACATTCTGTCTCTCTCTCTCTCTGAAATAAACATTAAAAATTTTTTTAAATAAAATAGAAATAAAAGGAAGTTTAACTCTGGCTTTTGATTTTAGAGATTCCTAATCCCCAAAGAGAAATAAATAAAAGAATTTAATATATGAGAAAATTGGCATTTCTAGTCATACAAAATTGATTACTTATGAATTATGTTGCAACTGTTGCTTACCTGGAAAAAAACATTTAGTAAGATTCCTACCTCACACCATATACCAAAATAAATCTAAACTGATTAAAGGGTTACATACAAAAAGTGAAACCACAAAATATTAAGAAATGACTGACTTTAGGATTAGAGAAGACTTTTCTAAGCATTATGCAAAAAAACACGAACCACAAAGACAAAACTTGATAAATCTGGTCACAGAAAAGCAAACAATCTCTATATCCAAAATACAAATAAAATCAAAAGACAAAATCTGGGAGAAGTACTTTTGATTTATACATCAAGGAGTATATGGACCTAATGGATAAAAGACTTCTTATTAATGAGTAAGGAAAAAAGATGAACTCATAAAAAATATGGGAAGTATAACACAGAGCAAAAATTATAAAAGACAATAAATAAATAAGTAAACAAGTAAACAAGTAAATAAGTAAATAAATAAATAAATAAATGAATGAATGAATAAATAAATAACAAAAGGCCAATAAACCTATCAAAACAAAATTCCATCTTGGTGGTAATCAAAGAAATTGAAAAGAATAAAGAATCTATTTTTAGGTCAAATTGGAAATTTTGTTTTTAGTGCTAAAAGTCAAGACTGGCAGGGGCATCTGGGTGGCTCAGTTGGCTAAGCATCCCACTTTGGCTCAGATCGTGATCTCATGGGTCGTGAGTTTGAGCCCCGGGTAGGGTTCTGTGCTGACGGCTCAGGGCCTGGAGCCTGCTTCAGAATCTGTGACTCCCTCTCTCTCTCTGCCCCTCCCCCACTCACGCTCTGTCTCTATGTCTCTCAAAAAATAAAACTAAATGTTTAAAAAAAAAAAAAAAGACTGGCAAAGGTATGGGGAAAGAGCTTCTCATATACCAGCCATGGGAACGTAAACTAGTACCATTCTCCTAGAGATACTTTGGCAATATACATCAGGTCTTAAAGTTGTAGGCTAAGTTGCGGTTGGAATACAGGATCACCATTTTGTGGGTATAGGAACTCAGATAAGAATATTCACTATCTGGGGCGCCTGGGTGGCTCAGTCAGTTGAGCGTCCGACTTCGGCTCAGGTCATGATCTTGCAGCTCGTGAGATTGAACCCCATGTCAGGCTCTGTGCTGATAGCTCAGAGCCTGGAGCCTGCTTCAGATTCTGTGTCTCCCTCTCTCTCTGCCCTACCCCACTTGCATTTTGTCTCTGTCTCTCTCAAAAATAAATAAACATTAGGGGCGCCTGGGTGGCTCAGTCGGTTAAGCGTCCGACTTCGGCTCAGGTCATGATCTCGCGGTCCGTGGGTTCGAGCCCACGTCGGGCTCTGTACTGACAGCTCAGAGCCTGGAGCCTGTTTCCGATTCTGTGTCTCCCTCTTTCTCTGACCCTCCCCTGTTCATGCTCTCTCTCTGTCTAAAAAATAAATAAATGTTAAAATAAATAAATAAATATACATTAAAAAAAATTTTTTTTTAAATAAAGAATACTCACTAAGTATATACAATGTATCTCAGAAGGTCCTTAGAGTCATCAGTATGCCTATAAAACGCCTATATTCTTCAAATAGTAGAATAGTAATTCTACTAATAGAACTCTCTCAGGGCGCCTCTCCGTGGCTCAGTCTGTTAAGCATCCCACCTTGGCTCAAGTCATGAACTCGCAGTTTGTGAGTTTGATGCCCGCCTCCAGCTCTGTTCTGACAGCCCAAAGCCTGGAGCCTGCTTCGGATTCTGTGTCTCCTTCTCTGTTCCTCCCCTGCTTGCACTCCTTCTCTCTCTCAAAAATAAACAAAGATTAAAAAAAGAAAAAGAACTTTCTCAGAAAGAAGGAACTTCTCAAAGAAGAAAAAAGCTGTATTCTTTTGTTACCTGTAAAAAAAAAAAAAAAAGGGGGGGGGGTTCCTGGGTGGCTCAGTCGGTTGAGCGTCAGGCTTCAGCTCAGGTCATGATGTCGAGGTCTGTGGGTTCGAGGCCCACGTCAGACTCTGTGCTGTCAGTTCAGAGGCTGGAGCCTGTTTTGGATTCTGTGTGTCCCCCTTCTGTGTCTCTGTCCCTCCCCCATTCATGCTCTGTCTCTCTCTGTCTCAGAAATAAATAAACATTAAAAAAAAAAAAAGATACCCTGCAATGTTGCTGGAAAACACAATCTTTCTACTAACGGGCACTGATGCTTAGCAAATCATGGTACTTCCACGTGGTGGCAATTATATAGACATTAAAATAATTAAAAATGAAAATATGTGATCATTTGGAAAAATATGCTCTATATAAAAGAAAAACATGCAGGATATAAAATTTTAAAGTACATAATAATATCATGCATATACATTAAAATGTGCATGTGAATAAAGTCAAGAAGGAAAATGAATCGTCAATCACTATGGTAATATGGTATATTATGAATGATTTTCCCTTCTACTTCCCAAATCTCCCCTATTATGTACATCTTGCTTTCTTTTTTAAAAACTAACTTAAATCTCTAAGAATATATATCAAATTGTTAACCATGATCATCTCTGAAGAATACGCTTATGGCAAACTTTTGTCTTAAGGCCTATCTTTGTGTAATGCTTTGAAGTTTTCCTGTAGGAATAAACAGCTTCAATAATCAGAGAAAAAGGGGAAAAAATATAATCAGCGATAGGCACAGAAATTTAAGTACAAAGATCACACCGTTAATATAATTGTAAAACAACAGGCAAATAAATGTTGATGGCATACCGATATGATAGATTTTATAACTCTTAAAAGTCCTATTCTCAAAGAATATTCATGAGAAAACACAGTATGTTGAAATAGGAGAACACAAAACCAAAAATCGGAAACGCAAGAAACAAACGTTGAAGACAATGTGGAGAAAAAGAAACCCCCATGCACTGTTGGTGGGAATGGAAACGGGTGCAGCCACTGTGGGAACAGAATGGAGGTTCCTCAGAAAGTTAAAAACAGAACTACTCTATGATCCAGTAATTATACTACTAGGTATTTACCCAAAAAACACAAAAACACTAATTCAAAGTGATACATGCACCCCTATGTTTATTGCAGCATTATTTACAATAGCCAAATAATGGAAGCCGCTTAAGTGTCCATCAGTAGATGAATGGATAAAGATGTTGTATATATACACAATGGAATATTACTCAGCCATAAAAAAATAAAATCTTGCCAACTGCAACAACATAGAGCTAGACAGTATGTTAAGTTTAACAAGTCAGAGAAAGACAAATAGCGTATGATTTCTCTCATGTGGAATTTAAGAACCAAAACAAACGAGGGACACCTGGGTGGCTCAGTCGGTTGAGCATCCCACTCTTGATTTCGGATCAGGTCATGATCTCACAGTTCGTGGGATCAACCCCACATCGGGCTCCGCACTGACAGTACAGAGCCTGCTTTAGAGTCTCTCTTTCTCTCTCTACCCCTCTCCTTCCCTCCCTCAAAAATAAATAAATAAACATTTTTTAAAAATGAGCAAAGAAAAAAGAGCTAAACCAAGAAAAAGACTCTTAACCACAGAGAACAAACTGATGGTTCCCAGAGGGCTGCTGGGAGGGGGATGGGTGAAATAGGTGATAGGGATTAAAGAGTACATTTATCAGGATGCCTGGGTGGCTCAGTCAGTTAATCGTCCAACTTTGGCTCAGATCATGATCTCATGGTTTGTGGGTTTGAGATCCGCATCAGGCTCTGGGCTGACAGCTCAGAGCCTGGAGCCTGCTTTGAATTCTGTCTGTCTGTCTGTCTGTCTGTCTGTCTCTCTCTCTCTCTGCCCCTCCCTGACTCATGCTTTCCCACTATCTCAACAATGAATATATTTTTTAAAAAAGGTACACTTAACATGATGAGCACTGAGTAATGTATGGAATTGTTCACTCTATTGTACACCGAAATAGAATACTCTGTGTTAACAATACCGAAATTAATATTTAAAACTTTTTAAAAAGGAGAACACCCGGTGGCTTCTTCGGTTAAGCGTCCAACTTCAGTTCAGGTCACGATCTCAGTTTGTGAGTTCGCGCCCCGCATCAGGCTCTGTGCTGACAGCTCAGAGCCTGGAGCCTGCTTCAGATTCTGTGTCTCCCTTGTTCTCTGCCCCTCCCCCACTCGTGCTCTGTCTCTCAAAACATTTAAAAAAATTTGTTTTAACTTTTAAAAAAGGAACAAGAGAAAACTACATAAATTTGATTTTAGAAAAATTATCTAAATGCCTGCTTGATTTTGTTGTATTCGCTCTGCTGGTCTCTTAGGTGTCATGAAGTCAAGGGGTTGTTTGTCTTGTTCACTACAAAATTCCTAAATGCTTATTACAATATCTGGTTCTCAATGGTTACAGAGGAAGATTGATTCTCAGTGGTTATTGTTCTGAAATGGGGTGAGGGCAGAGAAGCAGAATCTGGCAACTTCATCAACTTTTGTGTATGGGAACTGGAGAACCTTTTAGTGAATGAATCTGCAGAGAAATACAGCATATAATTCTCAGGACTCCTGCCTTCGCTCATGAATGAAACTGATAACCTCAATCTAAAACTTCAAAGGTACACCTTTTTTTTTTTTTTTTTTTTTCAACGTTTATTTATTTTTGGGACAGAGAGAGACAGAGCATGAACGGGGGAGGGGCAGAGAGAGAGGGAGACACAGAATCGGAAACAGGCTCCAGGCTCTGAGCCATCAGCCCAGAGCCTGACGCGGGGCTCGGGGCTCGAACTCCCGGACCTCGAGATCGTGACCTGGCTGAAGTCGGACGCTCAACCGACTGCGCCACCCAGGCGCCCCAAAGGTACACCTTTTAACTCTGCCACAGTAATGGCTCAAGGACATATTAACAGCTCTCAAAAACCTGGACCTCACTGACTAATTGGAACCATCAGTCTTGATATATAGATGTAATGGTTGTTAATATAAGAGCTACACTCTGGAAGACCTTAAAAAGATCATTTTGGGGGGCACCTGGGTGGCTCAGTCGGTTAAACGTCTGACTTCAGCTCAGGTCATAATTTCACAGTTTGTGGGTTCGGGCCCTGAGTTGGGTTCTGTGCTGACAGCTCAGAGCCTAGAGCCTACTTCAGATTCTGTGTCTCCCTCTCTCTCTGCCCCTCCCCCACTCGTGCTCTGTTTCTCTCTCAAAATTAAATAAACATTTTTTAAAAATTTAAAAAACCCAGGGGCGCCTGGGTGGCTCAATCGGTTGAGCGTCCGACTTCAGCTCAGGTCACGATCTCGCGGTCCGCGGGTTCGAGCCCCGCGTCGGGCTCTGGGCTGATGACTCAGAGCCTGGAGCCTGCTTCCAATTCTGTGTCTCCCTCTCTCTCTGCCCCTCCCCTGTTCATGCTGTGTCTCTCTCTGTCTCAAAAATAAATAAACGTTAAAAAAAATTAAAAAAAAAAATTTTTAAAACCCAGAATGCAAAACATTAAAATAAAAAATATGCATACATATACCAGCACTAAGTAAACATCCAATAAACAGAAACTATTATTAATACACAGATATATACAAAATACAAAGAACAGAAGAAAATCCACCAAAATGTTAACACACTGATCCCTAGGTCATTTAATGTGTTATTTTCCTTTGTCCTTTATACTCCTCTATATATTTCACTTTCCCTACAACAAGCATGAATTATTTTGACGGTGAGAGAAACAATTACATAAAGCAAAAATGACAGTTCTTGCTCACAGGTTTCACAACCAAAAAAACCAGAAACAAAAACAACAACATCAAAATGCCAGACCAAATGGGTATGGTATTGGCCTCTTGTTCAGAAAAAGATTAAAGTGAACTGAATTGGGAATCAGAAACTGCTGTCACAGCCCATGTGAATGGGCCTAAAGGACTAGCTATTTATCTGACAAAACTGACAAAACAGATAATATCCATGAATCCATTCAGCTTTAACATTCTGTGAATCCTTAACAAAATGAGTTAGTTCATATAAAACATTTATAAAGACGGCTTCCACATGGCAGGCATTCCACAGGGGTCAGGCATTATCATGTTTGATACTAAAATCTACGGAGAAGAAAAGACATCTTGGTGTCAACCCTCTCCTCCAAGCGTGGGTCATCTGAACTGTCAGCAGTTCATGTCAAACTGCAAATATTTTCTGTAAAGGGCTAGAAAACTAAATATTTTAGGCTTCATGGGCTATATGGTCGGTCTCTGTCATAGCTATTCAACTTTGCCTTTGTAGCTTAAAAACAGAACTAGACAATACATAAACAAATGAACTCGGCTGTGTTTCAGAAGACTTTTTTTTTTTTTTTTACAGAAACAGGTGACAGACCAAATTTGGCCTGTGGGCCATTGTCTACTAACCCCTTGCCTACAAGTTCCCCAGAAAGGAATGTACAGGTGTCTCCACCAATGCCTAGTGTAGAATAATCTGACCGTCAATGATTTTAAGATGATAAAAGGATGTGTCTGAATCCAGGTTTGGGGGAAGAGACAGGTATTGTGGTGAAGGGTAAAAAGGAAAGAAACTTTTAATAGCTTAATCCTGTTAAAAGTAATACAGAGCTAGCTCTCTCCTCAAACCCTATAAGCTTTCTCCTGGCTGCCACCTCCTCACCTCTCACTAATTAGCCAGAAAGGATTATGGGCAAGCCAGGCGGGGTTTTTGATGAATTTGAAGCGACAGTTCCCTCAATAAGGCCCCACTTAACTGTACTCCTCTCTGAAGCCCTTCTTGGATTTGTCGGTTGGCCAAAAGTAACCTACTCAGGCTGCAGCAGCACAGTCGATCTCTCTTCTGCACCTTGGGTCACTTAGTAGCAATGTGTCCTTAGACAGTCATCTAGTCTTTCCCTATCTCAACATGCTTATTAAGAACTACAGATAATACACTGCGGTTTAGGTCAAATAAATTAGCACAACTGCGTCGAACAGTGCCTGATACATGTTAAGTGTTAGTAAGTGTAGTTTAAAATATTATCACAAAAATCCGCTCACATCTCTATCTTCCAGCGCTAGACTGGCTGCATCTTCGCAGTCGGCAGGCTCCAACGTCACTCATTCTGTAGCCCCGCCCCTGAGTTCTGGATCATGTTCGGCAAGTAACGGAGAGTAAAATTTTGTAGCCAGACACTGACGTTTCCATATGTGCTATCGCATACATGCTGTCAACTGACTACTGGAAAGTCCAACTTTATAGATCAAGAAACAGCCTCTGTAGCCTCAAAAATTATGACTCAGAGACTCGAGACTAGCCACCTGGTGCGCTTTACACTACCGCCTTTTCCTGTTACGACGGTCCCTAAAAATGTTTCTGAGCTGCAGGATTCATGACGGGGGGGGGGTGGGAGTAGCTGGTACTCAGCCGGAGAACTCTGAGCCCCGGGACTTCGTTTCCGAACACGGGTCCTAGCTCTTGATCACCTATCTACCCATCACTCAGTCATCACTCATTCGTTCATTCCCTCCACCATGTTCTTAGACTTCTGCTCCGTGCAGGGCCCGGTGCCGAGGCCGCTGGGAGTTCCGGGCCGCACGCGCAGGCAGCAATCTGGGGGGAGATGGGGGTCGGGACAGGCTTTCTACAGAAGCCTCGGCCCGCCGCCCCAGCCGAGGGCGCCCGGAGCCGCTCCTTTCCCCTCCCGAAGGCCCCGCCCGCTCACCGTGAGGTCCGGGGGCTCCCCGCGGGGCGGCAACTACTGTCCCACAGGTGCGCGCCAGCCCAGGGAGCAGGTTTACCCGCCAGGCCGGAAAAGCAGTGGCGCGGCCGGTAGTGCGTCACCAGCGGCTCCTCGCCCCTGGTCGGGCGCATCCTTCCGCTGCCTCTCTAGGAAGCGGGAGGAGCATCTCGATGGCGTGCTCGAAGGCAGCGATTCGGGCCTGGTTTCCCTCCAAAACACAGCCGAGTCCCTGATGTCCCGTTAAAGACTACCTCTGCCCGGAACACAGTGACCACCTCATCCCTCAGGGCGACTGTAAATGGGGTCGTGAGGGTTGGAAAGAGTGCTGGGTAGGAGTCGGGAGGGGCCGTCTCAGCAAGGCGCTAGTCTATTCATCTGCTAAAAAACAGCCCCTGATTAAGAACCTCGAATGATCCATTAGTTAGAATGATAGATTCCCTATCTAGGCCCCCACACACTGACCTCACCCAGCAATATCTCTTATTCTGTTATCATTCACATTCTCTTTTCTATCATAAATGACTTCCCATTGGCACCCTGAAATCTCCGGTCTGTTCCTGACACTGGATCTCTTTTCCAGGATTTGCCCCTCTGGGATAGTCTCCCTCCCTTCTACTTACTCTCTGCTACCTCCCCCATTCAATTTGTACTGGTTCTTCAAGACCCAGTTCAAATCTTTACTTGACCTTCACTAGTGTTTACATTCCATTATCACCCCATGAGTAATTCCAGCTCTAGCTGGCTTCCTAAATACACACACTGGTCCACTTTCACACGTCATTAGGGAGATAAACACAGGTAACATTCCCCTCACAGGCAACTATGAAGAACCCAATTCATCTTCTGTACAACTCTACCCAGTTAATGTGGAGCTATTACTTACCACCATATCACAGTGTTTAGCAGCATCTGGCAGAGAAGGTATTCAATAAATATGTGTTGAATCCATTAATCAAATACAAAAGTAAAGTTCAGATTAATTGCATTTTGAGAGATTGAGAAAAATGTGAATATCATAGCTTAAATCCAGAAAACAAGTTTTTGAACATCCAAAAGGATCATCTAGCCGGCATATTCCCATCTACTCACCTCAGTCTATCCAAACCGTGGTCCCCTTCAGTAGGATGTAAGCTTTGTGAACACGGGAACCTTTTCTCTCTTACTCTGTCTAACCACATCTAGAACAGTGGCTGACACAGACTTGGCACTCAGTAGATATTTGGTGAATGACTGACTAAGCCACCAGAATCAGATTTCTTTCTTGAGCTGAGGAACTCCCCCTTCATTACTGATACTGATCCACCTGGAGTCTCATCTCTAAACATAAATAGATCACTCAAAATCATGTCATTTTTGAGGAGCACCAACACAAGAGTTTCAAGTTCAGCATCACCAGAGTTATAGGAGATAGGATAGATGGTTATAGTTTATGTTCCAATAAGTTTCATGAAGTAGTTACTCCACATAGATGTATATTTCTTATATCTGAGAGATAAAACTCATGGAAAATCAACTTTCTTCCTCCAGATTACCTACGGCACATATTCTAAATAGGTTAATGTTACTTCCCCTGGGGAAATTAGAAACTCCTGGTAAATCATATTTAACCACCCTTCAATAGAGACTACATGAAGAATATGCCATAAAGATGTCTTGTTTTTCTATGCAAGATGCAACCACTGTTACCATTCACAGTTGCTTACGCAATGTCTCTATCTCTCTTTCTCTCTAACACTCTATGCCCAATTTACCATCAAGAAAAACAGGCTAAGAGAGTCTGATGCAACCGATATCACACAGACTGTAAGTTAAAGAATCGTCTTAGAAGGCTAGAACATCAGGCTCCAAACCCAGTGCCCTTTGAAGGTCACGGCAGACAATCCCCTCCCCTTTCCATGATTTAAGTTGCCCCCGTCTAGATCGTCTCCTTTTTCTTTACATTGCTTTAAAGGGGCCAGAACTATATACACAAACTTTAGATCCAATGATCACCATTTTAGCAAAGATATCATGACAAACACTACATGGTGCCCATAAAGTATCCATTGTCATCATTTTCCTTACTAACTAAACCAAATTTTTATTCAGGGTAGCACTGTATCCAGAATTCTCAACTTGCTTCTCAGCTAGAGCTGGCCATATGACACAGTTCTGGTATAAGAGATAAATTATAGAGGGCTTATGACTGGAGCTTCCAGAACACTGCTGTTTTCCTAATTGAAAAGAACAGACTTGGTTGGAAAATGTTTTGTGTCCTTGGCACTTCTCCCTTCGTGGGACACAATTATGAGGCTGATGATGCAGCAGCCATCTTGTAACCATGAGGTGCGAGCATGAAGATGGTAACCACATTATAAGAATGGCACGACTAAAGGAAAGAAGGGGCTTGGTTTTTGAGTCTCCTGGACGCCTTGTTAAGTGATAAAAATTAACCTCTTTTGGACCATCCACCCTGGTTGGGTTTTTTAATATGTAGCCAAATGCTTTCCCAAACGATTCACTTCTGCAAGGAGAATATATTAAAAAGTATGGTCTACACACCTAAAAGGTTTGTCTCTAGGAAAGATAAAATTACAACTAATTCAGCTTTTTCAGTCCAACCAGGTTGCAGGAAACACAGAGTCCACAGAGGTGAATTTCCTTTCTCTGTGAGATACAGTTACTGAAAACTCGGGGCTTTTGTTTGTTTTTCACCAAAGCAAGTTAAATGAAAACACTATTTAGAAATATATATTGGGGCACCTGGGTGGCTCAGTCGGTTAAGTGTCCGACTTAGGCTCAGGCCATGATCTCATGGTTCGTGAGTTCAACCCCCACAAGGGGCTCTGTGCTGACAGCTCAGAGCCTGGATTTTGCTTCAGATTCTGTGTCTCCTTCTCTTTCTGCCCCTCCCCTGCTCACACTCTGTCTCTGTCTCTCAAAAATAAATAAACATTGAAAAACAATTTTTAAGAAATATATATTAATAGAAATATATGTTGGGGCGCCTGGGTGGCGCAGTCGGTTAGGCGTCCGACTTCAGCCAGGTCACGATCTCGCGGTCCGTGAGTTCGAGCCCCGCGTCAGGCTCTGGGCTGATGGCTCGGAGCCTGGAGCCTGTTTCCGATTCTGTGTCTCCCTCTCTCTCTGCCCCTCCCCCATTCATGCTCTGTCTCTCTCTGTCCCAAAAAAATTAAAAAAAAATTTTTAAAAAGCGTTGAAAAAAAATATATATGTTAATATATATACATACACATATACATACATACATATACACATATGTAAATTTCATCTAAGTGAGATACCCTTGCTAGTAACTCAGGTCTCCTTCTCAAGAGGACAACATAGTCAGTGCTAGATTTTTGAGACACTAAGTATTAAAAGATATGGTGAGACACCCCCAACTTCAGTACACAATTAAAAAGTAATAACCAGGGGCGCCTGGGTGGCTCAGTCGGTTAAGCGTCCGACTCTGGCTCAGGTCATGATCTCGCAGTCTGTGAGTTTGAGCCCCGCGTCGGGCTCTGTGCTGACAGCTCAGAGCCTAGAGCCTGGAGCCTATTTCGGATTCTGTGTCTCCCTCCCTCTCTGCCCCTCCCCTGTTCATGCTCTCTCTCTGTCTCAAAAATAAATAAACGTAAAAAAAAATTAAAAAAGAAAAGTAATAACCATGGTGGGGGGAGGTGGAATTAGAGCAAGACGGTCAAAGAAAGAATTACACATCCACGAAGATCTATGTTACATGAGAAAGTAGTGCACCTAACTTTATTCCCCTCAGCAGGTTATATAAAGAAAACAGAGCACAACATGGTAAGTTTATCTCTGAAAAATAAATAGCTGTTAACACACCTTTCTTCCCACATCAGGGGGCATGTAGCACCCGATGCACAATACAATTATTGCTTCTCTCCATTAAGTATAACTGCTGATCACTCAGCTTCCCCCCACCCAACAAAGTTATATGAAATGTACAACACGGATGTGCATGTTGGGTGGTAGCTGATTTCATGAAACACACAGCACAGCATTTCGCATTGCTTCTCTCATAGAAAGGTTGGGAATCTATGGCTCACAGGCCAGATCTAGCCCACTGTTCATTTTTAAAGTGGTTTTATTCAAACAGGTCAGGCCCGTTCATTTACCTTTTGTCTGTGGATGCTTTTACACTACAAGGGCAGAGTCGAGAAATTGTGACAGAGACCATATGGCTCATAAAACCTAAAACATTCACTATCTGATCCTTACAGAAAAAGTTTGTTGACCCCCTCCCCCCGCCCCGTTCTAGTGAAATACATGCTTTGGTTCCTCATCTGCTTTCTCAGGAGACTCCATGACATTTTCACTGCTTAGAAATATATGTTGCCTCCTAAGAGACATCCATTTAATGGTAGCTTAGTTTTCCTTCTTTTTTTTTTTTATTTTTTTTTAAATTTTTTTTTCAACGTTTATTTATTTTTGGGACAGAGAGAGACAGAGCATGAACGGGGGAGGGGCAGAGAGAGAGGGAGACACAGAATCGGAAACAGGCTCCAGGCTCTGAGCCATCAGCCCAGAGCCCGACGCGGGGCTCGAACTCCCGGACCGCGAGATCGTGACCTGGCTGAAGTCGGACGCTTAACCGACTGCGCCACCCAGGCGCCCCTAGTTTTCCTTCTCATACAGAGAGGCAACATAAAGCTCGATGTAGAGGGGCACCTGGGTGGCTCAGTCCCTTAAGTGACAGACTTCAGCTCAGGTCATGATCTCACAGTTTGTGGGTTCAAAGCCTGCATCCGGCTCTGTGCTGACAGTTTGGAGCCCGGAGCCTGGAGTCTGCCTTGGATTCTCTGTCTCCCTTGCTTTCTCTGCCCCTCCCCTGCTTGTGCTCTCTCTCTCTCTCTCTCCCAGAAATAAACATTTAAAAACAAACAAACAAACAACAACAAAAAACACCGTGCCTAGTATACTACCATTTGTCCTGTTTTTGAGAGAGAGAGAGAGAGAGAGAGAGAGAGAATCTCAAACAGGCTCTATGCTCAGCACGGAGCCCAACACAGGGCTCAATTCCATGATCCTGGAATCATGATCTAATTGGAAATCAAGACTCCAATGCTCAATCAACTGAGCCGCCCAGGTGCCACTACCATATATAGTTTCATTTTTGTATTTTTTTTAATGTTTATTTATTTCTTTTGAGAGAGAGAGAGAAGGAGGGAGGGGCAGAGAAAGAGAGAGAGGGAGAGAGAGAATCTCAAGCAGCCTCCCCACTGCCATGCAGAGCCCAACTCAGGGCTCAGTCTCACAAATCGTGAAATCATGACCTGAGCTGAAATCAAGAGTCAGATGCTTAACCCATTAAGCCACCCAGGAGCTGTACTTTTAAATGGGAGAGGGGTGAAGGAGAAAAATATATATCCTATATGCGTGCGTGTATGTGAAATATATATATCCTATATGCATGCGTGTATGTGTGTGCGCGCGTATTCACTTGCATATACGTAAACACCCACAGGGGCTAACTATGAAGGTTAGGGGTCCTGGGCAAAAAGGGAAGAGGTAGGAGGCCCATCACCATGTCTTTTTATATTTTTAGGTTCTTGAAACATGCATATATATTATAACCTCTTCAGAAATTTCAAGAAATTAAATTTATTCTTTTTAAAGCTCCAAAGATTAAAATGCATAGTACTATTTGTGCTGACTGAATGACTTTGCCTTCCTTGGACGGGCCCTCCCTGAATTTCAGGGCTCCTGAGAGGTTTGTCCCCAGGCCTGAAGGCAGTTCCCGCCTCCCCACCTCTGGTAGCGTTGGAGTCTGATTTGCAGCCCCGAAGGCTAAGCCTTTGTGGCCCTGGGAAGTTCCTACTAAACAGAAAAGGATTTCAATGAAGGGAGGTTTTTTTGTTGTTTTTCTTTTTTTTTTTCAACGTTTATTTATTTTTGGGACAGAGAGAGACAGAGCATGAACGGGGGAGGGGCAGAGAGAGAGGGAGACACAGAATCGGAAACAGGCTCCAGGCTCCGAGCCATCAGCCCAGAGCCCGACGCGGGGCTCGAACTCCCGGACCGCGAGATCGTGACCTGGCTGAAGTCGGACGCTTAACCGACTGCGCCACCCAGGCGCCCCTGTTTTTCTTATTTTTAAACAAAATGTATTTCTCTGCAGGCTACATTCTGGCGTTATAGTACTCCTACATCAGAATGGCCAGTTTGAGGCCTCTGCAAAGGGAAGATGGTCTACACTCCAGAGTGTGCTGGTTAATTCCCACCCCTCCCAGAAATAGACATCAATTTCAAGTGAAGTTACTCCAGGCAAAAAAAAAAAAAAAAAAAAAAAAAAAAAAAAAAATCTTTTTAGGGGTCAATACATTCCGGAAAAAAAAAAAAAATTCTCCAGCCTGTTAAAATCCAAGTTTTGAGTTGCAGTATCTATTCTAGAAGCAGATTTCTTTTCTTTTATACAAACATGTAACACGGGAGCAGGGGAGCCCTGCTACGTGAAGCAATGAATTCCTTCCACCATTTCCCTGTAGAATCATTTTACTATGACACTGGTTTGATCATTTCTTCCGTGTTCATCCCTCACTCCCTCCATGGCTTCTGGGTGTTGCTAGTCCTGGAACAAAATCTGCTTTGCCCCCTGTTCATATGAAGCAGATGGAAGTGAAGCTACTCCAGGGCCCCTGGGGAAACATATTTTGAAAACATCTGCCCTACACCATGGAGACGATTCAGTGGCAACGGTCCTAAGAGTCGTCAGTAACTGAACACAGAAAGCATGTTTCCATCATGTGTCATTGTCCCCAAATCCTCAAAAGGTGGCGGACCTGAAGCAGCCTCATGTAGGTTGTCTCCACTTATTTCCAGAGCCTTTCTAAACAGATGTCTGACTGTATCGTTTGCACCCACTGTGGTGTTCCCTTTTTTTTTTTCATTTTTTTGTAATGTTTATTTATTTTTGAGAGAGAGAGAAAGAGAGAGCACGCACGAACAGGGGAGGGACAGAGAGAGAGAGGGAGACACAGATTCCGAAGCAGGTTCCAAGCTCTGAGCTGTCAGCACAGAGCCCAATATGGGGCTCGAACTCACAGACCGTGAGATTATGACCTGAGCCGAAGTCATGACTCAACCGAGCCACCCAGGGGCTCCCCCACCCCCACACTGTGATGTTTCTAACGATGCCTCAGGCTCGGGCTCCCTCATTTAGAAAGTCTTAGGGCAATGTATTCACTTGAATTGTCCCCCAAACCTTGAGACTTGAGGGGACACTGTGCTGAGGTCAGCAGAACTGACTGTGCAGTCTTTGAGAGCAGTAGCTGGAACTAGACTTCATAGCTGCTAAACATGAAACCTACAACCCCGCCTCTTCCCTGCTCTTACACACACACACACACACACACACATACCCTCCACGCCTCCCCAGTAGGCACCCCTCCAAAACAACATATGACCCATTATGTCAGTATTTGGGATGAGGGAGACTTTTTTTTTTTAATATAATTTATTGTCAAATTGGCTAACATACAGTGTGTAAAATGTGCTCTTGGTTTTGGGGGGGTAGATTCCCGTGATTCATCGTTTACACACAGCACCCAGTGCTCATCCCAACAAGTGCCCTCCTCAATGCCCATCTCCCATTTTCCCCTCTCCCCCACCCCCTCCATCAACCCTCAGTTTGTTCCCTGTATTTGAGAGTCTCTTAGGGTTTGCCTCCCTCCCGCTCTGTTAGAAACTATTTTTTCCCCTTCGCTTTCCCTCTGGTCTTCTGTGAAGTTTCTCAAGTTCCACGTTATGAGTGAAAACGTGTGCCATCTGTCTTTCTCTGACTGACTTATTTCACTCAGCATAATACCCTCCAGTTGCATCCACATTGTTGCAAATGGCAGGATTTCATTCTTTCTCATGGCGGGATGAGGGAGACTCTTCAAATGCTGTTATGATGTTCAGAGAAAAGCTGACCAGATTGTTCTAGCTTTCAAATTGCTGAGTTGCAGACAACATCCAGACTATTTTCAGTACTGAGCGTATACTATGGAATCAGAAGACTGTGCCCATCTTTACAGAGCACACTTCCAAGCTGGTACTTCACCCCCTCCGCAGACCATCCCAACACCCCCTCCGCCAGGCAGCCTCTGGAAGTACCATGTGTGACTCAGTCAGAGGACCCCCCCCCCCCGTCATAAACACATTCCTGCACTTCCTTCAATATACGGCGGGGGGGGGGGGGTTGTCTTCTGGTCTGGTGCTGTGCTCTGTGGCACCCCATGCCAATGGGCCAGAGGCTCCAGGAGCCCCAGAGAGTGGTGCTGCCCGAGGACCTGCAGGGAGGAAAGCAAACTCAGACCCAGGATGCCCATGCCTCTGAAAACTCTCAACTTCCTGTCAAGTGGCCGACTGGCCGGAGTTCTCGGGGATGATGCCTTGCAGGTGGCCCAGTACTGGCGTCTGACAGGCAGGGCGGGCACTCAGTGATGACAGCAGCTAAATCAGCCTTCTCAAGTCGTCAGTCCATGCTGACAAGCTCCATCTCTACGACGGTGGCCACTTTTATTTATTTATTTATTTTTTTGGCCACACTAATTCGTGTGTCAGTTGTGCCGGTCCCGGGGTGGCCAACAACCGAGGCTGGCCAACGTCAGCTGTCTTCGTCGGTTAGCCCTTCCACGATGGATGCTGTCTGGCGGGCAATTAACATGATACAGCAATCCGCATAGTCTCCCAGTCACCCATCCACTTCGCATCTCCTCATCCCCAACCTTCCAGGCCCCTCACCGGCCAGCCAGGCCATTCCCCGGCGCTGTAGGTCAATGTGAATTCTAACCCTCGTCCACTGTGCCTTCTCCGCCAGGTGGATGACCGGGCATATCCCCCACCTGAGAATGTTTTCCTCCACCACTGTCATCTTGGGCCCCTGCTGGATGAGGCTCCAGGGAAGTTGCTGTCTGCATTTTTGGCTCCAGAACCCCAGAGGCCTTCATTATGGCCCTTGCTCTGGCAAGTGCCACCAGCTCCATACGGCACCTTGTCCCACTGCCTCCACTGTCGGCCATTCTGGCATGTCAATTCACTTAGCCTGGGTCATAACCTTCTCCATGCTTCTAGGAGCCATCCAGGTATTGAGTCGCACCATCTCCCAGGGCACTTGCCAGGGCGTTACATCTTGGATTTCAGGAGAGCTCCCCATCTTTGTGGTCTGACCATGGGTCAAGCATCCCGAGAGCTCACTCCCACATGTCTTCTCCCAGTTGGTCATGCAGGTCTTCTGGGGGAGTTATAGCCTGGGGGCTAGTAGAGGAGACAGGTACGGGTTGTTGTTGTTGTTAATTTTTTTAATGTTTATTTATTTTTGAGAGAGAGAGACAGCGTGAGCAGGAGAGGGCAGAGACAGAGGGAGACAGAATCCGAAGCAGGTTCCAGGCTTTGAGGTGTCGGCGTAGAGCCCGATGTGGGGCTCAAACTCACAAGCCGTGAGCTCATGACATCAGCCGAAGTCAGATGCTTAACCGACTGAGCCACTCAGGCGCCCCCAAGGTACAGGTCTTAAGGAAAGTGACCTTGTCTTGTAGAGAGAGCTGTTTGCATGGTCTCCAAGCAAGGTGATAACAAACGCTGCTTTTCTTTTTTCCTTTTTTCTTCTTTTTTTTTTTTTTTAGTATCCACTGAATTTACTCAGCATAACCACAGAAGTATTGGCTTCATGCAGTCACACACCAACAAAAACACAAGACATAGCAGTATTATCCACATTTTGTCCAAGTGTATTTCTTTTGAGGCTCATTTATATATTCTCATATGCCACAGACCATCACTTAAATAATGGATATTTTTAATGCTAATTGCTTTCTTGACTTACTCAATATCTTCTGCAGATATCTTCATGATTCCCACACACAGAAAATGCTGATTTCCTTCCGCCATGATTGCAACGATCCTACGTACTACAACAGGGTAAAGCTTGGCTCCAGGAGACGTTAAGCCTGGACACATAATGTTTGCTCGACTGAGTACAAATGTGACGGCTCCTTTATCAACTTGCTGGGGCACCAGGATAAAAGGATATTTGTGGAGTAACCTTAGGGTTGGATAAAAAGGTCCTTCCCTTTGTCTAAAAATTAGTAAGTTTTACTGCAAGGATTTCTCTAAATCCATTTACTGCAAGGATTTCTCTTGGTTCATGGCACCGCACTATTCTGACAAGATCTTTCTTAGGCATTATATGATTAAGCCATGGTTCTCTACCTGGAAATTGTTCTATCGACTGGTTCTTAATACCCTTAATAACTGAGGTTTTCAACTGGATGCAGTTGGACACATTTTCTTTTTCATCACATTTCTTGAACACGTTCCAAGGTGAAGAGAGCGACGATGGGGAAGAGCCCAGAATGGGAAAAATTGAGTTAGGTAGGGTCGGGCAGACCCCCTTGCTCCGGGGAAAGCCGTCAGTGACAATAGGTGCTGTTGTCGTTATCCGGAAAGGGAGACAGCCAGCCGCACTTTACGGCTCTAACAAATACTGACTACTTCCGCACCTCTGAATTGGGTGGCTCTTTTGCTGGGTCGTTTGGGGCTACCAATTTCTTCCCAGAGCCGGTAGCTCAGAGGGCGAGGCTTGAGGAAAAAG
Organism: Prionailurus viverrinus; assembly: GCF_022837055.1. NCBI lineage: Eukaryota > Metazoa > Chordata > Mammalia > Carnivora > Felidae > Prionailurus > Prionailurus viverrinus. The sequence continues at coordinate 14,029,531 of NC_062562.1, read as the reverse complement.
AAGGGCTAGATCAATGGTTCTAGATGTAGGAAGAGAATGGAAAGATAGCGCTTGTTCTTAACAAGGACGGATGGGCCGTTTCTGCAGGCTCAGAGGAGTCTGGTTGACAGTTACCGGCATCCGGGGCGCCTGGGTGGCTCAGTCGGTTGAGCGTCCGGCTTCGGCTCAGGTCGTGATCTCACCGTCTGTGTGAGTTCAAGCCCCGCATCGGGCTCTGTGCTGACTGTTTCGGATTCTGTGTCTCCCCCCCACTCAAGAATAAAATTTAAAAACATTAAAATAAAATTTAATTTAAAAAATAAAATATTTTCTCACCAATAGATATCTCAGGGACTGAGAAGGTTTTTTGTTTAATTATTTATTTCTTTTGTTTAATTTTTTAATGTCTATTTTTTTTTCAACGTTTATTTATTTTTGGGACAGAGAGAGACAGAGCATGAACGGGGGAGGGGCAGAGAGAGAGGGAGACACAGAATTGGAAACAGGCTCCAGGCTCTGAGCCATCAGCCCAGAGCCCGACGCAGGGCTCGAACTCACGGACCGTGAGATCGTGACCTGGCCGAAGTCGGACGCCTAACCGACTGCGCCACCCAGGCGCCCCTATTTTTTTAATTTAATTTTTATTTATTTTTGAGAGAGAGAGAGAGAGAGCATGAGTGGGGGGAGGGCACAGAAAGAAGGAGGCGCAAAATCCAAAGCAGGTTCCAGGCTCTGAGCTGTCAACACAGAGCCGATGCAGGGCTTGAACTCATGAACTGTGAGATCATGACCTGAGCCAAAGTCGGACGCTTAACCAACTGAGCCACCCAGGCACCCTTAATTTTTTTAATGTTTATTTTGAGAGAGAGAAAGAGAAGGAGAGAGCACGAGCAGGGGAGGGGCAGAGAGAGAGAAGGAGAGAGAGACTCCCAAGCAGGCTGTGCGCTATCAGCCCAGAGCCCAACATGGGGCTCGATCTCACAAACTGCGAGATCATGACCTGAGCCAAAGTTGGAGGCTCAACTGACTGAACCGCCCAGGCTCCCCCCATCCGTAGCTTTTATTCTTACAAGTGTCTGCAATAAACAGTTTACCAATCAATCTTAGTCTATTTGGAACTAAAACCATAACATTGGCTTTTAATTTAAATACTGCAGTTTTCTACCTTGCCAAAACAGTAACTTTTAAACCTGTGTTTAAATCATCCAATGGCTTTTTAAAAGTTTATTTATGTATTTATTTGGGGAGAGGGAGGGAGGGAGAAAGAAAGAGCAGGCGAGTGGCAGAGAGAGAGGAAGAGAAAGAGAATCCCAGGCAGGCTCCATACTGTCAGCATGGAGCCCAACTCGGGGCTAGAACTCACAAACCGTGAGATGACCTGATCCGAAACCAAGAGTCAGATACTTAACCGACTGAGCCATCCAGACAGCCCTCATCCAATGGCTTTTTACCCAAAGCAGACATTTGTCTGCATCTTCAGAGACACTCCCAGAATATTCCCCAGAGGACAGGGAGGAGTTTGGGGGAACGTAGCCCTTCCCCTGTTGCCAAGCAGTGAGGGTGTTTATTGCCAAATGTTGACATTGAGAGAGCTTAGAGGCTGGTCCAGCTCATCTGGATGCAGAAATAATTTGTAGACCATCAAAATTCTCTGGCAGGTGCAGGCCCCACTTGAAAACAGTCCTAAATGCCAGTAGACCCAGGCAATTCCCCTGCCCCACTGCTCCCACCTACCAGAAACATAGGCCCACAGGACGCCAGAAGGGGACTGGACCCTCCAGGCCACTTGTCACCTCCCACCCTTCCTGACTCCTAGGCAGACAAGTCAAGCCACGTGCATCGGTTCAAGTACCCCAGTCACCTGGAACTCGGCCCAGAAGTTGTGGTCTGTGTGCAGCCAGACATCAGAATTATTTTAAGCTCTCCAAGTGATTCTAGGGCAGCACAGTTTGAGAACCACTTCTCCATGCCAGAGCTTAGCCAACGTTCATGCCAATCTGATTTTAGCAGGTAAAGGGGCTGAAGAAGACAAGCACACAGAGCTATGGAGTGTGGAGGGCACTTTACTCCTGGGTGCAAGGTCATGTGCAGGCTGTGTGACGGTGGGCAAGTCACCTGGCCTCTCTGGGCTGAGTCTCCTCGTGTCTAAAGTTGAATGGGTGCATTCACTGTCAGAGATCTGCTCCACCGCCAAGTTCTGGGCTTTTACCCTAAGGCCTGAAGGCCTCAGGTGATTGATGTTACCTGCTCCAAGTCGCTCCCTCCAAAGCAGGGTTCAGCTGGCTTGTCCTCGAGGCCATTTGAAAACTCTCTGCTCTTTTCTGGGGGTACAACCCTGGGGTTAATGTGGCAGAAGAGTCTCAGAAGCCCAAGTGGACTTTAGAACAAGAAGGGCATGGACTGGAGAAAATTGCCTATGGGAAGAGAGGTCCGTAACGATATCAGAGACGCCACTAGATGGGCTCAATCAATGAGTGGGATTTGGGAGAGAAGATAAGACTGAGCTTTCTGAGGGGGGTGACAGACTGAGTTGATAGAGCCCTTGTCCCTGGGATGTCTCTGTCTTCAACTCATCTGTAGTTCTACTTCTATTCATGAAACATCTTGTGATATGCATGTCAATAGGGCCTTTCTCTTTCTCCCAAATTAAAAACTTGTTTCCAGTAGATAGAAAGGTGTCTCCACTTGGACTGAGACTTCTAAATGCATCTGAAAGTTGCCCGAGGCTCTGAGCTCCGGTCATCACCCCATGTCTCTGTGATCATTGCACTGGGTCGGGGACCGATAGGAAAATCAGTTCCTTTCCAACATTTGTACTAACGTGTCCCAGTCTCCAAGAAGGCTATGCCTGCAAAGAGGGAACATAAGAGGTTACAATTCTATAACTAGACCATGGCCTTGATATAGAAGTGACTGACTCCTGGGGCGCCTGTGTGGCTCTGTCAGTTGAGCATCCGACTCTCGATTTCGGCTCCGATCATGATCTCACGGTTGGTGAGATCAAGCCCCGGCTCAGGCTCTGTGCCGATAGGGAGGAACCTGCTTGGGATTTCCTCTCTCCCACACTCTCTCCTTCTCTCTCACAATACATAAGTAAACTTTCGGGGCACCTGGGTGGCTCAGTCGGTTAAGCGTCCGACTTCAGCTCAGGTCACGATCTCGCGGTCCGTGAGTTCAAGCCCCGCATCGGGCTCTGGGCTGATGGCTCAGAGACTGGAGCCTGCTTCCGATTCTGTGTCTCCCTCTCTCTCTGCCCCTCCCCCGTTCATGCTCTGTCTCTCTCTGTCTCAAAAATAAAAATAAAACGTTAAAAAAGTTTTTTTTTTAATATATAAGTAAACTTTAAGAAAAAAAAAGCAACTGACTCCTTAACTACATCTGTGACTGAAGTGAGCCAGGCCACGTTTTGGACACAGGTGGGAAAGACGAGCAAAAGCAGATGCTCAAGGTCTAGTTGAGGAGGCAGGTGTGTCAGCAGGTGAGTTCAGTCAGTCCAGGGTCGCAGCGCTGACATGAAGTCTGTGCAGAATTGAGGGAGCAGGAGAGAGGCACGTCTGTAGGATTGGGCTTGAAGGGACAGCAAAGAGTCGGTTGTGCCTTTTTTTTTCCTTCTAATTTTAATTCTGTTTTCTAAGAATACAATTGAACATTTAGTAAAACTCTAAAAAACAGAAACAAAATACTTCCTTTTATCCTGGTTCCAAACCACTCATTGTTGCCCCCTTGTAAATAATCTTTGTTCTGAAACCGGAAGTGATCTATAGAATGTATTGTTTCCTCAACTTGGGAAGTGCATTGAAGAGGAATATAGTAGGCAGAGCAAAATTTAGAAAACTATGGCCAGTGTTGAAGGAATGGCGAGACCGGAATTCGTTGCAAGCCTTCGGCTACCCCACGAGCAGAGAATTGGGATGAAGTTATAGGAAGTTTTATATGAAGTTATAATAACAACGAAAGCTGGGAGGTCCCAGGGAAAATTGGAGGGAAAGAGAGTTCATCCTACAGGAAGGGCCAGGCTAGGACTGTCCTTCCATACAGCAGTCCCGGGAGCCTCTGGTGTGTGAAGTTACACCTGTCTGTCCGCATATCTGTAATGGTTGCCTGATCTGCGCTGAGATGATACAGGCCACACCCGCTGGCCCCGAGTTCCACATAAAGCCTGTTTGGTCATTCAGAATGCTCGACATCGCATCAAGATTCTCTGACATTTTAAAGAATAATGTCCCTGTCGCTTCGATGTGTTGGTTTCTTACTTTGTAAGAAGGCACTTCAACTAATAGCTTATTTAATCACTTACCACTCCCAAAAGGTTATTAAACCATTTCACACTCGAGAATTGTGAGGTTCCTAATGAAAACAAGGAATGGCACTGGGAAGGATATCAGGATTTCTTTATTTAAAAAAATTTTTTTTAATTAATTAATTTTTTTTTTGAGACACATAGAGACACAGAGCACAAGTTGGGGAGGGGCAGAGAGAGAAGGAGACATAGAATCCGAAGCAGGCTCCAGGCTCTGAGCTGTCAGCACAGAGCCTGACACGGGCCTCGAACTCACAAACTGTGAGATCATGACCTGAGCCAAAGTCGGACGCTTAACCGACTGAGCCACCCAGGCACCCCTCTTGATTTTTTTTTTAATGTTTATTTTTATTTTTGAGAGAGAGAAAGAGAAAGAAAACAGAGGAGGGGCAGAGACAGGACACAGGATCTGAAGCAGGCTCTGCAGTGGCAGCAGTGAATCCGATGTGGGGCATATACTCAGGAACCATGAGACCATGACCTGAGCCGAAGTCAGACGCTCAACTGACTGAGCCACCAAGGTGCCCCGAGGATTTCTTTTTATAATTATCTGAAAAGGTTGTCATCATGTGCCTTAGTAACAGTACAATCCTACCCAGTGATCCCATTATCCCTGGTCCTTGGCCATCCCGGCCCGTGTTACCAGGTGGTAACCCACAACCTGTGCTCATAAGAACAGAAAGAAATCAACTAAGAGCTGTCACCAGATGGCAGGCCCTGCTGCAGTCACAGGATGGGCCCAAATCCAGAGCAGATCCTAGGAGATGCTGATCAAAGAAATACTATCATACAAGCCTGAAGGAACACCTTGCCCTTTGAGCATTAAGAAATCTGAAAGCAAGCATGAACATAAACGAATACAATTTTAAGTTTTGTATTTTTTACGGTGAATAGTCATCATCTTCCCCAACGGCCTCTGAAGCCAATAGTCCTGATTAATTTTTTTAATGTTTGCTTATTTATTTTGAGAGAGAGAGAGAGAAAACAAGTGGGGAAGGGGCAGAGAAAGGGGGAACAGAGGATCCAAAGCAGGTTCTGTGCTAACAGCACAGGGGGCTCCAACTCATGAATCGCGAGATCATGATCTGAGCCCAAGTCGGATGCTCAACCAACTGAGCCATCCAGGCACCCCAGTCCTGATTATTATTAAAAAATCACAGGGGCGCCTGGGTGGTGCAGTCGGTTAAGCGTCCGACTTCAGCCAGGTCACGATCTCGCGGTCCGTGAGTTTGAGCCCCGCGTCGGGCTCTGGGCTGATGGCTCAGAGCCTGGAGCCTGTTTCCAATTCTGTGTCTCCCTCTCTCTCTGCCCCTCCCCCGTTCATGCTGTGTCTCTCTCTGTCCCAAAAATAAATAAACGTTGAAAAAAAAAATCACAAAGTTCTGGGGGCGCCCGAGTGGCTCTGTTGGTTAAGCGTCAGACTCCTTTTTTCTTTTTTTAATAACTATTTATTTTTGAGAGAGAGAGAGAGAGAGAGAGAGAGAGAGCAAACAGGGGAGGGGCAGAGAGAGAGGGAGACACAGCATCTGAAGCAGGCTCCACGCAGGGCTCAAACCCATGAACTGTGAGATCATGACCTGAGCTGAAGTTAGACGCTTAACCGACTGAGCCACTCAGGTGCCCCTAGCGTCAGACTCTTGATTTTGGCTCAGGTCAAGATGTCATGGTTGGTGATTTCCCTGCTTGGGATTCTTTCTCCCTCCCCCAACAAACAAACAAACAAACAAACAAACAAATCAACAAATCATTTTTTTAATCACAAAGTTGGATCAATGTTCTCCTTTTCAAAAACCATGTTCATATTCTCTCTGTGAAACAGAGCTATCTGCAAAGTCTTGAACCACAACATAACTTTGGCTAAGCAAAGCAGCATCTGAAAAGATATTTTTATTTTTTTTAATTTTTAAGTAATCTGTACACACAACCCCAAGATCAACAGTCGTGTGCTCCACGGACTGAGCCAGCCAGGCATCCCCAGAAAGATAATTCTTAAACGGGAAGAGTTGGGAATGTTTACATTTATTTTTTATTTACCCATGATAAGCAGTATTTCTGCCGTTCGAATGAAGCTTAAACCTTAGATTTAATCTATACAAATTAGGAGATTGAGATTAAATTCCTGATGCCCTATTGTAAATTCAATAAAGGTTAACATAAAACGATGCACAAAACAAACTTCAGTTGTTCCTGCCCTTCTTTTTGGAAGATCATTTGAGATTAAAAACACAAAACAAAACCCCACAGTGTCCCCCTTCTTTAATAACAATATTTTCAAAGTCTCTGTTAACTGAAACACTACAGAATAACTCACCAGATTTTTAAAAATCCGAAATCTGTTTTTATTTTATTTTATTTTTTTTTTAGTAATCTCTACCTCCAACATGGGGCTCAAACCCACAACCCTGAGATCAAGGGTTGCACTCCCCGCTGTCTGAGCCAGCCAGGCATCCCCTCCAAGCTTCTTATTGAAGGGAGTCAAAGTTCTAAACTAGTAGATGTGAAAAATTAAGTTGTGTTTAAAAAAGGAAAACCCTCAAGACTTAAACCTTAGACATAGTGAAGGTTAAGAATGCGTGCTTGTGGTGCGCCTGGGTGGCTCAATCAGTTGAGTGTCCAACTCTTGATCTCCGCACAGGTAGTGATCCCAGGGTTGTGGGATTGAGCCCTGCCTCGGGCTCCGTGTTGAGTGTGGAGCCTGCTTAAGACTCTCTCTCTCTCTCCCTCTGCCCCTCTCCCCTCCTCCCATACTCTCTCTAAAATTAAGGGGCGCCGGGGTGGCTCAGCTGGTTAAGCATCCGACTTTGGCTCAGGTCATGATCTCGTGGTCCGCGGGTTCCAGCCCTGTGTCAAGCTCTGTGCTGACAGCTCAGAGCCTGGAGCCTGTTTCAGATTCTTTGTCTCCCTCTTTCTCTGACCCTCCCCTGTTCATGCTCTCTCTCTGTCTCAAAAATAAATAAATGTTAAAAAAAATAAATAAATAAAATTAAAAAGAAGAAGGGGGAGGAAGGGGAGGAGGGGGAGGAAGAGGAGGAGGGGGAGGAAGGAGAGGAGGATAAGGAGGTAAATAGGATTCTGTTCAATATATATTCTTTTCAATATGGGATTTGAGTTTCCTGATATTTAAAAAAATTTTTTAAACGTTTATTTATTTTTGAGACAGAGAGAGACAGAGCATGAACGGGGGAGGGTCAGAGAGAGAGAGGGAGACACAGAATCCGGAAACAGGCTCCAGGCTCTGAGCTGTCAGCACAGAACCCGATGCGGGGCTTGAACTCACCAACCACGAGATCATGACCTGAGCCGAAGTCGGACGCTTAACCGACTGAGCCACCCAGGAGCCCCGAGTTTCCTGATATTTAAACATAATGTGCATATTTCATTTATATAGTACTTCCCCGAAAGAAAAAAAAAAGCACCACTTTATACAATACGTGGCCTATTGCTAATGCCCAGTGATTCACAGACTGTTGAAGCTGAACAAATCTTAGGATTTGAATTCAAAGATGGTCACCTTTTTTTTTTCCACACCCCATTTCAAAATGAAATATTCTGTGGAACTCTAATATTTAAAATAGATCATAGTTTGTTCCATAGACTATCGCTCTTTTCTTAAGTGATATAACTGCACAAAATATCTGGGGGAACAGGACAAGAAAAGGAGCAGTTTGTTTTCAACAAATATATTTAAGCTCTCCTTTTTCTTTTCATAAGGACAAGTACTTGGCAATAGAATTTTTCAGCAACGAAGTTACTTTTTTTAGTTTATTTATTTATTTTGGGGAGGGGAGGGACAGAGAGAGAGGGAGAGAGAAAATCCCAGGCAGGCTCTGCACTGTCAGCACAGAGCCCAACGTGGGGCTGGAACCCACCACTTGTGAGATCATGACCTGACCTGAAATCAAGAGTCTGGTACTTAACCGACTGAGCCACCCAGGTGCCCCAATAAATTAAAAAAAAAAAAAAAAAAAAAAAGCCTGTCAGTGTCCACTGTATTAGCAAAGTATATTTCAAGATAAATGAGGGGCACCCGGGTGGCTCAGTCAGTTAGGTGTCTGACTTCAGCTCAGGTCATGATCTCAGGGTTTGTGGGTTCGAGCCCCGCGTCAGGCTCTGTGCTGACAGCTCAGACCCTGGAACCTGCTTGGGATTCTGTGTCTCCCTCTCTCTCTGCTCCTCCCCAACTAGTACTCTGTCTCTGTCTCTCAAAAAATAAAATAAAAACGATTAAAAAAATTAAAATCACAAAATAGATGAAAAGGATAAGGTCAATGAGACCAAAGATGGAATGCCCAGTTTGTAAGCGGCCCCAGGTGTATGAGAATGAAAGAAGCTACAAGTAACTAGGATTCTTCACAGCTCCATTGGAGAAGACAGACGTGACAGCTACAAGTAGGTAGCTATTGTATTTTCTATTGTACATAGTGACTTATGTAGTGAGGGTGGGATCCCTAAAAACACTGCAAGATACAGAAACAACCAAATGGCTCCTACGAAACAATTACTGCAGCACATTGGAACGGGAATGGAGTAAGCAAAATGTCAGACCCACAAAATCTAAGCAGAAGACCCTGAACCTCAAGGAGCACCCAACGTCCAGCACTTCCCGGGAGTTGTAGGCCTTCAGCCCAGCAAGCAGCCTCAGTCTCCTCTTGGGGAAGAGAGGCCCCGCCTTCCGCCCCGCCCCCCGGAGTACTAACGGCCGTCCCGCCTCGCTCAAGGGAGCGTCGGTCTCCCGAGAGCCCCGCCCCCCAGAGACCCAGCGCAGCCCAGCGGGCCCGGGACAGCCTGATTCGAGATGTGATCGTGATAGAGCATCTTCACGAATTTCCGATGGCGCGATTTGTTGTGGCCAAAGCTGGATTTCTCGCAGGCCAGCAAGTGCCACACCTCCGGAAGCCTGAGGCGAGCTGGCCAGGGGTACAACCTGGCCTCCAAGAACCCAGCGCGTCCCGCCCTTCCCGCTGCCTCGCTCCGCCCCTATTCGCCACGCCCCCACTCGCCACGCCCCTCGGACATGCGCAGTGCCGCCGGTAGGGGTGGGGCTAGCGGCTCGCTCAGGCCTGGCGGTTGGGGAGGCGGTTTAGAACGCATGAGGAAGCTCCTAAGCCGGTATTTGAAACGGAAACTCATCGGTTAAAATAGAAATACCGGTACGTGGAAAGCTGGAACTTGTCTTTTCGAAGCCACCGTTCCCGTCATCACCTCTGCCTCTCCGGGTTCCCATAATCGTCCTTATGGACCGCTGGTCGTGTGGTTGCCTGCAGAACGCCTCCTGGACCCCCGGCTGGTTGAACTCCCAATACCTTGTCAGGCCTCTTAGAGGGACTGTTCAGTGCAGTACTGTGAACAGAACCATCACAGTGGAGACGCCCATTGCTGCACACACATAGGCACCTCCGGCGCGCAGGTCAGTGACCTCCTAACCCCCTTGGGGGACCACGCCCAAGCCACTTCCCTGACTCGCAGGTGGGAGTCCCAAGTGGCTGATTATTTTATTTCGGACCTCTTGGCCTAATTCACACCGGCCAGCTGGACCAGAAGCTCCCGTTCATCCTTCCCAAAACGTCAGGGAGGTTTGTGGAGGGGATCCTTTGGAACCCCTTATAAATATCTTTTTTTTTTTTTTAAGTTAATATACGAATTGTGAAAGAGAGCGAGCATGAGCAAGGGAGGGGCGGAGAGAGACAGAATCCCAAACAGGCTCCGGGCACTCAGCGCAGAACTAGACTCAAACCTGAGATCGTGACCTGAGCTGAAATCCAGAGCCCCACACCTGAGGGACTGAGCCACCCAGGCACCCCTCTTTTTTTTTTTTTTTTTAATATTTATTTGAGAGCACGCCCAGCAGAGGGGCGGGGGGGATGGGGAATGGGGGGAGAGAATCCTAAGCAGGCTCCATGCTGTCAGTGCAAAGCTGCAGATTCCTGCTCAATCTCAGGAATCGTGAGATCAGGACCTGAGCCCAAATCAAGAGTCAGTGGCTTAACGGACTGAGCCACCCAGGGGCCCCTAAATATCCCTTTTTAAATATCCTTTCAGAATACAGAATAATTAAAACAATCTGTCGCTGTTGGGAGTTGTAGTGATAATTTTCTTATGTCATTTTTCTATTTAGTTTTTCTGGTTAACTCCAATTACGAGGTCACGACACACATCTCCAGCTAATTTATGCACAGCTCCAATTCTGTGCAGGGAGGATGCAAAACGGCAAACTATCCATGGTAGGACTTTCTGGAGCATCAATTCTATAAGATTTGGAAGAAATGAAGTCATTTCCAAGGTAAGTAATTGAAAACTTAAAACTAAGACAAGACTGGAAAGTCCTATGCCATTAGCGATGGTCCATAATCTATGCCTGAAATGTCAGACTTTCTCTAAGAAGAGACCCTAAGGATAACTTATTTCCCATTAGTTTTTTTTTTTAATTTTTTTTTCAACATTTATTTATTTTTGGGACAGAGAGAGACAGAGCATGAACAGGGGAGGGGCAGAGAGAGAGGGAGACACAGAATCGGAAACAGGCTCCAGACTCTGAGCCATCAGCCCAGAGCCTGACGCAGGGCTCGAACTCACGGACCGCGAGATCGTGACCTGGCTGAAGTCGGACGCTTAACCGACTGCGCCACCCAGGCGCCCCTCCCATTAGTTTAAACAGAAAAAATTATAAGTCCCATCAAAAAACCCGACCAATTTTGTGGCATCTGGCTGGCTCAGTCGCTAGAGCCCCTCGATCTCGGGCTCGGGAGTTAGAGCCCCACGTTGGGAGTAGAGTTTACTTAAAAATTAAATTTAAAAAATAGTCATTGGCATACAGGTGCTTTGTGTGCACTAGCAGTGGCTACTTGTAGACCAATAACGTCAGATGTTGTACATCTTGCCAACACTCCAAAGTGTGATTGGCCTGCAGGTTGTATTTGGAAGCAACGTGGAACTTTTTCTCAAGCCGTTTAAAATGTATTTTTGGGGGGGCGCCTGGGTGGCTCAGTCGGTTGAACGTCCGACTTCGGCTCAGGTCATGATCTCACGGTTTGTGAGTTCGAACCCCGCGTCGGGCTCTGTGCTGACAGCTCAGGGCCTGGAGCCTGCTTCGGATTCTACGTCTCCCTCTCTCTCTGCCCCTCCCCTGCTCACACTCTGTCTCTCTCTCAAAAATAAAGATTTAAAAAAATTTAATAAAATGTATTTTTTTAAAGACTCAATATAAACTTTATATACATATCAGCTAAAACTGTTGAGAGGGAAATAACTTCTATGCTATGTATTGAAAATGAAAACATTCTTCCAGGAAAACATAATTGGGGGGTATATTCTGTGGGTATGCCTGTATTATGAACTAGATGGCAAAAATCCCATTTATTTTATTTTTTAAATATATTTTTTAAAGTTTATTTATTTTGAGAGAGAGAGTGCGTGCAAGTGGGGGAGGGGGGTAGAGGATCTGAAGAGTGCTCTGTGCTGAAAGCAGAGAGCCCGATGTGGGGCTCAAACCCGTGAACCGTGAAATCGTGACTGAGCTGAAGTCAGATGCTTAACCGACTAAGCCACCCAGGTGCCCCCAAAGCCCATTGATTTTAAAGACTTTAAAGATGAAAGCTATAACTTCAAGTAAACTTGGCGCTGAGAAGTCCTTTCAGCTTATGACCCCAGAGTTCTGCAGTCCTGTGTCAGTAATGATCCCTTGCCAACATTGGCATACAAAGGTGCCCTAATGTTGTGCATTAACACAGACCTCCTTTGACCCCAGAGGCCTCTCCATTTCCCATTTTCGTCTGCTCCTTTCAAGAACCTCTCCTCTCCTCTCCTGAACCCATTCCATTCCAGCTTTCCTCCACACCATTTTGCTTTCATGGTGTCACCAATGTTTTCCATTTTGCTAAATTCAAGATTCGGTTTTTGTTCTCTCAGTCTTATAGCTGCATTTGAAACACGATTGAGCACTTCTTTCCTCTGGATTCTCAAGTTCCACCCCCCCCCCCCCCGCCCCCGATTCCCACCCATCTTACTCTATCTTCCTTTTATTCCTCCTCCTCCTCCTCCTCCAGATCTCTGGGACCCTCAGCTCCCTTCTCTTTCTTGTGGGCCCTCTCTTCTCAGAGCAAACCTACAGAGCCTCCCAGCTTTGAATACCATCTATCTGCTGAGAACCCCTAGGCCTGGGTCTTCTTTTCTGAGGGGAGCACTCAGGAGCCATCATTGACTCTCTTTCCCTTCCCACCCCACCACATGCAGTCCTCCAACAAGTCCTCTTGACATGCATCCTGATTGCAGCCTCTTCTCATTGCATCCATTTCTACAACCAGTTTCAGCCACTGTCCTCTCTTACTGATCTTCTGCAAACACTGCCTTCCAAACTAGCTTCCTGCTTCCCTCTATACTCTCCCGCAGTCCATTCTCCAGTCAGCATCCACAGTGCTCCATAAAAACACATGAAGGGGCGCCTGGGTGGCTCAGTCAGTTAAGCGTCCGACTCTGGCTCAGGTCATGATCTCGCGGTTCGTGAGTTCGAGCCCACCGTCAGGCTCTGTGCTGACAGCTCGGAGCCTGGAGCCTGCTTTGGATTCTGTGTCTCCCTCTCTCTGCTCTGCCCCTGCTCATGCTCTCTCTCTCTTTCTCTCTCTCTCTCTTTCTCTCTCTCTCTCTGGATTCTGTGTCTCCCTCTTTCTGTTCCGCCCCTGCTCATGCTCGCTCGCTCTCTCTCTCTCTCTCTCTCTCAGAAATAAAGAAACATTTAAAAAAAAAATTTTTTTTTTTTAAACATGAAAAACAGGGGTGCCTGGGCGGCTCAGTCGGTTAAGCAGCTGACTCTTGATTTTGGTTCAGGTCATGATCTCATGGTTTGTTGAATTGAGACCCACATCAAGCTGTGTGCTGACAGCATGGAGCCTGCTTGGGATTCTCTCTCTCCCTCCCTCTCTGCCTCTCCCATGTGCAAGCTTGCTCTTTCTCTCTCTCTCAAAATTAAATAAACAAACTTAAAAAAAAAAAGAGAAAACCATCATATATGTTAACCCCAAGCCCCACCCCCCACAGACACCCCACTCCCCCTCCACTCCCTCCTGTCCCCATTTAACCCTCTCACTGGCTTCTCACTGCAATAAAATAAAAGCTTAGGTAACCAGATAACCTGACCCCTGCCTACCTTTTTGACCTCATCTCCTCTCCTTGCTTGTTCATACTACTGTGTGTCAGATTTTCTGGTATCTAGAGCTGAAAGCAATCTTAACTGAGAAACAGTAAATCATAGAATCTATTGAGCATGGGAGGCTTGGAAAGAAATGTATTAAGAGAGAATGAAGGGCCCAAAATGGTTTTAAAAAAACACAAAAGCATACAAAACAATGAAAACATAACTGATCTGTATGTATATACCCAAAAGAATGTCTCAACAAAGTGAATGTTTAGAAACCAAGCCAGCGTCAAAGAAATGGAAATACCTTTGATTATATTTTAAAAACAAAAAAATATATATTTAGTAAATATAAAAGGACAAATATTGAACACATTATATTTCTGGCCCATAATGCAATACAATTAGAAGTAACAGAAATAGGGAATTTAAAGATGCTCAGCTTGGAGCTCCTGGGTGGCTCAGTTGGTTGAGCATCTGACCCTTGGTGTCGGCTCAGGTCATGTTCTCACAGTACATGGGATTGAGCCCTGCATGGGACTCCCCACTGACAGCATGGAGCCTTCTTGGGGTTCTCTCTCTCCGCCCCCCCCCCCCTCTGCTCCTCCACCACTCATGCACATGTTCGCAAATAAATACACATTAAAAAAATTTTTAAATGCTCAATTCTTTGAAAATGTTAAGATATTCTTTTAAATAAATTAATGCCTGGGTCAGGGTGCAAATCCCAAGCACAACTGCAGTGCCTACAAATATATGTGCTTGTAAATACACCATACCCAGCTATATGCAGGGTGATAAGAGAGCTCTCTGGCTCAGAAGCTTCTGTTGTAACCAGGTCATGTTAAGCTCTGCCACAGAGTCCTTTAACATCATCTTATTACAAAAGCGAGCAACAGTGAAGGCAGTACTAGGAACTATAACTATTACAGATGCCTAATAAGTAGGACTGTGTTCTACTGGGCCTGACCTTGACCTCAGGATCCTTTCCAGCCAGGGCTCCAGGCCACACCACTAACGGATCTGTGTTACATACAAGCTCAAAACTGCCCTCCCAACAGCAGGCAGCCTGGAAACCGGCACGTGCAGCTGCAGTAGAAAAAAATGATGGCCCTCACGTGAGGACTCAGGATCCCAAAAGTTCTGGTCAGACCTCAGCTTCAAATCTGCCTCACCCACAAAACACTCCCGACCCTCACCTTGGCTATACATAGCAGTCTCTTCTGAAATTTCCCTGCAATTCCTTTTTTTCGTAACTCCCTTGCAGGCAAAAGAGGAGAAACACTACTTGGGGAGCACTGTTATGTGCCAGGACTATGATCATCAAGAAGGCGGAGGCCACAGGATTGCACCTCAACCCTGGGGACCTGCCAAAGAAGAACTGCCACCAAATTTTCAATCGAGGACCCTTCCAGAACTCTTCAGTGACCTCACCGAGCGGTGTGCCTCTGGAAAAAACTCAACGCTCACCCTAAATGAGATGTCTCTTCCCCATGCCTGGGAGGATAGGGGATAGATCCTCTAGGGGCGGATGCCTGGGCACAGATGTGACCCAGCAGCTCTGGAGCGAGTGGGTGTACTCAGGCGAGTTCTAGTTAATTTGTTCATGAATAAAAAGCACTGGGATAGGGAAAAGGGCTCTTGAGTCCAGTAAGTGAATTTTATTTATTTTTTTAATTTTATTTATTTATTTATTTATTTATTTATTTATTTATTTATTTTTTAACGTTTATTTATTTTTGAGACAGAGAGAGACACAGCATGAACGGGGGAGGGTCAGAGAGAGAGAGGGAGACACAGAATCTGAAACAGGCTCCAGGTTCCTGAGCTGCCAGCACAGAGCCCGACGCAGGGCTTGAACTCACAGACCGTGAGATCATGACCTGAGCCGAAGTCGGACGCTTAACTGACTGAGCCACCCAGGCGCCCCAGTAAGTGAATTTTAAATATACAGGAGTTTATCCGCAAGACATCAGTCTACATTTGCTCTCTAGCTAGTAAGATTTTGACAGGAGGCAGGAGAAGAGCAGGAAGGCCACCCTGCTGGGCACCACCGTAGATGCGTTTAGATCCGGATCAGGCTCCCACACCAGGGGGCCCACCTGTGTGCTAACCGGCCTACAAGGCACTGTCCCTCGGGCTGAACAGGGCTCCATACAACCTCAGTGTTGCCAGCACTCTGGACAACTTCATTTTTCTTTCATATTTTTGAGGTAGAATTTGTACTCAGGACCGTGTCCTGCGTATGCAGAGGACTTAGGGGCCCGCAAACAAGCGAATTCACAAGAAGCTCTGAAGATTACCGCACAAGTGTTCGGTGTCGTCTTGTGTATTACTGAATTGTCCATTAATCAAGAGACTCGGTGTAACAACCTCAACAGGATGTCAAAAGCAGGACTGCAGAAGCCCCAGGCCTGAGCCAAGGGAGGCCGTAGACCCAAGATTCAACACACGTGCTCCGGACACTAGCTCTGCGATTGTGCAAACTGCTTAACCCCATTCAACATTCATTTCCTAGTCTGGTAAATGAGGACTTTTACCTAAAAGGGATTGAAATGGTGTAGAAGGTCTGGGGCCACTAGTAAATGCTACTGGTATTTGTTGGTGTTAATATTACTATTATCAAACCTGCTGAAGGAAGTGACAGCCCAGTGTTCTCTGAGACAAACATGAATGAGAACCAGTTGTGTCAATAATCACCTCCCACAATCCAGCATTAAGAGCAACTCAGGGGTGCCTGGGTGGTTCAGTCGGTTAAGGATCTGACTTCGGCTCAAGTCATGATCTCATGGTTCATGGGTTCGAACCCTGCATCGGGCCCTGTGCTGACAGCTCAGAGCCTGGAGCCTGCTTGGGATTCTGTGTCTCCCTCGCTCTCTGCCCCTCCCTCGCTCACTCGCTCTCTCGTTCACTCTCTCTCAAAAATAAACATTAAACAGAATTTAAAAGCAACTCAAAATAGATGTCAATGCAGCCAATTAAGCCGACTGTGCTCTTTCCCCATGGGAGCCCAGTGTGCAATGGCTGCAAACAGTAGCCTCCTTGGTAGTGTATGCAGCCTGTTGATTGTACAGGTTGCCCTAAGGGACCTTGGAGACAGCCCTTTCCAGTGGACATTGAGGTGTGGCCTCATGCCACAGTCTAGGCTCCAGTCTAGGCTCCAGACAGGTATGTGGGGTGTATTTGGAAAGCCCCAGGGCACAGTGGCCAGGGTCCACATTGGCCAAGTGATCATGTCCATTCGCACCAAGTTGCAGAATAAGGAGCATGTGATTGAGGCCCTACGTAGGGCCAAGTTCAAGTTCCCTGGCCGCCCGAAAAATCCACATTTCCAAGAAGTGGGACTTTAACGCGGATAAATTTGAAGACATGGTGGCTGAAAAGCTGCTCACCCCAGATGGCTGTGGGGTCAAATATATCCCTTATCATGGTACCTTGGACAAATGGAGGGCTCTGTGGTCATGAGAACCTCGGCACTGCCCCTTCTGTATTCATGCCCACCAATAAGTCCTACTTCCCGTCTTAAAAAAAAGAAAATGGATGTTAAATCCCTTCCCATTAAATGTGTTTTTTTTATTGTGTTTATTTCTACAGAAGCATCTCCCATCCCTGATAAACACAGAAGACGAGAGAAAAGAGTAGGAGGGAAGAAGTACCCCAGGACAACAGTCCAGTCTCTGAAGATTCACCCAGGTTGGGACAGAGGACCTGCCTGAAGCCAGGACCAGCCTCTCCTCTTATCTCCCCGGTGGCACCCAGCCATCCTTTAAGTTCACCATTATTTTTTGATTCAGTGCTTTTTGAATGCTGTGGAAGCACAGGTACTCCCTTGATTTGAATCCCATGCAGGCCACCTTGGCAGTCTGCACCTGCCATCCTTCCCTGCCCGTGGTCCTCGGTGTCCCCACATACAAGCCGTAAGCTCCTTGCACCACTCCCGTCCCCACGGCTGTCTGTGTCAGCCCTGGCCCACCTCCCACACCTGCTGCTGGGCTCTGTGGAGCTCAGGATCTTCTTGCTGCCCATATGAAAACAGTCTTTGGTTTTGTCCCTTCTTTGGCTATCCACCATGTGAGCTTTCATTGGCTTCATTGTGGTTTAAGGGCCACATCAGTTCTTTCCAGGTGGCCTGAAACACGGGATCTGCCTGAGTAAGAAGTTGAAGAAGCTCCCAGCAGCCCAGTCAGCCTTGGGGGGGTGCCAGAGGGAGAGGCTGGGGTCCTATCACCGAGCCACACAGCATGGAGGGAGTTGCCAGTTGTAGGACAAACCCTGGGGGCAGCTGGTTCCGTGTGGGGCATCACCACTGCTGCTGATGCTGTGGGTGGAGGGGAGGCCCCAGGGTCACACTGGGGACTGTGCTGGGGAAAGGGATGGTCCTTGTGTCTTGGTGGGGGACTGGCAGGCACTTTGGTTGGGCTGCTGGCCTTCCACTGACTCCCGGTGCTCCCCAGGCCGCTGACTTTCTGAGTTACAGGACACAGCAGAGGTGGGCAGGCCCACCGAAACCAGGCTCCTCCAGGTTGGCAGAGACCCTGGGCTGAAGCCTGTGGGAGCGGGAAGGACAGCAACTATTGGCAGGATCAGCTGAAGGCAGAGGCTTCGCAGCAATGGTCCACCCTCCACCTTGGGGCTCTTGCAGCCTAGGATCAGGTAGTTGGCCATCACTTCCTCTTAATTCTGGCCCATCAGCAGGTCCCAGATCTGGTCCCACTCATAGCCCACAGATAATGTCACCTCAGTTCTGCCAGGGATCCTTGTAGTCAGGGAGTGGCTCACTGTAAGGCTTTAGTAGTTCTGCTTCACGGGCCATGGTCATCCATGGGTCCTTCATGGTTTCCTCTAAAGCGCTTCTCTCACTGGGACTGAGGGGCAGGAATCTCTCTAGTAGGTCTCCCACGCTCCACAGACGTGGAAAGGGGAACGTGGCATATCCTGCTCAGCACCCACTCCCACAGCTCCCTGAAGTCCTGCCAAGGCAGGGACCTGCTGGTCACTGGACAGTCATTGTATAGAGGATGGCTCCAGGCTCCACCCATCTCCTATGAGACTGTTGTACTCTTGGTATAAGGGGGACTGCCACAGAAGGGGGTCAGCTTATGGCCGGCAGTGAACTCATTGCTGAATCCAGAGTATGCGACCTTGATGTTCGGGTCAGATTCCAAAAGCAGGCTCTCTGGCTTTAGGTCCCTGTGGATGATACCTTCCTGGTGGTGGTACTACACAGTGGACGCTATCTGGCAGAATCTGCCTCGGGGCTCCCCCTTTCTCATGCAGGCATAGCGCATTCAAACACCTGTCCTTCGCTAGTGGACTCCGTGACCGGGTCGCCTGCTTCCATGGTGCCAGTGACCTCAAGCAGTTTCACGACTCGGGGGTTGTGATTCAGGGCCTTCATGCTCTGGACTTCAAGGAATAGTCTCTGGAGGCTGGAGGAGCCCTGCTGACTCTTGTTAATGACCTTCATGGACGCCTCTGTCCCACTCGGGCTGTGCCAGACCAACCCCACCTGGGCAAAGCTGCCCTGGCCAACGGTCCTGAGGAGCCGGTGGTGGTTACTGTGGCTCTCCCGGTCACGGGATGGCCACAAGGCCCCGCAGCTCAGTGACTCACTTGCTAGGAATGCTAACTAAAAGTGCCCCCTAACAGTACTAACAAACTAAATAAAGATGGGAAAGAACAGAAAAAATGAGAAAAGAGAGGGAAAAAGCAAAACTGTGGCCAAAAGTCCCTCAGGTCCCCAGACACCAGCTTCCTGGCCTAAAAAAACCAAAACATGTAGGCCTGGCCAAGGGCTAATACAGAGAGGTGCTTAGGATTTTCTCTCGATGGCTCTTCTTGAGATCAGTGCAAGAAATGCACCTGTAAGGCTGGGGATAATTCACAGTGGTTTTCCCACTTGGTTCTCAGGCACCCTTTACTCTTAAAAGCGCGGGGGAGGGATGCCCCCAGAGGCTTTTTTGTTTACGTGTCTTATAGTGATTGATACATACCTTACTAGAAATTAAAACCTGAAGGATGCTTCAGTAGCCTTTTCATGTCTAGTTTGGGAATCTGTAATAATTTTTGATGTTTAAAGAAAGCCATGATATCTATACTTAGAATAATTCAATTCCTTTTTCTTTAAACTCTGGATGATCGGTCTCAAAATGATACCACAATTTAACTGGCTTCACAATAGCCAATGACAAAGACTCTCCCTGACTGAACTTGAGTCGTTCTCCTCTAGGTCTGGACCTTGCAGCCTGCCCTTGTCTGGCCTGCATCACCCAGTTGTAGCAAGAACCTTGCCAAGTCAGTTTAAAGAGAACTCCCCACCCTCAATATCTCATAACATTCTTCACACACACACCCCACCTTTGGTGTCTGTGAAATAATAGAAAATATATATTGGTCTCTGTCCCTGGTTCTTGGCACAGGCTGCTGAAAGCCTTCTAATTTCCTAAGTGTTAAGACACTAGGAGCATCTCGTTTTCTAATATTTGGTCTTTAACCCCAGTTCCTGATTCAGGGCTCCTAAATTCCTTGGAATATCCTGGGTGGTAGGAATGTCTTGTTCTAATGAGGCAACTCTGGATGGGCTCCTGGATGACTCCCGGAGGGGAGTCTTTCTGACTGTTAGCAAAAGGCCAAGCCATGATTAGAAGCTTGGAATTTTCAGCTCCATACCCCCTCCCCAATCCTCCAGAAAGGGGAAAGGGGCTGGAAGTGGAGTTAATGATCTGTCATGCCTACGTGAGGAAGCCTCCATAAAAATCCCAACAGTATGGGGTTCAGAGAGTTTCCATATGGGTGAACACATCCACACTGGGAGCGTGATGTACCCCAACTCCATGGGGACAGAAGTTCCTGTGCTCGGGACCCTCCCACACCTCACTCCATGTATCTCTTCATCTAACTGATCGTGTATCCTTTATCACATCCTTTAATAAGTGTAAGCGGAAGTGACTGGGTTTTCCTTTGTATGGCATCTGACCACCCTGGCCTGCCCACAGCAAGAATCCTGTTAGATCTGTTTAACTAGAATCCTGCCATCCCTGAGGTTTCCTTAGTAGTTTTCCATCTACTGACCCCAACCCTGCTCCTTGGCTATAAACCCCCACTTTGTGCTCTACTGGGGATGGGTTCCAGTTCTATACTGAGGCCTCTTTTTCCCCCTATTGCGGTAATTCCTGAATTAAACTTGCTTTTACTGCTTTAACTACTACTGTCCTGCTCTGGGTTTGTTTATTGTTTTTTTTTTCTTAACACAGTAGGGATATATTCTGTTGCATAAGACACAACAAGGTACATTATTGACTTCTTTTCTAAGAGAGGAAGAGTACACACACAAGCAGAAGAGGGGCAGAGAGAGAATCCCAAACAGTCTCTATGCCATGAGTATAGAACTGACGCGGGAAGCTCGATCTCATGAACCCTGAGATCATGACCTGAGCCGAGTTCAAGCTGTTTAACTGACTGAGCCACCCAGGCTCCCCTGTTATTAACTTCTACAAAGCTGAAGGGAAGTTAGCTTTCATCATATTTTTATTTCTTAGTTACAAATTTTGCCCAGAGTCTTTGGAGTAGATTTCT
This sequence comes from Prionailurus viverrinus, assembly GCF_022837055.1. Lineage (NCBI taxonomy): Eukaryota > Metazoa > Chordata > Mammalia > Carnivora > Felidae > Prionailurus > Prionailurus viverrinus. Next base: position 14,008,550 of record NC_062562.1, on the reverse strand, counting down.
CCCTTCCGTAAGCCAGAGAACTTGCTATGTCCATTGCAGTATCCTTAAATGTAAATGTTGAGGGGAGCCTGGGTGGCTCAGTTAAGCATCTGACTTTGGCTCAGGCCATGATCTCTCAGTTCATGGGATCAAGCCCTGCTTTGGGCCCTGCGCTGACCCCCAGGAGCTTGCTTGGGATTTTCCCTCTCCCTCTCTCTCTCTGCGCCCACACCCCCCCCCCACTCAGGCTCTCTCTCAAAATAAATTAACTTTTTAAAAATGTAAAATATTATTTGAAAGACAGAGCGCAGAGGAATCATTGAAAATATTGACGTGAACAAGTTATTAATTTAATATGTTCATTGAAAACTACTTAAAAATCTACGACTCAAGGAACTTCAGTTAGGTAGAATGAATCAATATTGTTAACCTTTATGGGTGTTTTTCAGTAAATATTAACTGATCCTCCCAATGGGCCAGGCATTGTGCTAAGTACCAGAACACAGAAGCATGGAATCTATCAAATGTGACACGGTACTGTGTATTAACTTAAGAAATAAATGTGTAAATTAAACTAAGAAATTCCTGGAGTATTGTTTAGCCGCCCATCCAGTATATATGTGCACACAGGCCAATATCCCTGATGAATATAGATGCAACATTTCTCTGTATATTAGCAAACCAAATTCAACAGGACATTAAAGGATCATATGCCATAACCAAATGGGATTTTTCCCTGGGATGCAAAGATGATTCAACACACACAAATCAATAAATATGATATAGCACATTAAAAGGATGAAAGACAAAAATTGTGTGATTATCTCAACAGATGCAGAAAAAGCATTTGATAAAACTCAACATTTTTTCATGATAGAAAACATTCAAGTTGGGTATAGAAGGAATACACCTCAACATAATAGAGGCTGTACATGAGAAACATACTGCCAACATCATACCCATTAGTGAAAGGTTAAAAGCAGGAACGAGGGGCACCTGGGCTCAGTTGGTTCAGGTCATGATCTCACAGTTCGTGAGTTCAAGCCCTGCATTGGGCTCTGTGCTGTCAGCACGGAGCCCACTTTGGATCCTCTGTCTCCCTCTCTCTCTGCCTCTATCTCAAAAATAAGCATAAATTTAAAAAATAAAATCAGGAACCAGACAAGAGTGCCCACTCTCACCACTCCTTTTCAACATAATTCTGGAAGTCCTGCCCAGCTAAGCCAGAAAAAGAAACAAAAGACAGCCAAATCAGAAAGGAAGACGTAAAATCATCTGTTGATAATATGATCTTGTATATAGAAAATCCTAAAGACTATCAAAAAACTGTTAGAACTAAAACATTCAGAAAAGTTTTTTTTTTATATATTTATTTTTGAGAGAGAGCATGAGCAGCCAAGCGGCAGATAGAGGGAGAGAGAGATGTAAAAAAAATTTTTTTAATTGCTATTCTTAAAATAACCGGGAAGAAAGATTTCCTGTATCAGGCTGGAAAGATAGACAATGTCATCCCAACTTACCTTTGCTTAAGACTTTAAAAAAATGTTAATTTGAAAGACAGTGCATGCAAGCGGGGAGGGACAGACAGAGAGAGAGAATCCCAAGCAGGCTCTGCGCTGCCAGCACAGATCCCCAGTGTGGGGCTCCAACTCACCAATCGTGAGATCATGACCTGGGCCAAAACCAAGAGTTGGACGCTTAACCGACTAAGCCACCCAGAAAAGTTTTAAAATACAAAATCAGCATGCTAAATTCAGTTCCATTTCTACACACCAACAATGAACTAGCTGAAAAAGACAATAATCCCATTTACAACAGCATCAAAGATACCAAAGTGCCTAGATATGAATGTAACTAAAGAAGTAAACGCTCTGCCTAGAGCTTTAGATATTGGTTAATATCCAACATATCAAAATTACATTCTGATGAAAGAAATTAAAGTCACAAATAAATGGAAATAGAGCCCATGTTCATGGATCAGAAAACTTAATGTTAAAATGTCTATACTACACAAAGCCATGTAGGGATTTGATGCAATATCTATCAAAATTCCAATGCCATTTTTCACAGAAATACAAAAAAAAATCTTAAAATTTGTGTGGAACTACAAAAGTTCCTAGATAGCCAAAGCAATCCTAAAAAAGGACTAAGCAGAGGCATCATGCTTCCTGATCTAAAACTATACTACAAAGTGACAGTAATCAAAATGATATGGTAACTACCATAAAAACAGGCACATAGACCAATGGATCAGAAACAAAAGCCCAGAAATAAATCCCCACATATACAGTAAGCTAATGCTTGTCAAGGCAGCCAAGAATAATCAAGAGGGAAAGGATAGTTTCTTCAGTAAATGGTGCCGGCACAACTGTCTATCCACAGGGAAAAGAATGAAATTGGACCTCTATCTTACACCACTCACAAAAATTAACTCAAAATGGATTACGGACTTAACAAGACCCAAAACCATAAAGATTCCAAAAGAACACCTAGGGAATAATTTCCTCCACTTTGGTCTCAGCCATAATTTTTTGGATACGCCACCGAAAGCACAATCAACAAAAGCAAAAATGAACAAGGAATGACAAAGCATGGAACCAGGGGGACTGTATCAAACCAAAATGCTCTGCACAGCAAAAGAGATGACAACATGAGGAGGCAACCCATGGAACGGGAGAAAATATTTGCAAATCATCTATATGGCAAGGGGTTAATATCCAACATATATAAATTTAAAAACGGGCAGAGGACTTGAATGGACATTTTCCCAAAGAAGACATAGAGATGGCCAATTGATGCTCAACATCACTAAGCATCAGGGAAATGCAAATTGAAACCGATCTGATATATCACCTCACACCTGTTAATGTAACTATTATAATAAAGACATGTGATAACAAATGTTGGCAAGGGTGTGGGGAAAGTAGAACACTTGTGCGCTGAAGGTGGGAATGTCAACTGATACAGCCACTATGGAAAATTGTATGAAGGCTCCTCAAAAACACTGAAAATGGAACTACCAGCAATCCCATTTCTGGGCATATGTCTGAAGGAAATGAAATCGCTAGCTCAAAGAGATAGTTACACACCCATGTTCATGACAGCATTATTCATAATAGCCAAGACATGGAAACAACCTAAGTGTCCACCAACATATGAATGGATAAAGAAAATATTATATATAAAGCTAAATGTGAGATTATATATACATAATATTCTATATATGTATAGATTAATATTAACTATATTAATATATAATATTAATATAATTAATATTAATATAATATTAACATAACTGTATTATAGTTATATAATATAATATATAACATTATATATTAATATAATATAATATTAACATAACTATATTATAGTTATACAATATAATATATAATATTATATATTAATATAATATAATATTAACATAACTATATTATAGTTATATAATACAATATATAATATTATATATTAATATAATATAATATTAATATAACTATGTTAACATATAACATTCTAATATATGTGTTAGAATACTAGTCACAAAGAAGGAAATCCTGCCTTTTGTAGAAACATGGTTGGACCTGTGGACCTTGAGGGCATTATGCTAAGTGAAATAAGTCAGACAGATAAAGACAAATACTGTGTGATCTCACTTATGTGTGGAACCTAAAGACATGGAACTCGAGAGAATGGTGGTTGCCAGGGGCTGAGTAGTGGGAGAAATGGAGAGATGTCGGTTAGAATATAAACTTCCGGTTATAAGATGTAAATTCTGAGTATCTAGTATACATTATGGTGACTATAATTAACAATATTGTATACTTGAAAGTGGCTATGAAAGTAGAGCTCTAATGTTCTCACTGTAACAACAACAAAAAATGGTGAAGGGCGCCTGGGTGGCTAGTCAGTTAGGTGTCCGACTTTGACTTGGGTCATGATCTCACGGTTTGTGAGTTGACCCCACATTGGGCTCTGTGCTGGCAGTATGGAGCCTGCTTGGGATTCTCTCTCTCTCTCTCAAAATAAATAAACTTAAAAAATGGTGAGGTAAAGGGTTAAAAGGGTGTCGACTGTATTGTGGTAGGCATGTTGCAATATATACATACACCAAATCATCACATTGTACACCTTAAATTTACCCAATGATATGTGTCAATTACATCTCAATAAAGTCGAGAATTAATTAGAAGTCACCATGTAGCCATCAATGAGCAAACAGTCTGCACAGAGATGTTTATAGCAGCTTTACTCATAATTCAAAACTTGGAAGACCCAAGATGTATGTGAATGGATAAACAAACTGATAATGGAATATTATGCAGCATTCAAAAGAAGTGAGATATAAAGCCATAAAAAGATACGGAGGAACCATAAATTCATATTACTAAGCGGAAAAAGCCAATCAGAAAAGGGGACACACTGTATGATTCCAATGATATATTACGGAAAAGGTAAAACCATGGAAGACACTAAAGATCAGTGGCTCCCAGGAGGTGAGAGAAGGAGAGAGGAGGAGACAGAGCACAGTGGACTTGCAGGGCAGTAAAACTACTCTGTATGAAACTGTAATGATGGATACATTCATTCTGTATGTGTCCAAACCCATAAAACGTACAGGACCAAGAGTGAACCCAAAGATGAACTACAGGCACTGGGATTATTGGTAACAATGTATCACTCTGGTGAGGGATGTTGCTAATCAGGGTGCTATATATCTGAGGTGGCAGGGGATATATAGGAAATCATGTACCCTTATCTCAATTTTGCTGGAACCTAAAACCGTTCTAATAAACGCGTGGGTGGCTCAGTCAGTTAAGCATCTGACTCTTGACTTTGGCTCAGATCATGGTCTCATAGTTCATGGGTTCGAGCCCCACTTTGGGCTCTGTGCTGGCAGTGTGGATCTTGCTTGGGATTCTCCTCTCTCTCTCTCTCTCTCTCTCTCTCTCTCCCTCTCTCTCTCAAAATAAAAGAAATAGGGGCACCTGGGTGGCTCAGTTGGTTGAGCGTCTGACTTCGGCCCAGGTCATGGTCTCACAGTTTGTGGGTTCGAGCCCCGCATCAGGCTCTGTGCTGACAGCTCAGAGCCTGGAGCCTGCTTCAGATTCTGTGACGCCCTGTCTCTCTGCCCCTTCCCCACTCATGCTCTGTCTCTCTCTGTCTCTCAAAAATGAATAAACGTTAAAAAAGTGAAAAAAAAAAAGAAATAAACTTTGAAGAAAAAGGTGTTTTTTTTAGTTGACCGTCATAATATCAGTTTCAAAATAGACAAAAGAAAAATGTCCTCTAATTTGGAAATGCACTGAAGATTAGAGTGGAGAAAACAATTCTAGTAAAGCAGAAACTTATGTACTGTTTCTCTAAAACTCTCCGATGATCTTTGAAGAAGCCATAGGAGCCCAGACAGCTATGAAGTGACTGCTCCTAAAACCTCATATGGCAAAAAAAACCACTCATTTTTTAAAACATTTATTCATTTTTGAGAGAAAGACAGAGTGCGAGCAGGGGAGGGGTAGAGAGAAAGAGGGAGAAACAAATTCTGAAGCAGGGTTCAGGCTCTGAGCTGTCAGCACAGAGCCTGATGTGGGGCTGGAACCCATGAGCTGTGAGATCGTGACCTGAGCTGAAGTTGGACGCTTAACCAACTGAGCCACCCAGGTGCCCCTAAAAAAGACTCACTTTTTTGCAATAAGGGCTGATTCAGAATTCAAAATGTATTCAGAAATGGGTAGTCAAGGGGCACCTGGGTGGCTTAGTCAGTTGAGCTTCCGACTCTTGACTTCAGCTTAGGTCATGATCCCAGGCTCGTGGGGTAGAGCCCCACGTTGGGCTCTGTGTTGAGCGTGGAGCCTGCTTAAGATTCTCTCTCTCTCTCTCTCTCTCTCTCTCTCTCTCTCTCTCAAATTTTTTTCTAAAATTTAAACATTTTTTAATTAAAAAATTAAATCAACAAATCTAACAGGATATTCTCAGTTTCTTTCTGAATAAAGTAGCTATTTGGAGTCTAGCTTTGATATCACAATTTCAAATTACCTATGTGCTTAATATCGTTGTCCCTGAGAAAGGGAGGTTTAACTTACGATGACATCCAATGTGCTCTAGAGTGTTCAAAAATAATGAACATTTTGGACACAGATAGCAATGTATTATGAATTTATAGATGCAAAGACCTGTGACGAATAGGGTCTTCAGAACAAACAAACGCACCCTATTTTCAAGATCTAGAAACTATCCAAGTCAAAAACCTCACAAGTAGAATCCATTCTGCAAGGCTTTAGTCGAGACAATATTCAGCTTCATGTTGTCACATTAGAATGACACCAAGAATCTGAGTAATCCGTGGGCTCGATAAAAGAAGGGAAGCAAATCAGTGATGTCACCTTTGACTGCATTCGGTTTATCACTATATAAAACAAAAAGCTGTCCTAAGGGTTGCAGTCCACTCAGATAAGTATTATTGGAAAAGAAAACTGAAAGAGTAAAGATATTCTACTGTGTAATGGGACAGAAAGAAACGTCATATTACTTTCATTAAATATACAATGTTAACGAAAGGGGCGCCCGGGTAGCTCAGTCAATGTATCATCAAATTTCGGCTCAGGTCATGATTCACAATTGGTGAGTTGGAGCCCTGCATCTGGCTCTGAGCTAACAGCGCAGCACCTGCTTGGGGTCCTCTCTCCCTCTCTCTGCCCCTCCCCTGCTCACTCACGCTCTCTCTCAAAAATTAAAAAAATTAAAAAAAAAGAATATTAACGAAGTCCTACTGCATTTATTATGTTTTCCTTTTACAAAGTCTTACAGTTACTACCCTAAGAATATGCAACAATATAACCTACAAATATAAATATCCTATAAAGAGTTTAAAAAGAAGTTCGAATAAATTTTCATGTGAGAGGAAAGAAACATAAAAGCGTTGTTATACATTTTAATCAAACATATTGTTTGAGAAACAATGTTTTCTATTTGTAGTACTACCAAATACTACTAATTGCCGCTGTTAATTAGCCCTATTGTGGTTTTGCTCAAGCAATAGTAGCAGGAGAGTAAACATTACACAACATACGTAATCTCAAATAAACAATTTTTCGTATATTTATGTTAAAGTAGTAACGTGTGTGTAATCATTATTTCATGATCGCTCTGGTGAGCTGTGGCTGTGTTCTGTATGCCGGTCAGCACCTGCCCTCCCGCGGGACCCCCAGGGAGGGACCGCCCCGGCGCCGAGACCAACCAAGGACCTCGGTCCTTAACAAGCTCCACCCCCGTGACAAACCCCGCCCCTTCGGCGGATCCTGGCCTCGCCCCCAGAATGCCTGCGTTTCAGTAATTGGCCCCGCCTCCGCAGTGCCCAGGCTCCGCCCCTGATACGCAAACAGGCCATTGCTCGGTAGCCTAGGACAAGGGCTCCCCAGTTCCGGTTTAGTTGTCATGGTGGGGCCCAGCCCGCCTAGCCTCGTCTTTTCCGGTCTCAGTCCGGCGTGGCAGGGCGGCGGGGGCAGCCTTAGCCCTTTCAAGACTTTCTCTGTCATGGCCGCGCCCTACCTCTCCTTCCGGCCTCAGCCTGTCATGGCGGCGCCCGGAGTAACAACTTCCGGACGCAGCTTCGGCAATTGTCCGGCTCTCCCTAGCCCCAGCTGCCATGGCGGCACCCAAGGTTCACCGGAAGTAAGCCGTCGGAAGTGAGGCGGTGCCTCTGCCCGGAAGCGAGTGCGGCGCTGAGAAAGATGGCGGCGGCGGCTGCGGTGGGCAACGCGGTGCCTTGCGGGGCCAGGCCTTGCGGGGCCCGGCCCGGCGGGCAGCCCAAGCCCGGGCCGCAGCCGCGCACCCTCCTCGCCGCCGGGCCGGCGCTCATAGCGAGCGGTGACGAGCTGGTTGCTGCCGTGTGGCCGTACCGGCGGCTGGCACTGCTGCGGCGCCTCACGGTGCTGCCGTTCGCGGGTCTGCTCTACCCGGCCTGGCTGGGCGCCGCGGCCGCCGGCTGCTGGGGCTGGGGCAGCAGCTGGGTGCAGATACCCGAAGCCGCACTGCTTGTGCTCGCCAGCATCTGCCTCGCGCACGCGCTCACCGTCCTCTCGGGGCATTGGTCCGTGCACGCGCACTGCGCGCTCACCTGCACCCCGGTAAGTGCTCGGGCACGAGCCTGACCCTCGACTCGGTCGAACCTTGCGGCGGGTCGCAGTCACGACGTTTGTGTAGGTCCCCACTCCATCCCGGGCTTCCCATTTGCTGGGCCTGAGTCCCCAGCGTTGCCCTCTGGGTGTCCAAACCCTGGCCCTACTACTGACTTGCTGTGCGACCCTGACGCAGGTTATTTCCTTTTTCTGGAATCCCTCCTTGGTGTGGTCATTTAGGCTCGGGAAGCTAATATCTATAAAAAGCTCAGCGTAGGATCCGACATATGTTCTTCTTTGTTATGGCTTGTTAATGCTAGCGACCATAATAGCAAGTACTAGGTTGCTTCTAGAAACGGTCCTACTTTCTTCCCCTGTGTCTCTGTCTACTACTTTGGTTTTCAGAGTGTGAGGCTAGACCCGCCGGGTGAGTTTACTTGTCTGTGGAGGTTGGTTTGAGAGCTCTGTTGTCTGGTGTTTACAGGCCCTCACATACTAGGACCAAAATTAGGTTGAAATGCACTTTGATCATAGCAAGCATTTAAGAGGAGCAGGAGCAGTTTGTGAGCAAGTGACTTCAAGTGCTTTTTGCTTTTTGTCTCTTTATGCCTGCCTGCAAGCTGAGTGTGGTGACAGTGAGGACTTCTTTCAGAACACACTTTTAGAAGCACAGTAGCACTTCTGACCCTTAACCGCCAGGATCTGGATAGGGAGAGCTGCCCTGGGTCAGCAGTTACTATCAGTGACTCCACCACCACTCTCTGGGCCTGCCTTGGATGACACTGGCATGTTTGGAGCCATGGGCACTGAGGTCCAGCCAGTCTCCCCTTTGATCCCAGGCATGTGTCTGCTGGAAGGAGAGGGAAAGGGAGCAGCATTAAGGGCGGCAGAAAGAGAAGTCCATTCTCTTTGACTGCACACATGGGCTGGGTCCTCTTTCTCTTCTGAGAGAATAAAGTCTCTTGTTTCCCCAACAAGCCTTATCCCAGGGGAGGGGCTCAAACTTACGGGCTTGGTGGCTTCAGGTCAGGACAACGAAAGATTCCAATGAGGGACCAAAAAACGGAGGGAAATTGGAGAGAGTGTGACGTCTCTCCCCAAACGTCCAGCTGCCTTTTGGCCTGCAGGTAAAAAACGTGCCTGTTCACTTCCTCTCCAGGGATGAAGGACAAGGAGCTGAGTGACTGTGGGGTTAGGACAGGCAGGTCCGGGATCAGAGATCTCAGACGGGTGCTTCTCTCTGGGTTTCAGTTCACCCTTGTGTAAAGCGAGAACTGTAACACCCACCTCCCGTTCCACAGTGAGAAGAGCCTGAAATGACCGCAGCCTTCCTGGCGTGGGGCCGGCCCCACGTAGCACTTTGCACTTTTTTTCCGCGGCATTCCCATCCCCAAGTTCATCGCTTAATGTTTTGTCTTTGTCGTTCTTTTCCTCCTGCTTCCATGCCAGTGAATGCCCCGAGGGTCAGGGCCTTTCTACTGAGGGTCACCCTTTGGCGCCTCCCCGCACAAACACACACGTCCCAGGGGCTGAGTGGGCTGGCCCAGCAGCCGCGAGCTGGCTGCAGCGTGGGCTTGCCGGAGCACTGACTGACCTCCAGCCAGCGCCTCCATGTCATAGGTGCTGAGGGGCCTGCAGCGAACAAAGCAGACGAAAGCCGTTGCCTTCATGGCGTTAGCGAGAGAGGTAGAGCTCGTACTCAGCCATCAGTGCTCAAAAGGAAAAAGCGGGACGAGGAAAGGAGTGTTGTGAGGGCCCTTTACATGGAGCCTCCTCCAGGGGAGGGCTCCTAAGAAGGTGACATTTGAGCAAGGGCCTGACGCTGAGTGTGTGACCGCATGTTCCAGGCAGAGAAAACGGCTCGTGCAGAGGCCCTCAGCTGAGGCAAGGACGAGTCTTGCCTCGTCGTCCCTGGTCACTTCAGGACACGTGATGAACGGTTAAAGGAGGGGAGGCAGAGCAGCAGCAGGCCAGCGGGCTGGGACAGGGCTCAGCCCATGTGCATTGAGGGCACATCTCATGCGGGGGGGGGGGGGGGGGGGGGGCTTCTTCCTGTTTGAGTTCAGCAGCGCCCCAGGCATCAGGTGCTGTCCATCACTCCTGATTTTATGACACGAGACCAGCAGTGTGGTCAGGTAGTGTCTATGTCTCAATGACAGATGGGGAAGTGGCCGGGCCAGCCTCCGGAGCCCAGTGGTGTGTTCTGCGCCCAGACGTGCGATGCGTGCAGCCTCCCTGGTGGGGGCTGTGCAGCTGGGGGGTGGGAAGGGCTCAGCAGCAGCACTTTGTCTCTCACAGGAGTACGACGCCAGCAAAGCAACCTTCGTGAAGGTGGTGCCGACCCCCAACAATGGCTCCACTGAGCTTGTGGCCCTCCACCGGGATGAGGTAGGGACCTGCTGCTGGGCCGCCCAGCCCAGGGTTTGGGTCGGAGGGGGGGGTGGACTCCCAGGCACTGGCAGGCATGCCCAGGTTAGGGGCTTCTGCCACAGAGATGCCTCTGCTCCCACAGGGCGAAGATGGGCAAGAGGTGCTGTCCTTCGAATTCCAGAAGATCAAGTATTCCTACGATGCCCTGGAGAAGAAGCGCTTCCTCCCTGTGGCCTTTCCTGTGGGAAATGCCTTCTCATATTACCAGAGCAACAGAGGCTTCCAGGAGGACTCTGAGATCCGCGCGGCCGAGAAGAAGTTTGGGAGCAATAAGTGAGTCCCAGGGTGCCCCCGTGTTCTGACAGGGCTGGAGCTCTGCCCACAGTCACAGCAGGGATGCTTGGCCGTGCCAGTGGCCCCTTTCCCATTTCTGCCCCACCACGCTCCCGAGTCAGGGTGCCTAGGAAGTGGGGTGGAGGAGGTCACCCTTTAAACAATACATCCCAGGGGCGCCGGGGTGGCTCAGTCAGTTGAGCGTCCAACTTCGGCTCGGGTCATGATCTCACGGTTTGTGGGTTCGAGCCCCGTGTCGGGCCCTGTGCTGACGGCTCGGAGCCTGGAGCCTGCTTCCGATTCTGTGTCCCCCTCACTCTCCGCCCCACCCCTGCTTGTTCTCTGTCTCTCTCTGTCTTTCAAAAATGAATAAACATTAAAAAAAATAAATACATAAACACTACATCCCAGGTGAAGATGGCGGGCACCTTTTGAGAAATGTGCTGTGGTCTTGTCTCCCCTGAACTGGCCTGCTGACAGAGACCCTGGAGGGCCCTCCAGCGGGAGTGCGTGCAGCTCTTCATGGGAGCCTGGCCTGAGGCCCCGGAGTTGGCTGTTGATCCTCGTTTTGTAATTACTATAGTTTTTCTCTGGCTTATGTATTTATTTATTTTTAGTCTTGTCGTTTTATTTTTTTTAAAGTTTAGTCATTTTTGACAGAGAGAGAGAGAGAGATAGAGCATGAGTGGGGGGGTGGGGGGTGCATAGAGAGGGAGACACAGAATCCGAAGCAGGCTCCAGGCTCCGAGCTGTCAGCACAGAGCCCGATGCAGGGCTCGAACTCACGGACCGCGAGAGCACAACCTGAGCCCAAGTCGGATGCTCAAGTGACTGAGCCACCCAGGCGCCCCTGTTGTTTTGGAGTTTATTTATTTTGAGAGAGAACACGCACGTGCACTCACAAGTAGGGGAAGGGCAGAGAGAGAGAGCGAGAGAATCGATGCAGGGTTCGAACTCAGAAACCTCAAGTTCGTGACCTGAGCCAAAGTCAGATGCTTAACCCACTGAGCCACCCAGGTGTCCTATTTCTCTTTGTTTTTAAGTTTTTTTCCTGAGCGTAAGTTGTCACCTTTGTCCTCGTATTTTTCCCAGCACTTCAGGAAGAGTGGTAAAAGGAATTGTTAGTGATCACCCTGGCTCTCTTTTGTGCCAGGCACGATGCCAGCTGCCTTGTACGTATGTGCTTTCTCTTCAGTCACCGAAACCACCAGTGCCGACACGCTACTGGGAGGGGGCAGAGCTGGACTTCAGAGCCCCTGTCCCTGCCACCGTGATAATCATCCTCGACCTGAAAATCCTTAGACCCTTTAGGGAATTCTCCCCTGACTTCATTGCTTTTTAAAAATTACAGATGGTGGCAGCAGGGGCGGGGTGGGTTGGGGGGGTTGGCACCTGGGTGGCTCAGTTGGCTAAGCGTCTGACTCTTGATTTTGGCTCGGGTCATGATCTCGGGGTTTGTGAGATCGATCCCCCCCAAATCGATCCCGCGTTGTCAGCACAGAGCCTGCTTAGGATTCTCTCTCTCCTTCTGTCTGCCCCTCCCCTGTGCTTACACACATGCAGGTGCACACACAGTCTCACTTTCAGAATAAGCAAACGTTAAAAATACAGATGTGTTATTTCAAATAGCAACGTAGTGGGAAGGTTTATAAGAAATTTTTTACTTACTTCCCTGCTTAAGGTCAGCCTTGATGGTGGCATGGGATGTCCCCTTGCACACCTTCCTGCCTCATGCAAAGTCACCTGACAATGCGGAATGGGCCCCGGTTGTTATTGTTTGTTTTTATCACAGTGGATTCTTTTTCTCGCATCTCACCTCTAGTACTCATCTCTAAGGGCAGGGCGAGGAGCACCCAGGCTGACCTGGCTCGTTCCCTGGCCCGGCTGGGCTATCACACACAATGCCGCAGAACACACCCTTAGGCCCCACTCCTCAAATTCTGGGGCTTTCGTTGAGGGAGTTTGGGGGAAATTTCAGCTCCAGACCTCCCGTCTCGAAATCAGGGTGGGGCTCAGCCCCCAGGGGACCCCACAGTACCCCACAGCCAGGCCTCTTCTGCACAGCTTCAGGGCCCCCATCGCACAGTCAGGTACTCCTTCTCCGCCTGCTTGTCACCCAGTCTGATGACCGGTTCTGTCTTGCGCTAACCCTGCTCGAGTGCGTGGCTACCTGAACAACCTGTCGCTGATTCAGAAGCTTCACCTCGGTTCTGTGGAGCAGAGGGCTGGCAGCAGTTAGCATGCTAGTCACAGTCGAGTGGACTGTCCCTCCTGGCTCCTTGTTTCCCGAGGGGCTCCCGAGGCCTCACGCCGTGAACAAGATGTGGGGTCTGGTCTCTTGCAGGGCCGAGATGGTGGTGCCTGACTTCTCAGAGCTGTTCAAGGAGAGAGCCACGGCACCCTTCTTTGTGTTCCAGGTAAACAGCAGCTTGGGCTCTCCCCCCACCCTGTTCCTTGGGCCTTCCACAGCCAGAGCAGTCTCCTTTCTCCACACCTGAAAATCTGTCTGTCTGCACGGGCCTGGGCCGTGGGTAGAACAGCCCGTGGTGTGCCTTCCCAGCCTCCTCAGGTGTCCATCTTCGTGTGCTCCCGTGGATGGACGGGCGGGGGTGTGGACACACAGGCTGTGTCCTGCAGGTTTTTTGCGTGGGGCTCTGGTGTCTGGATGAGTACTGGTACTACAGCGTCTTCACACTTTCCATGTTGGTGGCCTTCGAGGCCTCCCTGGTGCAGCAGCAGATGAGGAACATGTCAGAGATCCGGAAGATGGGCAACAAGCCTCACATGATCCAGGTGTGGCCAACAGGGAGACTTGCTGGGGAGGGGGGGTGCGGGGGGGCACCTGCCAGTCTCAGGGTGGGCGTGGAGCGAGGGCGGGGTGAGGTCGGCTCTCGGCGTGCACCTGCATCATGCCCCCTCTCAAGAGGCAGAGCTGAGTGCACCTCCCCTCCACCCAGGTCTACCGCAGCCGGAAGTGGAGGCCCATCGCCAGCGATGAGATCGTTCCCGGAGACATTGTGTCAATCGGTGAGGCACAGTTCTGTTCCGTCCTGGCGGGAGCCCTTCTCTCGGCTTCCGTCCAACCCTCCCGCCCCTTCCCGCAGGCCGCTCCCCACAGGAGAACTTAGTGCCCTGTGACGTGCTGCTGCTGCGCGGCCGCTGCATCGTGGACGAGGCCATGCTCACAGGGGAGTCGGTGCCACAGATGAAGGTGCTGGGTGGGGAGTAGGGGTCGTGCTCGGTGTACTCACGTGCCTCACTGTCTCATTCGTGGAGCAGGGAGAGGGCTGGTCGCTAGGCCGGGATCCTGCCTAGGCACGGCTGGAGGAGGCCAGAGGAGGTGCGGTGCCTAGATGGAGCTGCCGGCTCTCCTGGGGGGGTCTGCACCCTGAACGAAGGGGAGCTGGGTGGTGAAGAGAGAGGCCAAGGTCGTTGGGGGTTGTCCAGGCCAGGGACCGGGGATGTCGGACTAGGGTGGGCCAAGAGAAACCAGGAGAGCGTGAACCCCGAGTGAGGCCAGTTGGGGGATCCCGAGGAGTGGATGCGCACACGCAGGTGGGGAGAAGACGAGGTCAGGCTGGGAACCCTGTGAGGGTCAGAGTGGCCCAACCCAGCCCCAGGGGCCCCCTCTTGAGAGACTGGGGATGGAGAAGGAGGCCGAGGTGAGAGCGCCCTCACCGTCCTCTCTTTTCTCCTCAGGAGCCCATTGAAGACCTCAGCCCTGACCGGGTGCTGGACCTCCAGGCCGACTCCCGGCTCCACGTCATCTTTGGGGGCACCAAGGTGGTACAGCACATCCCCCCACAGAAGGCCACCACGGGCCTGAAGCGTAGGTGCCTTGGGGAGATCCGGGGGTGTTCTGGCCCCACCGTCCCCATCCCCTCAACACCTGCTTGGCTGTGCGGGAGTTGGGACGAACAGATACAAGTGATGCTCGTTCTGTTTGTCTCTGCAGCAGTTGACAATGGGTGCGTGGCCTACGTCCTCAGGACCGGATTCAACACGTCCCAGGTATGGCCCCTTGTCTGGCTCTGGGGAGGGTGGGCCCCAGGGCAGGAGGCAGACAGTTGAGACAGTGGCTCTTATGGATCCCAGAACATCCCCGCCACGGGCTTACTCTGACAGAGGGTACTGGTTCGGGGCAGGGTGCAGAGGCAAACCCTAGACTGAGCCCGCTGTCCTCAGCTGAGCTGGTGGGGAGCACAGACAGAGAACGGGCTGTTGCCACACACATTGGGATGGTGTACAGAGTCATGCTCATAAACTCTTCACTAAAATGGCATGAGGGCTGCCTGGTAGAGGTGATGGCCAGACCTCCCTCTGGAAAACCCGGTCCCCCATCTAAACCACTTCTTTCCCTAACCCCCAGTTTTTGGCCACTGGTCTCTATAACCCTTAGCTGAGTTGCAGCCTCCCACATACCTGTGTGGTCCCTGTGTCACGGCTGCAGGACTCACTGGTGGGCCCAGGGCAGGCCCTCCCCATCAGCAGAGGGATACTCTGACTCTCTGTGCTGTCAGATGCTGGAGGCCACCCCTACCCCACACCCCCCCCACACTCCCATGCCAGGAAAGGCCTCTAACCCCCTGTCCTTCTAGGGCAAGCTGCTTCGAACCATCCTCTTTGGAGTCAAGAGGGTGACTGCAAACAACCTGGAGACCTTTATCTTCATCCTCTTCCTCCTGGTCTTTGCCATCGCAGCAGCTGCCTACGTGTGGATTGAAGGTATGCACTGTGGCCCCTCACCTGCCTGCTGGGACCTGTCCCCATGGCCCCCAGGCTGGCAGGCCCTGTCTCCGCAGGCACCAAGGACCCCAGCCGGAACCGCTACAAGCTGTTTCTGGAATGCACACTCATCCTCACCTCGGTCGTGCCCCCTGAGCTGCCCATCGAGTTGTCTCTGGCTGTCAACACCTCCCTCATTGCCCTGGCCAAGCTCTGTGAGTGCCTGGGACAGGGTTGGGTGCCTAGCGGGCTGGGGCCTGGCAGAGCCCCTGACCCTGGCTCCTCTCCTTCCCAGACATGTATTGCACGGAGCCCTTCCGGATCCCGTTTGCCGGCAAGGTAGAGGTGTGCTGCTTCGACAAGACAGGGACCTTGACTAGCGACAGCCTAGTCGTTCGTGGGGTGGCCGGGCTCAGGTGAGCATGGGGGGCCTGGGCCTCTCCCCCAGCAGGTGGCTTTCTGGGAGCTCAAGGGACAGGCGGCACCCACCCAGACCCACCCACGACAGTGGACCACTGAAGTTTGATCACGCGGCAGAGGGGGGTGTTCCCCGTGTACTCTTCAGTGTGACAGCAATGTGGAGGCTCAGCTCCCACCCCAAGCAGCCATACGATCCCTAGAGCCGTCTCTGAGATGGGCACAGTTGGCACGAAGACCAAGACCATGCGTCTCAGCCCCTGTAGTGACTGGCACAGAGTGGAGGCCCATCCCTCATCCTGGCTAGCAAGTCCCAAGAGTCCCTCCACTCCATAACAAGCGGTTTCCTCTCTTTGCAGAGACGGGAAGGAGGTCACTCCTGTGTCTAACATCCCTGTAGAGACACACCGTGCCCTGGCCTCATGCCACTCCCTCATGCAGCTGGATGATGGCACCCTTGTGGGTGATCCACTTGAGAAGGCTATGCTGACAGCTGTGGACTGGACGCTGACCAAAGGTGAGGGGCTGGAGCTTTGGGCCCAGTTCTCACACCCCTGGGTGGGCGGGCTGCACCCCTCGGAGACACCTGTGTGTCCACCTCGGGCAGGCAGGCCTATAACCGTGATGTTCCCCTAGGTGGGCGGGCACAGGCTCACCTCTGACCTGAGACAGTCCATGCCCGTGGGAGTAGAGCCTGCCCCACCCTGTCAGAAGTCACAGGCAGGGGCCTCTGAGCACAGGTCTCTCAGCCTTGACCCTACCTGGAGTGAGGAGCCTCCCCCCAGCCCCCACCTGCAGGCCCTGGGTCTGGGGGTGGGGGGAAGAGAGGGGTGGAAGGGGGAGGCGGGGGCTTGGCTGCCTCTTTGGAGCGAAGGCCCTCAGGATTCGTACTTATTTGTTTCCAGATGAGAAAGTATTCCCCCGAAGTATTAAAACTCAGGGGCTGAAAATTCACCAGCGCTTTCATTTTGCCAGTGCCCTAAAGCGAATGTCCGTGCTCGCCTCCTATGAGAAGCTAGGCTCCACTGATCTCTGCTACATTGCGGCTGTGAAGGGGGCCCCCGAAACCCTGCACTCCATGGTGAGCTAGCCCCGGCCCGGGGGGAAAGGGGGCGCGGGGCGGTCGGTGACATCCCCCCGCGTTCCCTGCAGTTCGCCCAGTGCCCACCTGACTACCACCACATCCACACGGAGATTTCCCGGGAAGGAGCCCGAGTCTTGGCGCTGGGGTACAAGGAGCTGGGGCATCTCACCCACCAGCAGGTAAGGGCCCAGGCTCTCCACCTGCCGGCCCCTTGTCCTCACCGCCTTCTGTTCCCGTCAGCGCCACTATGAGCAGGCATGGTTCCTTCTTCCTCTTCCCATGTCTCTACCTTTGGAGGCCCTGCGTGGCACTCGGTCCTTGGTCCCTTCTTCCCCACTGTGTGCCCTGTCCCTTAGGGGACCCCATCCCATCTTGGCCCCTGAGGCCACTTCTGCCGAGCACAACCAAGGCCCGCCTCCATCCAGCTTCCTACCCCTACACCCTTGGGTCCTCACACCTCCCCAAGGATCACCAGGAAGCACCTCGGATTCCTGTCTCCATCCCAGTTCTGCCCCTACCCTGTCCAACCACCCTGTCACCGTGTGGTCTTGGGGCGCCTCCAGCTCTCGTTCACGCCCTACATCGTCACATCGGTCATCGGCTTTCTTCTCCCCCTCCACCGTCAGTCCTCCTCCTTTATCTGCTTCCACCTGGGCCCTCATCCAGTCCACTTAACACCTGGCAGCTGAGAGATTCTTCCAGAGTGCGCACCAGATTGTGGGCTTACGTTCAGAGCCGCCCTGCTTGATGCCGCTCCCTGAGTCTGTCTGTCTCGTTCCCCTGCTGTTCTTTCTCATGGCAGTTAGTGCTCTGGTTTCTGTGATTTTATTTCACATCGCTTCTGGTAGTAGGCAAGCTCTGTGAGGGCAGGAGGTTTGGGTTTCTGATAGGAGGAACAGGGTGAGTGTGTGCTCAGTGATTAACAAAGGAGTGTCTGACTTTGTTGTCTGGGAGGCTGAGTCACAGGGGCTCCGTGCCCTGCTGTTGCCCATGTAGGGAGGAAAGGCCCCACGGTGGGGAAACCACACAGCACTGCTGAGCCCCTGTGGGTCGCCCTCCCCACTTCTCAGCTTCTGACCCTCACATGTTACTCCTGTAAAGATGGGGCCTTCCCTGACCTCCCTTACCAGCTCAGAAGTGATGGGGGGATGGGTTGTAAGGCACCCCTGTGTTCCCCACACAGGCCCGGGAAGTCAAACGGGAGGCCTTGGAGTGTAACCTCAAGTTCGTTGGCTTCATTGTGGTCTCCTGCCCGCTGAAGGCCGATTCCAAGGCTGTGATCCGTGAGATCCAGAATGCGTCCCACCGGGTATGGCTGCCACACCCCTCCCCATTGGGCCCCAAGGGTGGCCTGACGGGTGGGTGGGTCTTTGTTCCTTCCGGAGAGGGGGATGTGACAGTAGAGGACAGTTCTCCCCTCAGTGGGGCAGGTTTGAGTGGGTATCCAGGTCTCAATAGCAAGGACGTCTTTCTTGGATTTCAGCTGAGCTCCGTCACAGCTCTGGTGCTAACGCTTTTCCAGGCTTGAGGATGCCTGGGGACCCGGCCTGTGCCCACCCACCTCAAGTTGCTTCCTTAGCCCTCAGCATCCTTGGGATGCAAGGGCAGTTCCCCCCCTCCACCCCATCCTAGACAGGAAGAGCTGGAGCTGGGACAGGGGATACAGAGGCACTTCCCAGACAGACCGCATCCATCTGTCCTGTGGTTTCTGTTTTCTAGTTTGGGACTCAGGATGCAGTTTAGAACGTGGGAGGTGAGTGAGCAGTCACAGAGGTGGTGACATGAGCGGCACCCACCTGGCTCTCGGCAATCACAGCCCGTCTTCCCATCACTGGCCCCTAAGTGCAAACGCTGGAGCATCTGTTCCCCTCTGCCTGGGGCAGCTACCAAGCCAAGGGGGTCCACACCAATAGCTGGTTCTTAGTTTGTATTACAGAAAAGGCTTGAGTGTTTTCAGAAAGACATGCATACGTGAATTATTTGCATAAAACGCCACCAAGTTGGGGTGGATTGTGGCCCCTGGAACCCATTCTGCATTAGGAGACCAAGACCTCATTCTGTGGCCTTCTCTAGAGGGGACTCGATCACCAGGTCTCCAGGCTGGAGTTTGACCTGCTGAGCCCTGCCCCACTGAGCCCTCTTCTCTTGCCAGGTGGTCATGATCACAGGCGACAACCCGCTCACTGCCTGCCACGTGGCTCAGGAGCTGCACTTCATTGAAAAGGCACAAACGCTGATCCTGCAGCCTCCCACAGAGAAAGGTGAGGCGCCGTGGAGCCCTGGGCTCTGGGGGACCCTGAGTCCAAGAACAGCTCCTGTCTGGTGGCCCACCTGGATTTCAGGCCTGAGGAACATAGCCTTGCCTCGTCGGCATGCTCAGGCCCCCTGGCCAGGGAGTTCCACACCTGTGTGTCCAGCAGCGTGCGAGCAGCTACTGGTTCCAGGATCAGCGATGACTTACAATCAGGGTGGTTGGTTGTCGTCAGCCAGTCTGTGTTTTCTGTCCTCACACCTGCCTTGGGGCCGGCAGGCTGTCGTACCTGGTGAGGGTTCTCGTAAGCACGGGGATGCTGGCATGACCAGACCCCAGGCAGAGGGCGCGGTGCACGTTACCACCCTTGTCATCTCCGCACCCCATAGGAGGAAACTGACAAGGTCAGCTGTTAGGGCCCCCACTTTGTAGACAAGGAAAAAGAAGTAAACTCATCGACCTCAGTCGCTCAGTGGTACTTGGAGGATTTGCTCCCAGGTGTCCTGACTCCAGAGCTCATGGCCTCTGGTCATTTCTGAGTAACCAAAT
Organism: Prionailurus viverrinus; assembly: GCF_022837055.1. NCBI lineage: Eukaryota > Metazoa > Chordata > Mammalia > Carnivora > Felidae > Prionailurus > Prionailurus viverrinus. The sequence goes on along the minus strand of NC_062562.1, from coordinate 13,988,731 downwards.
TGGCTGCAAGTGGTGCCCAAGGATAGAGTCCATTGAGGGGCACATCCAGCCCCAGCACCTCCGGCTGGTGGGGTGTGGGGTCTGTTAGATTGTTAGATGCCAAGGGATGGCGTCTGGCTGGGGAATGACATGCGTCGGAATGTCACCAGGCTGCAGATCAGAGGAGGTTGCAGCTTTGGGAACTGGGCTGGATTCTAGAATCTCCCAGCCCTTCCAGTCAATGCGTTAGTGCCAGATCTCTGTCGTCTCTGTCCCAGCCCCAGGCACTATGGTCTTCCAGAGCCCAGGGATTGTAGGCAGGTGGCCCAGAGGTGGCTGTCGGGACTGTTGATTGGCAGATGAAGCTGGTCTAACAAAACGGCCACAACAAAAGGCACGTGGAGGCTGGTTTCCCTCCTAGCCAGGACAGCCCAGGATGAGCCATACAGTGCCAGAAGGCCTCCCTCAGCCGTCCTTGTCACTCAGCATCCACGTCTAGGCCAGCCATCTAGAAAGAGGAAGTGGTTGGTAAGCAGTGTCTGGCCCGAGGAAGTGACTCAGGGTGTCCAGGCCCTAGGAGAGGAAGGTTTCAGGCAGGCCCCAGGGGTAGGGGTGCCTTGCTCCTGAGGTCAGGCTGTCTGGATTTGAATCTGACTGTCATGTGGCCTCAGGCCAGTGGCCTAGGCTCTGGGTTCTTGAATCCTTTGTATGGGAGGGTTCTGTGAACAATCTGTGGGGTTCCTGGGCTGCAGGTGTGGACCCGGTTGGTAGGGATAAAGAGGGGTGAGGGCAAGAACATGCGTCAGGGAGATGAGACTAGGACCGTATGTGTGAGGTCCATGTGAGGGGGATTTGCTGAGCGGCTGAACCCCTCTCCCTGACCCTGGGCTCTGGCCCTGCAGGTCGACCCTGCGTGTGGCGCTCTATCGATGGCAGTGTCATACTGCCCCTGGCTAGGGGCTCCCCAAAGGCGCTGGCCCTGGAGCATGCCCTGTGCCTCACGGGTGACGGCCTGGCCCACTTGCAGTCCGAGGACCCCCAGCAGCTGCTTCGCCTCATTCCCCACGTGCAGGTGTTCGCCCGCGTGGCCCCCAAACAGAAGGTGTGTACAGAGGAGGCAGAGGGGCAGGTGGGGCCCTGGGGGCGGCACGGAGCCCTCACTCCGCCCATCTCTGCCCACGTAGGAGTTTGTCATCACCAGCCTGAAGGAGCTGGGCTACGTGACCCTCATGTGTGGCGACGGCACCAATGACGTCGGTGCCCTGAAGCATGCTGACGTGGGTGAGTCCCTCAAGCTGATGGACTGTCGCTTCCATCGCTGTTCTGCCAGCACGGGCTTAGGCTTAGCTTCAGAGACACGTCACTGAGCCAGGGGCCAGTGGGATTGGGGATCTGGGACGTGCAGGCCTGGAAGGGACACAGGTGTCTGAGGAAGAGTGAGGTGAGGGCATCAGGGCCTCTGGGAGGCTCCATGTGGCAGACACAGCTCGGTTTGCTGAGGCCCCCTGGCCCCACGCAGGGACCACGTGGGCACTGAGGGCCAGAGGCCAGTGAGAGATGGGACAAGTGGCGATGCACAAATGGAAGCTGAGGCATTTGCCAAGCGTTCATAGGCTTGGAGTCCTGTCAACAGAATGTAGTCATCGGGCTGATGTTTAAAAACTGATCTGGCGTACTTGTAGCTCTTTCGAGATTCTTAACTGATTTATTTTTTTTTCAACGTTTATTTATTTTTGGGACAGAGAGAGACAGAGCATGAACGGGGCAGGGGCAGAGAGAGAGGAAGACACAGAATCGGAAACAGGCTCCAGGCTCTGAGCCATCAGCCCAGAGCCCGACGCGGGGCTCGAACTCACGAACCGCGAGATCGTGACCTGGCTGAAGTCGGACGCTTAACCGACTGCGCCACCCAGGCGCCCCTCTTAACTGATTTATTAACCAACTGTGGTGTTTATCACCTATTATGTCTTAGAATTACGATCCTTGGCAATAGACTTAGGGAGTCTGTTCATTTTGTCTCCTTTGTGTTTTGTGTATTTGGGTGTTGCTTCCTAAATGTGGAAAGTAAGATAGATGCTCTCTGAGACACTCCCTGGGGAGATGGGCTAAGATGAGGAAGTTGGGGCTCCTGTGAGCAGACTCTGCACTCTGTACTCCGCACGGGGCCTGAGTGGCAGGCTCCTTCTGGCTCCAGACATACAATCACATGCCTCTCCCCCAGGTGTGGCACTCCTGGCCAACGCCCCCGAGCGAGTTGTTGAACGGCGACGACGACCCCGAGACAGCCCCGTCCTGAGCAACAGTGGAGTCCGGGCCACTTCCAGGGCGGCCAAGCAGAGGTCGGGGCTCCCGCCTCCCGAGGAGCAGCTGGCCTCCCAGCGGGTGAGTCTCAGGAGGGGGGCACCAGCATCCCCTGGTGGCCATGTCTCACCCGTGTCGCCCACCACACAGGACCGCCTGAGCCAGGTGCTGCGGGAACTGGAGGACGAGAGCACACCCATCGTGAAGCTGGGGGACGCCAGCATCGCTGCACCCTTCACCTCCAAGCTGTCTTCTATCCAGTGCAGTGAGTCCCATCCCCAGCCCCTCCCTCATGCCCACCCCAGGCCTATCCTGATTGGCACCCATGCCCACACCTTCCTCCCCGACCCCCCGCAGTCTGCCATGTGATCAAGCAAGGCCGCTGCACGCTGGTGACCACGCTGCAGATGTTCAAGATCTTGGCCCTCAATGCCCTCATCTTGGCCTATAGCCAGAGTGTTCTCTACCTGGAGGGCGTCAAGTTCAGTGACTTCCAGGCCACGCTGCAGGGGCTGCTGCTGGCCGGCTGCTTCCTCTTCATCTCCCGCTCCAAGGTGGGCTGAGACACAGGCAAAGCAGGGGTTCCCTCCCCAGCCCACAAGTCCCTTTGCCTCTTTGGGCTAGCTAGGATGGGCTGTTAAAGACACCACCACGTGTCATCCATTTGTCCTCACAGCAGCTCTCAGGGTGGGAACTGTCATCCCCACATCACCAATGAGAATCGGGACAGGGCAGGTACATGCTGAGACTCCCCAAAGTGGCACAACTCGGTTCCCAGCACTGTCTGCCAGCTGGGGTCTCAGGTGGGCCACAAAGAGCCCACAGACAAGGAGAGGACAGATGGGGAAAATAATTATTAAGACCACTCAAAGCGTGCGGTGTCGTGAAAAATACAAAGTGACTCACAGGGCACAGCCTCATGGTCATTCAGGGGAGCCCGTAGGGTTCCCTACAGAATGAGGGAACCGGCCAGGAAGTAGGCAGAAAGGTTATAGGTTGGCATGGGCTGATGCAAAAGAGGCCCTGGAAGCTGGAGAGGGTGGGAGGTGGGTGTTGTCAACCATGCACGCCCAGTGGGCCCCAAAGAGGGCTTTGGTTTATTGTAGAACAAGGGGAAAGAGGATGGACTTGAAGTGCCCATTGACTGCTGTGTGGAGTGTTGGCTGAGGGTGTGATGGCATCTAGACTGAGGTGCTGGGGCACAAGCAGGACTCCAGGGACGGGTACTGACTTATAACCTCCAGGATTTGGTGACTGCTCTCTGCATGAGCCCTGCTAGGAGGCAGGGTGGGAGAGTAGGCCCAGGGTGAGCCTGGACCTTGACCCCCCCACCCTGCTGCTACAGCCCCTCAAGACTCTCTCCCGAGAGCGGCCCCTGCCCAACATCTTCAACCTATACACTGTCCTCACGGTCGTGCTCCAGTTCTGTGTGCACTTCCTGAGTCTCGTCTACCTGTACAGCGAAGCCCAGGCCCGGAGCCCTGAGAAGTGAGTGCTGTCCCAGCATGGGGGTTGGGGAGGGGCGGAAGGCAGTGTCCCTGCGGTGGAGGGTGCACGAGGATGCACACGCAGACATTGCCCTGTGGTGACCACAGCCAGGCAGTGGAGTCAGCCAGGGACAGCCCTGGCTCTGTGCAGGGATGGTGAGAGTCATAGGGTGGCCCTGTCCCCCATGTGTTGCTGCAGGCAGGAGCAGTTTGTGGACCTGTACAAGGAATTTGAGCCGAGCCTGGTCAACAGCACCGTGTACATCATGGCTATGGCCATGCAGATGGCCACCTTTGCCATCAACTACAAAGTGAGGTCCAGCCCATGCCTGAGTTCACCCTGCCCACTTTCTAGGCCCCCACAGCACTTGACTGTCCATCCATCTGTCCCCACAGGGCCCACCGTTCATGGAGAGCCTACCAGAGAACAGGCCCCTGGTGTGGAGCCTGGCTGTGTCACTCCTGGCCATCGTGGGCCTGCTCCTTGGCTCCTCACCTGACTTCAACAGTCAGTTTGGCCTCGTGGACATCCCCGTGGAGGTGAGTGGCCCCGTGGACGTGGCCCCACGACTCAGCCTGGGCCCCCGACTGTGGGCTTCCAGCTCACCAGTGCTCCCTGCCCCGCAGTTCAAGCTGGTCATCGCCCAGGTCCTGCTCCTGGACTTCTGCCTGGCGCTCCTGGCCGACCGTGTCCTGCAGTTTTTCCTGGGGACCCCGAAGCTGAAAGTGCCTTCCTGAGATGGCGGTGCCGGCACCTGCTGCCCATGTTGGTGCCGCCGGGCGGAAGCCCCAAGAGGGAACACTGCCCCAGTGGCCACCAGGACTGATCTGAGCTGGGACACCCCCTATCCCCCACAGCCATCTGAGGGCCTGGCTGGCAGAACCAGCCCTGGGCTGGCACCTTTGGTAAATAAAGCCGCATCCATGATTTTAAGAAGGCCTGCCTCCACCTCTGTCTGCACCACAGAAGGGGTCGTTGTGGGGCTGGGCAATCACTGAGCAGGGTCCCAGCACCCTCCTCAGGAGCCGTGAGATTATTAACGACAGTCTCTGTAATACATTCAGCACTTAGAAGGGCCAAGCTCCGAGTCCAGAGAGTGGTGCATATTTTCCTAATTTGACAAGCACCTCCATATTTCCGTGGTCTCTCAGCTTCATGTTTTGGTCCCTCAGGCACTAGGGGGGAGTTTGGGGATCAATGGCATTTTCTGTTTTTCAGTAATATGTAAAAAATAGGAGAGCATGCCTTTCTCTCATGATGTCTTAGATGGGAGGAAGTTCAATCCGAATCATTGCAAATAGTAGCTCGGGTCACACTCATTGCGGTCCTATGCCACACAAGTGCCATCACCATCTCACGTAACAGCCCAGCTTTGCATCTGGCTCTGCCCTTGTAGTGACGCTATCCTTCCTTTCAAAGGGCACTCATTGCAACTCAGGTGTTGTGGAGTGGGCAGCACGAGAGCAGAGTCATGGTCAGCGGGAAATTTCCTACCTTCACAACAGCCTTTTAAAAACTTGAGAAAGCAAAAGTCATAAACATGATGTCTTTGTTTCCAGCTAGAAAATCCACTGAGTGCAGGGTATGGGTGCATTTTTATAACTTTGACAAGCTGCACACGGGGACCTGCTGCTTATCAGTGAGGGGCTCACAGCCCTTTACCATCTTCACCCCTTTGCTGTCCTCAGCGAAGGACGCACAGCCCAAGGAAAGCCCTGGGATCCAAAGCAGGGAAACCGTGGGGACCAGTTGTGAATGCCTGTGAGCATCACACGGGCCCTGAGCACAGATGAAGGTGTATGCAACTGTAGGGGTGCCAGACCACACCAGGAAAGGGGCTACTGTGATCATTTGGAGTCCCTGAGACAATTTGAGGCCACCCGATGGTGACTGGTCTTGGGATTTGTTCGTTGGGAATGATTCTTGGGGTGCTTAGGGTGGGGGTCTATGATCACCATGCCTGAGGGAGGTGCTAGGGGTGCTTTTGGCTGCACTGTAATCGACTTCAAGAGTCTGAGGCAGCTTTCAAGGTGACACCAGGTGCCCCAGACCAGAGGTCTCCAGCCCCTCCAGCATTGGGAGACCGGATCCCGCTGGAATAGGATCCCGCTGGAATAGGTCCTCTCCACCAGGGGGCTCCAAGGCTCTGCGGAGCCTGGATGGGTTCAGGGGTCCAAGGCCCCTGGGCAGGGAAGTCACTGAGTCGTGGAGTGTGGAAGACTCAGGGGCAGGAGCCCGGGACCAGAGAGTGTGCTGGAGCTTTGGCGCCGTGCAAAGATCAGGCGAGGAGAACCCTGGCCGGGATGGAATCATGGGGTGCGCAGCCCTGGCCCCACACATCTCCCGCATCTCGGGCAGGGGGCGCAGGGGACGCAGTACACCCTTCAGGGCCTCGGGGGCGTGGCCGAGCGGCTGAGGTGTAGTCGTGGGCGGAGCCTCTGATGAGCAGGGGCGTGTTCGCTCGCGGGCGTAGCCTCCGCTGGGCGGGGCTACGCAGAACCCGGGCGGCGGCGGCGGCCGGGGCAGGAAATAGGGGCTGAGCCCCGCCAGCGCGAGATCCCATCCCAGACCGGGTCCCCGCCGAGCAATCCTCTGGTCTTGTCATGGACGCAGCAGAGCCGGGTAGGCGGTCCGGGGTATGGGATCCGAGAGAGACCTCCCGCAACTGTACCCCACCTCCTAAACTGAGGCGCTTCGCCTGTCCTTTTCCGTCCAGAGACCCGGGAAAGGAGTCAGGAATGGGAAGGACACGGGAATCCTCTATTGTGGGGACCCCCAAGCCTAGATGGGCCCAGAACACCATTCCCTGACCCCCTCCCCCTTTGGAGTCTTCACCCCGGATGCCTGGGGGAGGGAGCCCAGGAAGGGGAAGTGGCCGCTTCTGCTTCTGATATTTGTGATGGGGGGCAGGGGGAGGGCGACGCAGCAGGATCCCTACTGAGGAGGGGCCATTGCTGATCTGGGCCCCTTAGAAGGGGGACTGTGGCAGAAATGTGGCAAGGTCCGACTTGTATTTCCGGCTCTCTTTGTGTCTCTGCTGTGCACGTTGAGTGTCACACGGTCTTTATGTTCCTCTGGTTTCAGTCTGCCTGTATGTGTTTGTGCCACAGGCTCTGTGCCGGCCTCTCCCACGTGTATTTCCATCTGTCTGGCCTGAGGTCCATGTGGTTCCATTGTCAAGCTGGCTCTCTCCCCAGGGACAGTGCTGCTGCATCTGGGGCATCTGTTTTGCCGCTTTGCTTCTGGGCCCATGTGTGTGTGGGTGTCTGTTCCTCTGAGCAGCTGCCCCTGTGTTGGGTTGTGCCTGATCCATCTGCCTGCCCTGAGCTGGCTTCACCCCAGGCCACACTGCCTCCATCCTGACTCTGACACCCACCCCCATCCCCCCCCTCCCCAAGGATCAGAACACTCTCTTTCTGTCTCCTCCCCTTCCTCCCCCCACCCCTTCAAAACAACCGGCTAAGGGCCTACCCTAGGTGTAAGTGCTGTGAGTGGAGGGAGGCCTCCATTGGCCCATGTGTGACACTCCCCTCCCCCAGGGCTACCCCCAGCTCCAGAGAGCAGGAAGAGGTACAGTGACATCTTCCGGAGCCTGGACAACCTCGAGATCTCACTGGGGAACGTGTGAGTCTGAGCCTGGGCCACCCCCAAATCCCTAATCGTTTAGGTGCCTCACTAGGAACCTACAACGTCTAGATCCACTTACCTAATAACCTGAGAAGTCTTAAATGGGTCCCTCCAAAACACCTGAGAAATCCCAAAATCCAACCCCCCAGATCCACTGGAAATCCACAAAATGGTCCTAGGACCCCTCCCCATGTATTCTTCTTGTAACCCCTTAAAACGTTTGAGATCCTTATAATCCCACCCTATGAACCCCAGATTTACCTGGGACCTTTCAAACTCTCTCAAGTCCCATGACAAAAAGTCACCTAATTTCCCCCAAAACCACTCAGACCTCCCACGTACAAGAGATGTCACAGAGGTAATGTCCAGGACCATCATTCAAACTGCCCTGGGGGCCCCCAGCACCCCTAGGCAGGACAGACTGGGTGGAGGGTGGCATCTTGACACCCTTACCTCCCAGGACCCTTGAGATGCTGCCTGGAGACCCCGTGCTTTCAGGAGACCCAGAGTCTGACAAGACCCCCACAGCCACTGAGGTGAAGGGCGGGACCAATGAGGCAGGGAGGAGGGGGCCTCCAGGAGGAGGGGCTCTAGGGGGTTGAGGCCCCTGCCCTGCTTGGTCCTGAATGCTGTCTCCCTACCTCTCAGACCAGTGAAACCAGCCTTTGGAGTGGCCTCTCCCTGGAGGGTCCGGCACCCCTTACAGGTAGGGGGCTTTGAGGCCAGGGGAGTGGGGGCAGAAAGGACTCCTTCCCTCAGCAAGTCGTCACCGACTGCCTGTTCCACGTGCCAGGGGAACAACAGTACGCGACAGAGCTGAGCCCCTGCCCTCAGGGATCCCTCAGTCTGGGTGGAGAGTCAGTATAAAATTGCAACCTGGACAAGATCATAAAAGGGTGTTTGGGGAAAGCCACAGGGTATAGAATAGTGGTCACTGGTCTGGCCTTGGGGCACAGGGAAAGCTTCCACAGCAGCCTCGGGGGTCAGAGGTCAGAGGTCCACTCTCCTGCCCCAGGGGAAGAATTGGACCTGCGGCTCATTCGGACCAAGGGGGGTGTGGATGCAGCTCTGGAGTATGCCAAGACCTGGAGCCGCTATGCCAAGGAGCTGCTGGCCTGGACCGAGAAGAGAGCCAGCCTTGGTGAGGGTCCCTTCTACCCTGCCCCAGACCCCAGGCAGTGCCCACACCCTGCCCAACTCAGATCGCGGCTGTCTCCCCCTGCAGAGCTAGAGTTTACCAAAAGCATCATGAAGATCGCCGAGGCTGGCAAGGTGGCAATCCACCAGCAGGTAGCTGTGACCAGATCCCCCCGCCCCGATCCCCTAGATCCTCGGCGTCCCCCAACACCTACTCTCCCACCCCAGAGCCATATGCCACTGCAGTACATCTACACCCTGTTTCTGGAACATGACCTCAGCCTGGGAGCCCTGGCCATGGAAACAGTGGCCCAGCAGAAAAGAAATTTCTCCCAGGTGAGGGGGCCCTGCCGCACGCCTTATTCCATTCCCACCTCCCCAGGAGGAAGGCAAGGTTACCATCCAGGCTGTTTTGCTGATGAGGAAGCTCAGGCCCAGGGATGCTGAGGAGCTTGCCCAAGGTCACCCAGCAGAGATTCAAACCAGGCTTCCTGTACAATTGCAAAACTGTGCTTTTGCTCGTTTGCAGGGCTTGGGGGGGAAAGTGCCGAGTGTTCACAGGCAGAGAGCTTTGGCATCTCTGGGGCCAGGCTTTAGCAAGGATGAGGTGGGGACACTGCAGGGAGAGGGGGAGGGGAACGTGCAGACCCAGAAAAGGGTCCAGAGGATGAAAGGCACGCGGTAGCGGGAAGCAGAAAGACTGGGTGGCCCTGAGGCAGCACCCCCATCTGTCCCCCTTGCCAGCCCCTGGCAGCCAAACGAACTGAGATCGAGAAGTGGCGGAAGGAGTTTAAGGAGCAGTGGCTGAAAGAGCAGAAGCGGATGGTGAGGCCTGGGAGGGTGGGTACCAGCGTGCGGCTGGTGGATGAGAGGAAGCGGTGCTGATCTATCCCCTTTTGTCCCTGTCCCCGCCCCCCACGACCCCAGAACGAGGCGGTGCAGGCACTGCGGAGGGCCCAGCAACAGTACCTGCAGCGCAGCGAGGACCTGTGGGTTCGCTCCCAGGCGTCCCCTGAGGACCCGGTACCCCAGGCCTCGCCAGGACCCAGCAAACAGCAGGAGCGGCGGCGGCGATCACGAGAGGAGGCTCAGGCCAAGGTGGGGACCTGGCCCCGTGCCCCCCCCCCCCAGCACTTTGGTGCGCCCCACCCCACACTCCATCCTACCGGTGCCCCGGCCTCGGTTTCCCCAGGCGCAGGAGGCCTTGGCGCTGTACCAGGCCTGTGTCCGTGAGGCCAACGCACGGCAGCAGGACCTGGAGGCCGCCAAGCAGCGGATCGTGTCGCATGTGCGCAAGCTGGTGCTGCAGGGGGATGAAGTGCTGAGGCGGGTGAGGCCTTTTCCCACTGCCGCCCCCCAGCTGAGGGCCCCCTGCCCCTAACCCTTCTCCAGGGCGCCAGAACTCCTCCCTAGACAGCCAGTTTCCACCCTCAGTCCCTGAGGGCACCTCGGCCTCTCGAGTCCCACCCTTACCCCACTCCATCCAGGCCAGGCTCTGATCACACCCTCCTCCCTAAGCTGCCCCCAAACCCTGACCATGCTGGTGTCTCTAAAGTTCAGGCTCTGCTCCTCTCTCACTGTAGTCTGCTCCCCACAGGTGACCCTGGGACTGTTAGGGCTTCGAGGGGCGCAAGCAGAGCGTGGTCCCCGTGCCTTCTCTGCCCTGGCTGAGTGCTGTGAGCCCTTTGAGCCTGGCCAGCGCTACCAGGAGTACGTGAGGGCGCTGCGGCCCGAGGCCCCACCACCCCCGCCGCCTGCCTTCTCCTTCCAGGAGTTCGTGCCCACTGCACACAGGTGGGCCCCCCGGGAGCAGGGTCAGGAATGAGATCCAGAGACACAGTTTCAGGCTGTTGGAGCCACCAGGCTGAGTACTCAGGGTCAGGAAACTCAATGAGGTTTTGAGTTCTTGGATTAATACCGAGGCTCTTATTTTGGGGGAGGGGTCCCAGTCCTGGGAGAGTCCGAACGTCAGGGTCACTGTACTGGGTGCTCACTGGTGTCAAGGCTTGCAGACCCAAGTGCTTGGGTCCTAAATGCAATGCCTAGGTGATGTCATCCCAGGGCAGTTTCCTGGTTATCAGAGCCCTCATTCTTCTCCTTTCAGCTCCCCTCTGGACACAAGAAAGAAGCTCTCTGGCCCCCTACCCCCACGGCTGGATGAGAGCGCGGCTGAGGCAGGCCCTTGGGATGATGTAGGCACAGGCTGCCAGGGTGAGTGCAGTGAGGGGTGGGCAGGAGTGGTGCTGGGGCGGGGGTCCATCCTAATTGACCTGTTCCCTTCTAGGGACTCCAGGCCCCACTCCAAGCAGCGACGTGGACAGCGTGGGTGGTAGCAGTGAGTCTCGGTCCCTGGACTCTCCCACTTCCAGCCCAGGTGGGGCCAGGACCTGACCGTAACCCATTCCCTACGTCTAACCGCCCTCCAGACCCTGGCCAGGCTCTGACCCTCAGTCTCTAACCTATCACTTGACCTCTGACCTACCTGCACTCCTGACCTATTTCCTATATCCTCTGATTCATTCTCTTGAGCTGATTTCTGAACCGCCGCCCAGATCGCTGACCCATTTCTGCAACCCCTAACCTCTGCCTTGAACTCCCTCCTGATCTCTAACCGTTATCCCAAGGGCATCTGTGGGTGGTTCTGGAAAGCCTAAAAACCAGGCATATCTCCTTAGCCCTGGCGCTTCCTAATGACCCCTGTGACCCCCGACCTCTGTGACCCTACGACTCCAGGCCCTGGCACAAGGCGGTTGGTGAAGGTGTCATCCACAGGCACCGAGTCCTCAGATGACTTTGAGGAGCGAGACCCTGGTGAGGCTGGAAGCAGGTGGGGCATGGCAGGGGGTGGACCAGGCACCCCTGACCCTGTATCCCCACAGACCTGGGAGATGGGCTGGAGAACGGCTCAGGAAGCCCCTTCAGGAAGTGGACACTATCTGGCGCAGCCCAGACCCACCGACTGCGGCGGCTACGGGGCCCAGCCAAGTGCCGCGAGTGTGAAGCCTTCATGGTCAGCGGGATTGAGTGTGAGGAGGTGCGGCCTGGGCCCATGAGCCAGTGACCTGTTATGACCCCAGTGACCTCCCTGACCCCAGGCACCTGACCTGAAATCCCTATGACCTTTCTGCCCTTGGGACCTGCCCTGATCTAAAGATGTCCTATGAGCCCCCTGCCCCCTGAGGATCCCTACGACCTTCTCTTCCCCTGCTGACCTCTGATGACCTCCTTGACCCTATAACCTTCCCTTCAGTGCTTTCTGACCTGCCACAAGCGGTGCCTGGAGACTCTACTGATCCTCTGTGGACATAAGCGACTCCCTGCCCGGACTGCCCTCTTTGGAGTCGACTTCCTGCAGCTGCCCAGGGACTTCCCGGAGGAGGTGCCCTTTGTGATCACCAGGTGCACGGCCGAGATAGAACAGCGTGCCCTGGGTGTGCAGGTGCCGCCTTGACTCTTGACCATCCCCAATAGTGACCTGGTCCTGTTGATGGCTGTATCGTAAGCCAGATGTCCATTTCCTGCCTTGCCCTGCAGGGCATTTATCGGATCAGCGGGTCCCGGGTGCGCGTGGAGAGGCTATGCCAGGCTTTCGAGAATGGCCGAGGGTTGGTGGACATGTCAGGAAACTCCCCTCACGATGTCTCGAGTGTCCTCAAGCGATTCCTCCAGGAGGTGGGTACTCAGTGGCTCAGGGGTAGGGGCCGGGCGGGCTCAGGCTGAGGACCCTCTGCAGCCCACCCATACCCATGTCCCTCCCACCATTCCACCCTCAGCTCACTGACCCCGTGGTCCCCTTCCACCTCTACGACACCTTCATCTCTCTGGCTAAGACCCTGCATGCAGACCCTGGGCACGACCCTGGGACCCCCAGCCCCAGCCCTGAGGTTATCTGCTCGCTGAAGACCCTCTTGGTGCAGCTGCCTGACTCTAACTACAGCACCCTGCGGCACCTGGTGGCCCATCTGTTCAGGTGTGCACTGTCCCTGACCTTGAAATGTGATTTCTGACCTAAGGCACGGATCTGTGACCCTGTCCCTGGACATATGACTGCTCATCTCTGGGACTGACCCCCTGCCACTGACTTCTGACCTTTGCATGTGTTTTCTGAGCTCTGAATCTTAATAGATGACTCCAGACTTTGGGTGCTGACCCCTGATCTCCATTGCCAGGCATGTAGCTGCTGGTCTCAATGACCGGGACCACTTACCCAGGACTTGGGCAAGTGGCCGCTAGCCTGGCCTACAGCTCCTCCCTGATGACCAATGACCACGCATGCCATGCCCTGACCCTTTTCCTCATACTGTCCCCAGGGTGGCTGCACAGTTTGAGGAAAACAAGATGTCTGCCAACAACCTGGGCATTGTGTTTGGGCCAACGCTGCTGCGGCCACCAGACGGTCCAGGGGCAGCTGGTGCTGGCCCTGTCACCTGCCTACTAGACTCTGGGCACCAGGCTCAGCTCATTGAGTTCCTCATTGTTAACTACGAGCAAATCTTTGGGATGGACGACCTCCCCGTGGCCACTGAGCCTCCACCCCAAGACCCCAGTCCAGCTCCTGGGGCTCTCACAATCAACCCCCAGCCACCACCCTCATACCCTGCCTCAGATCCCCTGCCCTCAGTCCTAACCTCGGACCCCAACCCAGACCCTGATCCCCACAGTACCTTGGAGAAGCATCCTGAAGCTACGCCTCCTGAGGTAGGAACCCACTGGGCCCACAGACGGGTAGGCCTTCTCTGCATTTAAGCGTCTCACTCTCCTGTCTCCCTTCCTTCCTTTGCCTTTAAAATTTTCTCTTTCATCCCCTTTCTCCCTTCCTTATTTACCTTGTGCTCATTCTGGAAGGAAAAGAGAGGAATGGAACGGGGGGGTGGGTAATAAGGGAGGAACAACAAGGTATAGCTCTGCAGTTACTAACAAGGGTGATCATTTACTCCTTCAACGGAACATTTATTGAACACCTAGTGTGTACCGAGCATTGTTGTAGCAGGCATTACACATACATCAGTGAGTAAGTTATTGAGAGACCCCATCCTTTTGGTGACTGCACTCTAGTGGGGAAGATACCAACAATAAAAAAAAAAAAAAATAGGATAGATACAAAGTCAGTTTATAGGACATTACAAGGTGACAAATACTATGGAGAAAAGAAAGGGTAGCATAAGGTAAGGGACACTGGGGGCACCAAGGAGAGGTGGAGGGCAGCTTGTAGCAGTAAATAGGATTCTGTGGGCTGGTCCCATGGAGAAGGTGGATTCGAGCAAGGACTGGAACAATGTGGGAACAATCTGGGGAATGGTGTTCCAAAGAGAGCAGCCGGTGCAAAGGCCCCAAGGTAAGAACATTCCTGGTGTGTTTAGGGCACAGCCCCAAGCCGTAATGAATTACTGAGGAGAAGGTGCTAGAAAGTGAAGCCAAAGAGGGGTCTTAATGCCTTTAATGCCCTTAATGCCACGCAGACCGTGCACCTACTATGCATGGGCACTGCATAAGCGTCCTATCATCCTCACCACGGCTGTGAGAGGTAGACACTGTTAGTGAAAACCATTTACAGATGAGACTCCTACAGGGGGCTTCCCTGTCCCTCGGGTCCTGATACACATATCATTCCTTAGAACATGGACCTCCCCCCGACAAGCAGCCCGGAACTGGCGAAGGAGCAGTCAGTGAGTTCTGGGTCTCTGAGAAATGGAATGGTTCAGAAAGTGCTTGGGACATGTGGAAAGAACTCCAGCAGCTATTAGCATTTAACTAAAGGATGAACTGAAGGATACACAGATCAACTGAAAAGCAGGTGCAAGGTTGCAGAGAAGGAGGGAGACAGGTAGTTCCCCTGGTCCTAATGTGGACGTGGCTGAGTCACTCCCTGGGCTGGCCCTCTGCTGAGCAAGGGCATTCCTGCCTTCATGGAGCCCCCAGTCGAAATTAATAACATTGCTCTGCACGAGGGGACAAGCAGTACACTGTTAAGGGCATCGTCTCCCCAGATACCCAAACTGCCAAAGATCTTTTGCATGTGGAACAAACCCTCAGGTTTCCCAAGAGTCTCAAAGAACTGGAATTTTATTGTTGGGGTTTTGGTCTTCGGTTTGTTCCTGTAGATTCCAGTTCCACAGAGTGACGACAGAGAAGTGGCTGATGACACCAAAGAGGAAGGAGAGGAAGGTGAGTAAGTAGGGGGGAGCCCAGGAGTTATAGGGATATCCTTGCTTGGGGTGGCTTAGCTGACAGATGACTCCCAGGAGATACCCTGAGGACTTAGGGATGCTCAGCACTGACCACCCCAACCCACAGTGTCCAGCCAAGGTCCAGAGGACTCACTCCTGGGAACACAATCCCGTGGTCACTTCAGCCGCCAGCCAGTGAAATATCCCCGGGGCGGCGTTCGGCCAGTCACCCACCAGCTGTCCAGCTTGGCCCTGGTGGCTTCCAAATTGTGCGAGGAGACCCTTGTGACATCAGTGCCCCGAGGAAGCTTGCGGAGGAGGGGACCTGGCCCTACCGCCTCCTCCCCTGAGGGCAGCCCTCTGCGCCGCACCCCGCTGCCCAAGCATTTTGAGATCACCCAAGAGACGGCCCGGCTACTCTCCAAGCTACACAGCGAGGCTGTGCCCAACGCCACCTGCTGCCCAGACTCCCAACCTGAGGAAGTCGAGGACCATCTCTGACCATCCCAGCATTCTGACCAAGGGGGAAAGGACTCAGAAGGTGTTTGTTCAGCTGGGGTGTCTGGAGAGTTCCTGTAAGGAAAGACTACATGGCCTCAGGTACTAAAACCCTTTTGGAGGCAATATATCAGGATCCCTCAACTGGACACCGGTCACTGCCAAGCATCAGGGCCACTCAGGTTCAGAGAGGTTAGTCAGGGTCAATGCTCAGGGTCAATATAGGTCATGGGATTCTTGACATCCACTCTAGTCTCTGACCCCTAGGACAGGGGTGCCTTTTGCTACTTTGGTTGTGGCCACTCCCCTACCTCTGCCTGTCTTCTTAGCTGACCTCAGGTGACCAGCACTTGGGAGTGGGCAGCCCAAACTCAACATCCAGGTGGTACCTGGGGTGTGATGGCCTCAGAATAAACTGTGTCCTTTATACCCTTGAATGTCTTTCTTTGCCAGGGGAGGGTGATGGGAGAGATGGGTGAGGGTAGCATCCTTTGGCCCCATTTACCCACCAGAGACACCAAGGCCCCCTTTCATTCCCAAACATGCTTGAGCACCTACAGGCAGTACGGGCTGAACCCGGGGAACCAGGCTGAGTCACACCGGCCCGGCCCTCCCGGAGCTCCACGTTCCCGATCCGGTCCTGCATAATCAAACAAATATAACAAAGTGCAGATAACTGGGACAATGGGGCTGTGTGCTCTGGGCTGTGGGAGCCCAGGGCCGCCACAAGCCGGGGCCGGGCAGCAGGCAGCGCTGCCGGGGGTGGAGGGCGTGGGGGCGGGATTTTCGAGAAACTTGAGTGCTCCCGGAGGGTCACCTGGGGCCGGAGAGGTCCGAGGGGCACCGGAGGCCGCTGCGCGCGGTAGCTGAGCGCTCAAGAAACGGAGGCGGGGCGGGGGTCCCGGCTGTAGGAGCCCAGTCGGATCAGGGCGTGGCTTGGAACTCAGCGACGGATTGGACGCCAGGGAGCGGGCGGGGTGGCCGGGCGGGGGCGCGGACCCTGAGACCACCCGGAGCTGCGCCCAGGCTGCGCGAGGTCACTGCGGTAATTCTCGGGACTTGAGTGACTCAGCCCCCGGAAGGCTCGAAACTGCGTGCGTGTGGGGTGCGCGAGGACGGGGGCGGGGGTCCCGCGCCGGAAGTGGAGAGGGGCGACCGAGAGGCCGTGAGGCCTGGAGGAAATGAGGGGGCGGAGGGGGGGCTGAGGTTCCGGGAGACCTTGTCCGTACCGCAGCCGCCGGGCTCCCCCAGGTGGCAGAGACGGGGCGGGGCTCCCCCAGGTGGCGAGGGCGGGGCGCTGCGCCAAGGCAGGGGCGGGACCCCGCCTCCCGTGCTCTTTTGGCTGCCCGCGCCCAGCGCACTCGGACGCTCCTCCGCTCCCCGCCGCGGTCACCAGGCTATGGGGCTGGGGCTGGGGCTGGGGCTGGGGCCCGCCCCGACCCCCGGGGAGGCCGCCCCTACTGCGGCGTGACGGGCGGCCCAGGTGAGGCGGGTACTGACGCTGGTAGGTGGGCGCGGGTCCCAGGTAGGGCGCGGCACGTGCCTGCGGGGCCCGGGCCCGCCCCTTGCCCCCCTCCTCTCCTGTTCCCCAGCTCCTCCTCTAGCCTGGGGGCGCCGGGAGGCCCGGCTGGCTGCAGCCTCCCTGACCGCCCCCTTTGTCCGCGAGGGTGCCAGGGTCCTCCGACCCACTCAGAAAGGCCCGATGCCCCGCCCGCTTCGGGAGCGCTCGCGCCCAAAGCCCGCCGCCCAACTTCTGGGGCTGCCTCGCTGTCCAACTCTGATAGACCTGGTCACCTCCACGCTCTCGCACGGACAGCAGTGACCCCACCCTGCGCACACACGTCCCCTGGGCTCTGCTCCCTTCGATGATCCCAGCACCAAACAGACCCTCCCTCACTTACTTTCACAGCTCACGCCCCCTTTGTTCCTCCCTCCCCCCAACCCTAGTACAGGTTGGCCGCGCTTGGGCAGATGATTTCTTGTTGGTTTTTTGTTTGGCTTATTTTGCTTCTTTATTTGATTTTTTTTTTATTTAAAAAAAATTTTTTAATGTTTGTTTTGGGAGAGAGAGAGCATCAGTAGGGGAGGGGCAGAGAGAGAGAGAGAGAGAGAGACAGACAGACAGACAGACAGACTCTGAAGCAGGCTCCAGGCTCTGAGCTGTCAGCACAGAGCCCTACTCGGGGCTGGAACCCACAAACCACAAGATCATGACCTGAGCCAAAAGCAGGCGTTTAACCGACTGGGCCACTCAGGTGCCCCTTATTTTTCTCCTTTAGATTAAAAAAGAAAAAAAAGCCAGTCATTTGATTTGGGAGATATCTTTGTAAGCGTCTTAGTAGTCAATAAGCAACTGCTGCCCATCCCCCCGCACTCCCACCGTGTAGCTTGCTTTTCCAGGTTACCCTGGTCTCCACCACGGCCACTTTACCCTGAGGCATCTGACTTTGAGACCCTTGCCCTTCCTGTCCTGACCCTCCCCTCTGGCCGCTGCTCCTTCCTGTATCCTTCCAACAAATGCCACCTGCGCTGACCTCTCCCTCTGTGCCCCCAGATGGTCAGCATGGGCCAGTGCTACTACAATGAGACCATCGGCTTCTTCTACAACAACAGTGGCAAGGAGCTCAGCTCCCACTGGCGGCCCAAGGATGTAGTTGTGGTGGCTCTGGGGCTGACCGTCAGCGTGCTGGTGCTGCTGACCAACCTGCTGGTGATCGCGGCCATCGCCTCCAACCGCCGCTTCCACCAGCCCATTTACTACCTGCTGGGCAACCTGGCTGCAGCTGACCTCTTTGCCGGTGTGGCCTACCTCTTCCTCATGTTCCACACGGGCCCTCGCACTGCGCGGCTCTCGGTGGAGGGCTGGTTTGTGCGGCAGGGCCTGCTGGACACCAGCCTGACGGCGTCAGTGGCCACGCTGCTGGCCATCGCTGTGGAGCGGCACCGCAGTGTGATGGCCGTGCAGCTGCACAGCCGCCTGCCCCATGGCCGAGTCGTCATGCTCATCGTGGGGGTGTGGGTGGCCGCGCTGGGCCTGGGGCTGCTGCCCGCCCACTTCTGGCACTGCCTCTGTGCCCTGGACCGCTGCTCACGCATGGCCCCCCTGCTCAGCCGTTCCTACCTGGCCGTCTGGGCCCTGTCCAGCCTGCTTGTCTTCCTGCTCATGGTGGCTGTCTACACCCGCATTTTCTTCTATGTGAGGCGGAGGGTGCAGCGCATGGCAGAGCATGTCAGCTGCCACCCTCGCTACCGAGAGACCACACTCAGCCTGGTCAAGACCGTTGTCATCATTCTGGGTGAGTGAGTGCGCTCAGCTGGCCCAGGGTTGCAGGACCCCTGCTTCCCCCCACCCAACTCCCACGAGACAGGGGAGGGGAGGATTTGGGTGGGGAATGTTCTCCAAGGAGGTGACATCTGAGCAGAGACCTGAAAGCTGGGGAAGGGAAGAGTTCCAGGCAGAGGGGACAGAAGGTGAGAGCCCCGCAGGACTGGGCCAGTGTCTCCAAAGAGGAGGCCGGCGTGGCTGGAGAGAAGCAAGAGAGAAGGTCAGCATCGCCTCGAAGGGCACAGGCAAGAGTCAGATTTTGTTCTGAGTTCTGGGGGAAGAAGCCCTTAAGAGTTCTTAGCAGGGAGGAACGAGATCAGTCTGGCTGTTGAGTAGTCTGAGTGGGGGAGGCGGCAAGGTGTATCCCAGGAGGATACCCCCCCCCATACCCCAAGATCAAAGAGTGCCTCTTCCCTACGATCCCCTCCCTCCCCGCCCCAAGTAACTGGCCTGTCCCACAGTGACCTCCTTTTCCCCACAGAACCAGCCTCCATGTAGAAATGCCCAGCACCCTATCTACCGTGTACCGGTTAGGAAAGGTATCCCTCTGGCAGACAGATCAGAGAACCGTGTCCGGCCGCTCTTGCCCTGCAACGGTGGCCGTTGTCTGGGCTCCAGAGACCCCTCCAGCCCTGAGCTCTAAGCTGTGGGTGCCAGGCCCCCTGCTAGCCGGCCCTGCTTACCTCAGGCTCCATCCTGCAGGGGCGTTCGTGGTCTGCTGGACGCCGGGCCAGGTGGTGCTGCTTCTGGACGGTCTGGACTGCAAGTCCTGCAATGTTCTGGCTGTGGAGAAGTATTTCCTACTCTTGGCTGAGGCCAACTCACTGGTCAATGCCGTGGTGTACTCGTGCCGAGATGCTGAGATGCGCCGCACCTTCCGCCGCCTCCTCTGCTGTCTGTGCCTTCGCCGGTCCACGCACGAGTCTGCCCGCTACGCACCCTCCACCCGAACGGGTGCCAGCACTCGCATCATGCTTCCTGAGAATGGCCATCCCCTGATGGACTCCACCCTTTAGCCAACCTGGGACTTCACTGGGGTGCCGCAGATGCCAGATCGTAGCCCCTGACCACTCGTGGACGCACCTGGCTCTCCCCAATCTGCAGGACAGACTTAAAGGCAGACCCCCAGTCTGCCGTGGCACAACTCCACTGCCAGTCTCCCCCAGGCACACAGCTCTGCCTGCTCCGGGGGCCTGGGGGTGTGGGGTCACCTCTAAATGCCCAGGAGAAAAGTCAGATGGGGTTCAGGAATCTGCTAATTAATCATCTCAGGTTTTGGGGGTTTTAACTGACATTTTCTATTTTTACCACACATCCCTGGTAAACCCTGTGGACTGCTTCCTTGTCTGTGGTGATGTGGGTGTCAAAGATGGGAGAGAGGAGGCCACCCCGCCCAGTGAGACAGGGTGACACGGACCGTGGATGCACCATCTGCCTGAAGCTGATTCTTTAGGGGCGCAGACTGAGGGGTGCTGAGTGTGATCTGGGAAAAGGTTTGTGGCCCCTTGCAGCCTCTGGGGTCTTGTCAGTCCATTATTAGAATCGAGGGGGTCTGTGGGGGAGAGCATGTTATAAGGAGTAAGTCTTTCCACTGAGGTCTCCAGAGCATTTTCTATCAACAACTCAGAGATTCCCGTCTGTCCCTGTGTCCCAGAATTGTCCGCCTCAGCTCAGGCTAGGCTGGGATCTCCTCAGCCCTGTTCTCTTTCATCTTTGATCTCTGCACGGCTGTTACTCTCTCTTTTTTAAGTAATCTCTACATCCAACATGGGGCTCAAACTCACAACCCCAAGATCAGGAATCTCATGTTCTAACGACTGAGCCAGCCAGGTGCCCCACTCCATTTCTCTTGTTGGAGGTGTTACACGCATTCTCTTTGCCTCGGTCTCCTGTGCCTGTTCCCCTGCCTCGAACTCACCCTCTTTCTCCTGCCTGCCCTTTCGTCTGAGTCCAGGTTATTAATAGTCAGGTGTGTCCATCCCCTTCCCTGCCCCCCGACCAAGGGGAGTAGGGTCCATGGAGCAGGATGCAGGATTTTAGAGTTGCCATTTCCCAGGCTCCTCTGAGGTGCCCGGCACTCTGATAAGCACTGTAGTTGCGTTATTTAATCATCACTTGCATCTTGTGGTGCAGGTATGACACTTAACTTTCACAGGACAGGAGCTCAGAGGGGTTGCCATCTGGCCTGTGGTTGCATAGCTTCAAAAGACACAGAGATGAATCAAGGGACTAGAGAGGCACCTGGGGAGAGGGCTTTGGATTCCCCACAGAGTCAAGAGTTGGTCACAACCTCAGCTTGGTTTTCCTCCTCTCACCCCACAGCCCCCCCAAGGCTCAGACATGCCATGATGAGCCCCCTCTCAGGTGCTCATAAAGGTACCCTGCTAGGTACAGTGTAGACCAGAATCTGGATTCTCTGCTTCCGCTTAAGGGGGGGCAGGGGGATACAAGGTTATAGCCTCTTAAGGTTCACATGCTAAATAAAAGCCTCCCATTGGAGGCCAAATTCTTAAATCACTAAAGCACGCATTGCTGCAGAACCAAAAACATCTAGGTCCCTTCTTTGCTGAATGGGGCTGGGTTTCCCTTTGGGAAAACTCCCCCTGCCCTAAGACAGCTCTGTGGGGCGGCAAGAATGAACCGGGATGCTGGATACTTCAGGATCCGAGGTGGGCAGCATGTCTTCTAGGGCCTGAGGCCTGAAATCTCCAGAGATGATGACCCTCCCCACCATATGCCTGGGCACAGGCCCATGAAAGGCCGCCCTTGCCTCTGCGGGACTCCAGGCCCATTGGACAGACATGTCACTTTAGGTGCCAAAGCCACTTCGTATGGGGTGGGGACCCCAAATGGCCTCCCAAAGGCAGTTTTAAGTTTCACTTGCTCTGAGCTGGCCGCTCGCGCACTAGTATCCTCCGGGCTCTAACCCACACTCCTCTGGTCCCATCGATTTTCCCCTCTTCTGTAGGTGTCTCCGCCATGCAAGTTTTGGTCCCTAAAGCTTTCAACCCTCCGCCCCCACTGTTCTCTGAAAGACACTGAAATTACAAACAACTTTGAGGTTTCATGCACAGGGCTGCTGAACTTTTGTACGGGGCAACAGCTGTTGCCCTGACAACAGTCCTGGTCGCCACAGCTTCTAGTACTTCCTCTTACTGGGGCCAAGTGGCAGGTTTCCTTACTCGGGGAGCTTCCAGAGGGGTTCTTCACATCCCGCATCACTCATTTCCATTCCCTGCCGTCCTCTTTGGGGTCCTCCAATCCAGTCACACCAGATAGGGTGACTGTGTTTCCTCTCCAGCGGCAATGAGAACATGGGCCTTGGCCTGAAGGGTTTCCAGAGGGACTGAGGACCCTTGAGGAGCCTGCGTCTCGACTCTGTCCTCAGAGAAAACGGGCTCCAGCAGGTCCTGTGACTTTGGAGAAGTGATTCGTGTCCAGTCTGTTCCTTTTCTCTCACACGATGAGCCTTCTCTGACTCAGCTGTGAGGTCTGGTGGTTTGAAACAAAAGACCTGTGGACATCCACTCTTACTTGGGGTGGGTACACCTCAGAGCAGACCCTCAGGAAGCACCCTTCAGTAGTAGCTCAGTGACCGCGTGCTAGGGTTTTGAAGGCCCAGACCGGAGTAGACGGAGAGAGTGAATCAACGGGCGATCACTCGTCAGCCAGACCTTGAAAAGAGAATTGATTTCTGCAGCCGAGAAAATCACTCACTTCAAACCCTCCAGCCAGGGGCGCCTGGGTGGCGCAGTCGGTTAAGCGTCCGACTTCAGCCAGGTCACGATCTCGCGGTCCGGGAGTTCGAGCCCCGCGTCGGGCTCTGGGCTGATGGCTCGGAGCCTGGAGCCTGCTTCCGATTCTGTGTCTCCCTCTCTCTCTGCCCCTCCCCCGTTCATGCTCTGTCTCTCTCTGTCCCAAAAATAAAAATAAACGTTGAAAAAAAATTTAAAAAAAACAACAAACAAACAGCAACAACAAAAAAACCCTCCAGCCACCATCACCACACACTATTGCACCCCGCGTGGAAAGCTCTAGAGGGAAGCGCCGGGAGGCCAGGAGCCCTAGTGCCCATCTGACGGGGCCGAGACTGAGGGGACCATTAGGGGACTGGGTGTTAGGGCTTCTGGAGATGAATGGTGAGTGTTGGCGAGGATCTGAGAATCATAGGGATTTCTGAGAAAGGAAGGGGTGGCCTGAAGAGTGGGGTACTCTGAGGAGGGCGGGGGTGTCTGGGACACGGGGGCCACTGAGGAAGGGTGGGGACCGTTGAGGAGTGGGGGCTCTGAGGAGGAGTGGGGGCTCTGGCGGGGAGTACAGGGCGTGAGGAGGTAGCGGGGATGGTCTCTGAGGAGACTTGAGGGTCTCTTGAGGAAAAATGCTGGAGCTCTCTGAGGGAGGTGCGGGGGCTCTGAGGAGACATGAGGGGCCCCAAGAAAGATTAAGGTCTCTAAGCAGGAGTCGTTCTGAGCAGGTGAGGGAGGTGGACATGGCGGGGCGGGGAGCCTCTGCGGCAGAGCGAAGCAGTGGTCGCCCTTCCTCGGCCAGGAGGAGAGTGAGGATGGGAAGAGCCGTTGCCTCGGCAACTCCCCACCGAGTCCCGGGCCGTTGCAAGGGGCAGTTAGGGGCGTGTCTGTGGGCGGTGCGCGGCGGCCTGGCTGGCGGCGGTTGGCTGGCGGCGGCGGCGAGGGGTGGGGCTTGGGCGCGCGCGCCCGGTGCGCGCGGGTGGCGGCGGTTGGCTGCGGCGCTTTTGTGAGCGGGCCCGCTCCTCCTCGGCGCCTCCCCGGTCCCGCCGCCCATGGACTCCCCGCCGCGCCCGCAGCGCCCCGCGCCGCCTCTCCCGGCCCTGCGCCGCCCGCCGCCCGGGCCCCCACCAGGCCCCGACACAGGCGAGGTCCTGCAGCAGATCATGGCCATCACCGACCAGAGCCTGGAGGAGGCGCAGGCCAGGTGCTGCGCGGGCTCGACGGGGGCCTGGGCCGCCCAAAGTCGCGGGAGTGAAGGGGGCGGGCCGCGGGGCCAGGGCCAAGTTGACAGGGGGCCTGAGGAGTGAGGACGGTGCACAGTGAGAGCTTGGGGTGCATCTCTGGGCGGGGAGCTGGGAGGGGAGATGTGGGGGCTCAGGGAGGACTGAAAGCGGGCCGGGGGGGGGGGGGGGTTCTGAGGCCGAAGGGATTTATGAGGTTAAAATGCGACGGACTGAAAGGCTTACGGGGTTAAGCAGCAGGTGATGGGTTTTAGAAGCTTGTCCTGGGGCGAGAGGGATGGGTTTAAGGGGAGTCTGTGGATGGGGAGGTATATGGTGAAAAGCAGTTTGGGGGTTTATGGAATGTAAAGGGTTAAGAGGGGAGCTGGGGGGAGAGATGGACAACTAAATGGATGCATTAGTGGCGTTTACGAGGTGGGAAGTTGTGAAGGCAGATAACGGAGAGTGGGTTGTGGGCAGTGGGACTCAGGTTGCAAGTGATGGGGGTGACTTGGTGCGGGAACCACCCGGAAAAAAAGGATGGTGGGGGAGCCGGGTGGAGGGATGGCGGTCCCCCGTTTTATTAAATCAGCAAAGTTTTATTAGACACTTAACTATGTGTGGGACACCCAGCTGGGTGCTGACGTAGCCCTAGCTCTCAAGCTCATAGTTTGAGGAAGAGAAAGTGAGTAGCAAAAACTAAGTCCACCTTGTGAGAGGAGGTCTTAAGAAAAGGGACGGCATCCTGTGCAAAGTCAAGTGTAGAGGACACAACACTTTCAGAGGGCTCAAGGTGAGAAAGAGCTGGAAGAAAACGCAGCCAGAGACTGAAAGTCCTGGGTTCAGTTCGGAGAGAGGTTGGAACCAGATCGCACGCGGCCTACACGTCTCAGGAAGGAGTTTGGATTTTCTTTCAGTTGCAGTGGGAAAAATCACAGCGGGTTTAAGACCACCTGCCCTACTTCCCTCCACCCACCGCTTGTCAGCCAGTGAGGAGTGGTAGCATCTGCTTCACAAGGCAGCCCGTTGTGTTTGGGGCCTTCTCGAGTTATTAGAAAATAGGAAAGGACTGAATCCTTTTGGAGGATGAGGCCTCGTTGAATGGGGCCTATTCTTTGGGGTGAAGGGTGGTCCCTGAGGATGGGGCCAGGGTCTGGTGGTATGGACTGTGTATACAGTCAGTAGAGCCGCGTAGTGAGGAGGGGTTATGCCAAAGCCAAGTGAACAGCAGCCACGGGAAGGAGGAGGCGAAGAAAAGGTGGATACGGCATGTATTGTTCGTCAGACTTTGTCTCCTTTGCTTCTTGTGGATCGTCCACGCTCTGCAGGTTCACAGCCTCTATCTGGAAAGTTAAGAGTGTTCTCTCCGTGAGTTCGAGCCCCGCGTCGGGCTCTGGGCTGATGGCTCAGAGCCTGGAGCCTGTTTCCGATTCTGTGTCTCCCTCTCTCTCTGCCCCTCCCCCGTTCATGCTCTGTCTCTCTCTGTCCCAAAAATAAATAAACGTTGAAAAAAAAAAATTAAAAAAAAAAAAAAAAGAGTGTTCTCCCCCATCTCCCTATGTTCATTCTACTTTGGGGGGCATTGTGCTAGGTGCTGGCGAAACCAAGATGGCTAAGACCTTCTCTGCCCCATCAGAGCTCATTGAGAAGTAGGGGGTGTGGGAGACTAATTATAAATCGTTGTCGTAATGGGTGTGCACTGAATAGAGGTGATCCCCGACACCTGGAAAAAAGCTGGGCCAGGAGAGGGTGCCCTTGTGTGATCCCCTGTCTGCTAGGCTAGTCTGAGGGCAGAGGCTTTGTCATATTTTCCTGTGTATTCCCAGGACTGTGCACAATGAGCATATAGTAAAGTTTGTGGCACTTAAGATTCTGGAAAGCTCAGGAGGGGGAAATGGGCTCTTCACACCCAAGGAACCACAGAGGCAGTGCTTTGGGTGTTTGTGGAGCTCCCTGAGTTCCTTCTCTTCTAGGTAGGGAGCTGCTTAAGGAGTGAACTCTGCTCAGGTGTGGCCTTCCTCAAGCATCTGTCACCCTATCACAGCCCCATGGCTGCTGGGTTTTTTTGTTGTTGTTTTTTTTTCTTATAGCAATCCAGACTTCCCCTAGATAGGCTTTAGAATGGCGTGCAATCAGCCGCCTCTTCCTTGCTATTCTTTTTTTTTTCTTTTAAGTTTATTTATTTTGAGAGAGAGTGCAAGCGAGAGAGGGGCAGAGAGAGAGGGAGACAGAATCCCAAGCAGGCTCTGCACTCTCAGCACTCATGAAACCATGAGGTCATGACCTGAACCCAAACCAAGAGTCTGACACTGAACCAACTGAGTGACCCAGGCACCCCTCTTCCTTGGTATCCTTTTTTTTTTTTTTAATTTTTAAATGCTTTTTAAATTTATAGATTTGTTTTTGAGAGAGAGACAGACAGACAGACGTGAGTCGGGGAGGAGCAGAGAAAGAGAGGGAGACACAGAATCTGAAGGAGGCTCCAGGCTCTGAGCGGTCAGCACAGAGCCGGACGCGGGGCTTGAAGCCATGAACTGGGAGATTATGACCTGAGCTGAAGTCAGATGCTTTACTGACTGAGCCACCCAGGCACCCCATTCCTTGCTAATCTTGAAGGCAGCTTTTTTTTTTTTTCTTTTAAAACTAGCAAATTGAATAGTGAAGCATTATACATGCATGACAACTTGATTGTTGCATAAGTGGTTCCAGGTTTCTTTTTGAGGTAAAAAGTCCCCTGGGGCTTTTCTTTTGAGACTTGGTAGCTTCAGATCTGCCCCCATTTCTTTGGATGTAGCCTTTACCTGAACTCACCCAAGTCATTTAAAAGTCACTCAACTCCAGACACAGTCTTCAGTCCGCAAGTGCACCATTAATTCTACTCTGGAGCAAACAACTTGGGTGGGTCTTTTCCTCATAGTAAACTCTGCGGCCTGGTAGATGACCAACTCAAAAGGGGAAACACATCTTGTCTGTCCTGATCAGGCAACTGGGTGAGGCTTTTGCAAGTCTTTCTGACCCTCTCTCAGTACCCCTGCTGACCCCTTCATAGGCCCTGGAGTCAGTTTAGCTCAACTGTCTAGCAAGAAAGAATTTTTCATCTCAGATGTGCGGCCCTTTCAAACTATTTGGTCACCACAAATGTGTTTTGTTTTTGTTTTAATTTTTTTTTTTTAACATTTATTCATTTTTGAGAGCGACAGAGTGTGAGCAGGGGAGGGGCAAAGAGAGAGGGAGACACAGAATCCGAAGCAGGCTCCAGGCTCCGAGCTGTCAGCCCAGAGCCCAATGTGGGGCTCGAACCCACGAGCCGTGAGATCGTGACCTAAGCTGAAATCAGATGCTTAATCGACTGAGCCACGCAGGTGCCCCACAGGTGTGTTTAAAGAGGGAAAGCACACCTACTCTCCTTAAACCTTCATTATTCAAAGGCAGCTGCAAGTGCTTGTGCGTTGTTCATTGTGTCATTGTAGCTGAATAGTCTTAGAATAGTGAACTGTGTATTGTTCTTCCTCTGGGCTACACGGATAGTGGAGTGTGGGGACTTTGGAATATACTGTCTTCGTTTAGATTCAGCCTGAGTCAACTGGGTACTTTCTACTACGTGAGGGATAACCAGTCTTCTTGAATGATCTTCTGACCTTCAGCTATATTCTAAGCTCTTCCTCGAGAAGGGGCAGTTCTGCATTTTCTGATTTGGAACTGTTTGCTGATGATGTCCTCCTTTCTTTCTTTCTTTCTTGTTAAGATTTTGTTTTTATTTAAAAAAATTTTTTAAGTTTATTCATCTTTGAGAGAGACAGAGCGTGAACAGGGGAGGGGCAGAGAGAGAGAGGGAGACACGGAATCCAAAGCAGGATCCCTAGCAGACTGAGCTGTCAGCACAGAGCCCAACGCGGGGCTTGAAGTCACGAGTTGTGAGATCATGACCCGAGCCGAAGTTGGACACTTAAGTGACTGAGCCACCCAGGTGCCCCTTAAGATTTTAAGTAATCTCTATACCCACCATGGGACTTGAACTCACAACTCTGAGATCAAGAATCACATGCTGTACCGACTGAGCCAGCCAGGTGCCCCTTTTTTTGTATGAAACCAGTAAGGTAGAAAATTTTATCTCACTTGCCAAGGTTTGTCTGAGTATTTTGTCTTTTTTTTTTTTAAGTTTATTTATTTATTTTGAGAAAGAGAGCATGAGCAGGGAGAGAGAGAGAATCCCAAGCAGACTCTGCACTGTCAGCACGGAGCCCGAAATGAGGCTCTCTCCCACAAACTGTGGGATCATGACCTGAGCGGAAATTGAGTCAGACACTTAACCTACTGAGCCACCCAGGCACTCTGACTATTTTGCTCTATCATGCATAGCCTTGTTTTTTTATAATAATAAATTTTACAACATTTTACAGTTTCTACATAGGCTATTTCATTTGCTTCTATGACTACCTTTATGAGGGGTTTATGAGGGTTATTATGAGGGCTCTTTTGTCAAGACTGTCAGGCTCCAAAATTCTTCCCTCCTCCCAGGGTCTTTACCCAGTGTTTGAGTCATAAAAATCTGTTGCAAGCTCTGGGCCCTCTCCCACTCCCCACCCCCACCGGTTTGTTCAGGTACCATACCCTCGGGGATCCTCAGGACTCAGAGCCAGGAAGCTGCCTCTTATCAAAGGCTGATCGACTCCTTTTTTATCTGGTAGTGAGATTTCTAAGAAATTAGTATGAAAACTCTAGAGCTGAGGGGCTAATTTTGGAAACCTGATGGAGAAAGGAAGCAGAATGGTCACAGTGTCATCTGGAGATTCATTCTCCAGGAGCACCTGGGTGGCTCAGACAGTTAAGCATCCAACTCTTGATTTCAGCTCAGGTCATGATCTCACAGTTCATGGGTTCGAGCCCCGCATCAGGCTCTGTGCTGACAGTGCAGAACCTGCTTGGGATTCTCTCTCTCTCTCTCTCTCTCTCTCTCTCTCTCTCTCTCTCTCTCTCTCTCTTGTTCCTCCCCCACTTGTGCTCTCTCTCTCTCTCTCTCTCAAAGTAAATTAAAAAAAAAAATGTTACTGGAAATTCATGCTCCATACCTGATGTTCTGGGGGAGGCAGCTGAAGAGGACTGGCCTTCAAGTCGTTCTGCGTGAATTGTGTTATGTGTTGCTGGATTGGCGGGTTTGGCTGCAGTGGTCACTTCTTGACCCTTTGCTTGTAGGTACACACTGACTCCCCAGATAGCTGTACCAGTCAATGTGGTAGTCGCTCACTATGTGTCTTTTATTTTTATTTTTTATTAAAAAACTTTTTTTTAATGTTTATTTATTTTTGAGAGAGCGAGACGGGGACAGAGTGCAAGCAGGCGAGGGGCAGAGAGAGAGAGAAAGAGACAGACACAGAATCTGAAGCAGGCTCCAGGCTCTGAGCTGTCAGCCCAGAGCCCTACGCGGGGCTCGACCCCACAAACCGTGAGATCATGACCTGAGTCAAAGTCGGATGCTCAGACGCTCAACCGACTGAGCCACCCAGGCGCCCCCTATGTGTCTTTTTATATTAAAATGAATTAAAATTAAATAAAATTAAACAGTCTCTCAGTCGCACTAGCTACATTTCAAGTGCTCAATAGCTACATGTAATGAGTGGCTACCATATTAGGACAGATAGAAAACATTTCCAAAATTGCAGAAAATACTGAATAGTGGTGCTTTAGAGCAGTTCTTCCCAGGCTGGACATGGAGAAAATTTCTGTGGGAATCTTATTGTAGTGGAAGTTCTAATGTAACAGGTCCCAATGGAGCCCAAGAGTCCACATTTCTAACAAGCTCCCAAGGGTGCCAGTGCATTGGATCCCAAAGCACACTTGGAGAGGTCGGGCTCTCAAGAGTGGAGATAATAGTGTCCCATTTATTCCTATTTTCATGAATCAGTTTACATAATAGTTGGTTAATCTGACAAATGAATTTATTTTGGAGCTTAAGTTGTGTTGGTGGGCATAATGGATTTTAAGTTAATCACAAGGGTCACATATTAGCATTGTTTTGCCTACTTAATATGGAAAGAACATTCAAAGTGAACAAATAAAATTCAGGAAATAGTTGATTTTTTTTTTCTTCTTAATGAAAATCTTGGCTTGGGGCCATAACACCCTGTTGTTTCAGGGTCTGTTTACATTTCAACCTAAGGAAATCAGGTTGTGGAAGTTCCAGGGTTGTTTCTGTATTTCCTTTATAGTGTCTATAAAACCACAGCCCAGGGGCGTCTGGGTGGTTCAGTTGGTTAAGTGTCCAACTTCGGTTCAGGTCACGATCTCACGGTTTGTGAGTTTGAGCCCTGATTGGGCTCTGTGCTAACAGCTCAGGTCTTGGAGCCTGCTTCAGATCCTGTGTCCCCCTCTCTCCCTCTCTGTCCCTCTCCTGCTCACTCTCTGTCTCTCAAAAATAAACATTAAAAAAATTAAAAACAAAAAACCACAGCCCAGATTTGTGTTTATAGAACTTGAGTGTAATAGCAAGTGACTGCTGGGGGATGGGAATAGGTTCTTAGGGCAAAAACCCTTTATATATAGTGAATAAAGATATGATGGAGAATGGTCACTGTTGTATTTGTTTAGAAGCAGGCAATTTGGTATATGGGGTGATGTATTTGAAACTATAAAGATCACACTTAGAAGTTGGCTTTTAGGCAACATAACAGGTACTACTCCAATTAAAGACCTTCACAATTTTTCTTAGGAAGAGATTTCTCTGAATTTTTTCTTTTTTAAAGTTTATTTTGAGACAGAGAGAATGGGTGGGGGAGGGGCGGAGAGAGATGGGGGACAGAGGATCCCTAGCAGACTCTGCTGTCAGCACAGAGCCCAATGTGAGGCTCAAACTCACAAACCATGAGATCAAGACCTGAGCCGAAGTTGGACGTTTAACCGACTGAGCCACCCAGGCACCCCTCTCTGAATTTTTTCTTTTATTTAGTTTTTATGTTTTTAATGTTTATTTATTTTTGAGAAAGAGAGACAGAGAGACAGAGACAGCGCGCCATCGGAGGAAGGGCAGAGAGAGAGGGAGACACAGAATCTGAAGCAGGCTCCAGGCTATGATCTATCAGCACAGAACTCCATACGGGGCTCGAACTCACTAACCATGAGATTGTGACCTGAGCTGAAGTCATATGCTTACTGACTGAGCCACCAGGCGCCCCATCTTTTTTTTTTTTTTAATATTTATTTATTTTTTGAGACAGAAGGCAAGTGGGGGAGGGGCAGAAAGAGAGGGAGAGACAGAGACAGAGACAGGGCCAGTCGGGGAGAGGCAGAAAGAGAGGGAGACACAGAATCTGAAGTGGGCTCCAGGCTCTGAGCTGTCAGCAGGAAGCCTGACACAGGGCTCAAACCCACAAACCATGAGATCATGACCTGAACCAAAGTCAGGTGCTTAACCAACTAAGCCATCCAGGTGCCCTGAATTTTTTAATTTGACTTTTACATATACGACATGCTAGATATTTTCTACTAGTAGAAATTTGTACGACTTTCTTAATTCCTCCAGTATTTCTGCAGATTGACATTGCCTATAATATGGACTAAATTTTAGTTGTTAAATAAAAAGAGATGATCTATGGGGCGCCTCGGTGGCTCAGTTGGTTAGGTGTCCAACTTCAGCTCAGGTCACGACCTCGCGGTCCGTGGGTTCAAGCCCCGCGTCCGGCTCTGGGCTGATGGCTCAGAGCCTGGAGCCTGCTTCCAATTCTGTGTCTCCCTCTCTCTCTGCCCCTCCCCCACTCATGCTCTGTTTCTGTCTCAAAAATAAACAAAAAAAATGTTAAAAAAAAAAAGATCTAATTTTGACTATCTTTAGAACTTACACAAGTGGCAAAGCATAAACTGTCAACTGAATGGTGTGCCCCTTTTCTAAAGATCTATGTCCCTGTATTTAGTATTCTAGTTCTGGAATGCATGTCAGTGAGCATTTGGTTTTCAGCATGCCTGTTCAAAGCATGTGGGGAGTCAGAGGAGGAATTTATGGTTTGGAATTTCCCAAAGCTAGATAGTATTAGCCAGATGGGATCTACTTGTCCAAACCTGGGAAATAGAATTTCAGAGTTGAAGTTTTTCTTTTCATCAATCTTAAGAAGGTTCATTAGATCCCACCCACTTAGTGACAGCACTCTCTTCTTAGCCTGCTTGTAGGTTTTAGCTTTGCTCTTAGGATTAACACGCTTAGCTTGGCTTGGTCTAGTGCCAAAGGAAAGTCTTGCTGTCTTTGGAGTACTTTCCCTAAGAGTTGAATTTTGTTGGTTTTAAAACAATTTCCTAAAAGCTATCTAAAATCTAAGGTCACAGCAAAATCCCTTTTGAAGTGGTTTTATTAAGTAAAGCAACATGCAGAATATTTTAGAAAAGTTTCACAGGGGCACCTGGGTGGATCAGTTGGTTAAGCGTCTAATTTTGGCTGGGGTCATGATCTCATGGTTCATGAGTTCAAGCCCTGCGTCGGGCTCTGGGCTGACACCTCAGAGCCTGGAGCCTACTTGAGATTCTGTGTCTCCCTCTCTCTCTGCCTCTCCCCCACTCATGTTCTCCCTCTCTCTCTCTCTCCTTCTCTCTCTCTCTGTCTCTCTGTCTCTCTGTCTCTCTCTCCCCCTCAAAAATAAATAAAGGTTAAAATTTTAAAAAAATAAATAAAGGGAATGGAGCAGGGGAGGAGTAAGGAATCCAGGATGGGACAGGCCACCCATCAGAGTCTTGCACATAAAAGAGGAGTAGGACTTCCCCAAGTACAGAGGAGGGAGAGGGTCAAAGAGAAGCTGGTGAAGAGCCTTGAATGCCTTGCTAAGGGGCTAGAATTGATTAAAGCAGGCAGTGAGAAGTCACACCACCTTTTTGAGCAGGGGAGAGACCAGATGTTGTGGTTTTGAGTAAGAAATTTAGCAGTAGTGTTGACTGTAACCAGTCCAGGGACAAATTAAGAAATAAGGACATTATAGGGGGCACCTGGGTGGCGCAGTCGGTTAAGCGTCCGACTTCAGCCAGGTCACGATCTCGCGGTCCGTGAGTTCGAGCCCCGCGTCGGGCTCTGGGCTGATGGCTCGGAGCCTGGAGCCTGTTTCCGATTCTGTGTCTCCCTCTCTCTCTGACCCTCCCCGGTTCATGCTCTGTCTCTCTCTGTCCCAAAAATAAATAAACGTTGAAAAAAAATTAAAAAAAAAAAAGAAATAAGGACATTATAATGAGCTTTTCACAGACTTAAATTTATTCATTTTAAAGGTCATTCCTTTATTCAAGTTCTGCAGATTGTTTTCTTGTGTCATGTGAAAGAATTCCCCCCCCCTTTTTTTTTAGTGCCCAAACTAGCTCCTGATCCAAGGTTTCATTTGCTAAATTACTGTAATAATTTCCATGGTTGACCTTGGATATCCATATATAATCTCAACCCCGACTCATCTAACCATTTTTGGTTTTTTGCTTTTGTGTTTGCTTTTAGAGTGACCTTTACCAGTGGTTGATGGCTTCTGTTAATGGATTGATTTTTCCCAATTTCACTGTTACAGAGAACCTTATTTTGAAATACTGGCCTCTGAGTCCTGGGCTGCTGTTCCTTCCTGGAACTTGGGACCCTCTGTGAATTTCTAGGCTTTCCATCGAAGTTCTATTACTTAAGAATTCATGTCTTCTAATTAAAAAAAAAAATTTTAATGTTTATTTATTTTTGAGAGAGAGAGCATGTGAGCGGGAGAGTGACAGAGAGAGAGGAAGACACAGAATCCGAAGCGGGCTTCAGGCTCTGAGCTGTCAGCACAGAGCCCTACGTGGGGCTCGAACTCACGAACTATGAGATCATGACTTGAGCTGAAGTTGGATGCTGAACCAACTGAGCCACCCATGTACCCCATCATGTCTTCTAATTTTTGTTCTGTACCTAGGTCTGTCTCTGGGAGGTACATAATATTGTTGACTGTTTTTGTCAGCGCTGAACAAATCTTTCTAGAAAGGAGAATAATTAAGGAGATCCGATTCCATCTTTGGTTAAGGCATTAGAATCATTATTGCTCTCAGGGAAGATTTTTCAAGAAGTATCCTGTTCTATGAAGAAGAATATATCTCAGTATATCTTTAAATCTCAGTAGATCTTTAAATTCCCTGGTAATTTAAAATGATACCTTGTTAAGGAAAGTAGATTGTTCCATAATTTGGAAGAGTAAAAGTAAGTTCCAGCTAAAATTAGGAGCTATAATATACTGGTAGTAGAAGCCAGAATGTGGCTTATGTTCTTTTCATTTCCATGTTCCTTTCTCCTGATATAGTGACCAGCACATAGTTGTTCCAAAGTAAAAGTCCTATAAATATTGAATAAATGAGGTTAGGGAGGATAAACCTCTGTGCTTTCATTTTCTGGAGTGATTCTTATATGACTCAGTTTTGCTATAGATTTCTTAGCATTGGTTTTAAAAGGATATTCACAGTGTTGCTTTGTTTTAATTTAGTTTAGAAAGAGCCTCAAAAGTATCTTTACTTATTTTTTTAACATTTGTTCATTTTTTTTTTGAGAGAGAGAGAGAGAGAGAGAGAGAGGGTGGGGGAAGGGCAGAGAGAGAGGGAGGCACAGAATCTGAAGCAGGGTCCAGGCTGTCAGCACAGAGCCTGATGCAGGGCTTGATCCCACAAACCATGAGATCATGACCTGAGTCAAAGTCAGATGCTTAACTGACTGAGCCACCCAGGCACCCCCCTAGTGGTATTTTTTAAAGAATTTTTGAAGTTTATTTATTTATTTTGAGAGAGAGAAGGCAAGTGAGTCAGGGAGGAGCAGAGAGAGAGAGAGAGAGAGGGAGATAGAGAGTCTCAAGCAGGTTCTGTGCTGTCAGCACAGACCCCAATGTGAGGCTTGAACTCACGAACCGTGAGATCATGACCTGAGCTGAAGTCAGATGCTTAACCAACTGAGCCACCCAGGTGCCTCCCCTGTTTTTTTTAAAGAATTTTTTAAAAGTGAGCCTAGCGGTTTGAAACAACATAACATTTGCAATCTCAGTTTCCAGGGGTCAGGAATCTGGGCACGGCTGAGCTGGGACCTCTGCTCAGGGTCTCCCAAGGCTATAGTCAAGATGCTGGCTGG
This sequence comes from Prionailurus viverrinus, assembly GCF_022837055.1. Taxonomy (NCBI): domain Eukaryota; kingdom Metazoa; phylum Chordata; class Mammalia; order Carnivora; family Felidae; genus Prionailurus; species Prionailurus viverrinus. The sequence goes on along the minus strand of NC_062562.1, from coordinate 13,954,160 downwards.
GCTGTGGTCCTATGTGGAGCTTAGGGTTCTCTTCCATCTTGTGGGATTGTTGGCAGAATTCAGTTCCTTGCAGTTATGGGACTGAGGTTCCCGTTCTCTTGCTAGCTGACAGCCGGGGCTACCTGTAGTCCTGCCACCAGCTCTCACCACATGGCAGCTGGCTTCAGGGCCCACAGGTGATGCTGTCTAGTCCGCTTAGATGGAGCTGTAGATAATGTAACATAAGCATGGGAAAGACTGTCTCATCATCTTTGCCACTTTGCAAGTCACAGGTTCTGCCCGAACAAGGAAAGAGGATTATACTCATTGGGAGTCACCTTCAGAATGTCCATCACATAAGTTCATCCCCTTTGGTAATGCTGTGAATGTGGTGGACTGTCCCCACTTTATTTACATCGTCATTGATGGTTTGCTGTCAGCTGCTTGATCACCTCTAGGCCAAGATCATGCCCAAAGCTTAGACATTTGTTTACTTTTCATAATAAACCACAAAAACTCCTGTGAAATGACTTTGTGTGCATTATAAGGTACTTTAGGGGTGCCTGCCTGGGTGGCTCAGTCAGTTGAGCCGTCTGACTGGCTCAGGTGGTGATCTTGTGGTTCATGAGTTCAAGCCCCACGTTGGGGGTACACCTCAGAGCCTGGAGCCTGCTTCAGATTCTGTGTGTCTCTTTCTCTGCCCCTGCCCCGCCCCCTCAAAAATAAACATTAAAAAAAAATTTTTTTAAGTTACTTTATACCTGTATCTGCAATACGATGTTTTATTAAGCAGAAAACTGAGCTGGGGATAAACATTCCTGAAGTTCCCTTTAGGAAGCAGAACGGCTGACTTCATTTTCTTTCCTCGCATTTTTAGAATTACGTTTACAGAAGATAACAAGCTCTAGCTGGAATCCATTTCATTAATGGTACTACTGCTTCCATAGAAGGAAAACATTCCAGGCTGAATATCCTGTGTGATCAGTTACCGTGCACTGCATAAGAAAGATTAATATTTGGGTTTAGATTTGCAGAAGATCAAATCTCAACCCCCACAAACATTTTCGTATTTGAGGTTCGGAGACGGGGACCTGATTCCTGCACCCCAACTCTAGCCTTTTGAAAGGCATCCCACGGGGAGGGGGGGTGCGTGGTGAATTTGGAAGGCACCTAGAAACAAGGAGGCTCCTGTAGACTGACGATGTAGGGAGCTGTGGCAGATGTCTGGCCTTCCTCGTAGCGTTCATCATATTTGACTTCAGTCATGAAGTTACCAATTTTCACATACATTATCCAGCCTTGGCAGTGTCTTTTAATAATGGGTATTTAGATGATAGCATTACGAGATTTAAAGTCACAATAACAGCAAATGTTAAAATAGATGGCACGGTTCTTCCTCAGAGTTCGCAGAAGTTTTGACACATGGACACACCATTACAATTACAATTATGCTCACTCTCTTGTGTTATCACGTTCTCCCTCTAGACTGGCTGTTTGGTGTCTAAGCATGTGCAAGTGTCTCCTGTCTTTAACAACAAAGAACAACAACCAAAAACGTCCCTTGACTCTCCCCCGCATCTTGATTTGTAGCTGGGATTTGTTTTATTTTTTTATTATTGTTTTTAATGTTTTATCCATTTATGAGACAGAGAGAGACACGGAGCATGAGCAGGGGAGGGGCAGAGAGAGAGAGGGAGACACAGAAGCCAAAGCAGGCCCCGGGCTCCGAGCTGTCAGCCCAGAGCCCGACGCGGGGCTTGAACTCACAGACCGTGAGATCATGACCTGAGCCCAAGTCGGACGCTCAACTGACTGAGCCACCCAGGCGCCCCAGGGATTTGTTTTAATTAGTCAAGGTAAGATGACAGACATAGAGATGACTTCGAAAGAAGTTTATTACTTACAGTTCCCCAGGGGAGGAGGCAGGGCCATACTGGGAAGCACCCAAGTCCGTCCGGAGAAAGGAGTGCAGGGAAAGCATGGCTCAGAATCTTTAGTGTGATTTCCAAGGGAAGGAATGGGCAAACCAGGGCAGGTGAGTTTGAGCAAGTTTAAGATTGGGCAGTGTAAATACTTGTGGCAGGCTCTGGGCGATAGCAGCGGTCGCTAATTGTTAGCTGGCCATCTGGAAATTTAGGGCAGGAGGAGTGTTGGCCGGTGCTGAGAGGTAGATAAAGAAGGTGGTTACGCATATGGGCTTAGGATTTGGATTTGCAGGAAAGGCGTGCTCTCAGGCAAGCTGTTTGGTGTATCTGGAATTAGCTAGTGCTGGGAGGGACAGTTTCTCCCGGCCCCAGGGTGTCAAAGCATCATAAAATACAGAAGAAAAACAAAACATACTGCACACCTTTTCTTTAAACACCTCCTGCGTTTCTTTACTCTCTTTTATTTGAGGTTGCTGCTTCTACTTCCTCTTCTCCACCCATTCTCTCCCAACCTTCTCCCTCTGCTGAGTCATCGATGACCTCCTTGTGGCTAAATCCAAGGTCTCTTCTGGATTCTTCTATTGCTTTGCCTCTAAGAAGTATTTCTCACAGATTGCTCTTTTCTCCTGGAAACTGTTTTTCTTGGTTCCTCCTCACTGGCAATTCGGTCCCCGTCTTTTCTGCAGGCTTTTCTCTGCTTGACTTCTAGAAGTCCACGGGCCTGGGTCTGGGGCATGGACTCCTTTCTCTCTACCCCTTATGATGCTTTCCTCAAATCTTGTGGCTTAAACTGCCACCTCTATGCCCAGGACTCCCCATCTTTATATTGCTTATCTCCAACCTTGAGGCCATGTCCATGTGCCTGGCTGCCTATCTGATACCTCCTCTTGGGTAGCTCCTAGCAATCTCAAGTGTAACCCAATCAAAGCACAGCTCTGCTTTCCAGACCCTTGTTCCCTAAACCTGCTGTCTTCCAGTCCCCCCTGTGGCAGTTAATGGTGTCTCCTTTCATGCAAAAACTAGTAGTAGTCATCCTTGAATCTCCTCTTTCCCCCAATCCCACACCAGTTTATCAGGAGGTCCTGTTGATTTCATTGCTGTAGTCAGAGACCTGCCTATTTTTTTTAAAGTAGTCTCCATGCCCAACATGGGGCTCAAACTCAGGACGCCGAGATCGAGTTGCATGCTTCACTGACTGAGCCAGCCAGGCAGCCCAAGATCTATCTGCATTTTATGTCTAGTACCATAACTAAACTAAGCCAGCAGTATATCTGGACTATTCCAGCTGTAGTAGCCTTCAGACTAGCATTCCACCCCTTGCCTTCCATTCTGGTCTCAGAGCAGCCGCGGTGATCTTTTAAAAATGCAGTTCACTTGAAGATAGGCAATAGATCGATGGAATAGAGTTGAAAATGCAGAAATAAACCCATATATATATATATATATATGGCCAATTGATTTTCTACAAGGGTGCTAAGACCGTTGAGTGGGGAAGGAATGGTATCTTCAACAAATGGTCTGGAAAAGTGGATCTGCACATGGAAAAGAATTAATTTGATGGGGTCAGTCATAAGCATCTGACTTCGGATCGGGCCGTGATTTCATGGTTTGTGGGTTTGAGCCCCCTACTGGGGTCTGCTCTGACAGCTCCAAGTCTGCTTCAGATTCTTTATCTCCCTCTCTCTCAGCTCCTCTCTCTCTCCCAAAAGTAAACAAACAAACAAACAAACAAAAAAATAGGAATGCATTTGAACCCTTACCTAACACCGTATACAAAAATGAAATGGATCAAATACCTAAGTGTAAGAGCTAACCCTGTAAAACTCTTAGAAGAAAACAGAGGCATAAATCTTCATAACCTTGAATTAAGTAACGGTTTTTTAGATATGCCTAAAGCACAAGCAACAAAAGAATAGATAAATTGGATTTCACTAAATGAAAAACTTTTGTGCTTCAAACGACACTATCAAGAAAGTAAAAAGACAACTTACAGAATGCGAGAAAAAACTTGCAAATCATATATTAAGAGTCTAGTATCCGGAAAATATAAAGAACTCTTACAACTCAACAATAAAAAAGACATCACCCGATTAAAGAATGAGCAAAGAATTCGAATAGACATTTCCCCAAAAAAGAATGGCCGATGAACACCTGAAAAGATGCTCGATGTCATTAGTCTTTAGAGAAATATAAATCAAAACATTCCAAAAAAATATAATGAGATACTGCCTCACACCCACTGGTGTGGCTATAGTAAAAAAGACAATAATGAGTTTGGGTGAGGTTGCGGAGAAATTAGAATCTTAATTGCTGATGAGAAGGGAAAATGGTGCAGCCACTTTATAAAATTTTGGCATTTCCTTGCGGCGCCTGAGTAGATCTGTCGGTTAAGTGTCCGGCTCTTTTTTTTTTTTTCTTTTAACATTTGTTTATTTTTGAGAGAGAACACGCGAGAGTGGGGGGAGCAGAGAGAAAGGGGGACAGAGGATCCAAAGTGGGCTCTGTGCTGACAGCAGGAGCCTGACATGGGCCTTGAACTGTGAGATCATGACCTGAGCTGAAGTCAGATGCTTAACCAAGCCTGAGCCACCCAGGCACCCCTAAGTGTCCAACTCTTGATTTTGGCTCATGGTTCGTGATTGAGCCCTGCATCAGGCCCTGCACTTGACAGCATAGAGTCTGCTTGAGATTCTCTTTCTCCCCTTCTCTCTGGCCCTCCCCTGCTCTCTCTCTCTCAAAAATAAATAAATAAACATTAAAAAAAAAAGTTTGACATTTCTTCAAAAGGTTAAACAGTTACCATATGACTCAGCAATTCTCCCTAGACACGCGCTCACATAAAAACTTACGCGTGAATGTTCATAGCATAATTATTCATAATAGCCCAAAGTGGAAACAACCCAGGAGTGCATCAATTGATAAATGGACAAACAAAAGTTATTCATACAATGGAATATTATTTGGCCTTAAAAAGGGATGAAGCAGTGATACACAAAAACTTGGAAGAACCATGAAAACATGCTATGGGAAAGGCACATAAGGTCCCATACTCTGTGATTCCATTTATATGAAATGTCCAGGAGACATTTGTCCAGAGACATACCTATAGAGACCAAAAGATTGGTGGTTGCTGGATGGGAGGAGAGGAGAATGGGGAATGACTGCTAATGGGAACAGGATTTCTTCAGGGGGGTGGTGACAGTGTTGTGGAAATAGACAGTGGTGATGATTAAACATTGTGAATTTCCAAAAAGCCACTGAATTGTATTTATTTTTTTTAATGTTTATTTGTTTTTGAGAGAGACAGAGACTGAGTGTGAGCCGGGGAGGGGCAGAGAGAGGAGGAGACACAGAATCCGAAGCAGGCTCCAGGCTCCGAGCTGTCAGCACAGAGCCTGACGCGGGGCTCGAACTCACGAACAGTGAGATCATGACCTGAGCTGAAGTTGGACGCCTAACTGAGCCACTCAGGCACCCCAAAACTTTTTTTTTAATGTTTATTTTTGAAAGGGGAGAGAGAGAGAGAGAGAGGGAGACAAAGAATCCGAAGCAAGCTCCAGGCTCTGAGCTGTCAGCACAGAGCCCGATGCGGGGCTTCAACTCACAAGCTGTGAGATCATGACCTGAGCTGAAGTCGGGCCGCCTTCCTTCTGGAGGCCACAGGGGAAGAGTCCGTTTCCTTGCCTTTTCCAGCTTGTTGAAGCCACCTGCATTTCTTGGCTTGCAGTTTTCTTCCTCTGTCTTCGGAGCCAACAGCATAGTGTCTCTGACTCTGTGTCACTGTATCTCTCTCTGAACACAGCTAGAAGAGGTTGTCCACTTTTAAGGACTTGTGTGATTATATTGGGCCCATCTGGGTAACCCAGGCTAATCTCTCCATCTCAAGGTCCTTAACCTTAATCACAGCCACAGAGTTCTTTTTCCAGTGTAACATATTCTGAGGATTAGCACATGGACATCTTTGGGAGTCATTCTTCTGCCAACCACCATTCCCATCACCAGGAACAAAAGCCAGAGTTGTTCTCCTGACTGACAAGGCTCTTCTAGGTGACTCCCCCTTGCCTAACTTCACCTCCTGGCTCTCTCCCTCACCCCTTACTCCACAGCATCCTGGTCTCTTAAAAAGCCAAGCGTGTTCTCACTTAGCCTTTGCACTGGCTGGTTCCTCAATCTAAATTATTACTCTCCTCAGCCTCTCGTTTCCTGCCTGACTTCTTGTCATTCTGATCTCAGCATTGAGGTCACATCAGAGACATTCAAACTCCAGTAAGCCTTCTACGCATCACTCTAGTCTGTTGCCACAATGCACCTGCCGTGGCTCGTGGTTGTCTCGTTTGTGTGTGCGTTTGGTGTCTCTCACTCCCTCCCTCAACTGCCACGCGGGTAGGAACCTCATCTGTCTGTGTCTCTGACACTGGAATGGTGTATGGCACATAGAGGCTGCTCAGTAAACACCTACTAAGTTAACATCTCAGGACGTTGGGGTAGGATGGCTGGCATTTCTGCTTATGCATCAAAGTGCCAGGACAGGGCAATAGTGTGAACACAGCTTTGAAATCATTGGATCTTGAAAGTTCGTAGGTTTTGTTTTGTTTTGTTTTGTTTTTTTATGTTTATTTTGAGAGAGAGAGAGCACAGCAGGGGAGAGGGGCAGAGAGATAGGGAGAGACAGAGAATCCCAAGCAGGCTCTGTGCACCACACTGAGCCTGACATGGGGCTCCATCCCATAACAGTGAGATCATGACCTGAGCCGAAATCAAGAGTCGGATACTTAACCTACCGAGCCACCCACGTGCCCCCAAAGTTCGTAGTCCTTGACAAGTTATTTGCATTATTTAAATTTGCATTGTTTAAAATTTTTCATGGAGGGGCACCTGAGTGGCTCAGGCAGTTGAGTGTCCGACTTCGGCTCAGGTCACAATCTTGAGTTTGAGTTCAAGCCCCACGTCAGGCTCACTGCTGCCAGCACAGAGCCTGCTTCAGGTCCTCTGTCCCCTCTGTCTCTGTCCCTTCCTCACTTGTGCTCTCTCTCTCAAAAATAAATAAACATTAAAAAAAAAAAAAACACATGGGGCGCCTGGGTGGCTCAGTCAGTTAAGCGTCCGACTTCGGCTCAGGTCATGATCTCGCGGTCCGTGAGTCCGAGCCCCGCGTCGGGCTCTGTGCTGACAGCTCAGAGCCTGCCTGTTTCGGATTCTGTGTCTCCCTCTCTCTCTGCCCCTCCCCCGTTCATGCTCTGTCTCTCTCTGTCTCAAAAATAAATAAACGTTAAAAAAAAAAACAACACATGTAAAGGAAATGTTTTGAATATTTGTGTATTGCTCCATTTGAATTTTACAAAATGGAAGTCATAGGAAATGCTTTTGTATTGTCACTTCGTAAGAGCAATTTTCAACAGAGCTGGCAGGGTCAATATGAAAGATCTTTACTTCCCTGAACAGGATGACTCTTCTCTGTCTCACACTCTCTTCTGTTGTTTCCCTTTCAGAAAGCATGCCCTGAATTGCCATCGGATGAAGCCTGCTCTCTTCAGTGTGCTCTGTGAGATCAAGGAAAAGACAGGTAGGCCATTGAGAAGACTTTTTTTGTGTGTGTGTGTGTGGATCCAGGACCATGACAATCATGCACCCTCTGATCTGGTCCTGACGCGGCCTGACGCGTGTCGTGGGCCGTCTTGCCTGTCACGTCTCTCTCTGGCAGCAGACGGTCCAGATGCGTCCTTTCTGTCTCATCAGTGCCCTGCTTTCTGATGTATCCGTGTATCGCATGGATTAATTTTGCAGTTTGTAACTGGAGAAATACTGTTGCCAATGAGTAACAAGCAGCTGCATTGTTCTTAAGGAAGACCTAAGAGGCACTGTGGCATTCCATTGTTTTGGAAAAGGAAAAGGTGAGGGGCACCTGGGTGACTCAGTCTGTTAAACACCCAACTCTTGATTTCAGCTCAGGCCACGATCTCACGGTTTGTGGGTTTGAGCCCTTCGTCGGGCTCTGTGCTGACAGTGCAGAGCCTGCTTGGGATCCTCCGTCTCCCGTTCTTTCTGCCCCTCCCCTACTCACTCTCTCAAAATAAAAAAAGATTTTAAAGAAAAGATGATAGATTTAGAAAAGTAGAATACTAATGAGATTATTTGTTTTTGTTTTTTAATGTTTATTATTTTTTGAGAGAGAGACAGAGACAGAGAGCAAGCAGGGGAGGGACAGAGAGAGAGGGAGACACAGAGTTGGACGCAGGCTCCAGGCTCTGAGCTGTCAGCCCAGAGCCCAACGCGGGGCTTGAACTCACAGACTGTGAGACCGTGACCTGAGCTGAAGCCAGCTGCCCAACTGCCTGAGCCACCCAGGCGCCCCTGATTTTAGTTGTCTTAAGTATTCAAAGTAATCCCCATGGAAGTCTTCTGCCACTGCCAATCCTTTTGTTAAAAAAAAAAAAAAAGAAACATTTTATTTTGAATTAATTTTAGATTTGCGGAAAAGTTGAAAAATGGCAAGAGAGTTCTCCTATACCCTTCTCCCAGCCTCCTCGAACGTCAACACCTTGAGGACCGTAGCACAGTGATCAAAACGAGGACATTAACCTTGGTACAGTGTTCTTGCACTGACCAACAGACTGTATTCGGATTTCCCCAGTCTTTGCCCTGATGCCTTTTCTCTGGTCCACCCTCCCACATTGCATTTAGTCATCCTGTCTCCTTAGTCTCCTTTGATCTGTGATGGTTCCTCAGTCTTTATCATCTACAACCTTCACACTCTGGTTGAGAACTGCTCAGTCATTTGGTGGGACTGACATTGGTGGGGAACCCTATTAGTTCCAAGAAATACTTCATGGGGCACCTGGGTGGTTCAATCGGTTAGGCATCGGACTTCAGCTCAGGTCATGATCTCGCGGTTCATGAGTTCAAGCCCTGCGTCAGGCTCTGTGCTGACAGCTCAGAGCCTGGAACCTGCCTCGGATTCTGTGTCTCCCTCTCTCTCTGCCCCTCCCCTGCTCATGCTCTGTCTCTGTCTCTCTCTCTCTAATATAATTAAACATTAAAAAAAATTAGGGGCACCTGGGTGGCTTAGTTGGTTAAGCGTCCAACTTCAGCTGAGGTCATGATCTCACGGTTCGTGAGTTCGAGCCTCGCATCGGGCTTTGTGCTGACAGCTCAGAGCCTGGACCTTGCTTCAGATTCTGTGTGTCCCTCTCACTCTGACCCACCCTACTGTGCTCTATCTCTCTGTCTCTCAAAAATGAATAAACGTTAAAAAAAAAAATTTGAATAGGGATACCTGGGTGGCTCAGTCGGTTAAGCGTCTGACTTCCTTCATGAGCTCACAGTTCGTGGGTTTGAGCCCTGTGTCAGGCTCTGTGCTGACAGCTCGGAGCCTGGAGCCTGCTTCGGGTTCTGTGTTTCTCTCTGCCCCTTAGGGGCCCATACTCTGTCTGTCTCTCCTTCAAAAATAAATGGACATTAAAATTTTTTTAATTAAACAAAACAAAACAAAGAAATATTTCATGATGGATCTTCATGGTATTGCTACCAACCCAGATAACAGTCAACGGTTTCTCTGTTGTCTTTACCACCACTTTCCTTTTTCATAAAAGCCAGCCTGTGCTATGTTTCATCCCTGATTCCTTTACCTTTGAGTGCACTTTGTAACCCAGAAGCTGTAATTCTGCTTGGCTTACAAAGCCCTTGTACTTTGAGTGGCCTCCATTTGTTCTCATAGGTTGCTTGTGTGTGTTTAACTTTTTATTTTGAAATAATCACAGATTTACAGAGATGTTCCAAGAACAGTGCAAATATATTTTCTTCCTGCACTGTTGCGGAATAAGTGGCTGCCATGATGCCCTGTGACCCCTGCACACTTACCTGAGTGTGTTTCCAATGAATAAGACATTCTCCTGTTTCCTCCTGGGACATCCCTTAGAGTCAGGGAATGACATTGCTAACGCCACTAGCATAGAATCCTCAGACCTTATTTAAGCTTTTCAGTTGTCCCAATAATGTCCTTTATTGGGCCAGGATCTCATGTTACATAGCAGGCCAGGATCTCATGTTACATAGCATGTCACTTTGGTCTTTTTCCATTTGTAACAAGCCTGTTATTCCTTGGCTTTCATGACCTTGACCGTCTAGAAGATCACAGGCAGACCCCTCCATTTGGGTTGATCTGATGTTTCCTCACAATTAGATTTCTGCTCCCGGTATCCTGAGTACTTTTACTTATTGTTTTTTAGGTCTTATTTTTGAGACAGCACAAGTGGGGGAGGGGGAGAAAGAGGGGGACAGAGGATCCCAAGCAGGCTCTGCGCTGACAGCAGCAAGCCCAGCGTGGGGCTTCAACTCATGAACTGTGAGATCATGACCTGAGCCGAAGTCGGAGACCTAACCGACCGAGCCACCCAGGCGCCCCGGTACTTTTACATATTCAATCAGTTGTTCCTTGCCCCCCATGTATACCCAATCCTCCTCCCAAACATGGACCCCTTTTCACCCCTCAGTCCCCACCATAAAAACAATTTTTAAAAGTAATTCCATCAACCGTGATGTCAGCAAGCTTTAGTTCTTGATGATGTTTATTCTGTCTGTGGGGTGCTGGAACTGAACAGGAAACCAGTTCTTGGGAGGTGTGCAGTCCGGGCACATCTTTTTTGCTCCGTCTGATTCTGTACGTGTGGACATGAGGGCAGCTGTCCGTCACCTTCAAACTCTGCAGTTTCAAGAGAGAAAGAAAGGACTGATACCTACTGCCACCAGGACAAGCTGAGGTGTCCGTTTTAAACCATGCTATCACCTGTCCCATCCTTCCAATCTGCAGAGGTCATGCTTGGGGCTTTTGACTTACCCTAGGCTGAGTCCCAAGGAGGCCATGGGGCTCAGAGCGTAAGCCACACACATCAGACCTGGGCATTCTTCAGAAAATCAGGCTTCCTTTCCACCAACTGGCTCAAACATTGGGGTGCGTAATGCATTTGGGGACATGGTTGCACGTGAATGGGGCAGCCCTGCTCAACCTGGGAAAGTGCAAGCTATCTGCAGTTGCCACCAGCCGGGCTCCACATGGTCTGGCTGAATTGTCAAGTTCAGTGTGGCCAAATCTCTCTTCTCATGATTAGGAAGTGCAGCCATGGGATCACTGTGCGTCCAACATGTGAGTGGCAGGAAAGTAAACAAGATCTCAGTTCTGCTTCAGCTTCTCCCAACCTTGTGACAGGAACGACCCAGTATTAGCCCAAAGAAAACTGTTCAGTGTCCTGATGCCGCACACTGACACCAGTGGGTCACCACGTTACTGGTGATCCTGAGAGCCAGGCCTTCTGGGACTCCTCCTGCAGGGACAGAGCATGACTGTTTCTTGGTTTAACCCACATTCCTCACATTCCCCTCTGGCTGAAGTCTGCAAGAGGCCTTTAGGGTAAAGACAAAAACTGTGCAGAGCATTTGTTTATTTACTTATTTTTTATTAATATATTTTTAATGTTTGTTTATTCTTGAGAGAGAGGGAGAAAGAGCATGAGCGGGAGAGGGTCAGAGAGAGAGGGAGACACAGAATCTGAAGCAGGCTCCAGGCCCTGAGCTGCCAGCACAGAGCCTGACACGGGGCTCGAACTCACGACCTGTGAGATCATGACCTGAGCGGAACTCAGACGCTTGACTGACTGAGCCACCCAGGCGCCACTTGTGCAGAGCGTTTAAAGCCCAGTAGGCATTGATGGAGTATGGGTTGCAGTCAGTCAGCTCTGAGCTTCCTGGCATTATCTCCTGAACCTTCTAGCAGCTCAGAGCAGACGCTGACTCTCCTCTTGTTTTATGGATGATCAGAGTGAACCTCTGGAGAGAACAGGTCGCACCCCAGTAATCACAGCCAGGCTGTGTGCCACCCTTCCACACCCTGTCCTGGCTCAGAAAGGGAACCCGTCCTGTGCCTCACAGCCTGCACCCACCAGTTCCAAGTGCCGTCTGTGCGTCGCTGGTCTCACTGCGTCCATGATGGCTCTGGGGCTTTGCCATCTGTCTCCTCCAGTGAGCGCGGGGCCTAGGATGCGCTGCGTTCTAGGACTGTCCTTAGGTTTTTGTTGAATGGAGAACTGTTCCTGGTGACTGATACCTATGAATTGAAATCCTTTTCATCCTGTTCATTTTATGAGGTTCGGGAAGATTGAGTGCCTGGGGCCTGACTTCGTATCATCCTGAAGAGAAAGCCATCCTCTGTGTAAACCCTGTGTTGGCAGACATTCCTGGAAGCACTGCCTCACTTCCTCACTGCCTCCCACTGTCTCCTCTGGCCTGTGGGAGGGACGCTGGCACATCTTCCAGGTCAGGGGTGTCTGGGTGTCCCTCCCTGCAGAGGCCTCTGAACACCAGCAACACCCTAGGAGTGTGCCCTCCTTCCCGAATCCTTCCCTCGAGACAGCTGTTGTTCTTGGTGTTGAGAGGAGCTGTCCTAAGAGAACAAAATAAACCGTATTTAGAGAATTTTGAATTCAGCTGAGAGGACCAAATACTAGCCCAGTCCCTTTCCTGAAACCCTTGGGGCTAGATGGTTTACAGGATTCAGAGTTGTTTGGATTTTAGGCACCGTTGTGTTGATGACTTCTGGGGCAGAGCCTGCATTCCAAAGGTGACATTTAGCACCAGACAGGAACATTCTTACACCCTGGTTGGGTCAGGCTTTGCCTCCAAGTGAACTCGAGTGCCAACTTCTATAAAAGCATTTGGACCTTGGATGGCGGATGGGCGGGCAACTTAGACCCCGTGTGCATAGGAAGTGCCCTGAAAAGCCACCTGGAATGCTGGGCGGTTCACTCAGAGAGGCCTGTTTTATCTTCTCAGTGCTGTCACTGTGCCCTGTGCTGGTCTCAAGCGCATGTCTATACCTTGGTCAGTTCTTACTGTCTGCTGAGGAATGAGAAGTCCCAGAGACCCGGCTCGGCCAGACTTGCTTTGGGCCAAGGAACCCTCTCTGTGCTGCGAGAGCACACACAGCTGCCTTTCAGAGCAGTAAATGGAAATAACACATAACATAAGGGAACTCGCTGTTATTTCCTGACCACTGTTCATTGGCCTGGCTAGGAGCTGCCAGGCTCAAGTAACCCAGCAGGTTTTATTTTGTTTATTGTTTGTTTTTTTTTTAATGTTTATTTATTTTTGAGAGAGAGCAAGTGGGGCAGGGGCAGAGAGATGGGGACAGAGGATCCAAAGCAGGCTCTGCATTGACAGCAGCAAGCCCAACGCAGGGCTCGAACTCACAAATGAACTCGCGAACCGTGAGATCGTGACCTGAGCCGAAGTTGGATACTCAACCGACTGAGCCGCCCAGGCGCCCCCAACCCAGGAGGTTTTTTTTACCTTTGTTCCCCTTCCTCATCACCTAGTCAGGTCTGTTGCAATTGTGCAAATTCATGATCTGTAGGTCCAGCCTTATGGTTGGGTTTATCCCAACAATAATTATTCTTTAGGCCATTATCAATTACGCTCTAGTGTGACTTCATCTGGAACTCCAATCCCTTTTCTGATTGGCTGTACCCGAGGCTGAGTCTCATGTACGTTTCCTTACAGCTGTGCTAAGAGTGGATCTCCTAGAGCTGGGGAGTTACTTGGAGTGTCCTTTTCTGGTCCCCCAGTTTCAGGGTGACTTGTGAATCAAGCCTCTGATTTCTTTTTTGAATTTTTAAAGCTTATTTATTTATTTTGAGAGACAGAGATAGTGCAAGCAGGGGAAGGGCAGAGGGAGAGGGAGAGAGAGAATCCCAAGCAGGCTCTGCACGGTCAGCACAGAGCTGGATGTGGGGCTCGAACTCGTGAACCGTGAGATCAAGACTTGAGCCGAAACCAAGAGTCAGATGCTTCACCCACTGAGCCACCCAGGCGCCCCACCTCTGATATTTTTTTTAAAGGAAGCTCTATGCCCAACATGGGGCTTAAACTCACAACTGTATGTTCTACCAACTGAGCCAGCCAGGCGCCCTTGGCCTCTGATTGTAATCAGCCTGTCTCTCGGGTGCTGCTATAGACCGGAGCTGTGGTCCTTCCCATGCACCAGCCTCTTACAGCAGGGAGCTATATACGTTTGAATTAATTCAAATTAAATAAATTAAAGAAGGCATTCCTCAGCCATACTGGCCACATTTCAAGTGCTCAGTAGCCACATGTGGCTGGTGGCTCTCATTAGACAGCATAAGTCTAAAATAGTGGAAAGTTCTATTGGACAGATAGGTGACTAGTATATACAAATATATAAATATACACATCAAGGGTCGTGAAAAAAAAAAAACAGTGTCCATGATGACAATGTGGACGAACCTTGGAAACTTTATGCTCAGTGAGAGAAGCCAGACACAAAGACCATATATTGTATGATTCCATGTATATGAAATATCCAGAATAGGCAGAAAGAGATTAACAGCTGCCAGGAGCTAAGGGGCAGGGGAGCAGGGAATGACTGCTAATGAGGGCAGAGTTTCTTTTTGAAGTGATGAAGATGTTAGGTAGTGGTGATGGCTACACAACCTTATGAATGTACTGAAAAGCACTAAATTATTCACTTATTTTATTTTTTTAAGTAGGCTTTATGCCCAGTGGAGAATCCAATGCGGGGCTTGAACTCACAACTCTGAGATCAAGACCTGAACTGAGATCAAGAGTCAGATGCTTAACTGACGGAACCACCTGGGCGTCCCAGACTTGTTCACTTTATTTATTTATTTTTGTTAAAGTTTATTTATTTATTTTGAGAGACAGAGACAGAGACAGAGAGAGAGTGATCAGGGGAGGGGCTGAGAGAAAGGAGATAAAGAATCCCAAGCAGGATCTGCACTGTCAACGCAAATGCAGGGCTCGAACTCACGAACCGTGAGGTCGTGACCTGAGCTGAAACCAAGAGTCAGATGCTTAACCGACTGAGCCACCCAGGCGCCCCAAATTGCTCACTTTAATTGGGTGGGTGCAGGGGTGCCTGGGTGGCTCAGTCGGTTGGGCGACCGACTTCGGCTCAGGTCATGATCTCACAGGTCCCACGCTGGGCTCTGTGCTGACAGTGTAGCTAGCGCCTGGAGCCTGCTTCAGCTTCTGTGTCTCCCTCCCCTCTCTGCCCCTCCCTTGCTCATGCGCTCGCTCTCTCTCTCTCTCTCTCTCAAAATAAATAAATATTAAAAAAAAATTTTTTTTATGGGTGGATCGTATGTCACATGAATTCCATCTCTGTAAAGCTGTTATAAAAACAGCTTGGGGCACCTGTTTGGCTCAGTCAGTGGAATATGTAGCTCTTGATCTCGGGGTTGTAGGTTTGAGCCCCACAGTGGGTGTGGAAATTATTTAAAAATAATAAAAATCTTTAAAAAACAAACAACCAGCTCAGGAACTAAAGCGTTTTGATTGCTGGTGCACCTACAATAAAGAATGAGCCAGGAGCTTTAAAACCTTACGAAAAGACACAGATTCTTGTGAAACAGCACTTACTTACAGAATCTTTTACCCTGTTCAGGTGTTTTCTTAGGGCGTGGCCATTGACTAAAATGATCTTGTGGTTTTGTTTCTGGTTTGTTTCCTGTTCCCGACTTGGAACGCCAGCCCCTAAAACACAGGCGTGCCCGCAGTGCAGCCCAGTCCTGTCAGGGTCTTGGCTCAGAGGAGCTATCAGTAGACGTGGTGATGGCATGAGAACAGCCAATCTTTTTTTGACAGAAAATACTCCTTTATAAATACTTAGAACTTGCGTAACATCAGTTCCTGGGATAATTCCCTTTAGGGTAATTAGGGCATTGGCTGGTCTGAAAACCTGATTCCAGTCTGGAAAATTGGATAGGACTTGGTTGATGTGCGGGCCGGTCACCTCCCTATACAGGACTCGGCAAAATAAAGGTCACAGCTTGGGTGACGGTAGCCCAGCTTTGGAATTTTCTAGGCCTTTCCCAATGGCTCACATTGTTCAGTTAGGGTTGGAGCATTTCTTTGGATGGGAAATGAGATCATTGGGGTGCCTTGGTAGCTCAGTCGGTTGAGCATCCGACTCTTGATTTTGGCTCAGATCATGATCTCCTAGTTTGTGACATCGAGCCTCGCGTAGGGTTCTGTGCTCACAGTACTGAGATGGCTTGGGATTCTCTTTCTCCCTCTCTCTCTGCCCCTCCCCCCCTCATGTTCCTTCTCTCTTTCTTGCTCTTTCTCAAAATAAATAAACTTAAAAAAATAATAAAATGATAAAAAGATGAAATTTTTTAATGTAGACAGAAATCATCAGTAAGTGTTTTTTTAGCTGTTGCTGTTAAATGTTCTGAAAGCCTTGTCGTTATAGGAGAGCACGGACCAATTTTCTACACCTTTTACCTGGCCGCGTTATATATTACAGCATTTTGCTGTCTTTTCCTTTTGCCTGTTGCCACATGCAATGAAGACAAACCTAAATAAGCTGCATATCATTTTTACTTCATATAGTAGTTTATTACAGAACTGCAGAGTTTTAATAAATGCATAAATATAGTGAAATGAAAATTAATTTGCATATTTGGTTGAGGTTTAAGCACTTAGGTTGTGATGTATTTAAAAAAAATTTTTTAACGTTTATTTATTTATTTATTTATTTATTTATTTTTTTAATTTTTTTTTTTTTTTCTTTTCAACGTTTATTTATTTTTGGGACAGAGAGAGACAGAGCATGAACGGGGGATGGGCAGAGAGAGAGGGAGACACAGAATCAGAAACAGGCTCCAGGCTCTGAGCCATCAGCCCAGAGCCCGACGCGGGGCTCGAACTCACGGACCGCAAGATCGTGACCTGGCTGAAGTCGGACGCTTAACCGACTGCGCCACCCAGGCGCCCCAACGTTTATTTATTTTTGAGACAGAGAGAGACAGAGCATGAGCAGGGGAGGGGCAGAGAGAGAGGGAGACACAGAACCCGAAGCAGGCTCCAGGCTCTGAGCTGTCAGCACAGAGCCCAACGCGGGGCTCGAACTCACAGACCGTGAGATCATGACCAGAGCCAAAGTCAGATGCCCAACCGACTGAGCCACCCAGGTGCCCTGGTTGTGATGTATGTTAATTAAAGATTCATTAGAAATGGTGGGAATTTGCATAACGTACTTCCTCAATTTGGTAACTATCTAGTGTGCGTGGCAGTCATGATTTCAGATGAGTGTTTGTTAAAGGGATATTCTCCATAAGATCCTATAAGACTGAGAAAGTTCAGGGACTTACAACAAGGATTTATCTCGAGTGCTGCTTAAATGAGCTGCCCTAGGATACATTGCCTGACAAGTAAATGCAGGCAGGTCTCAACACCAACAGGCTGTGTTTGAAAGTGTCCTCACTTAGAGTGAAGAACTCAGGGCCATTATCCCCAGGAAATAAGAATATAAAAGGGCCCTTGGAAGAGTAGTGTGAGGGGCAAACTGTGCCAGATGGTTAGAATGCCATTGGTCAATGAAGAACCAACCTGGAGTTTGGTTTGGGGTGGGATGGAGGATGAAAAGGGCATTGTTGATGAGTCCCTGGGCCACTGCAGGGACACAGGGACATCCTTCAGCCTTTGAATTGGTCACATCTCCCATCCTTACCTTGCCTATCTGTCCCTCCCAGACTCCTGGTCTCATCCTCTCCACCGGCACCTGAGGACAGAGCCGAGGAGAGGCCTCCTTGCCCGTGTCTGACTTGAAGGAGTGCTTCTAAGGGGTCCCCAGTAAGTCCAAGTGTGCTTTGTGGTCTGACGAGATGCTTGTTAGCAGCTTAAGGAGGGTTCTTTCTATTCATGGTTTGCTAAGGTTGCTTTTTTAAAAAGATTTTATTTTGGGGATGCCTGGGTGACTCAATTGGTTGAATGTCTGACTCTTGATTTCAGCTCAGGTCATGATCCCAGGGTCATGGGATCGAGCCCCACGTCGGGCTCTGCACTGGGCATGGAGCCTGCCTGAGGTTCTCTCTCCCTCTCTCCCTCTCCCTCTCCCTCCCTCTCTCTCTCTCTGTCTCTCTCTCTCCCTCTCTCCTTCTCCTCTACCTCTCTCTCTCTCTCTCTCTTCTTCTGCTCCTCTACCCCACTCTCTCTCTCTCTCTCTCAAAAAAAAAAAAAAGAAATAATAATAATAAAGGGTTTATTTTTAAGCAATCTCTCCACCCAATGTGGGGTGAGATCAAGAGTCACATGCTCCGCCAGCTGAGCCAAAACGAGGCCACCCCAGTTTGCCAAGGGTTTTTATCATTAGTAAGTATTGTTTTAGTTGATTTTTTTTTTTTTGTATCTTTTGAGTTATTTTCCTCCTTTAGGTTGCTGTGATGATTTACATTGGTAGATTTTCATTTACACGGATTATTTACACGGACACAGTTTGAAAGCACCCAGAGGCAGAGGTAAAGCTTCTTGGCTCTGATTCGTATATTTATGCATGTACATGGACATGGATGCTGCTGGCTTCAGGTTGCTGGTCATTTAGTCAGACATCTGGCTGTCTGTACATGAATGAGGCTGGGTCGTGACTTCTTATGAGCTCCTGTCTTGAGGTCTCCATACAGTGAGTGTGGCTTCTCCTGGGTCTCTTCTCTGAAGCAGTTCGTTGAAGGAAAGGGGGTCTGTCTTCCTGGAGAGCCTGGTAGCCATAAAATGGCCTGGTAGCCTGGGGGAAGAGATTTCTTCGCACAAGTTCCTATTTCTGGAACGTGATTCTGTGAAGCCAGGCATGTTCCAAGGAGCAGACAGGACAGTGATGGCCTTTAGTGAGCTGGGTAGTTTCACACAACGATAATAGAGGCAGACGTACAGCTTCAGGGCTGTGGCCTCTACACCTCGACCGGGTGGGCCTCTACCTGCCTGATGGCACACCTTCCCTTCCTTGCTGGGAAGGGGTCTGAGAGGGCAGGCAGAGCTTGGTGTTCCTGGCCAGGCTGGAGCTGAGTGGGTGAGGGGAGCAAGCAGCAATGGAGAAGGTCAGGAGCTTCTCAGGGCCGGATTCGGAAGGGTGTGGGGGGCTCGGGTTCTCTAAGAAGAGTCAGGCCACCTCCTGCTCTCGCCCGCTCGCCTTCCTTCAGTGTGTGGGTGTGTTCTCAAGATTCTGGGGCTCAAGACCGTAACCCTGACGTCCCAACACCAGGCTTGGGCTTTCTTTCATCAAAAGGCTCCTCAGAAAGCCGTTCGGTTGCCGCCTCTCTCTCGGCTTTGGTGCATCTTTCAGTTGCACGTTGTCAGCTTCAGCCGGCAGGCGGTGGAGACCCCACTGTGTGGGAGTGGGGGGCAGGCTTCTGAGGGTCTAGGGCCCTTCCCATTGAGGGCAGCAAGGAGGAAGCCCGCATCCTGGCAGGCTCCAGGCCAGGCCTGTCCTGTGTCACCCCATCCCATCGGGTGCTCAGGGAGAGCTGTGGCCATTTACTCATTTATACGTTTACAGGGTGACACAGTCACAGCCATGCGGTCAGGCCAGTTAGGGGCATCGGCGGCCTCTGGGGCTCAGCTCATGGGTTAGACTGCCTCCCACAGGGATATGGGTCACCGGAGACGGCTCTGCCCAGACTCCCACCCTGGCCCGGGAGGAAGCTGCAACACGGTTTTGCTGCCAAGCCAGAGCACTCCTGAATGGGCAAAGGGCTGGGCAAGCAGTATGGGGGCGTCACGGTGAAGGAAGCTTCCCCTCTGAGCCTTCCGTCTCCCCCAGCAGCCATATGTTTGTTCCATTAAGGAGAGAAAAATAAAAACAACTTGGGATCACGTTCCTGTCTTAGTCTGCTTGGGGTGGCTTAAACAACAGGCATTTATTTTCTCACAATTCTGGAGTCTGGAAGTCCAAGGTCAAGGGGCCAGGTGATTTGGTTCCTAGTGAGGGCCACTTCCAGGCCTGCAGACAGCCGCCTTCTTGCCTGTTCCTCAGACTGAGGTTGGGGGAATGGGAGGGCTCTCTTCCTCTTCTCAGAAGGCCACAGGCCTAGGATGAGAGCATTCTCATTACACTCTTACAACCTCATTCAATTTTTTTTTTAAGTTTTATTTATTTATTTATTTATTTATTTATTTATTTATTTATTTATTTATTTATTTATGTTGAGAGTGAGAGTGAGAAAGAGAGAGAGCGCAGGCAGAGAGACAGAGAGATAGAATCCCAAGCAGGCTCTGCAGTGCGGGCCTCACGAACCCTGAGATCATGACTTGAGTTGGATGCTTCGCCGACTGAGCCACCCAGACACCCCCCAACCTCGTTCAATCTTAATTACCTCCTCACAGGTCTTGCCTCCAAATACAGTCACACTGGAGTTCATTGTTTGATTCACTAGGGTTTTTATCACCTTCAGGAAGTTGGGAACAGAGGGAAATCTGGCAATTGGCTGGGGGGGGGGCAGGTGTTGAGGGGCTTTATTTTAGGTCCTACCTCCTTTTCTAAGTTCCTCTGAGAGACAGTGTCCCTGAGCTAAGCTCCTGGTCCCCAAGGCCTCCCAGGCACCAGTGGAGGGCCCTTGAGGGAGCTGAGAAGTAGTCTGAGATGCTCTGGAACAGGCTACGGGAATGATCTTGCTGTAATTGACGGTAATGAGTAACTAATGACCCTAATTAGGCCCGTTGCGGTGCCCTGGGAGGACAGACGCTTGGTGCTGAGGGAGAGACAGAGCTGCACTGGAGGGGCAGCTGACGAAGGGCACAGGGCACTTTGCAAGCAGGTAAAGTGACAGCCAGACACATGTACTCTGCACAGCCATGTCCGCAGCTATAATTGGCGGTGGTGACCAAAGCGCGGGGTAACTTTTTTTTTTTTTTTTGGTTTTGCTTTTACTCATTTGCAAAAATGATCGGCCTTAAAGAAATAAAGCTTGTAGTGTGTGATCGCTTACCAAAACAGCACCTCAAGGCGTATGCATGGTTAATACCACAAGGCCTGAGGTGTGACAGGCATGTTGTCTCCTTATTCATGGACATCTAGGTGCTTTCAGTTTTTCAAAAGTACAATATTCACCATTTGTACTTTTGTAGGTAGAGTATACACCGGTAGGTGTCAGTGTTCCTGTAGGACACGTTCTCAGAATAGTAATTTGGAGATCAAAGGATATGTCCTTTTTTTTTTTAAATTTTTTTTATTTTTTTAATGTTTATTTATTTTTGACAGAGAGAGAGAGAGCATGAACAGGGGAGGGGCAGAGAGAGAGAGAGAGAGAGAGAGAGAGAGAGACACAGAATCCAAATCCAAAGCAGGCTCCAGGCTCTGAGCTGTCAGCACAGAGCCCGACGCGCGGCTCAAACCCACAAACTGTGAGATCATGACCTGAGCCAAAGTCAGATGCTTAACCGACTGAGCCACCCAGGCGCCCCATCTATAGGTATGTATTGATGCAGTCTTATTTGGAGCTGAGTTTTGAAATGCTGGTTCACATTGAAAAAGCACATTGAAAAGCGCCTGGGTGGCTCAGTCGGTTAAGCATCTGACTTCGGCTCAGGTCATGATCTCACGGTTTGTGGGTTTGAGCCCCGCGTCGGGCTCTGTGCTGACAGCTCAGAGCTTGGAGCCTGCTTCATGTTCTGTGTCTCCCTCTCTCTCTGCCCCTCCACCCCCTTCAAAAAAATAAACAAACATTAAAAATACATACCTATAGATGGATGTGAGAAAAGGCTTGGGTATTCTCTGTAATTTGATAATTTTCATTTGAGAACAGCAAGCACCATGTTTTTGGTGTATTTTTAAAAATCTTCAGCACCTGGTGTGGTACCCAGCTTGTGATGGGCTCTTAGATGCTTGCTGTTGGGTAGATAAAAGAACATGAGAAACATTGCCACACTCCCTGGATCAGCCCAGAGTCACACATACACGTGTGTGCACACACACACATTTACCCTCACATGCGCCCACACCTCTGCGTGCACACACACGCCTTCACTAAACCTCATGCTCCAACCCTGTCCGCTCTTTTCCCTAATTCAGTTGAAGTCATAATGGAAGAGGTGGAGATAGCCTCTCCACCATGGATGCCAGGACATGCTGGGGGTCCCCTGGGGAAGGATCGGGCCTTGTGTGTTCCTCTTGGCCCACTCCCGATCCCCTACCTGGGCCACGGGCACTCAGGGAGGAGCTGCGAAATAAACACGAGACAGGAGCAGTGTCCGTCGTGCTGACAAAGGGTGGTGTGCAGGGCCCAGGAGAGGAAAAGTTCACAAAGGTGAGTCTGGAGAGACGTCAGGCAAGTCCATGAGTGCCTGGTGTCAGATTCCAGATTTTACCTGTGGATGCCAGGGAGTTGTTGAGGTCTTCGAACCAAAGACTGGCACGACGAACACCGTGTTTGAAGGTGGTCAGCTTGCAGGTGTGCACGATGGATGGGACAGAGAGAGGAATTTTCTCGGCAGATCGTGGAGGGCAGGGGAGGGGTCAGCACAGCAGGGCCCAGGAATGGCATTAAGGGAGGGGATGGAAGGTGAGTTGACTGAGGAGGTGGAGTCTATAGGATTTGAAAAGGGACTGAGCAGGAGGGCCTCCATTATCTACTCTGGGCAAGGAGAGGTGAGGCGGGGAGGGGGGCAGGGCCTGTACAAAGACCAGGCAGTGCAGGTTAACTCTGCAAGAACCAGATGGTGGGTGTGTGCAGCCCTGTGAGCCCTGTCCTGGTTGAGCCCAGGAACTCAAATTCACCTCTGGTGCCTCTTGAACATCAAGTAAGATTATGAGAGAATTGGGTCTCCACTTCTCTAGTGGGGAACCGATGAAGGTGTCACTTTCCCCTCCGTGCTTTCAGAAAGCCCCCCACTGCAACCCAGTGGGACTGAGTAGATGGCAAGCGTCCCCACACATGAGGGACATTCCTACAAGGATATCTTCTGAGCTCTTTATGGTTTCACAAGTAAATTTTAGGCAGAAAAGGTTAATCCTTTATGCAGGGAACAGGAGAGGGACAGTGATATGCAAATAAATATCTATGACAGGGCTTGACTTCTTTCTTATTTGAGGGCTTAAGTCAGTAGTTGATAGTATTAAAAGAGCCAGTTCCCAAGAAAACACTTTAATTTTTTTTTAACATTTATTTATTTTTGAGACAGAAAGAGTGTGAGAGAGGGAGGGGCAGAGAGAGGGAGACACAGAATGTGAAGCAGGCTCCAGGCTCTGAGCTATCAGCGCAGAGCCTGACACAGGGTTCAAACCCACGAAGTAGGACCCTTAACCAAATGAGCCACCTAGGCGCCCCCACCCCCACTAAGAAAACCCTTTAAACTTTGTTTTTCTGGAAAGTCAGAACTAGATGGACATCATCGCTTTCTTCCCCATTCCCTGCCTCCCTCCCCTCAAGGACGCCCCCCCCCCCACCCGACCTCCGCAACGCAACCATCACCCACCTATTTCTCTGTAGCCACGGACACTTGTGCTGTCACTAAAGAAGCAAACAAAACTCAGGTCCTGCAAGCCCCCCCTCCTCGGATCTGAGCCTGGATCTACAGCCCCTGCAGCAGCCTTCTCCGCCCCCCCCCCCCCTTCACTGCCTGCCTTCCATGGTCCCTGGAGCTTTCTAGTTGGGTTCTCCCCTGCCATACCCCACAGCTGCTTTTGCAGAGAGCAACAGCGGTCTAATGACTACGCCCACATTTCACCCCCATGACTACTTCTCTTTTTTCCTCGACCTACCTGGTAATTCTTTCCATCTCCTCCTTTTCCTGTCCCTTATGTTGGTTTTCCAGCACTCAGGGGGCGTGGCCTACCTCTCATAAGTACAGGTGCAGGCACAGGTGGATACGAACACCCCACATGCCGATGACACATGAATACCTGTCTCCCACCCAGACTGGCCAGCTCAATCCCAACTCCCAGTAAGCAACGACTTCACATCTGTGCTTGGCTAGGTCAGGGACCCAGGCTGGGTCAGGCTTTCCACCTGCCACTCTGCATACTGTGCTTGGGAGAATGTGGTGCCATCTATCGTGCTGCCCACATGATTTGGGAGTTGCCCTGGCCTCTTTCTCTCACAGCCACATCCAGTGGTCAGGGATCCTGGGGACTCTCCCTCTGGCTGCCCTGCGGCTGCTCTGTGTCCACCTGGATGGGGACAGCTCTCCCCACTGCCTCCCCTGCCTGTCTGGCCCTGCCCTCCAGCAGGCCACTCTCTCAGCCCAGCTGGAACAGCTTTTTCAAGTTTCGGAGCCAAATGTCTTGTTTCTCTGCTTAAACTAAGTGGAGGGGCACCTGGGTGGCTCAGTCAGTTGAGCGCCCAACTCTTGATTTCGGCTCAGGTCATGATCCCAGGGTCATGGGATCGAGTCCTGCATTGGGCACTGCCCTGAGCGTGCAGTCTGCTTAAGATTGTCTCTCTCTCCCCAGCTTGTGCTCTCTCTCTCTCAAAAAAATTCTCTAAGTGGATTAATTCATCTTTGCTGGTACCCTCTGGATCAAGCTTTTCCTCTCTGACTTTATAGTAGCAGTTCCCCTCCCAACACACAACAACACAGTCCCAGGCACACCAACACAGCCCTGCACTCACGCTAGGCTCCCACTCACATTTGTGTCCATGCGAATGAATCGTCCATGTCCTGGCATGAGCATCTGGAAATGTGCCCTCCTCTCCCTTCTGCAGGCACGGCTCAGGGCTTCAGCCTTCTCCAGGGCCATGTGCCACCCCAGACCTGCCCTGTCCAGGCCTTCGTGTGGACCCAGCCATGGACTCTGAGCTCTGCCCACATGGCTGCACTGAGCTGTGTCCTGTCTGCACTCCCTGGACTGCCCTCCTGTATGGCACCTGGGCCACTATCAAAGTGGGTGACTCGGTGTGTGTTACCGGATAAAAGGAAGCCTTCCTTTCCCCTCAGGAGTTCTGTGTTCAGACATGGAGTGTTCAGATATGACCCCAGTGCTGATAATCTGTTGTGGTTGTTTTCGCTCCGACGGCAGACGCTGATTTAGTCCCATCTTTCTTATCTAGGGTTAAGCATCCATGGCATTCAAGAAGAATGTCCCCCCAACGCTCAGCTCATGCGGCTGGATAACATGCTGCTGGCCGAGGGCGTATCCAGGCCGGAGAGGCGAGGAAGAGGAGGCCCGGTAGCAGCGGCCAACACAGCAACACCAGGTGGCTGTTCAAATGACAATAGCCTTGAACACTCTGACTACAGGGCCAAGCTGTCCCAGATCCGACAGATTTACCACTCTGAGCTAGAGAAATATGAACAGGTGATCTTTCTGCATGGAAGAGTTTCTATCATGTGAATGCACATTTGTCAGAGCAAAACGTGGAACACTAACCCCCTTTCTTTTGTGGCACAGACCGGGGAGTACACGCACTTGGTCTCACGGCAAAGGTGGCCAATTTTGCTGGAAACCCTTTGCATTCACTTCTCAGTAGCCAGCCTGTGCGGAGGCCACGGGGGGTGGCAGGTGGCTGGTCCCGCGTGGAGCCCCGAGCCAGCCCGCTGGGTGGTCACAAGCTGGCATGTGCGTCCCCACCCTAGGCCTGCCGCGAGTTCACCACGCACGTCACCAACCTTCTCCGGGAGCAGAGCAGGATGAGGCCCGTCTCGCCCAAGGAGATCGAGTGCATGGTCAGTGTCATCCATGGCAAGTTCAGTGCCATCCAGATGCAGCTGAAGCAGAGCACCTGCGAGGCCGTGATGACCCTGCGTTCACGGTTCCTTGATGCCAGGTCAGGCCCTGAGCACTGCCCGCAACCCCAGGGTCAGCTCTTAAGAAGAAGAAACGGCTGCTGGCTTGGGTTTAAGTTCTGGGGGCCTCCGAGCCTGTCCAGGGGCTCCCCCCATGGCTGTGGGCATAGCCCTCACACAGCCTCTTGGGAGGCAATTCAGAAGTGTTGACTGCTGCTGTTATAACCGCTAGAAAATCACAGATGGGCGTGAGGGGACATCACTAGAGGCCAGTGTGTACACACTGGCTGAGGCTGTCCATCTTTGCAGGCGTAAGCGGCGGAATTTCAGCAAGCGGGCCACGGAAGTGCTGAATGAGTATTTTTATTCCCATTTGAACAACCCTTATCCCAGTGAAGAAGCCAAAGAAGGGCTGGCCAGGAAGGGCGGCATCACAGTCTCCCAGGTGACGGTCCTCTCCTGCCATGCCTTCCTGAACATAGAAGGGGGAGAAGGTCACGTCCAGTGAGGAGGACACCCAGGGAAGTTCATCAACTGTGTGGAGCACACAGGTGGCGCGTGAGGTCCCTGACACAAGACCAGTGGAGTGTAGAGGGTGGCCCTCTGTGAATTGCAGTCCTTAGCGTCTAATATCATGCTTGTATGGCAGGGATGTCCTGTGTTGCGTGAGAGAGGTGAGGGTGTAAGCGGAGGCGAAGAAAAAGAGCTTGGAGCAAAATTAGGACTTAATTTAGACAGACCAGCTCTCGTGCCAAAGTACCTGTTCAGCTATACTGGGAGAGGTTTGAATGCACGGGTGCTTGATTGTTTCTCCGGTATTCCAGACTGTGTGGCCAGGGTTGTAGGACATCTGGCAACATCTGGCTCCACATGGGGAGTGGTGGTACAGATCAGAGCTGGGACCTGGACGACCTTGGGAGACCCTGGGAGTCTGGACTGCCAGTGTTCTTCTCGGTGGAATTGGGGGCAAGGGAGGTGGCGCTGAGACAGGAGCCCAAGAAACATCTCAGGAGGTTCACAGCGGGAATGGTGAGTACAGGCAGCTGACGGTGCGAGGCCGGGGCAGGCCACACCGCAGGGCAGCACCCGGGGCCTGTGGCCCCAGGGTGACTGGCACTAAGTCTAGCTCATTGCACATCACCTTCCGCTCGGAGGCGGCCCCTCCTCCAGCTTTTGAAGGGCAGTTGGATGGCCTGAATTTCCAGCCCAGCCCGGCTGCCTTCAGAACCTGTGCCCTTAGCCAGAAGCCTCTGCCCTGGCCCGGGCCAAGTCTAGCTGCGACTTTATGACAGGCGCACGCAGGAGCCCCACAGGGTTACATAGGCAGCAGGACCTTGCTGACACATCTGACTGCATTCACTGGGGAACTGCTCTGCGTCCTCGGCACCAAGGCCAGAGCTGAGGTCAGGTGCACTTGCGAAGCGCAGCGGCCACCTCGTGCAGTTGTCTGGAGGACACCCAGACTCGTTTCAGAGCCCGGCGCCTACGGAAAGCAGATGGGCCTCGGGTCTAGACTTCGTCTAAGGGGAGGGTCCGTTGGAAACAAAAGCTTGAAAAGCTCTGGCCACCTTCCGGTGACTCCGACTGACCGAGCAGCGGAATTCTGTGCTGGGAGCTGCTCCTCACTGTGGCGGGTCCCCCGTGACCCGGGACGGCCTGAAGTGGCGGACGGTCAGCAGAGGGGGGATTCTGAATTTGGGGTGCAGATGTGCAAGCTGCGAGGTTCTCAGGAGGAGAGAGTAAGGGGAGCACCATTAGCGCAAGTGTCCCAAGTGAGGCCACAGATGTTCTCAAGATAGAATCAGCTGCAGCTGCAGGCTGAGGAGGCCGGAGGGGGTGAGGGGCCGTGGATGAGCCTCAGATGGGGTGCTGAGGGGAACCTGGGCAGCAGCTGTAGCTGGCTTGGCCGACAGGGCCAGAGGGACCGGGTAGGGGTGGCCAGTGGCTCCCAGCTGCACTGTTCAAGAGGATAGCCGAGAGCCTGTGCTGTGCCCACACGTGCTTGAGGTGCCCATGTTGGGGTGCAGACCCTGGCCCGGGACCAGCTCTTTCCCCAGCCACCGGGACCCCTATCTGCCCAGGACAGGGCCAGCCTCCCTGCCTCGCCCACGCACGAAGTTTGCTCTGCCAGTTAAATTCACATGGAAAACTGCTTGCTACCATTCCTCTGCATACTTAGTTCCACAAAGACGTTCCAGCACATTCCGTGTAGGTAAGTGGGAAGCAAGTGCTGCTCTGGCCACCCTCACACCCGGGGGCAGAAGGGAAGAGACACTGTTTGAGGGACAGGAGCACACACAGAGCTTTTTCTTTTCATGGTTAACACAGAAGATAACGTAGGGACATAAAAGGAATACATTTTTAGAAAAGAAAAGGTCATCGAAACCCTGCCACCGTAACTCAACTGTTTATGACTGTTGGTTAAACCACATATATTTCACGGCAGGGCCCCAGGCCTTACTGTGGGGATATTAAAGTGTTTCTAGTTGTGTATGTCTCCGTGGAAGGCGCTGGCCCTGGGGTCTCACTGATTCTGCCCCCAGGGGAAATTTCCATTGTCACAACCCTTGGGTGGGGTTGGATGGAGGCCAAGGATGCTGGTCAGTGCCCTCCTGCGCCCAGGACGGCCCCGCCGCAGAGAACGACCCCAGAGGAGAAGCCCTGGCCCAGTCCTGGTACAGGTTTGGAGGCCGCTGGGCTTGGCCCACTTGGCCCTGGGCCAGCTCCTGCACCCGCCGGGCCTGCCTGCTTGTAGGATGGCTGTGACGGCGGCTGTCCCCAGCTGCTCTGAGGACAAGGGCAAGGCGCAAGTAAAAAGGCACTGAGCTCAGCGCTCGACTCCTCCCCACTGCCCTGTCTGTCCGTCCGTGTCATCCTTTGATAAGTTGTGGATCCAGTGTGTTCTTTCCTTAGACCAAATTCCCAGAGATGTGGTTACTGGGTCTCAGGGGATATGTGTCCCCCTGACTCTCACTTTCCCTAAAGAGGAATCCAGAATTCAGTCTGTTCCTGCCCCTGCAGGGAGCGGATGCTCATCTCTCCATGTGTCCGACGCGCCTGTGTCCTTCCAGCAACTTCCCATCCCTGGCTTTCAGGCCTTCCTCTGCCACAGGGCAGGCCGGCTCCGAGGTGGCCCCCACCCGCCGCGGCCACTGCCCTGGGTCCACGGTTCAGTCAGCACCAGCTTCTCAGTCCCGGCCTCTCACCTGGCCCCAGGGCCCCGTGTTGCCACTCAGAGATGTTCCTCCTGGACAGTGGGAGCACGGGCACCTCAGAGAGTGCCCACCATCTGTTCACATTATCTCATTACTGGTCAGCTTTCCCAGTGACTTCTTTCTCTGTGTGTCCACAGGTCTCTAACTGGTTTGGCAACAAAAGAATTCGGTATAAAAAGAACATGGGGAAGTTTCAAGAAGAAGCTACCATTTATACGACTAAAATGGCAGTCGGGGGCCTGGGGAGCCAGGCTAGCTGCCCATCGACACCCAGCTCCGGTGAGTGAGGCCGCCCAGCCCAGGCACTGTCCTTCATGCATGGCCATGCCCACTGAGCTGCAGGGGAAGGGGCGAGGGGGCCAGGGGAGCCAGATGCTGGGAGCTGTGCCCACCACCCCTTCCTGGCTGAGGGGCTGGTAGACCCCACCTGAGGAGTCTCTGTCACTTCTGGGGCTGGAACATCTGTCCCAACACCTCCTACCCCTTCCAGGTTCCTCCGGTCCCTTCCCGCTGACCAGTGCCAGGGATGCATTTGTCACCCTGCAGACACTGGCCTCTCTCCGCCCCGCCCCTGCGGGAGGCAGCTTACGGTCTCAGGTGAGTTTCAGGGCACAATTCGAGGATGCCCTTGGGGTCTCCAACTCAGTATTGGGACAGATATGCAGAGCCCAGGTGGGTGGTAGGTCCTTGGAGTGGGTCATCTTGCCAGCCACGTCTCAGCCTCCACAACCCTCCCTCAGAGGTCCCAGCAATGAGTAGGGGCCCACTGGGTACGTGGTTCATCGTCTTGATGGCTGCAGTTGGACAGAGCTGCCTCAGGGGCACGGCCCTGTGGGGCCCACTTTGTAAAAACCTGTGTGCTTCACTCCCAGTCCCAGGACTCGGTTGTTCACAGTAGCTGCTGGGGCTGGTGGGATGGAGCCCTCCCTCCCAGTGGACATCTGTCCCCAAGGGGGTAAGAGGGGACAGGCAGACAAGGCCCTGACCATTGGAACATGAAGGCTCTCTAGGCTCAGACCCTTTGCCATGTCAGTGCCTTGGCCTTGCCATAGCCAGGCTACCCCCTCCCCAGGGCCCAGCTGGGCCAGAGTGAAGATCTGTTTTGGTGACTGGAAAGAAAACGAGCCAGGAATCATGGGCACCTCAGATGTGCCCTCTGGAACCTTCTCAGGATGTTGGGCAGTGTGTTGGACCAGCCAGGACTGGGGGGCCCCATCCGTCTTATGGCCCCTGGTGCCTCCCCTGCATCCTGCTGTCTGTCACAAGGGCCTGGCCCACATACAGGGTCACCCTAAAGAGGATGTGTGGCATCGGGCAGGGCCTTCGCCCACCATTTTCTTCACACAAGTGTACCCTACTGTGCCAGGTGACCCTCCACTGATTTATCCCCAGCTAGCCCCGTGTTGGTGCAAGGAGTGGATGCCCCCTGGAGCCATTTGGCAGGACCTGATGCTGGGTGGTGCATGTCCCATCACCATGGCAACCCCACAGCCCATAATGAGCACCTGGGCTGAACAGGGAGCTCTGGCGCCACCAGGTGGCCGAGCCTCATCTTGCTCTGTGCGTTCCTTGGGGCTCAGTGACTCAAGTATAGTGGGTGTGAGTGTGAGAGTGAATTGGGAGTGAGTGTCTCCCAGAGGGGAGCTGATAGACGAGGTCCGCCCTTACCCCTAGAACCATCCCCAGGAGATCTGGAGCTGCTTAAGTCCTGATGTGGCTTCCCTGTAGGCCTCACACAGCAAGTGGGAATGTCCTCGGTCTGGTGTGGACACCCTTGTGCTGGGCAGGCACAGATGCTCTTCCAAGAGAGCAGGTCAAGGGCTGAGGCCACCCCAGCTGGAAGCCATCACCTCTGCCCTGTGCACTCAAGGAACATCTGGGCTGCCAGTCCCACACCTGGGCACTCACCTGTCACCTCTCAGTCCTGTGGTTGGACCTCTCCCTTCCACCACCCATGGCCTCCTTCCTGGAGCACAGGGCCTATGGGTGTCCTTCCGAGGGCAGAGTGTCCCCCAAGGCCAGGCCTCGTCCCCGCTGCTCTCAGACTGATAGTGGAGCACCCCCATGTCCCAGGATGAGGCAGCACCCTCAGGAAGCCCACAGTCTGTCGATCGCTCACCTGATACTGGCCTGGGGACACGTGCCAAGGAAATAGACCAGGCCAGGTGGGGCAAGGAGCAGGGTCGTGGCCTGGTGGGGTCAGATGAGGAAGAGGGTACAGGCAGGAGGCCTCAGCCTGTAAGGAAAATGCTAGAGAGAGGAAGGTGGAGAGGAGCTTGTGTGGTCTCTGGAGGGACCTAGAATTCAGGGTCACATGGAGGGTGTGACATCACACCTGGGAGCCGGGAGAGGGAATGGCCCTGCTCTCGTGCGCTGCAAACAGGACTCGCCATGGAGCAGGCCACCCGTGAAGAGCCATTTTCGGTGGTGTTTTCTTTACGGTGGGTGGGGGATCCTGTGGACAAACATCCTGAGGCTGTCCCTGTGCCACAGACAAAGCCCCAGGCCTGGTAGCCATGGCTGTCACCCTGCTGGCTGCCGAACCAGACCAGCGTCCAGCCAGGGTTCCAAGCCCCTTCCCGCTCATTGCATCTGGCCGTGATGTTTCAGGGACTGTCATCAGCTCCGGGCCTGACAGGGTCTGCGTCCCCCTCAGAAAGTGTAGAAGCCTTGGCTGTGCCACGATGCCATATCGGTCCCTGACCAGAGCCCCGTAGGTGGCCAGTGGAGGCCGCTTCCTGCCGAGGAAGCAGGTCCACATCAGGGGTCAGGTGGCGAGGCCACCTGTAACTCAAGAGGGACCCCTGGGTCTGCCCCCTGTCTCCTGGCTCCTCTCCTCGGTTCTCGGGGACGTGGGGTGGGACGGGCCGTCGGTATCATGGGCGGCCTTCTGACGCTCAGTCTCTGTCTTCTCAGGCCAGGGGCAGCCGGCTGGGAGCCGCCCCCCCGGTGTTGACCGCTTCCCCCTCCGGAGACCCCGGGAGCATCAACTCAGATGCATCTAATTAAGTTTGGGGGACAAGCAGGACGGCAGACCGCGTGACCCGCCACAGTTTGCTGGCACTTGACCTTCTACTGCGCGTGCAGCCCGTTATACCTCAGAAAACCCAGAACCGTTGGGTTGCTGCTGTCCGTTGCTTGCCGGCTGGGACTCGAAATGGTCTCAGATGCTCTCATTTTCTCGATTCAGTTTCGGGTTTTTTTTGACAGTAATTTTATGATAAGACTGTGCATTGTTTCTTCTAGGACTTGTCACAATCCTCCCATTACAACTTTTGACTTCTTTTCACGTTGATGTTGTTCACACAAGGTTTGTTTCCGGCCACGGCGGTAGCTGGGCGGTGTCCGAGCCGTGAGTCTGTCTGCTCGTTTGTCCCTTCGTGTGCCGACTGGCCCGGACGCCGCCTTCCCCACTCGCTTCTGCCGTATCATTTCATTATGCTTTTGTTTAAGTCTGTTGTGAGCTCAGAATTTTACTGGGAATTGGTTTTGTAGTTTTCTCCGTTAATATAAGTTCTTCCATTCTCAGTTGACGTATCACTAAAGACAATAAATTTCCCAAGTGCTTTCCTGCATCTGTGCTCATGAAGTGCTGAGGGTCCGAGGCCTTCCCTGATTCCTGGGAGTACTTCTTGGTCCCCTCACCCCTCTCCTCCTCTGCCTCCTCGTCCCTCTCCGCCAGTGAGCGTGGGGGTCAAGAGGAGCTCGGCCCAGCCACGGGTTTGTCACCACACCATGTCCACATTCCATCTCTGTTGCTATTGAAGAGCCGGGAAGTGACTCTGTCGTGCGGGCGTACAAGAGGGCCTGCGTAGAAAGCATCACAACCCGCCTGGGCCGGGCCCCTTCTCCGTAGGTGACCACTGCCGGGCAGGGCTCAGCGTATCCCACCAAGATGGCCTGTGATATATCCCAGCGTGCGTGTCCCCACCCTGCACACGCTGTTCTCCACATGGTGCAGCTTGGGGCAGCCACCGCCTCTGTGTCTGACCAGGATTTTCCTCCAGCGAACGAAGCGCCATGGCAGGAGCCCCTCGGCCTCAGCGCTGAACATGTAGTTGGGGCCCACGTCAGTGGCTGTGCGCCCACGATGCCACTCGGCTCGGGGCCTCTATGGGGCTGCTCTGGGAACCTGCCCCAGCCAGGCGTTTGCACAGTCGCTGGCGTGGCTGCACTTCCTCTTCCCTCACTGCCTTGCAAGCCTTCAGGGTGGCCGAGGGGCAGCCATCAGGGGCTTCCCGGTGCAGCAGTGGTTTCTCCCTTGCCCTCCCAGCAATACTTCACCACGTCCCTGCCAGCAGGAACTATTTGGGTGCTGGGCAGCCCCAAAACTACAGCTGGCTTGGGGGGGGTGTCTCGGTCGGTCCAGGCAGTTGTGGGACAGGAGGGACATCTGAGGTGAGGCGTGGTTCCCTTGCCAGCCCTTTGGCCTTGGCCGGGTCTGTTCAGGTGCCAGCTGGGGACCCGCCCTGCACTGCGGGCTCCTTGCAATGCTCAGTGTGGGTTTTTTATTGTTTGCAACCGAAGGTGGCAGCTGACTCCCTCCTCCTGCCCTAAGTGCCTGTCCCCAGGTCTAATGAGCCTGCTTCCTGGTTCCCTGCAGCCCAAGACTCACTGACAGACCCAGGCCCTGGTCTAGTGAAATTATATTCTAGAGAAAAAGGAGAATAAACATGAGCAGAACTCGGCGGTGCGTTCAGGGCTGGCCTCTGGGAAAAGGTGCCTTCACACCCCCCCCCCCGCCATTTTTAAAATTTATTTGTTTTGTGAGAGAGACAGAGAGTGGGGGAGGGGCAGAGAGAGAGAGAGAATGAGAGAATCCCAAGCAGGCTCTGCACTGTCAGCACAGAGCCCGAAGCAGGGGCTCGATCTCACCAACCATGAGATCGTGACCTGAACTGAAATCAAGAATTGGACACTTAACTGACTGAGCCACCCAGGCTCCCCTTTCTCCTTTATACAAATTGTGTAAGGGGCGCGCCTGGGTGACTCAGTCGGTTGAGCCTCCAATTTCGGTTTAGGTCATGATTTCACAGTTTGTGGGTTCGAGCCCCACCTTGGGCTTTGCACTGACAGCGTAGAGGCTCCTTCAGATTTTCTGTCTCCCTCTCTCTCTCTGTTCCTCTCCGGTTTGTGCGCTCAGTCTCTCTCTCTCTCTCTCTCTCTCTCAAAAATAAAAATAAACATTTAAAAAATTGTGATAAATATATATAGCAAAATATGCCATTTTAGTCATTTCAAGTGAATAATTTCAGTGGCATTGATTACATTCACAGTGTGATTGTGAAATCACCACCTCTATCTAGTTCCAGAACACTTCCTTCACCCCAAAGGATACCCCATCCCCACCAGCAGTCACTCCGCATCCCCTCCCCCAGCCCCTGGCAAGCACCCATCTGCCTTCTCTCCCTTCTGTGACTACGGACTTGCCTGTTCTGGACATTTCATATACTTGGAATCGCACTCTGTGCCCTTTTGTGACTGGCTTCTTTCACTCAGCATGTTTTTGAGGTTCATCGTGTTGCAGCGTGAGTTAGGGCTTCATTCCTTTTTATGACTGAATATCTCATTGGAGAAGGTGGATTTATATATATGTTATATATGTTACATATGTTATATATGTTATATATTATGTACGTTATATATTATGTATGCTATATATTATATATAACATATAATATACATGACATATATTATATATAATATATATAAGACATATATATAACATATATAATATATATAAGACATATATATATTATATATATATAAAACAAATTAAAAACCCTCCTAAAGACCCAGCTCCAGGCCTGCAGCCCAGAGAACCACAGTCCGAATTCACACCATGGCCACAAGAGGGCGCGCGTGAGCGGGAGGCCAAGCCGTAGGAGGGCTCCTGCATCAGGCTGGGAACCGCAAGTCGCTGCTTTGTCTATGTCTCTCGGGAACCCCCGGTCACCGCTGTCTTCCACGCCCACACCTTCCACCTCTACCTCACACCTCTCTGTTGCCCAGACGACCTGTCCCGGAGTATCCCACCCTCTCCCACCCTCAAGATTTCCCTGGTGTAGCTGTCCCAGTTACACTCCCACGTGGAGGGGACCCTGGCCAACTCTTTGCTGGGAATCTACCCGCCCCCCCCCCCCCCCCAGCTGACTGTGCTCCAGTCTCGGGTTCTTTCTTGAACCAGTCGGTGGCCTCATCGCTCCACTGAACCCACGCTGCTCTGTCTGGCGGTCACTTCTCGATGCTAATGCAGCTTCATTTCCTTCCTGCTCCTGAAACCTAGTCTTCTGTCTTCCATGACATCCTCTCTTGCTTGGTTTCTGTTCCATATTCTGGCTTCTCCGGACTTCCAAATTTCTCTCTCCTGAACACAACTAATACATCCAGCTGTGTGACAGACACCCCAACCCTGACGGCCCAGAGCTGAACTACCTTCCCTCCATGGCATCCTAGTCTCCCTGCGGCTCGGTCCACCCCACTCCCACTCAACAGCAAGTCAGGTGTGTACCCCCCCAACCCCGCCTGAATTTGCCCACCCACCACCTGGGTGATCACAGGGCTTGGAGGTGCATGATCAGGGTTTCTATCTGAGGGGACCCATCAGGAGAGGGAACTGGAGGCCACAGCAGAGAGAGGAGATGGGGGCGGGGGGCGGGGGGGGCGGGGGGGGGGGAGCGCGGTGTGAGAGGTCCAGCGGTCCCTCCACCTACCACCAGGGGTCGCCGTGGCCCGCAGACCCTGCCAGAGAGCACAGAGCTGGGGGGGTCTGGACGCCTGCCTCTACCAAGGACATAAGACCCCCTCACCTTGTGTCTGTGCTGTCCAAGGGCTGATCCACGTAAAGGGCCTGGCTCAGGGCAAGAAACGGGACCTCATTCGTCACTATTACTATCATTATTATTCAACTTGTCTCTTGCAATGTGTCTTTTTGAAGTGGGAATAGAAAGTAAAGCTCAGTAGGAATCGTGTGAGACAGCACTGAGACGATGTGCACGTAGGGGGCGCTCTCAGAAGGTGTGGGCTATCCTGTACCCCTTCTGCCGAAGGGAACACTGAGACAGGAAGACAGGAGGCCGGTCGTCTGAGCAAGATCGGCCTGGCTGTGACTGCCAGAATAAACTGACAGACTCCCCCGTCTCTCTGCCCGTTCTCCACGGGGACGCCAGAGGGCGATCTTACAACGTAAATCAGATCCAGGCCTATTTACTTAGCTAACCTGGTTTCCCTTCTCTTCCCTCTTGGAATCCAAATCCCCCTCCTGTGTCTTCTCCAAGCCCAACAAAGTCGATCTCGTCTCCCTCCTCGCCAACCTCATTACCCGTCCTATAAAGCATTCCCACCCCAGGGCCTTTGCACTGAGTGCCTGCCTGACTGCCCTCTCTTCCCGTCTTTGACTAGAGCTAACTGCTCTACCGCTCCTTCTGCTCCCATCCCACTCCCTCCCAAACCCCTCTTCCCAGGCCCTGACCTCTCAGAGTCCCTGACACCAGCATCCTGGGACTTCAGTCTAGCGAGGGGTGGCTAAGATGCTGGGGGCGTTGTCATGTCTCTTGCCTTGCACCTCATTCTCTTCTGGGGTAGAGATAGGGCGATTCCCGCAGTTGCGGGGGCGGGGGTAACTGCCCTGAAATCCTGGGGAGGGGAGTGGACTGTGTGTTCCTAGAGACAAGGCTGCCCCTCTCTGTCCTCAACCTCACGACTGCCTGGTTGATGGGGAAGTCCTGGGGAGGGCTGAGGGGTGAGGAGAGCTGGGGTCTGTGTGTGGGGAAGGTCTCCGACTTCAATCACCCCACGTTGGTCGTGGGTCGAAGTTTCCCGCAGCTTCTGGTTTAATTTCATGATCTCTCCTGGGGCGGGGTAGGGTTAGGGAATCTGGCAGGCAACTGGTCTCTGTCCAACTAGACCCCGCCCCTCATCGACCCACCTCCTCTCAGGGACCTCGGCTCGGCTCGAGTATTCAAGACCCCTAGTCTGGTCCCTCCCCTCGTCTGGCCCCTCTCCTTGTGCGGTCCCGCCCCAGCCCTGGGTTCATCTTCTATTGGGGGTGTTGGGCCCGCCCCCGGATCCTGGCCCCGCCTCTTATCGCCCTGAAGCTTTTCCCCTCGCGAGAGCTGCTCCCGGCCTCGGGCCTTCTCCACCTCCCGGGAAGCCGTCAGGGTCGTCTGGGACAGAGGGGAGGGTCAGAGACTGGGGTTCTGGTGGCTGCTGCCCTGGGTCCCGGACGCCGCCCCCTCCCCCAGGCCCTGGGCTCAGAGGGGCCCAGGTCCAAACCCCTTTCAGGTTTCCCTCCCACCTCACCCGCACCCCAGTCTCCTGCCTCCAAGAATGGCCGCAGCCTCCCACCCTTCGCAAAAGATGTGATCCTCGAAATAGGGGGTTTGAGACCCCCCCGCGGGAGTTTGGAGGCTCCCCATGACCAAGCCCTAGTTGAAATTTCCAGATCCCCTGGACCAGTCCACGGGAAGACTTAGAGGGCTCCTAGAGTCCAGGCTGCAGAGATATATCCAGGCGCAAGTTAAGTGCACTGTGGCAGTTTCAAGGTCCCCGCGTGCAGTTTCAAGATGGGAAGTCCAGTGCCTGATGAGGGCCCATATCCAATCGTTAGTAAAGATTTCTGTTCCCCTAAGACTCCAGGAGGTGTTTCAAGACCCTCCACACCAGAACCCTGGAGGAGGGGTCGGGAGGCCCTCAGACACTGGTGGGGAAATTGAGGCCCTGATTTAGGTGCTTTGGGGAGTTTTAATATCCCCCACTCAATATCACTGCAAAGCTCAGGGGTGGGGGGGGTGGCAGTAGCCTAGGGAGGGGAGCCCAGAACACCTCAACTCAAACCCTGCCCCCTCCTGCATGTTACTGAGGGTGAGAATGCAGTTAGTGAGCACCTACTGCATGCCAGCTTGTGTTCACTAAGACCCGAAGAAGCAGAGGCGATTGTTGGGCCTATTGTTCTTCAGCTGAGAGAAACTGAGGCTGTGAAGTTGACAGGGGTCGGGGCCTAGGTTTGACCCAAGAAGCCAGGCTTTGTGTTCAGGGGTCTCTGTGGTGACCCCGCAAGGGTTCATCCAGAGCCCCCAGCCCCACTGAGAGGGACCATGGGAGTCATGGAGGGTGTGTAAGGGAGTGACTGGAGCTTCTGGAAAGCTGGAGACACTCAGGCCCACCTGCTCCCCCTATGGCCTCCAGGGGATGCCTCAGCCCAAAAGATGAGGTTGCCCAGGCTGCTCTCTTGGTTCCAGTAGGAAACAGGCTTCCACGTCCAGGATCTGCCCCTGTGACCCCAGGATACCAAGTTAACTGGCTGAGCCTCAGTTTCCCCATCTGTCAACTGAGGCAATAACAGAAACAGCCTCACTGGGAGGGATCAGAGAAGAGATGTAAGTAAAGTGCTTTAGCAGTAGGTGCCTAATGGATGTGTGGGCCACCTGCCCGGCCCGTGTGGCTCAGGACAGGTGGATGGGCAAATAGCACCGAAATATGGCCACAAGGTGAAGAACACATTTTGGGAAGAGACACTCAGGTGCCACACTGAACCCAAAGGGCCTGGGGTCATCCAGAGGCCCGGGAGGGGTTGGACGCACAGAGGGGTGTAGGTGCGGGGTGCTCGGGCTGCCTGACCTCCCCTCTGTGTGGTCAAGGGAGCCAGAGCTTCCTGTGAGAAATCTGCCCAATTACAGGCTCTTGGCTGCAGGGAATAATAGCCATAAAGGGGTGAACTCCCCATCGTCAGGGTCATGCAAGCAGACAAGGGGTCTCCAACAGCAGCTGGACCAGGAGGCCAACCCAAGAGACCTGATTCTTCAAGGACACCCTAGGAGGCAGGTCACAGCCTGACGACACGAGACAGAAGGTAGCACCACCCAGCACCCAGCAGCTAGATTGCTCAGATGACAGGTTCCAAAGAGCTCGAAAACGAGCATTCCTCGGCTCTGGGCACTGGGCAGGCCACTCCTGCTTGGTGAAACGTAAGCTGGGCCTGGCCCCGTGGACTGCGTGTTTTTCCAGTGGCTTCTTCAGCCACAGCCTGACCACAACCTAGATTCCGTTGGGTCGGCCATTTCCAAGTGTTTGTGTTCAGCCGGGCCAGACGGCAGACGGGGGCCAAGGCCAGGGGCCCAGGCCTCCCAAAAAGGAGGAGGAGCACCCTCGGGCCTCTGCCTGGACATCCCTCCGCCTAGAAGCCCCCCATTAAAGCCACTCAGCAGCCAAATGACAAGAAGCTTATGTGTAAAAGCTCCCTGGCCAGGTGCAAACACATGACCCTTGGCAAAGCTGACTTATTTGAGCCTCACTGTTCTGTCTTTCAGACTTTCGGGTTAGCTTGGGACCAGGTCAGCAGGCAGTTTCAAGTGGGAGGCCAGGGTAATGTACGTATGCCTTACCTCCCTACAGCACCCTGGGCAAAGTACTCGCCCTTCTCAGCCTTGGTTTCCTGAGCTTTAAAATGGGGATAATAATGGAACCCTCGAAGGGTTATTAACAGGATGCAAACCAATGCAGAGCAGGTGCTTCACAAACCAGAGGTCTCGTCTGTTCCTCCTGGTTGGATCTGGCTCTCCTTCCCCCATCTGATTAAAGAGCTCCCTGAGGGCAAAGGCCGGGTCCTCAAGAAGTGGTCGTGAGTTGGGGTCTGTCCGACCGTGTCATTCCCCTGCTTAAAACCCTCATGGGCAGGGGCGCCTGGGTGGCGCAGTCGGTTAAGTGTCCGACTTCAGCCAGGTCACGATCTCGCGGTCCGTGAGTTCGAGCCCCGCGTCGGGCTCTGGGCTGATGGCTCAGAGCCTGGAGCCTGTTTCCGATTCTGTGTCTGCCTCTCTCTCTGCCCCTCCCCCATTCATGCTCTGTCTCTCTCTGTCCCAAAAATAAATAAATGTTGAAAAAAATTAAAAAAAAAAAAAACCACCCTCACGGGCAAAAAAAAGTAAACTCTAAAACCAGTCTTCAAGACCTCTGGACATCTGATTTGGGTTTGGCAAACTCCTATTCACCCTTCAAAGCCCATATTAAATGCTCGTTTCCCCAGAAAACCTTCCCTGGGTGCCCCTCTCGGTTTTCCCAACCCCTGGCCCCAAAGGCTGGGATATCTGCACCTGTCTTAGTCTTGCTTTTTAGAATGGGGCTCTGTGAGGGCCAGTCCAGGGGCTGAGTCTATGAGATCAAGTGTATTTGTAGCCACAGGTCTGCATGTAGACATCACATGGGAACATATGAGCACATCTGTGTGTGTGTGTGTGTGTGTGTGTCTGTCCCTGCGCTGGGCCCCAGGATAAGCCGCCAGGCCAACTTCCCCCAGACCATCTGAGACATCCACGTCTTTACAAGGCTGGGAGAGTGGGCTGAGCAGGGCCCCTTTACGAGGGAGCCTCGCTCGGCTGGGAACTCATTGCTCCGCCAACGTTCAACCGGAAAAAACCGGAGGTATGAGCAGCCGGCCTCAGCTCCCACCACGCTGGCACCCGGTCTTGAGCTGCACCATTAACGCTCAAGCTCCATCTGGGGCAAAAGGGGAGGCTGGGATCCGGGGAAGGGCTGAGTGCTGAGTGGGAGCTCCCCTCCCACGCCTTGATGGAGGCCCCACCAGGCAGCCTTCGAGGACATACCTGAGGTTCGGCAGCACCCCGCCTGCCAGCCCCCAGGGCTGAGTCAGCAGGAAGGGATTCGGGACTTCCCAGGAAAGGCCGCTGGGACCTTGAGGCCCCCTCCCCAGCTTCCAGCCCACGCCCTCCCCAGGGCTCCAAAAGGGTAGGAGGTGCCACACGTGTCCGGCTGTGGCCCAGTGTGCTTGGAGGGACTGAATCGTGGGAGGTCGGGGGGGGGGGTTACGATCAGTCCTGACTTGGGCAGTTCCAGCCATCTGGGGGTCAGAACATCCCCAAGTGCAGGGAGACTGTGGCTGTGTCCATGCTACATGACGCACAGGTGCGCTTGGCTGCATGCACACGGGCCTGCGTGTCAGGCGTGCGTCCCCCCCGGGGTGGCTGGTAAGGGTGCACGTCCAGCGTATTTCCCACATCCGGCAAGTCGGATGGGGGGTTGGTGACCGCATGTGGGGCTATAATGGAGAGTGACAGCATCACCCAAATGGGTGATGAAAAGGTGTCCCCAGTGGTGTGGGAGGGCATGTCTGGGGAGGACAGGGACGGGGTGTGACGAGCACAGTGTGACCTTGGGACGGATGATGAGGGAGACTGGCTCCACTGTGCGTGGCTCCATGTGGTAGTTGTGACCCTGGGTAGGACAGTGTGTGTGGTCCCGCATATACACCAACATGTCGGTGCCTGGTCCTTCCCTCATCTTTGGGGTCTCCTCCCTCCTGCCTGCTCAGACCCCCCCACCCCAGGCCCTGGGAGAGGGGTCAGGCAGCAGGACGTCAGCATTCACCTGGACTGCTCTCTCTCTGCTGGCACCCTGCCTCTGTTTCCACCACTCCCCCCAGCCGACGGAGGCCAGGTCTCCCCGCCAGGCTGGCTCCAGTCTTTGGGGTCTGAGACTGGGACGTACCCAACTCCGAGGGCTGATGAGAGAGACAGACGGGGCCGGGGAAGTGGTGGGTGGCCACGCCAGGTCCACGAGGCCCCGATGGAGGCGCCAGCAATGTTCAGCCAGGACAGGAGGCAGCCGAGGGGGAGGGGGCGCTGGACTGCAGGGTTTGGACCCCACAAGGGCTGCCACGTGGGAAGAAGCAGACCACAGTTCCATGAAAGAAACACTTTCCCACAAGCTGCATCCCGCACCAGTTCCAGAGGAGTCTTTGTCATGAGCAAGTGTGCACACTTCCACCGCTCCAGCACCTTCTTTGGCTCCCGATCACCTGCTAGAGATAGCTCAGGCTTCTGACTCGGCGTTCAAGGCTCCGTTCGTCTCCCCTGCGTGCTTCGCTTGTGCTCCCTTCTGCCCTCCGTGCCCGCCTGAGGTTTCCCTCCTCCAGCCTTCCCAGACACATTTCTAGCTGCCAGGAATGCCCTTCCTGCCTTGCCTGCTGGGCCAACTCCTACGCCATCCTCAGGACCCAGCACCTATGTCCCCTCCTCTGGGAAACATTGCCCTCCCCCCACCCCCAGCCCACAGTGTCCCTGTTTGCTTTGTGACCCTGGGCCAATTTCAGCTGTGAAATGGGGGTTGTATGAAAATTGCCCTCCCTACAAGTCGATTTTGACCTCCAAGACAGTAAGTGTACATTAAAAGCCCTTAAAGTGAGGGGTGTCTGGGTGGCTCAGTTAAGCATCTGACTCTCGATTTCAGCTCAAATCATGCTCTCACGGCTCGTGGGACTGAGGGCTGACAACGTGGAGCCTGTTGGGATTGTCTCTCTCTCTCTCTCTCTCTCTCTCTCAAAATAACTAAATAAACATTAAAAAGATAATAAATGCCCTTAAAGTAAGTTAGTTCTTGGGGGAGCAGGGAGGCCTTGCATCCAGTCAGTGCTTAATGTGTGTTCATGATCGTCTTCCTCCTCTTCGATTCTGCGGTTTTAAGCCTCTCTTGTTTTAAGCATTGTTCCAAGATTCTTCTCCCACTCACAGTGCTAGGAATTTTAAGAACCCCTGGTTCTAAAATTATAAGAGTCTGAAATGCCGTGGGCGGGACCAAGGGCCTCCTTGTGCCCTGAGCTGACCCCAGGGTGGCTGGAGCCAGGGTCTCTGGGTGGGGGTGGGGGGGCTCATGCCCCCCACTTACCCAGACTTGAGGGCGTGTGGTCTGGCAGCCCCAGTTTGGGGGGAGAGCAATGGATTTACCAGGAGGTGGATGGCCAAGGTTCCAGAACGGGGGCGGGGGGTTGGCGGGGGGTGAGGCTGAACTCCCCCTCTGCTCAAACAGGGTCACAAGGCAGCAGCAAGGGGCACGGGGCTGTCAGCTCAGGGCGATGGCTTCTTTGGGAGACTCAGTTTCCTCATCTGGAAACTGGAGTCAGGCGCTGTCCTCTTAAACAGTGTCGGCAGGGATGGGCAGGAGCTGAGGCTACAGTCCCTGCCCGGTGCCAAGCACTCACTTCGGCGGTGCCCTCCACCTGGAACGTTCTCCCTGATCCGCTTCCCTCTGGGAGCCCCTCTCAGTCCTGGCCTGGCCCCGCATCTGGGGAGGGGCTTCAAGAGGACGCCCATCCACCCCTGCCCCACCCCAGGGAAGGGAGGCCAGCTGCCCACCCCAAACCCAGCTGCCCCAGGCCTGGCAGCAGCCACAGCCCCGACACTTTCTCAATGAAAGGTATTTGGCCACGGAGACTGACACCTCATCACCCTCAGCCTGGAAGCCAGCTTTACCCGCCGGCCGCGGTGGGGGGGCCCCCCTGGCTCTTCCTGTTCCCCAGGACCCCACGGGGCAGCCCAGAGCCCAGGTTCCCTTGGGGGAGGAACTCCCCCTCCGAGCCTCCCTGTCAGCTAGGGGTGTAGACACAGTGTGTTGTGGATCAACGCACACGCTCCCTGGCTCCCAAGGCATCTCAAAGCATCTCTCCACTCCTGTGCATTTTGGCCTATCCAGGCAGAGGCTGGGGCGCCCCCCCCCAGAGGCTGGGGCGCCCCCCCCCCCCCCCGGGGCTGCCCAAACCTGGACTCCAGCAGAGTTCTGAGGCCCACCCTCAGAGACTGGGGCTGAGGCCTCTGGGCTTGTCAGATTCTCCCTGACCCCCTAGGCCCCCTAGCCTACCCCTGGCCAAGGGAAGAGGTTCCCACGAAGGGAATGGCCTGAGCAAAGGCATGAGGGCTGGAGAGGTTGAGAGCTGTCAGACTGAGCTGGATGGGAGCCAGGGGACCATGTGGGCCCAGTGCTGACCCCACGGGTGTGCTGGGGTCCGTGTGTGAACCTACCTCCCTACCAAGGCCGGATCGGCTCCGCGTTGGCACAGAGCTGAAGCCTCCAAATGCTGCACAGGCACATGGTGGCGTGGACGGGAGGGGTGGAGGCAGCAGTGGGTGGGCGGACAGGCGGGTGGTAGAAAGGTAAGTGGGTGGGTGGGTGGGTGTGCAGAGGGCCCTGGGTTAAGGGAACACCCCGCACCCCCACTCCCCGCTGTCACCCCATCCCTGGGGTGAGGGACACAATGCCTCCCATCCCAGGTCCCCAGCAATGCCGCTTTGATGCCTTCCTGGGGCCAAGGGAGTCCCAAGCATGTGCCGGAGGGGGCTGTTGAGCCATCCAAGGAGCCCCTGCTCCTGCGGGGATTCACTCCAGGGCCCGGGCAGCCCTTTGCCTCTCCCTGTGGGGGCCCAGTTTCCTCTGTCTGGAAAGCGGGGGCGTGGCCAGGAGGACTCGCGCACGCGAGCACACAGAGCCACGCACACAGAGCGCCAGCAAGCGATGTTCTGCCGCCTCCAGACTGAGTCCTGATGAAGTAGAGGGCCCAGGGCCATGGCCTCGGGCAGCCCGGTCACCATGTGGCCAAGGTGTGGCCAGGCCTCAGCCGGGTGGGGCCTAAGGAGGGGCAGCGTGACCCTGGCTGAGGAAGTCCAGAGCAGGCTCGATTCCTGCCGCCTGGGGCATGGGCCCCTGCCAGGGCCCCTCCCTGCCCAGTGCGGCCCTCGGGCACACGGCCAGGCTCAGAGTTTTCAAGGCCGGGGCGGCAGCTGCTACCATGTTCAGCGGTCAGGGCGGCACAGGCTCGGGCTGCCCA
This sequence comes from Prionailurus viverrinus, assembly GCF_022837055.1. Classification (NCBI taxonomy): domain Eukaryota; kingdom Metazoa; phylum Chordata; class Mammalia; order Carnivora; family Felidae; genus Prionailurus; species Prionailurus viverrinus. The sequence continues at coordinate 13,909,908 of NC_062562.1, read as the reverse complement.
CGAGTCAGGTCTGCACACACGTGTCACAGACACACTTCTGTGTGACTCTGCCAGGACCCACACACCAGCCCGAGGCACGCCCGGCACCTCGTGGAGGCCTCTGAGCTGCTCGCACACCCATGTTGTCCGTGTCTGCTCCAGGCCTCTTTCCACCTGCCGAGGTCTGGGTCCAGCAGCCGCAGCCTCCATTTTCAGTCCCCAAGACCGACACCATGAGTGGGAAATGAAGCATCTTTAATTGGTTCCTTGCCCCAACCCCCCGCCCCGGGGGGGGGGGGGGGAATCTCCAAGCACCAAACATGTGAGAACTGTGCCCTTCAGCCCCAGAACCAAGAAGCCCTTGCCTGACTTTCACTGGGCCTGGACCCCCACTCTTAACCCCTGCGACCAGCCCCGTAGGCTTTGTTTCAATAAATAACCCCTAGAACAAAGCTTGGGGCAGGGGATCCAATAAAGCACCCAGCTCGGCAACAGGCAGAGGGGGCTTCAGGCAGAAGGCGGGAAATCTCAAGGGGCAGAATATCTGAAATCAGGGTCAAAACACACATAAAATCAGAGCCAGCGCTCAAGCTGGGAATGACTCCTCCCAGGCCTCCGTCGGCTGCCCAATGGTCTCCCGGATGCTGGCTCCTGCTGTCAGGAAGAACTCCATTTTGCCTCACACAGCGACAGTCCCCTGCCTGGCAGTTCCACAACCCGACACTCCTAGTTCCTATCTTGACTCTGAACTCTGGGCAGGGGAGGGAGAGGGGGGCCCAGAAACCTAGGGAGGGAGCATCTGGGGAAGGGGGCTGAGACTTCCGAGGTACAGAGGAGTCCGGAGCAAGGCAGAGGAGTAAGGCCACGAGCCCAGGTCACTGGCGGGCCCTGCCCCGGCGGGTACGGAGGGGACCTGCGGCTTGAGCCTGTGCCCGGGTCACCTCACCCATCTCCCTGCGGATGTCACCAAGCGCTGTTGCCGGGGACTCCAGCAGCCTCTGGAAGAGGCTAGGCCGGCCGGCTGGTGGCTCCCGACACTGGAAGGTGACAGCTGTGCCAGCGTCGGCCTTCATTTCCCTAGAGAAGCCGTCAGAGGAGCCATCGAAGCAGCGGCCGATGGCGATCTCCTTGGCCAGCCTCGGGCTCTGGTCGGTGACCGTGTAGACACCGTAGTTGTGGCCCAGAGGGTCGAGCGGGGCCAGCATGGCGAAGGCAGCCGGGTCGTCAGCTGGGGCGGGTGGGGGGTGCCGGGCCAAGTAATCCCGCAGGAGTCCGTTGACCGCCACTCGGCGGCAGCTGCCCTGGGGCGTGATGGTCACCAGCGTCCGGTCCACCTGACGCTGATCAAATAGCATCCCGCTGCACTTGAACTCCACACAGGCCGCGGACGTGCCGGGGTGCTCGGGGTCTCGGACGCTCCGGGCGTCCCGAAGCCCGTAGAGCTGGCCCTGGGTGCGCGGGTGGCTGCCCCCAGCGTTGTGGGAGCGGACCATGTACTCCTGGGGGCCCTGGATCTTCACCTTGAGGAAGCAGGCCCGGAACTCCTGGGGGTTGGGCCACCAGGCCAGGAGGTCCCCAGTCCAGGAGGCCGGCACGCCCTCGCGGAACGGGACCACGTTGTACTCGTACTTGTCCGCCTCCACGCGCGCGAAGCGGAAGTGGCTGGCGGTCACCGGGGCCTCCTGGCATTCTCGCAGGCTGCGCCACGGGTACACCGGGCCGTTGGCCTCGGCGGGGTCGCCGGGCCTGGGTTTAGCGAGGTTGATGCGGAAGCCGTCGCGTTTGAGGGCTGGGTCGTCGTGGTCGGTGCGGCGGTAGCCCAGCTTGTCCAGGTAGGGCTGCGCCACGCCCACGGTGGCCGCGTGCGGGCGGGGCCGGGAGGGCGCGGGCTCCAGCTCCTCCCCGCTCAGGGTGGCCGTGACCAGGGCAGTGTAGGCGTCCGGCCGGTCCGTGTCGCAGAAGGCGGGGAGGCAGGCGCCGTTGGGGCCGGTGACCGCGCTGTCGAAGCGGCCCCAGGCACGGGGGTTGGCCGCGAAGCCGGGGGCAGGCTCCAGGTTGACCAGCGTCACCACCACACCCTCCACCTGCTCGTTGGGGGTGAACTTGTCGTTGGCATAGGCGCGCACCTTCACGAAGCAGCGGCGGCGCTCGGGCACGTCCAGGTTGAACAGTCGCCGCTCGCGGATCTCCACGTTGCCCACTAGGAAGACCCTCTCCTCCCTGCGGACCCGAGGGGCTGCTGACCCCTCTCGCTGGAAGCCGCTCTCCTCCTCCCACAAGCCTGTGTCAGGGTTCAGTGACCACAGCTTCAGGGCCTCCACGTGGCCCGCCATGTGGATCTGGCCGGCATTGACGCGCACGGCCACCGGCCCTGCCTGCAGCTGCTCCGCCGAGCCCGCGGCGCGGAGGTCCACCGCGAACATGCCATAGGTGCGCAGCGGGGCCAGCTCGCCGTCACTGTCCACAAAGCGCAGGTCGCTGGGGGCGGCCGCCGCCGAGGTGAGATCTCGGGGGTCCACGAAAGTCACCCGGGCCTCCACGGCCCCCGTGTAGGGTGCACCATCGGCTCTGCGGAAGGCTCCGGGCGGGAGGACCAGCTCACCCAACGGGTCCTCCTCTTCCAGCTCCCCAAGAGGGATCGTGTTGCTCTGGCTGGCATCTAAGATGACAGGGGCTTTCTTCCGCATGGCTTTGACATCGTGGTATACGCCACCACCTCGAGGGGCAAAAGGCAGAACTCTGACAGTGTCCATGAACTCCCCACTGGGGTCCACGAAAGTTACCACCAGCCGCTGGGTGGAGGGCGGCACCTCGATGGTGAAGTCGCCCTGATAAGATGTGAATCCAATGGGCTCCCGGCCTAGCAGGATCTGGGCAAAACGCAGGGGTTCCCCTGAGTCGGTAGCCACCACGCGTCCCCGAACCAGCCCCCGAGGGGGCAGACATTTCTGACAGCCACACTCAGCCACCACTTTGACGGGGAGGACATAGTTGGAGCAGTGGATCTCCTTGCTCTCCAGGCGGCGAACGGAGCAGCAGCGGGACCCTGAGTCTCCACACCGGGAGCTGGAGCCTGCAGGGCTGGGGCAGAGGGTGTCAGAGCAGAGACCCACGTCCAAGTAGGCGGGGCCACTGCCAGGCTGGCCACAATCATCTGGGAGCTTGATCAGGTGCTCTTGGGGCTGGGGATTGCAGGCTGGCTGGCCCGGGGCTGCAGAGCAAGAAATCAGAGCAGATCAGAGTAAGGGGGAGGGCTCCATTGAAGCCAAGGTTGGGGCCTGGATTGGGATCAGGGGCTCAGTGGGGGCTCGGGATCAGACTCAGCAGGGTCAGAGAGCAGTCTGCAGCTGGGGCTCCATTTGGGGTTGCTTTCACTGGTGATGGGCCTTGGCTAAGTTTCAGGGCATGCTCAGGGTTGGGGGGCTGAGGGTGCTCACCCAGCACGGTGAGCCGGGCGCTGCCCGAGCGCACAGTGCCCGCATCGTTCCACGCTTTGCAGTGATAGGTGCCTGCCTGGTCTGGGCGCAGCCCCCGCAGCTCCAGATGGGCCCCGTACCTGTGTTCTCGCCGGTCCAGCAGGGTCCCGTTGTGGAACCTGGGTGGCAGGTGGGCAACACCAGGGGGCCCTCAGCACAGGGAAGGGGCTGCGTCCGTCCCCCATCCCCCATGCAGCCCAGCAAGGTTGTAGAGCATCTTTCTCCCAGTCTCTGAGGCACCACATGTCATGGAAAATCCAATCAAACCGCAAAGCTGGGTGCAAGGCCCTTGGGCATGGAGCAGGGCACTCACCAGGAGTATTTCTTGGGCATGGGGGTGCCTGAGGCTTTGCAGCAGAAGGTTACGTTCTGGCCAGCCTCTCGCACTCGGGACTCGGGGTGCTTCACCAGGTAGGGTTTCTCTGGGGGCAAAGGTGGCAAAGGTCCTGCCCCATCCCAGCTTCTCCCAACAAACCTTCCCAAGGGCAGGGCCCCATCCTTGCCCTTCCAGGGATGCCCTGTTTCACCTGTGGCTCTTCTGATGACCTCTCCATTCAAGTTCACCCCATGGCTGCTCAAGATGGTGCCGCCCCATCTTCATGCTGCCCCCCCGCAAGTCCCTGTCTCATCTCGCGCCTTCTCCAACTTCTCACAGTGTATTTGTTCCTCCCATGGCACCATATTTAGTGTTATGCTCTCTCCAGTGGCTGTGTCACGTCTTATTTCTTCCCCAGTGACCTCATTCTGCACCACATCCTCCCAAGTGTCACCCAGAATTTCCTTCTTAGCTTCTCAGCCTCCTCACCCTCCTTGCCCTGGGGCACTTACCCAACTTATTAAGGACAACAGTGACCACAGCAGAGATAGAGCCATTGGCCTGGGCCTGGCCCAGGCCTGCAGAGAAGCCATCCATTTGGGCACTGATGTTGGCCCGGCTGCTGGCACACACTCCAGGAATCCGGAAGGTCCCATGGGCATCGGTGATGGCCACAGTGCCAGGCCAGTCTCTCAAGGAGACCCTGGCTCCTGGCAGTGGACGCCCAGATGGGGTGACCACCGAGCCCAGGAGGATGTGGTCAGGACACTTGCAGGTCTTGGAGCTGCAACCTGGGGGACAAAGGCAGGCAGAGGAACAGAGGAGCCTCTTCACTCCCTCCTTCCACTCAATCACTCAGCAAAGATGCCTAGACACCCCCCCCCCACCTTGTGCCCCTCAGAGGCCTCAGCATGGCCCTGCTTGGAACAGCCTCTTGTGTGAGTGGGGACATGGGGTTGAGCAGTCAGAACTGGGGCAGACCTGTGGTCCAGAGGGGTGAGGAAAATGCCCTGGTGGAGGGGACAGGAGAGGTGACTCTCACAGGACAGAGAGGCTCCTTTTAGCATGAGAGAAAATGTCCAGCAGGGGCTGGGGGCCCAGCTAGGGGTTGGGTCTTGGGCTCAGAACATCTCCCTCCCCTCCCCTCCCAATCCCGCGGTTTCTCCATAAGATGGAAAATTCCACTGAAAACGTCAGGGCAGAGGCGTCAGGAGGGCAGAGCCAGGCGGGGTAGGGTGGGGACCCCACTACCCCATTGGCCACCGTGCTCCCCCACCCTGCCATGGGCTCTGCGGGCGCAGTCTCCAGACCATGTTTGTGGAGCCCAGGCGGGTCGGAATTTCCAGTCGCCTCCTGGCTGGCCTGGTGTCTGGCCCTGGGAGGGCTTGGGCATAGTGTCTGCCAGGGTGTGAGCGCGTGTCCGCGTGGGCGTGGGGTACAGGAGAGGGGGGCTGTGAATGCCACGCGTGTGTGCCCCAAGCACATGAGCTGGCTTCAGTGCGTCCGTGTCCACCAGGACATCCACACGCTTGGTGGCGCGCCCAAAGCAATGCCCACCCGGATCTGCCCGTGCCTGGACATGACCTTCTTGGCGTTCACCCATCCAGATACACACATTCACCAATGCTCCTCCGCGTGGGGCGGAGGGACGGGGGCGCAGAAGGGAAGGAAGGGCCAGTCTCCATGTGTTCCAAGTTCTGGCCCCCGAGGACCCGCCTCTTCCATTCCAGCCCCATCCCATCAGGCTCATTCCCAACCCGCCTCTCCCCACTAGGTACCCTCCTCAGCAGGCCGCCTCCCTCCAAGTCCAGGCCCCGCCTCTAACTCAACACTCTCCTCCAGGCCCCATCCCTCCTACCTGGACAAGGAGGGCGTACACACTTCTGCGCCTCCAGGGGGCGCCCCGGACACGCATCCCCAGACGGGCTTGGGCAGCGGCGGCGACGCAGGCGACGGCCTGGCCCGCAGCTCCCTGAACAGGGACCCCACGGGCCCCACGCGCCCCACGTGGCCTCTGCGGTAAGGGCGGAGAGGAGGGAAGGTGAGACGGTGGCCCACGCCAGGGACTGCGCCTCCTGGAAATCTAGTAACAATGTAGGACTGGAGGACGCCCCCCGCTAAGTGCGTCCGAGGATGGGTACCCCAAGAAAGAGGTTCTGCCCATTGCTCTCATCAGTTGTCCCCCAGGCGCACCTGTCGAACGTGCAGTTGAGGTAACACCCCATTTGCCCCAACCCCAGATAAGCTCCCCGAGGTTAGCCGTGCTGTTCTCCCTGCGTCCCTCATACATTTGGGGTCAAAACACGCCCGCAAAGAACGGAGCTGTTACAGATGAGCAACTGAGGGCAGCAGGAGGGAGATGAGCTCCTGAGGGGTCTTGTTCCCTACCTGGGCCCCTATTCCCAGGCCCTCCTTTCCAAAGCCCCGCCTCTATATGATCCAGCCCACTCCTTGGGCCCTGCTAAAGGACCCCAGCTCTTTCTAACCACGCCTACATCCACACGGCCCTGCCCCCTTCCCCCAGTACCACCCATTCAAGCTCCACCCACCTATGACCCACGTCTGCCAATCCCCACTCTCTTCTCTGCATGACTAATATAGATCCCGCCCTCTCCCCAGCCCCGCCCATCCCCACACAGTCCCCGCCCCTCCCGGGGCCCCGCCCTCACCAAGCGGGCAGCGGAAGCGCACGTGGTAGTTGGAGCAGCGGCGGCCGCGCGGCTGCTCGCGGTTGAGGCACCAAAAACCTCGCGTGGGGTTCAAGTGCACACGCTCGCCTACAGTGGACGGCAGGGCCCAGTCCGTGGTGCGCGCCTCCAGCGCCAGCGGCCGCGGGCACACGCGCGCTGGCCCGTAATAGAAGCGGATGGCAGCCAGGCTCTCGAAGTCTCCGTCGCCGCCGGGGTGGTCCACGTTGAACCAGGACGTCCACTGGCTGGCCTCTGTGGGCACCGCACGCTCTGGGACCCGGGCCACAGCCTGTCGGGCCTCATCAGTGCATGCAGGGGCCCAGGAAGCGGCCTGCCCACCCCCATCTCCGAGGTAACTGTTTACCTGCTAAGACGGTCACCCCACCCCCAATGAGCACGGGCTAACCCAGCCCGCCCTTGACCCGCCCAGATCCAGGGTCCTCTAGGGCACAAGGAGCTATAAAGGGATTACGGGAGGTTGGCCTCCCCTAGCACCAGCCCCCGTTCTGCTGCCCAATACTTGAGCTGGCCCATTAGTTCAGGTTGACATTTTGCCACGCTGACATCTTGACACTGTCTCAGCAGCCCCCAACCTTAAAATTAAGCCTGTCCCCCACCTCAGAATTCAGAACCCCTGAGGTGTGAGGAGACACAAAGGTAGCAGGAGGAGACCCGATGGAGAACAGCCCTAGCTGTGGCTTTCCATTGCCTGGCTGCTCCTGGTTAGAGCCAGCTGGGCCCTTGCTCACTGCCTGGATGAACCCACCAGGCAACCTGTTTCACAGAAGCCACAGGTGGGGACGGTCTGGCCTCCCAGAAGTCAGCTTCTGCTTCCATCAACTCCTGCCCCCACCGCCCCCCACCCCACCTGCGCAGGGGCCGGGGGGGGGGGGGGTGTGCTCACTCCTTTCCTGACTTTCCCAGCTAGGAAACCAGAGACCCAGGTTCCAGAACTACAGGTCTGGAATCTACTAGAAGCACCCTGCACAAGGCTTCCAGTAGCAGGGAGGAAGCACCCACTCCCACCCTACATTGGTTTCCTCCTTGACAAAACAGGCCCTGGACTCTCACCCCTCTGCTCCTAAAACTTAGACTTCTTGGGGCACCTGTGCCAAGGGCTGCCATGTCCAGGGACCAGGAAGTTACTGGCCTTTCACCCCTTGTGTCCCCTCCTTACATGACCACACCAACCAGAGCTCACATAGTGAGTCCACAGCAGAGCCAGGACTTGGACCCAGGATGACTCACCTTCCCAATCCTCCAGGGCTGGTGAGGGCTGTCCGGGGCGCAGAGATGGGCCTTCAAAGCCCCAGGCAGTTGCTGTGGGCTCCTCAGGGGGGGTAGTGACTGTGGAAGGGATGAGGAATGGAGGGAAGGAAACATGCTGATGGGGACCTCTGTGGGCTGCTTGTATACAAGGTGCTGTCATGATCATCCCCATTTCACGGGGCGGGGTTGGGGGGTAGTGAGTGAGGGTCTCAGAAGCCAGAACCATCTCTCTGGCTGACCCCAAGGAATGCAGGAACCCCCCCCCCGCCCCCCGCCGCCTCCAGGAAACCTCCCTATGGCCCCTACCCCCAATCTCCTGCAGCCCCATCCCTCCCTCTGCCCTGGCCAGGATGCCATAGTCTGGGGAAGTCTGTGTGTCTGGTCTGACCCAGTTCTCCCCCTCAGTGTGCTCAGCGACCATGAGTTTAGTTGGCTCTGCCTCTGCCCTCAGGTGGAGCTGCATTCTTCATCCATTTGCGGGGTTGGAGGTCTCTCCCTCAGTGTACCTTCCATCCCTTCACTTGGGGCCCAAGCTGCCATTGGGAGGTCTTTGGAATCTAGCCTGGCTCCTCTGACCTTGAGTTATCTAAGATAGCCAGGCTGAGCGGTGACCTCAGACAAGTCCCTTCCCTGTCTGTGTCTCAGTCTCCTCATCTGAGAAATGGATCCAGTGCCCTGTTCCACTGAGTGCTCCCGAGACGGGAAGTTTTCTGAATGGTGTGTTTGTGGAAGAGGAGGAGTTGTGTGAGAGGGGACCGCTCTGACCCCTGAATCCTGGGCCAAGACACAATGCTTCAGAGTCCAAATGCTGGGGGTGAGACCGGCCCCCCGCTGTCCCCAGGAACCTAAAGGAGCCTAAAGTTCATATGGATACTCCGAGTTCCCCTACCTCTCTTGAGGAGGCAAGAGAACAGAGAAGTTTCCTCCCTTCCCTCCCCCGGGCCCGTTGTTGGTCCCAAGAATCCATACCCCCGACGCCCCTTCACTCCACTCCCGGGCTGACGAAGGGGGACCCAGGTCTGAGGAAGCCAGAGGGTCCCTTGGTTCCCTCTCCCGGAGCGGCTGCGTGCCAGGCCTAGGGGTCTGCGCTGGGGTCATGGGGCGCCTCACCTCGAGCCCCCGCCAGGTGCGCGGCGGCGACAAAGAGGCAGAGTAGTGGCGGCAATGACGCCATGGCCGGGTCCGAGAGTCCGAGGGAGGGTCCGGGCTCCGCGGCGCGCTCGGATCCGACTCCCGCGGGTCTGGCGGCCGCTGGGGCTGAGGGTGGGGGCGGGAGGTGACCGCAGGCCACGCCCCGTGCAGGCCACGCCCCGTGCAAGCATCGCTCCCCTGGCCCTGGGTGACTTCCGTGAGCTAGCAACCTCTCCGGTCGCCCCCTTCGGTGCGTCCGGCTGTGCCTCCGCCCTCAGGCTGGCCTGCGTCCTCCCCACCCCCCCCCACCCCCCGTCGCCAGCTGGAAGTCCCTCCCTCAACCCACTCTCCATTCTCCACCTTGGGTCCCAAGCTGCCTGCGGGACGTGCCTCTTGGAATGGAGCCCGAGGCTGCCCAAACACTCACGCTTCAGGCAGCCGTTTAGGCGGCGAGGAATCCTCCATCGAGTCTAACTTCAATCCTGTTGGCGTTAGGCCACCCCAAGCAGGCTGGAGGTCCCACCCCGAATCTACCTTCTTCTCTTCTGGCTCGAGTTTTCCCGGCCAGCGGGAAGTCCCGCTCTACGACTACCCTCCGTGCCTCCAGCCTTGGGCTCCGGGGGGCGGTGGGAGGTCCCTCCCCGAGTCTGCCCACCCCCGCAGCGGCGCCGGCGCACAGAGGAGGCGGAGGCGAGGTGGTGGGGGGACGTCTGTTTATTGGCGGGGGTCCAAGCCGCGGGGACGCGGGTGGCGGTCAGAGCGCCGCGACGCAGTCGGTGCCCGTGTATCCTGGCAGGCGTAGAGCGAACTTTCGGCGCACGTCGTCGGGCACGAATCTGCCGGCCACGAAGTGGTGGCGGCCGGAGAAGCGGCCGGCGCAGCGCTTGGGCGCAGCGAGCGATACCAGCACGTCCGGTCGGAGCCCGTCCTCGGCGTCGCCGCCGCCGGTCTCGGCGTCCCAGCCTGAGGGAGGGAGGGTGGGGGAATCGGGAGCTGGGAGGGGTGCTTGCCTTCAGGCGAGAGAGTCTTGCCTCCTCTCCACCCGTTTCCCCTTCCCCATCAGACTCAGCCTCTGCTCTCTGACGCGTGAGGCTTGGTCAGACCTGCCTCCCCATAGTACTGAGCCTCCGCCCTCAGACCAGTGTCTCCCCTTCCTTGGAGATGTTTCCCTCCTCCTATGACCAGGGCGTCGGCCCTCATCTTTTCTGCCCCTGCTGCCATCATGCAACCAACCTTTCTTCTCCCTCTGACTCAGCCTCTGCCTTCAGACTACATCGTTTCCACCTGCTGCCCTTTCCCAAAAGTCAGACCCATGCCTCTGCCTTTGGACCCAGCATCTGTCCCAATTCCTTCCTCCCGATCGATCTTGACCTTCCCCACTTCCCCTAGAGCCTCTTTCCACCCAGGCTTCCTAGCCAGCCTTCCTCCTCTGACCAGATCCCCACTCTCCACTCAGGGCAGACTGGCCTTCATCCTCAGGCAAGCCTCCCCCCCCCCCCCCCCCACCAAGACCTGTCTCCTTACTCCTGGTCCTTGCCTCTGACAGGATGTGGCCCCCTCCCCACCCAACCCCAACGTCCATCCTCCTCCCTCTGACCTGACATCTCTGTCTTCACCCTCACACTAGATCTTGCCTTTTGAATGGACAGGACCCCGCCCCCTCCCTCACTGTGCCCTAGCCTCTGCCAGCTCTCAAATGAGCCTCTACCTTCAGACTAGGGGCCTTGGCTTCTCCCCTGCTTCTGACCAGAGTCTGGAGCCACTAACTAAAAGCCTTCTCCGTCTGACTTTAATCCTTCCTTCTGTGACCCTAGTCTCTACCTTCAAACCAGACAGCTCCCCTCTTCATAGCTAACCCCTTGCTCTGTGGCACCCTGCTGGGGGTGGCCCTGAGGTCTTGAAAGCTGGGGGACATCCCCCTGAGTATGGCCACCCCTGTGGAGGGTCCGGCTGGCCAGCAGCTGTTTGTTCCGTCTGCCCGTCGCCTAATGGCTCCAACAGGCGTGGGGCGGCGGCCAGGACGGGCGAGGCCTTTGCCGAGTGAGCTCACGTCTGCCCAGGCAACTGGGCCAGGGTGGGCAGCGGGCATGCTGGGCCGGGTGTGGAGGGGTTGGGACAAGGGATCACCTGGGCGGCAGCCTCTGTCTTCCCCATCTTAGGGATGGACGTGACCCTCACCCAGAGTGCATGAGCCATCCACGCTGGGGAAACTGAGGCTCAGAGAAGGCAGACAGGCTGGGCCCATCAGAAACTGGGGTGCAGAGGGCCCCCCTCCCAAGGCCCCAACATGCCCCCCCCCCCGCCTGCCTGGCATGCCTGAAGGAATGTCCAGGCTCACAAGGGGGATGGACAGCAGCTTGAGTGTGGCCAGCGCACGAGTGCAGGGGCCTCCGATCTCTCCCGGCTCCACACCAGGGCCCAGCACGGCATCCACCACCAGCCCATAGGCATCGTTGATGAGCTGGACCTGAGAGGGCGGGCATGGTTAGAAGGTGGCCTTTGGGCACTGCCTCCCCCTTCCCCCCTCAGTTGCCACCAAGCGCTGACCTCTGTGGGCAAATAGGACAGGAAGGGGATGTCCATTTTCTCGCACTGGGTAGTCAGGTCCCGGTGCAGCAGGTCTAGTGAGCGCGTAGGGTAGAAGATGGTCGGTTCATACTCCTGGTGGGGAGGGGCAGAAAGGAGTCGGCCCTGAGGGCCCTTCCAGGCTTCCTCCTGGGCCTTACTTAGCCCCCAGATCTGGATATGAGGCCAGAGGCCCTGCCTGGGGCAAGCACTGGCCATATTCTGTCCCTCCTGGGACACTATCAAGAGGAGGAAGCAATTTCTGCGGGGACAGGGTTGAGGGGGTGACCCTAGGAGGCCAAGGGGGTCCTTGCTACTCACAAACACCCGCAGGTGCCGGGCACAGACCAGCCCCACCGCCCCGTTCTGCTCCGGGCCACACACGACCAGCACTGTCCTCTGCTTCCGGGAGAGAGTTGGCAAGGGGAACACCTGGCAGGGGGCACAGCAAAGGCAAAGGCATGATGCTTGGAATTCCTCCTTATTCGGGTGGGGAAACTGAGGCTCGGAGTAGCGAAGGAACGGGCATGGGCCTGGAGGCAATAGAACAGGAGGAAAGACATTCTGGGCAAGGGGCGTAGCCCCTTGGGGCCTCAGTTTCTTCCTTGGAGATGCAGAGTCCTTGCTTCAGGCTCTGCCAAGCTGGAGCAGGAAAACGTGCCTTCTGCCACCACCCGGCGCCCAGAGTGTGGTTTGTTTATTCTCGGCCCGAGTTGCAGACATTCTTCCACCTTTTTCCACCGCAGTGGCTGCCCCTCCCCCGCCCACGTTTCCAGGCCTCAGCCCTCCCAGAGGCCCCAAAGTTGGGGGGGGGGGACAGAGGGAGGGTATTTTTTCCAACCTGAGATGCCCTGTCTCTCTCCATCTGCCTCTGTCTTCATCTATCTTTCTCTCTGTATCTCTCTGTGTCTGTCCCTATCTGTCTCTCTGTGCCTTCATCTCTGTCTCCTAGACTCTGTGTCTCTGTGGGCCTGTGCATCAGTCTCTTTAACACAGGAGTTAAGAGCACTGGTGTTCAAGTCACAGCCCTGCCCTGACTCTCTGCATGGCCTCTGCCCCCTCTCCTCTCCCAGCCTCACTTGGCCTCTATCGATTGGGAGTGACAGTGGCACTGACATGGGGCCTCTCGGGGACAGGGCACCCCAGGGGGCCTGGCTGTACCCTGACCTCCAACCACACAGAGAGCCAGGTATACCTTTTTTGTCTCCTCCCCAAGGTCTCGGTGAGGTCCTGAGCCACCTGCGACCACACTAAGCCAGGTGCGAAGCCCTGAGACCGGAGACTGAGGGAGGCAACAGTGACTCCAGCTTGACTGGGACCGAGGGCCCTCTGGACAGACTTGGGGCTTTCGGGGCAAAAACTGGACGGCGACTGGTCAGCAAGGGCCAGGCAGGAGTTTACTACACTGGGTTTACTTTTACTTTTGCGGTTTCACCATTTCCTTCTCTTTCGGGACCTTCACTCAGGATGTTTCATTTGAAATAGAAATGTTAAAAAAAACCCAACTGAGCCTACATGAAGAAAGCGATTGTGTTCAACAAAAGTCTGCAGTGGCGACAAGAGGAGGAAGACAGGGAGGCAGAGAAGGGTTACATGTGGGAGCCCTGACACCATCGGGCACTTCTCTAAGGCATTCGTGTTTATTCGCTGGTGTCAGTTTATTGCTCTTTCTTTGGAGGGGGAAACAGGCCCGCGGTTTGGCCACATGATCAAAAGCATTGGATAGCGGCATCTTCGTTGCTTATCACTCTCGCATCCCTTGCAGGCACCTCGAGGCTGGGACTCTGCTAACTCCTCCCTAGGACCTACACTATGCAGGCCACCCCTGCCTCTGGGCCCCAGTTTCCTCATCTGCAGCATGGGGGGGGTGGTTACTCAGCCTCCAGGGACCGATGTCTCCTTTACGGAGATCCAATTGATGGCAGAGGCAGGTGGTCACATCTGTACCTCAAGGACCTCAGGACCATCCTGCAGCTGCTTTAGTCTCTGCTCCCCGGCCTCCAAGTCTCTGGGGACTTCTCTATCTGCCCTGACCCTCACTGACACCTGGGGTCTTGGGTCCCTGCCTGGTCTAGACCAGTGATGATCCTCTCTGGGCCTCAGTTACCCCACCTGAGTGAAGGGCTGGAGCGGCTCCACACAAAAAGGGGTTTCTTGAGTCCTGGATCAGCCTGACCACAGGGCTCATGCAGCTAGGCCTCCTCTGCTCTGGTAGGCTGGCCATCTGGTTGGGGTCAAGGTCAAAGATCAGGGGTTAGATACCTTGGTCACAGCCACAGCACTAGCATGGCCACACAACTCCACCAGCTGCTGCCGCCCAAAGCGATAATCTTCCAGCAGCTCCCGCTCCAGGGCTGCCGCCTCTGCAGTGCTGGGGGACAGAGTGGGGAGAGACGCTCAAAGACACACAGAAAGACAGAGAGAGAGGCTCAGATGGAACCGGTAATGTTCCACTAATATCTCCAGCTAGGCCCTAAGGCCCCCCCCCCCCCCCCCTCAGTTTCCCCACCAGACGTGCTGGCGGTTGACTGGCACAGCGGAAGGTTTAAGCTGAAGCCCAAGGCATGGGCGCCCTCTGGTGGTCGAGGGAGGCGTGGCGGCGCGTGTTGGTTCTATTGCCCCAAAGCGTGGGAGACTGGAGCCGGGCCCAGATGCGCCCGCCCCCACCGCGGAAAGAACCCAGAAGGAGGAATGGAGTGTGAGAGACTTTGATGGGGGCGAGGGGCCAGTTGCATGCAGTGGAAACCGCTGAGCAAGCTCCAGAACACTGGAGGGGGCAGACTGGCCTGGGGAGGGGGGTGGTGCCTGAGGGAGGCGGATTTTGAAGGCTGCAGAGGGGTTCACTTAGGGAGGTGGATGGGGAGCCCACGGCTATGGGGCCTTATTGGTGACCCTGCAATAATTGTGGCCAGAGAATTGGGGCTTACCCATCTGGGGTGAAGGTCTGCCATCAACTCACCGGGTGACTGGGCTCTGTCACATCTGAGTTTTGCTTCCTCTTTTGCAAACGTAAAGGCAGGAAGGATAGACTAGATAATTTTCAAGGTCCATTCCAAAATGCAAACATGGGGCCCGCTATTTAAGATTTAAGAATTTTCAGATAATGACAACAGCATGAAACTAAGCGTTGGGCCCTATTAAGAGCAGGGACCAAGCTGGCCCTGGCTTAGGGACCTTCCAAGGAGCACCTACCCCCACCTCAGCAGACCCTAGAGAGCATAGTAGTGGTAGTAGGACCAGGCCCAGAAGAATCAGAACATTCAAGCACTCTGAGAAGCCAAGTGACTTGCCCAGGGTCACCCAGGAAACAAGGGGGAAAAACCGAGACTTCTGCCCTTGGTGTCTGTCTCCAGAGCCATGGATAGGGTGTGAGCAAAGAGGCAGGGGCAGACCTACAGACAGCAGAGGTTTCTTAGGATGAATCTTTAGGGTCCTTCCTTCAGTTCTGTGAGGAGACCACAATCTTTTGGCCAATTTTTGCAGTGTGATCAGGCTGGGCAGGAGGAGGGGCATAAGTAAGGACTGCAGTGGGATGGGGAATCAGGGAGGACTTCTGGAGGAGCTGGCCTGGAGCACTATGGGAGGTAATCCACGTGGTAAGAACAGCGAGGGTGGGAATGAGCTTGGCAGATTCTAGGGACGGAAGTGAGGCCAGTGTGGCTAGAGCGGAGCAAGCAAAACAGAAACTGGGTCAGAAAGGCACTTCGGGGGTCCACATAGATGGGGGAGATGGATGGAGGCTTAGGGCAGGGGGTCTACATGCCCTGAATCATCCCAACAACCAGAGCCAGATTCAACCCCACCTGACTTCAAGTAAGGTTGAAAGACCAGTTGAAGAAAAGGAGCTCATGGTGGGACAAATGAGCACCCCTCTGGGCAGGCCACCTACGTCCCAGGAAGGAACATGGGAGAAGGTGTTTGAGAATGTGGTTCATTCCTCCACCTTCAACTTGTGACGGCTCTGGCTGTTGCCCCCACAGGAGGGCAGAGAGGAGTGTGGGAGGACCACCCATTCCTCCTTTTCTTCCTCTGCCCCAAAGTTTTGGCCTCAGGCCACCACTTGGAACATTATCTCCCTGCCTAACTGGTCATTAGAGTGATAATGGGGACTCCATGGGCAGAGGATGGTTCAGGCTAGGAGCCTGGGAGTGGCGACGGTGGCAGCTCTGGGTCGGGTATGAGTGGGAATTAGGGCTGGTGGGGGAGGGAAACAGGGCAGAGCCATGTGGGACTGGGCAGGGCGGGGGGCTCAGCTCTGAGGGTGCCTCTTGCTGCTCCCAACATCAGCTCCCAGATGAGAGGAGCTGTGAGGACCAGGATTCCCCCACAAGCAGGAAGGCTGAAGTGGCCTGCTTTCAAAGGAACTGGGCCTGACACTCCCAAAATATTTCCAGGAGCAGGCCCTTACGAAGGTGAAGCCAAGGCCAGGGCACCCGTGCCGGACCCTCCCTGCTCTCTTGGCTCCCTCTGCTTCTCCGCCTTCAGGCCTCTGCCCACCAGCCCACCATCTTTGCCCATCTGGCTGCCTACAGCAGTTTCATGGCCCCCAAACTCAACACAAGAGCCACGGGGCTCTGAAACTTGAATGCCAGATGACATCACCACTTGTCTCAAACCTACTTATGGCTCCCCAATATTCAGAGAATATTCAAATTCCTCACCACACCTACACGCCCATTATGTCTCTTACCTGTTTCCTCTCCACTTGCCATGTTCCACTCCTACCCGCCCCACGGCGCCCCATCACCCCTCAACTGGCATCTGAGGCCCCACACAATTCCCCCCCCCTCCCATGCCAGATGAAATCGCAGATCCAGCTTCCTTCTGCCTAGGATGTGCTGGGTCCACAGGCTCAATCTGGACATCAGTCACTGGACAGTATCTGCCCTGAGGGTCTGAATGGACAGTGGGCAGAGAAGGACAGATTTGTCAGCCAAATCTGGTTTCCATTGAGGTCCACAGCCCTGCTTGGAGTCCCAGGGCACAGGGACTTAAAGGAAGACGTAAGATGAGGACTCAGGACGAGGTGGGAGACACAGACACAGCTGCCTATTTCAGACCCCAAATCCAATCAAACTACCGGCAAGTGGTCCATGTGTTCAAAAATCCCCCTAGCCCTGGCTCAGGCAGTGGCTTCCTTCCCCAGCCCTCAGTTTCCTTCTCTGGACAAGAAGGTAGTCGCAGGTGGACCACCAAGAGGGGTGTGAGTGAGGAGCTAACAGCTCAGCTCTTCCCAGGGAAGACGGGCAGATGAGGGTGGGAGCGCCAGGGTCCCTGGGTGAGATGGAAAGGGGAGGTGGGCCTTGATTGGGTTGAAGGGTGATGGGAGAGCTACTAGTGGTGTTCTGAATAATTCAGAAGGGCGGGCTGAGGAGGATGCAGTTTCCCTGGCAACTCGGCTAGGAGACGTTGGCAGCAGCAGGCTTCAGGCTTCGTCTTTCCAGCGAAATGTGGGGTGGGCCTTGGATCCCCCCCAGGCTCCATCCCGGCCATGCCCTTCCTCTGATCTATCCTGCCCATGATGCCCCCCTCCCAGCCATGCCCTTGCCTCGGGGCCGCATCCTTGCCACGGTCTTTGACGTCCCCATCCCTGGCTGACCTGAGGAAACGCCGCTCCTCGGGCGCCTCCACTGGGTCCGGGCGGGCCGCGCTGCTCATGGCCAAGGTAAGCCGGGACGCGCAGCCTGGCTGCCACCGCCACAGCCTTTTAAGAGCATCCCAGGGCAGATGGGGGCGTCCTCGGTCCTCCTCCCTTCCCGCCCACCCTGTGTATCCGCCAATCAGGTGACACCGCGAAGGCGCTGCGCGCAGGGATTGGCTGGCGGGTGCAGGCAGATTTAACCCTTTGGTGCCAGGAGCGGAGCTGCCTCGGGGACGGAGAATAGTAGAGACGTGGGTATTAGCAGGGCAAGGCACGGACGGGTAGCGACGGACCTGCTACCCCTGTAATGGGGTCTTGGCCTGGGGGCAAGGGGACCTACCTCTGACGCCCCTCCACCCCATGCTCCACTCTTCAGATCCCCCATTGACTGATGAGCCCAGGGTGCAGGATGGGGAGCCCCGGCCTGGAGGGGTGGGCTGCTGACAACGAGGACTTCAATAGAGGTAGGAAAATCCAGGCATATTCTTGAGCCAAGGCTGATGGATCCAGGGGCAGTCTCTGGGTGGGTTTTGAAACCACCCTACCTGGCATCTTCTGCGGAGACCACAGGTCTAGACCCTATATCCCCAGGCCGTGTGCAACCCAATGGTGTCCCACGAGCCTTCCCTCAGTCGCTGGGACACAGGCAAACAGGTCTCCAGAGCCTTTATTCTTTCCAGGGGGGAGGGTGCAGGGGTCCAGGAGTCAGAGGGGTGCAGGCCCCTATGTGTACCACGTGAAGCCATAGGCGGCGTTGAGAATCTCCTCGTTCGTGCGCAGCCCGTAGAGCTCGCCCATTATGGGGTTCACCCAGCGCGTTGTGTGGAACACAGACTCACCCACCTGTGGGAACAGTGGGGTATGGGTGGGGGTGCAGCTACCCCTTCAGGCCCACACTGCCTACTGCTGCCTTCCCCTCCTCACACCTGGCACCCACTACCCCTCTCGGCTCCAGGTTTTCCCTGGGAGGCTGTGTTCCTGCAGGGGGCCTGGACCCCCACCCTCCCTACCCAGGCCCCACCTTCCAGCCAGGCACGTCCTTCATGATGATGGCCTCCTCCTCCAGGTTCTCCCGCAGCATCTGCAGAACCCTGTGGGGATGGAATGGGCGGTAGGGGACAGGCCTGAGCACCGAGAGACTCCCGAAAAGACGTGCCAGATCCTTCCCTGTTCCACCCCGATCACCTCCTGCCACTCCCAACCCTGCATGTGCCAACCCTTCTCGTCCTTTCCTTCCCCTACAAACATTTACTGTCCTCCTGCTGCAGCCTCCATGTCCCCTCCTCCAGGGAGCCTTCCTATTCTAGCCCTTGGGTCTCCCCCACACATGCCAGGACACAGCTGTCAGCCCCCAAATGCACTTTTGTCATGTCCCGCACTGCAGGCTGGGACACTCAGGCCTGTGACCTTCCAACCCTGGTCCCAGCAGCCCCACCTCCGATCCTTCTCTGCCTGCAACAGTGGCATCAAGGCAATGCGGGCCTCGAAGTCCTCAATCTGCAGGCGCCTGTGAAACCCAAAAACCAACAGTCAGATCAGATGAGGCTGGAGTTCGGGGTAGATGATGTGGCCTCAGACTCAGGCTGATGCGTGGGGAGGGGAGCCGGCAGAGAGGCAAGTGAGTGGGACAGGCTTGGGGAGTAAGCTCTACCCACAAGAAGATGAGAAGGCGGGGTGTGGGCACGTGGGCTGGCACAGGCACTGGTCTACAAGACTGACGGCTTTGCACTTTCTTTTCAGTTAAAAACTTTAGTTTTTAATCCTAAAAATAGCCCTGGCCTGATGATTGTGGTGAACTGGGGACAGGGGATGGGAGCCTTCATCACAGGGCTCTGGGCCCCACAAAACCATATCCCCTTCCTGTCAAAATAACCCTGGGGTGTGAGCCCGGAGCAGGCAGTTCTGTGTGTTCCAAGCCACCAGCCCCATCTATACTGAGGGCGCGGCACCCAGTGATGTGGCCCCTGGCCCTGTCCCCTCATCGCCAGAAATCTCACAGCCTCACACGGAAGGGTCTGGATGAAGTTCAGCCCCCACTCCAGCCCTCACACCTCCTCCCATCTTCCCAAACCCAGAGGAGCATCCCCACCCCAGGCTGCTGGCCCCACCACAGCCCCACACTATTGGTCACCGTGTCCATACTCCTGTGCATGGTGCATATGGGGCAGCTGGACCCGGTTTGAGCTCACTCAACAATGCTGAGCACCTGACACAGGCTGGCCTTCTCCACCACCACCCTTGGGGGGTGCTAAGGACACCTATCACAGGGTGTGGCAGGGCAAAGGGGCCCAGCCAGTAAGGGGCCAATCAGAAGGGGTCACCTGGCAGGGCATCCTGACAGCTTAGAGGCAGCGAGAGTCTGAATGGAGGCCACTATCTGCCTCGGTCCCTCAGGCCCCATGTGGCTGGCAGGGTCATTGTGTTGCATGGCCTGTTTCTAAGCCCTTATTGTCCTCTTTGCCTGGTTAACACTGACCAAAAAAACCACTAAACGAGGGGCGCCTGGGTGGCGCAGTCGGTTAAGCGTCCGACTTCAGCCGGGTCACGATCTCGCGGTCCGTGAGTTCGAGTCCCGCATCAGGCTCTGGGCTGATGGCTCGGAGCCTGGAGCCTGTTTCTGATTCTGTGTCTCCCTCTCTCTCTGCCCCTCCCCCGTTCATGCTCTGTCTCTCTCTGTCCCAAAAATAAATAAACGTTGGGAAAAAAAAAACAAAACAAAACAAAAAAAAAACACTAAACGAGCATGTCCTGAGCCTGGCCTCCACCTCCACCTGATGGGTTGTCCTAATCCCAACCCTCGAGTCCCTAGCAGCGGAGGCCAAGAGACACCTGGTGAAGAGCTCCTTTCTTGCCATTTCTTTCTGGAAGGCCCATACTTCCTGAGCCTTGAGGGGCTGATGAAGGGCCCCGAGGGACACCAAGACCACAGGTGCACCCCACGGTCCCCAGCCTGGGGCCTACCTGCGCTCTCGGTTCCACTTCATCATGCTCCAGTACCCAAACAGCAAGGTCCCGATGCCCACAGCAAACATGCTGTAGCCTGTGGGGAAAGGGGGCACCAGCTCAGCGCCTACCCTCGGGAAAGGCCCCCCCTTGTAGTTCCTTCTCATGAAGCACAATCTGCTTGCTGTGCACGGACACCGGAAATATGGACGCGAGAGAAGGTGAAAGTCTTAGTGACCCCCTCCTAGAGATGGCCAGTACCGTCTCTAGTGCATATTTCTTCAGATTCTTTTTTTGTCTCTGTGGAATGTCCACCAGCCCTCTCCCCTGGACCCGTCCTTCCCAACTGCAGACGACTCTCGATTCCGTGCACCTGCCTTGCAGGCAGGGACACCAGGCTGCCTCGGCTTTCCTCTGACAAGTGCGGCAGCTGCGGCTGACACACCTCCGCCCCCCCATCCCCCCATCCCCGTTTCTGGAAGGTACAGGCTGAGCAGGGCTTGCAGGAGGACCCAAAGGCCTTGCTGTTTATGATCGGGTGGCCCCAGCCCCACAATCTTGTTGTTTGGTTCCCAGTCAGCAGGTGCTTCCACGGGGAAGGGTAGTATCTACAGCTGGGCCCAGCTCCATGGTGGCTCCGGCTGCCTGGGCCACTTCTCTGAGTGCTGCCCACAAGGAGCTGGGAGGGGCTGCCAGAGGCAAGCAGTGCCCTGCAGGGGCGGCCCAGCCCCCACCCCCCCCACCCCCCCCCCCGGGCTCCCGGGGGGGGCTGCTGCTTCCTGGCCCAGCAGGGTCAGGCCCCCTGCCTGGACACCAGGGGACAGAGGCTGCCATGAATATTTACTGGCACCAGCAGGTACCTGCGCTATAATTCTGACTGACAGGCTGTGGGCCTGCTGGGGTCTTCAGGGAGGCCCAAGCTGCCTGGGGCCTGGCTGGGACTGGCTCACCCCATACCCTCTCATCTTCTGAGTTGTGATCTCTTCCCTGGACGGGCCTCGTGGCTGCTGGGAAGAACTGACAAGCTCAGGCAGGTCAAGTTCCAGTTAACAGCCACTAAATGACCAGCAAATAGTGGGTAAGGCCACTCCCTAGAACCTGTGGGGGTGCACAGTGGGGACTCTGGGAGTCGCAGCCCTGCTCCGTGTCTGCAAGGGGCCTCTGTTGTCCTGGTCTTCGTCCTTCTTCTTCAGCTCAGCTCCAGCACAGGGCTTTTCTGGCACCTCTGCTGGACCCAGAGGTGCATGAGGAACTGGTTAGATTTTTTAGCCCCTCAGTCAAACCTGTTAAAAATATGAGCTAAGATACTTCCATGTTACTGAAGGTGGGACGAGGGCACCCTGGTTCCTGTGCACAGACGCAGAACCTTTCTCGAGGCCCGAGTGCCTGGGACCAGCTTCCAGTGCACCTGTGGCTCTTACACATGGCTGACCACCTATGCTGGGCAGGAGCGTTTTAGAAGAGCTGCCTCTTTCTTTTCAGTAGCTGCAGAGGAGCCCAGGGGCCTCTTCTTTTGACCCAGGGGATAAGCCTGGGCTGTCCTCACGGAAACCTCTTGCCTTCACACCAAGCACCCGCGTGGGCCCCTGAGTAAAATAAATTCCAATCAGGGGGCCTTTACAATGGTGCAGCCCTTTCTTGCTGACAGTGGCGAGGCCGAGACCCCAATCCCTCAGTATGGGTCTGTGCCTCAGGAGCTGCCCGTCTGGTGGTGGAGGCTGACGAAGGGCATGCCCAGAAGGGGGTGCAGGCCATGAGTAAAGAAGACCTGAATAAATAAACATCCTGTGTTCACGTACTGGAACTTAACACTGTTCAGACGGCAGCCCTCCCCAAACTAAGGTACCGATTCAGCGCGGTACCCAACCTTCGGAATCCCAACCTTCCCCCTTTACCAGCCCCACAGGAACTGAAGAGCGGATTGTGAAATTCGTGGGATCAGATTCTGAAACAGAACAAAGGGGGAGGACTTGCACTTTACAGTTTCAAAACTTAACACCCAGCTGTGTGTACAAGATAAAATAGCGTGGCACGGCACCAGGGTAGACATGAACATCGATGGAACAGAGCTGACTGGGAGTCCAGAAATAAACCCTCACATTCACGGTCAATTGATTTTGGACAAGGGTGCCAAGACAATTCAATGGGGAAAGAATAGTCTTTCAGCAAATTGGATAAGTGGACAACCACACACAAAAGAATAAAGTGTACTTTTTCCTTCCCCCATGCACAAAAATTAACTCAAAATGGATCAAAGACCTTAATTTGAGAGCTAAAACTATAAAACTCTTAGAAAACAGATGAGTCAGTCTCTGAGACCTTGCATGAGATAATGGCTTCTTAGCTTTGGCACCAGAAGCACAAGTGCAAAAAGAAAAAAAAAAAAAAAAAATAGATGAACTAGACTTCATGGAGATGAAAAACTTCTGTGCCACAAACGATACTGTCAACAAGCTGAATGGAAGAAAGTCCTTGAAAATCCTGTATCTGATAAGGGAATGATATCCAAAATGTATAAAGAACTCTGCAAACTCAGTAATAAGATGAACCCAATCAAAAAAAATGTACAGGGGCACCTGGGTAACTCAGTCGGTTGATCATCTGACTCTTGATTTTAGCTTAGGTCGTGATCTCATGGCTCATAGGTTCAAGCCCCTCATCGGGCTCTGCACTAACAGTGGGGAGCCTGTTTGAGATTCTCTCTCTCTCCTTCTGCCCCCTCTCCAGCTCTCTCTCTCTCTCTCCAAGAAAGAAAAAAAAAAAGTACAAAGGACTTGAAGACATTTCTCCTGGAAGTTATACAAATGGCCAATAAACACATGAAAAGATGCCCCACATAATTAGTCACCAGGGAAATGCAAATCAAAACCAAAGTGAGATGCCACCTCACACCCACCAGAATGGCTAGAATTTTAAAAAGAAAAAAGAAAAAAAAAAGGAAAATAATCAGTGTTATCCAAATATGGAGAAACTGGAACTCAATACACTGCAGGTAGAAACGTAAAACAGAACAGCTAATTTTGGAAAACAGTGTGGCAGTTCTTCAAAATGTTAAATGTGGAGTTACCATCTGACCCAGCTAGGCCACTCCTAGATGAAATTTCACTTAAGAAAAATGAAACATATCCACACAGAAGCTTGCACAGGAATGCTCACAGCAGCCAAAATGTGGCAACAACTCAAATGTCCATCAAGTGGTAAATGGATACACAAACCGTGGTCTACTCACACAAGAATATTATTTAACCATAAAAAAAAAAAAGAAAGAAAGAAAGAAACTGCCACACGCTACAATATTCACATTAAAAACATTATGCGCGCCTGGGAGGCTCAGTCGGTTAAGCATCTGACTCTTGACTTCAGCTCAGGTCACGGTCTCTCAGTTAGTGGGATTGAGCCCCAAGTCAGGCTCTGTGCTGAGGGCCCTCAGCACAGAGCCTACTTGGGACTCTCTCTCTCTCTCTCCCCATCTCTCACTGCCCGCCCCCACCCCCACCCCCCCACCCCACTCACATATTCTCTCTTTCAAAATAAAAACATTAAAAAATAAAAACATCCTGCTGAGTGAAAGCAACCAGACACCAAAGGCCACATAGAGTAGGACCCATTTATATGAAATATCTAGAACAGGCAAATCCATACCAGACAGAAAGCAGACTGGTGGTTGCCAGCAGCTGGGGGAGGGAGGATGGGGAGTGACTGTTCATGGGGTTTCCTTTTGGAGTAATGCAAGTGTTATAAACTTAGATCCGGGGGATGGTTACGCAACTCTGGATAGACTAAAATCAACAATTTGTACACATGAAATAGGTGAATGGTCTGGTCTGGTTTGTGAATTTCAATAAAAATGTTAAAGACACAAAAGAAAAAAAAAAAAGGCCCACCTATTGGGCACAGGAAGGAGCGGAGAGAAGAGAGCCGAGTGGAAAAGACGGAGGTAGCAGTCACTTTGGGAACAGCAGAAATTAAAGAAGGTCTGAGCCAGCTTGGCGTGTTCTAGGACACTAGTGGAGAGTGATGTAGGCAGAGAGAAGGGGAGTGGGTGCCAGGCTTGGGTGCCTTACGGGAGCAAGGGAGGGTAGGGCTAATGAGAACAAGGCTCAAAAGCAAGGCTGGAGGAGGGGCACAGGAAAGATGATTAGGGTGGGGCGCAGGATGGATGGCAGGGCCTTTGCACTTGCTGTTCCCTCCACCTTGGGGATTGTTCAGAGAGGTCCTTCCAGCCCACCCTGGGTAAAGCAGGCCTTGGTTATCTGGGGCCTCACCAAAATGAGAAGTTCCGGTGTGATTAGTATAGAAGCACTACTGTGTCATGAACTGGAAGAGGACTAGAATGAAGGGCACATGTGTGACTTAAAAATAAAAAAGAGGGGCACCTGGGTGGCTCAGTTGGTTGAGCATTGGGGTCTTGATTTCAGCTCAGGTCATAATCTCACGGTTTGTGGGTTCAAGCCCCTCATCGGGCTCTGCCCCCCCCCCCCCCCAATAAATAAATAAACTTTAAAAGACAGAAAAAGAGAGAAAGAGAGAGAGATGCTGACTAGGAGTCCAGGGAAGACCAAGGGCTGGGGCCCTTCTGCAGCCTGGTCTGGGTACAGGTCACACAGGTGCACATGCATAAACACACTTCATGCCACACACCTGAGGGATACACTGGCCCGGGTGTTAAGTTCTACTTTGAGAAAAGAAATGAAGACATTCACATCACATTGTATTTGTTCAATCTATTCTACGATGAGTCAAGTGCCAATGTGATGCCAATCTAGCCTGTAACCTGTTTTTTCAAGGGGCTAAGAACACTTTTAGGTTTGTAAACAGTTGTTCAAAAAAAAAAAAAAAAGCAGCGGCAGTGGACAGAGAGCATCTGGCTAGCAAAGCATAATTTTTTAAAAATTGTTAATGTTTATTTTTTTAAAGGATCAATTTACTAGCAAGTTAACTGAATCACATCTTTTTTATTTTTTAAATTTTTTAGGGGCTCCTGGGTGGCTCAGTTGGTTAAGCGTCTGACTTCAGCTCAGGTCATGATCTCACAAATTGTGGGTTCGAGCCCCACGTTGGGCTCTCTGTTCTGAGGGCTGGGAGCCTGGAGCCTGCTTCAGATTCTGTGTCTCCCTCTCTCTCTCTCCCCCTCCCCCGCTTGTGCTCTCTCTCTCTCAATAATAAATAAACATTTAAAAAATTTTTTTTTAATTTTTAACATTTGTTTATTTATTTATTTGAGAGAGAGAGAGAGAGAGAGAGAGAGAGAGAGAGAGAGAGAGAGAATGTGAGCAGGAGAGGAGCAGAGAGAGGAGGAGACACAGAATCCGAAGCAGGCTCCAGCCTCTGAGCTGTCAGCACAGCGACCAACGCTGGGCTCGAACTCAGGAACCGTGAGATCGTTGACCTGAGCCAAAGCCAGATGCTTAACCCACTGAGCCACCCAGGCACCCCAATGTTTATTTATTTTTGAGTGACAGAGCATGAGCAGGGGAAGGGCTGAGGGTCTGAGAGAAAGGGAGACACACAATCCAAAGCAGGCTCCAGGCTCTGAGCTCTCAGCACAGAGCCGGATAGGAAGCTCAAACTCGCAAATTTCAAGATCGTGACCTGAGTCGAAGTCGGACACTTACCGACTGAGCCACCCAGGCACCCACAAAGCATAAAATACTTATTGGGCCTTTATAGAAAAGGTTTGCCAACCTCTATTCCGGGACACAAAAAAAGCCAAGAGCTTGGGAAGAGCTTGAGTTTTCACCTGATACTAACTTTCCCACTGGCTGAATTACCTTTTTTTTTTTAAACCATGCCCATATATTTTTTTTTTAATTGAGGCATATTTGCGTAACATTAAATGTAAAGTTCCTCGAGTTAGGGGAAATGTATTTACCCTTGTTTAAAAGTTTGTATTTCTCTGTTAACCCTGGGTGCAAAGCATGTGACCCTTCTTTTTTTTTTTACATTTTTCTGTGTTGAACCCAATAACACAATTTTAAAATGTTATTAAAACATCTGAAGAATTTAAGAATACATATTCCTGGGACATCCACAGGTAGGGACTACCAGAGAGGAACATCTTCTAAATTCCCTCAATGTTCCCGTTTCCGCACCAGTTTTACTCTGGATGGCCCTGAGTGCAAGCAGCAGCCTCTTACTACAAAAGCGATAGGGGATCCTCGGGTTCCACCTCCTTTCGCGGCGCCCTATAGTCCCAACCCTGACACCCCGGCGCAGTGCGACACTGACCCGACAGTCCCCGACGTGGAAGGTTCCGCTTGTAGTCAATGGGGCCATAGCCCCCCGGCGGGGGCATGTCCTGCTTCACCTTCGACGCTGCCATGTTCGCAGGACCCGTGCTTCCGACCGCGGGCGGAAGTTACGTCCAGCGGCCGCCGCCATGATGAGTGTGGCGGGACGTACTGCGCATGTCTTAGGCAGGACTAGGGCACGTAGTACGCTAGGGTAGCGGTCCTACAGCGAGGTAGAGCTCCGGCACTGGGTTCAGGGATCGTCTGGGCAACCAGGCTGCAGCCGAGGACTCTATTTCTTCTCTCAGACGGAGCTTAGCCGAGTCGGTGTAGACGCCTGGAGCTCGTCCGGTCGCCTGGGCCCTTGCCCTAAAGGACCTCCCTCCCCTACACCTTCCCTCTGGTGCGATGCTCAGACCATTCAGAGCCAGGTCACCGAATTAAGCCCCCTCTCGTTTTCTCCCCGTCGCGGGGCACTGCGGGCAGCCCAGAGCTTCACATGGCTAGGGCTGGGTACACGAAGTTGGGGGACGACTGTTGTTTGTATTTGACTCATGAGAAGCCTCCCCAGTGCCAGGCACAGACTCTGCTTCCCGGTCGTGGTCGAGACCCCTTGCCAATAGCCTCTAATGGGAACTGGGGCATTCAGAGCAATTATGAGTCACAAAGCCTGATGGCCTTGGGGGACCCTGCAGGGCGGGGTCCAGGGGGCCCTTACCCCGAGGCGGGGTGACGCCCACAGTCACTTCACAAGGCAGAAACTGTTACCTGGGCAATAAAAGACTCCGCAGGGGCAGGGACCCGGGAGTGGGCACATGGGGGTGCGGGTGTGCAGGTGCCAAGCGCCATGGGTTAGGCCCGAGATTGGAGTCCGGCCGCCCTCCCACAGCAGCCGCCTCCTGCTCCCCGCGCGCCCCAGGCGCCACCATGTCGGGCGACAAACTTCTGAGCGAACTCGGCTATAAGCTGGGACGCACGATAGGCGAGGGCAGTTACTCCAAGGTGAAGGTGGCCACGTCCAAGAAGTACAAGGGCACGGTGGCCATCAAGGTGGTGGACCGGCGGCGCGCGCCACCTGACTTTGTCAACAAGTTCCTGCCCCGCGAACTGTCCATCCTGCGGGGCGTGCGGCACCCGCACATCGTGCACGTCTTCGAGTTCATCGAGGTGTGCAATGGGAAGCTGTACATAGTGATGGAGGCGGCTGCCACCGACCTGCTGCAGGCAGTGCAGCGCAACGGGCGCATCCCTGGGGGTCAGGCGCGCGACCTCTTCGCGCAGATCGCCGGAGCTGTGCGCTACCTGCATGACCACCACCTGGTGCACCGTGACCTCAAGTGCGAAAACGTGCTGCTGAGCCCTGACGAGCGCCGAGTGAAGCTCACTGACTTTGGCTTTGGTCGCCAGGCACATGGCTATCCTGACCTGAGCACCACCTACTGCGGCTCGGCTGCCTACGCGTCGCCTGAGGTACTCTTGGGCATCCCATACGACCCCAAGAAGTACGACGTGTGGAGCCTGGGCGTCGTGCTCTACGTCATGGTCACCGGGTGCATGCCCTTCGACGACTCGGACATCGCTGGCTTGCCCAGGCGCCAGAAGCGCGGCGTACTCTACCCCGACGGCCTCGAGGTGTCCGAGCGCTGCAAGGCCCTCATCGCTGAATTGCTGCAGTTCAGCCCGTCCTCCAGGCCCTCAGCGGGCCAGGTAGCGCGCAACGGCTGGCTGCGTGCTGGGGACTCTGGCTAGGAGCCGGGGTTCCCGCCATTTACGCCGCCCTGAGCACTGCGCAAGCGCAGCGCACGCGTGCGAGGCGTGCTTCCGTACTCCCGCGAAGCCGACACGCGCCACTGCGCACGCGCACACCCCCTTCTCCCCCCCCCCCCCCGCCTCCTCCCCCCCCGCCGCTTTTCCTTTCTCTGGATGGTTGGGGCTGCAGTCGCCCCTGTTTAGAATCTAGCTCCTCTCCCTATGATCCCAAGAGCAAGAGGGCGCAAGCGCTTCCTCTCTTTCCTAAGAGAAGTCCCCGGGAGGGGAAGGGACGAGAGGAATCGGAAGCATTGCGCTAGCGCGGAATGAGCGATGGCTGCAGGCAGGCCGTGGCTACTTGGAGGAGCTGCCAGCGAGTGGACGCGTGTGAAGGGCGCCCTCCTCGAGACAGCCGCGAATGCGTGTGAGGGACGGCAAGCTCCCGGCGCTGCCTCCTTGGAACTTGCAATAAAGTCGCTCTTTCTCGCACCTGCCTCTGGCAATGGCCCCCTTTTACCGAGTGTGTGTGTGTGGGGGGAGGGTGTTTCATCCCTCAGGGGAAGGCAGGCGTGGAGCCCCATTGTAGAAAAGGCTTGTTGAGGTTCTGGTCCTAGGTCTCAAAAGGGAATTGGGAAGATTCAAACCAGACTTTTGGGCTCCCCAACCTCAGCCGACTCGAAAGGGCTTTGGGGCCATCCCAGGTGTCGTGATGGCAATGGAATTGCTGGGCTGGGGAGCAAAGATCCTAGCACCCTGCCCGTGTTTAAGGATGGAACCGTGTGGGGGTGGGGGCCTCCTGCTTTAACATAAATTGAGCGTTGACAGATGAGGAAATTGAGGCCCATACAGATGTCATTTGCCCAGGAACACAGCTGGAATTTGAAACCAGAAAAGGCTGGAGTGGAGTTGGGGAGGTGGTGGAAACTCTCCTTAGTAAAAGTCCTTCCTTGGTAAAGAAGTTGTCTGGGGCAGGGGGAGGGGAGAGTCAAGGGTAAAGCATGAGACTGCTGGGCAAGCTGGTTACTTCAGTCCTTTCTTTATTCATACATTTATTGAATGCCTACTGTGTGCCAAGCTCTGGGACTCAGCAAAGAGGCTTGGATCCATCCCTGCCCTCAGCTAGGAGGCAAGTAAAAAGTCAAGTAAAAAATGAATGGCGTGTAAAGAATTGTAACTTGTGCTAAAAGCTGGGTGAGGGGAAGGACGAGTTACCAAGGAAGGACTGAAGCAGACATTTGAGCTGAACCCTGAAGGAATCAGTCACTGGAAATAGAAGGAAAGTGTTCCAAGTGTTCCCAAGATATGTTGGAGCTGGTGTGTTTGGGTAATGCCAGGAAGGTCTATGGCTGGAATAGAGAGGGAGGAAGAAGAGGTGGAGAGGTGTGTATCTGGACAGGGGACTCCACAGGGCCTGGGGGAGATTGGGGACTTTTGTTGCAATGAGATTACTGAGTTTAGTGACAGCAGCTGTCTCTCATTTGCGGTGTGTGGAGATGTCTCCCTAAGCCCTAATCCTGCTTGCCTCCATCGGAGCTCCACGCATTTCCCACGGAGGCCGATCATCTTGTGGGTCTGCCCATGCCCTGCTCCTGCTCACTCACCCTTCGTGGCTCTCAGGTGCCCTGGGCGTTAACTACCAGCTCTTCCCTAACCCCCTTAAAGAGACAGCTGAAGCAATTGAGGCTAAGAGAGGGGAAAGTGCCTTGCCTCTAGTCTTGGCTGGTTCACATCTGAGCTGAGAGAAAACCCACCCCCTCTGGTTTGCGCTAGAAAAGCGTCTCTTCTGGTCTGGACCATACCTTGGAAAATGGAAGTGGGAACAACCTCCAGGTTGTTGGGAAGGGCTGTGGGTTATTGAAGGATGGCATCCTGAGCCTTCTTAAGGGTCCCACCACTCTCAGAATGAAACCCACTTCATCCTTTTGCCCCGTGGTCCAGCCACACTGCCTTCCTTGTCCTTGACTCTCCAGGTTTGGTCTCACCTCTGAGCCTTTGCATTGGCTGTTGCCATTCCCTACCACTTTTCCCTCTGTCTTCATTCCAGACTTGGCCTAACAAGTCACTTCTTCCCTGACACCCCATTCTTTCCCTCCTTGCTCTTGTCACAAGGTGGGGTTCTAGTGCCTGGGGTATGGCATGTGCCTTAATCTGTGTGAGCAATGGGGCCTGGGGCTCCTCCTACCCCATAGCCACAGACCTGTGTGGCTCAGTTCAGAGGGGACAAGGCCTCAGGGAACAGGGCAATTGTCCCATTTGTTGGCTGGAGAAGCTGCTTGAGACTCACCCCTGAACAATTGAGGAGCCTGTGCTTGCCTCAGTGAAAACTCACTTGAGGGCTGAATTTTGAGCCCCCAAGAAAATGCCCCATAAATGTGCTTCTTGCAGCCAGTGTTGAGGCATGCGGCACCAGTCAGGATGTCACAGGTGGACTGGGACAGGTTTGGGCTTAATTTCTCTAATGTCAGTGTTAGCAGTTCTGTGTCTTACCCATATGAAGCCTAGCCAGTTGTGGTGGTTGGAGAGGACAACCAACACCCCCAGGCCAGAGGCAGGAAGGTCTTAACAACAACAACAACAACAACAACAACAACAACAACAAACTGCAAAAAATAAAAGCAGCTAGGAAAACAGGCTTATATTTTATGTACATTAGAATTTACCAGTGATCACAAGTCTCACTTTATGCGTAACTTTTGAAACTGTGTCAATATCTGATAACAAATATTGATGAACACCTGAAATTGTTCATTTCAGAGCTGGCAGGGCAGCTCTGTCTGTGCTAGAACTCACATCTTTAATAATGTCCTGCAGCAAAGACACCCAATGTAGACGCCAAGCTTGAAAATTCCAGAAAAACCTACCACTCCAGGGTGGAGGCTGGAAGGGGCTAAGAACCAGTGGATGGGCAAAACTCACTGGACCCTCACCCTGCTCCCTCAGCTCTGTGGGTAAGTAGGCCACAAAGCCACAGGTTCTGGTGAAGATGGGAGGCCCAGAGGCAAAGCCACAGTGCCCAGTTTGGGGAGATACTCCACCCACTTTTGGAAATGAAGTCTGAAAGAAGCCCAAGAATCAGGTGTCTCATTGTTTCCCCATTAACAAGGGATCACCCTACTACACCTTCCCCAGTCTCCAAGCTGCCCCAAAGCTGGGACAAAAATAATGCAGGGAAACCAGGACTGGGGGGACAAAAGAAAAATACAGCCAACACATTGTCCATTTCTTTATTTTCCTTCAGATTCTAAGACTTCCTCATGACACAATGTATAGCCATTGATTCCAGCCTCTGTTCATTGGAACTTCTATTCCGGTTTGGTGGTCAACTTTTTACATTTATTATCAAAGATTTAGAGTCACAATAAATACAAGTGACAACCTCTCCACCCACCCCCCAAAACCCCACTTTCCAAATACCCTGCACTAGTGTAACTGTCTATTACACTTTCATTGTTAAGTATTATAAAACTTCAGCTGTCCTTTAAAAAAAAAAAGCTCAGTCCGAGTTTTTTAGGCAACCATCATGTGCAGCATAGCTCAGCATCAAATAAAAACCCTATGGTGGAGCAGCAACAACTGTCTTTTTCATGATCTACACCCCTGTGACGAGAATGTTTAAATTATATAGAAAATCCCTCCCCATGACTGTCCACAGGAAAATGACATGTAGGACACAGGAGCCGCAATACAGCAGGGCTGTACTCAGTTGCCTTTCATTCCCTCTGCGCTGGGGCCAAGCCTTGCTTCATGAAGGTCTCAGGGTACAGACAGGACCAGAGGCTACCCCTGGAAGGAGGGCAACTGTCGGCCTTGTCAAAGGTGTGGGTCCCAACATCACGGTTGGGATACTGGGAACCAGGGCCCCATGACATGGGCAGGATGGCCAGAGAAATGGGTGGCTCCAAGTGGACACACAGGTATCTATGTGCACATGCATGTATACACATATGGCCATTTCAAATATGCAAACCTTCACCCTTCCAGAGGTGGCCAGCATCTTGAACAGTTTCCCAGTTGCCATTGGGAGTTCATGTCACAGATAACTCTGGACCTTTATCGTTTGGGATTGAGGGCTCCCAAATTCTCACTGCTCCTAGGAACCAGGTCTTCTTGGTCTGAGGCCCCAGGGGCCAGGGAGAGACCAGAACCCCAGCACTGTGGCCAATTTTGAGGGATGAGCTTTGCTGCTGGGAAAACACCCTTAACATTAATATCCTTTCTGAGTATGTCCAAACCCCACATGCAGAGAGATTTAATATGCCTTTCCTGTAACATCGTAAGTCTCATCAAAGAACTTATTTGGGTCTTATCAGAGAAGTTATACCACAAAGGGAGAAACTAAAAAAAAAGGGGGGGGGGAGTAGGAGTTTTGATACAGTAGAAATGAACAAAAGGTTAAGGCATCTCACGTTCTTGTCCCCTTTAAAGAAAAGTTACATGTCACAGTAAGTGGCCCCTGATGGGATTATTCCCAGGAACCCTGGGCTGGAGGAGGCAGAGCCAGGGCTTGTAGCCCTATCCTCCACCAGTGGTGGTCGGATTTGTACTGAATTCATGAGGCTCCCTTAATAGCTCAGAGGCTGGTAGAAGTCCAGCCAGGCAAGGTGAGCAGAGGTGGTTCCTGAGCACAGTGATGAGCGAGGTTCTAATGGGCTGGGGTTGAGGCCCAACCTGTGCAGCACAGCTCAACTCAGGCCCTTGAGTCACAGACCCATTCAACTCCAGCTGGAGTGTGACAATCTTGGCACACCCCTCCAGTGCAGAGGTGACTCTCGCCTGGATGCCTGATCCCAAGTTACTGCATAGAACTGAGGTCTGTTTGCCCACGTAAGAGGCCAGACCAGGTGCTCCTTCTTGAAGGATTTGGAAAACCTGGCCCATGTCATTGAACAGAGAGGGCTAACAGCTCAGGGTAGTATAAGACAAGTATTTATTTGCCAGGCACACAGAAAAATGTGAGGAATAGAAATGCTTGCATACTCTTAATTTTTTGGTGTAAAAACACCTCCCCCCCTAATGTCAATATCCCTCCTATCCTCCAAATCCCTGGATCTTGGAATGAAAGCCACTCTTCCCCACCCTCCCCTCCTTCAGCCCATGTAAGTTATGCACTCAAAACAAAAATCAATGAGCAATATAGGGTTTTACACAACAAAAAATTAGAATATTGCAAAACTAAGTCTTCTACCGCAGGTCAAAATGTTGCTAAACATGGATATTCACACAACATGAGAGAGGGGGTTAAATGAGCCTTTATTAGAATGTTGTAGCAGTGTGTTTTGAAGGCGGCGGCCCTACAAAATAAGGATTTTAAATTAAGTCCCTAACTGCATGGATAGGAAAACTAGGGCTGGGGCTGAAGTGGGGAGCAGTGTACCCCATCTCCACATCGACACACGTGTGTGCATGCACACAGGACACCCTTGCACCTGCACAGAGACAGCCCCGTGCACAGCACACTCACGACGGCTTCTGTCTATCCTCATGGAACTGATTTTTAAAGAGTGGGAGAAACCAAAATTAAACTAAGAGCAGACCTGATCCTTTGAAAGACATTTCTGTAGACTCGAAAGAGGGTTTAAAAAAAAAAAAAAAAGTCTGAAGGCGAACCCTGGCAGCATGGCCCCGCTTTAAGGAAAGGTTCTAAACTAGACCCAAACAGAAACCCTGACGTCTTGACACACCTGACAGGAGCATAGGCCAGGGTACCTTAGGATGTTGTCCATCAAAATAAGTAGGAAAAGAAAAATTTAATAAAATAAAAACCACAACAACAACAAAAAACACAATAGCCTGCCCCTCTAATTTCCCACTCAGGCTCCAGATGTTGCTGCCAGTTCTCTCCTCCCTCCACTGGCGGTACGTGGCTTCCGGGATTCCAGGCTCTCTGTCTGGGTCAGGGTTGCAGTTTGTTCTTCTGCTAAGTGTGGGAGGTCCGGGGTCTCCGGGATGAGCAGCAGCAGAGGCCTTCTGCTAGACTGAGAGCTGGGCAGTCAGTGGCCCACCCTCTGGGGTGTGGGGGCCGTGCTCGGCAGGGACCCCTGTGTCTGCACGGTTTACTTTAAACTCCATCATCATGAGGTGATTAAAAAAAAAAAAATCTGTCAACCTAGAGATTGCCATGAAGGAAGGCAGTCAAAGACTTGGAGGGCTAAGATGGGGAGAAGCAAAAACAAAACAGAACGCTCCGCTCGACTTCAGAAGCCCCGGGCGCCGGTCTCGCCGAGCGTGTCACAGTGTCCAGGGTGAGCCGTCCATGCACCCTGCCGGGCTTGGGGGGATTGGGGGGAGAGGGGGGCTGAAAGGAAGGGCCGGAAGCAGAACCAGCCCCTGAGGTCCACTTTTCTGCTGGTGTTGGGCAAACTAAAGGCAAAGAAAGGAAAAAAGCCCAAGGGAAAGGTCCCCCAGTGATATTCCTCGTCCACCTGTGAAGCAGCCCCTCAGCTGCGACGAGATTTTGCAGCCAAGAATGGAGCCCTTGCTTCTGCAGCATGGCCGGCGCTCGCTCACTCATTCTCTCGGGGAGCATGATGTCTTCCCGAGTGGAGGGTGGCAGGGCCAGGTGGGAGGGAGGAGGGAGCCTGTTCTCCACCGGGCCCGGCTCGCACTATTTCCACGTGGCTGACTGGGGGATGGAGCGTGGCGGGATCATGTCCAGGAGGTACTCCCGCTGGCGGTCCACAGCTGAGGAGGTCTTGTGCACTGCCAAGCTCGGGCTGACAAACGCAAGGGCCCCACCTGCAAAAGAACAGAGTGACAGTTTTAATGGTGTGGTAATAATCTCATGACATTAAAGGGAACACGGAATGGTGAAAAGAGCAGGATACCTCTGTAGGGCACTCAGTTACACACAAGTGACACACCAGTGGAGATGCAGAATAGGGGAAAAGCCCCGAAACACAGCATTTGTTCTCTTGGGGTAGAAACACCGTTATATTTGTTTTGTATTCTCGAAATTTCCACAATGAACAAGCCATCTCTTTTACAACTGAAAAATGAAGAAATGACCCCCAATCTCCCAAACACAAATAGGTTTTTGGCTGGCCTGGGGGTAAAGACTGCCCCATTCCATTCCCCCTATCACTGTGTTACCCCAAGAGTGCTTTTGGTGGAGGTTAATGTACTTTGTGGAACAAGTGTTTTGAGGTCAAATGCAATTGGGAAACCTCTATACATTCTAAAGAGAAACATGACTGAGTCCTGCCAAGAAACCAAGGGTTAACTAGGAATGCTGGGAGAACTCTTTTGGGAAATGCTGTTTTTAAAACTATTACACACTTACCTCTAGTCCTACTGCTGAACACAGCAACTATTTATTCCTTCATATTCCCTTTCAAATATTACCTTAAATATGCAGTTGTACATGGCTCCTACCACTGTGTACACATGCACACACCTGCATTGGACTTTTCCCACTGATTTCATATACTTTCAAAATTTTCCACAAAAGGAATTTCCAAACTGCTCTGAGTTCTTAGCTGCATCTTAAACATGACACACAAAAGTATCTCTGCCCGCTTTATGTTTACAAGTGCTCTCTCTCTGCTCTACAGAATAGGTTCTTCGGCAATCAGACCAATGTCCTCCCTTTCCTGAGCTACATCCTGTGGAAGTCTGATATTTGGCCGTATTTCTAACTCTATGGTCAGCTGCATGCACAGCAGACTCCTGTGTTTTGTTTGCAGACAGCCTGGCTTTCCCAGTTCTGCCTAGGGAGACAGATCTCATGATGGTGCCTCCTCTTTTGACAGGGATGCAGCGAGCTCAGGTGGGGGGCAGGGCACTCACTCCCACAGTGAAAGCACTCACCTGTCTCTCTCAGCCCTCTGTGTCTTTTTCACTTTCCTGTTTTTAATGGAAATATTTAACTGCCACCTTAATGACAGCACATAAATAAAAAATGGGGCAAGTGGTGTGGGGGATGACTCAAGGATAATGGGGGCTGTGGCAGACTAGGGAATGCTCACCTAAGTGTATCCCTCCTCCCTTGAGTTGTTTCTCAAATGTGGTCTCCTCAGAGTCCTCTGATGCCCACCGTGGTCTTGCCCCTGCTCCAGGGATTTCCCTCCTCCTCCCCCAATGTTTTTGGGGTTTTTTTTTTGAGTTTTT
The DNA here is from genome assembly GCF_022837055.1 of Prionailurus viverrinus. Classification (NCBI taxonomy): domain Eukaryota; kingdom Metazoa; phylum Chordata; class Mammalia; order Carnivora; family Felidae; genus Prionailurus; species Prionailurus viverrinus. The sequence continues at coordinate 13,873,813 of NC_062562.1, read as the reverse complement.
TCTTTTTTTTTTTTGGAGTTTTTTATTTATTTTAGAGAGTGACAGACAGACAGAACATGAGCAGGGGAGGGGCAGAGAGAGGGGGAGGCACAGAAGCACAGAATCCAAAGCAGGCCTCCAGGCTCCGAGCTGTCAGCACAGAACCTGGTGCAGGGTTCGAACCCATGAACCGTGAGATCATGACCTATGCCGAAGTCAACACTTAACTGACTGAGCCCACCAAGGCGCCCTACCACATTCTCATTCTAGCTTGCAACTTTGCACCACCTGACCTGTCCAAGCCAGAGGGTGGGAAGAGTGAACCACAAAGCAGGGAATGAAGAATGCTGCCTGGCTCAACAATAAATTAATTACTGCACCAGAGAAGGTAAAACATAACAGCAAAAGCAGGCATTCCCTATGGCAGGAAGGTGGGGGAGTGGGGAGGAGGCACGGCACCCAGAGTTGGCAAGATTGAGTGTTTGTGCTGACAGATGCCCACTGGCTGGATGGTGTGTGCGTGTGTGTGTGAGACACACTACCTAAACTGGGTCTGCTCCACGTTTTGGGTCAAGAGCTAGAGTCTGAGTATAGAGCAAGCAAACAAGGTCAATTAGTTATCCACCCAGGGCTACCAGCTGTTCAGGGCATCTTATTTAGTGAACAGAGATTAAGCTGAAGAGTCAGAAGCAGGTGTTCTCAGGGGACAGGTCTGGGGTCTCAGGGCTCTTTCTATCATTTCTGTTCACCTGTATGTGTGCATGTTTTTCTTTTCTTTTTGAGGTTTATTTCCTTTGAGAGAGGAGAGCACAAGCTGGGGAAGGGGAGAGACAGAGGGAGAGAGAGGATCCTGAGCAGTCTCGGAACTGCCAGCATGGAGCCTAAAGCAGGGCTTGAATGCACGAACTGTGAGATCATGACTTGAGCAAGATCAAGAATTGGATGCTTAACCAACTGAGCTACCCAGGTGCCCCTGTGGACCTCATCATGACAAGGTCCCCACTCTAAGCCCTGTGGGGGCCACCCACCTGTACTCAGGGGTGCCTTCTTCCAGTTGGTGGTGGCATTGCCCTTGCCGGTGCTCACAGCTCTCTCGGAATGTCTGCCGGTCCTACTGACAAGGGCTGTGGCCGAGGCTGCATTCTGCAGTTTGGGTGACTGGCTGAATGTGTGCAGGACACCTCGGGGCGTTGTGGCTGAGCCCCGGGACAGCTGGCTGGAGGCCTACAGCAGAGAGAAGGTATGATGGCTCATGTAGGGAAGGGGATGACAGAGGGCAAGACGCTCAGCGCAGCCTCTCCGTGCTCTGGCCGACCTCTTCCCACCCACACAGGGTCCCTAAAGTCCAAAATCAGGAGACCAGGTAAGTTACACCGGGGGAGAGGGGAAGGAGGCAGGGAGAGACAGACAGACGCAGGCAGCGTGACAGTCGGCGACTGACGTGGTCACGGTCTGGGGCGTGAGGGCTGGTTGGTGGCGCGGTGCAGGGGCTCCCGGCACCGCAGTTCTGACCTGTAGCACAGCCCCGTTACTCCAGTCGCGGGCCTCTCCTGAGCGGAACGCCAACTTACGCCGGGGTTTTATGACCTACACAAACGGGGGGGAGGGGGGGGGTTGAAACCGAGGTCAGCACCATCCACAGGCCGGCCTAGGGTGACCTAGAGTGACCAAAGGGCAGCAGCTGTGGCCGCATGAGGCCCAGTCCCCATGGGACAGGCTGTTTCCCGAGGGCAGCACAGCCACCCACTACATAGGGATCTTGAGAAGATGTATTTATTAGTGAATTACAAATGACTTCCAAGGACACAAAAAGTTGCCAACGGGGTGCTTTGGGTCTATAAGGGGTGGGAAAGCAAAGCATTAAAAAAAAAAGCAGCCAAAAAACTTGATTTCAAACTTGCTTCTCTCCTTAATTTAGCTAGAACATTTCTTCCAAATGCCCCTTTTGCATCTCAATGTGGCTTTCAGAAAAGTCGTTTTAGACAAGAAGTACTTGTCAGCTGGAACACTGCAAGTGAAAGCTACAAAATCTAAAGAAACTGCAAATTAGTATTTTCACCACCAAAGGCCACCATTAAATGCAATTTAGACACACAGTTAACAACCAGGCAGATGACTGCCCAGTGTGAGACAGAATGTCGGAACATCTTGCTTGCTAGCAACAACTCCCAGCCAAGGGAACAAGGCCCCTCTCCTAGAGGCAAGGCCGCCCAGCCCATGATCCCAGGCCTCAGGGCCGCAGCTCTGGCTCCCTAAGGACTCTCACCTGCTTTAGTGCGGGGTGTGGGGCAGTGGCAGGCTCAGCCTTGGCCTGTGCGGGGGCGGCACCCTGCTGTAGGAGGCGCTGCTCGATCTCCTGCTCCTGCTGCAGCGCCTTCACAAAGGCAGCCTTCAGCCGGCTGGTGTGCTCTACCTTGAGTGCCTTCTTCTGGTTGGATGCCATGCAGTTCTCACACATAATGGCACCACCCTTCTCCTCCCGCCAGCGGCACGTGAAGTCCGTCTTGCACTGCGCACACATGTAGGGCTCCCGGGACAGAACAACAGCGGCTGACATCCTGCCTGCTGCAGGGAGAGACAGGTGGGTTCATGTCAGAGGAACAGGATGCCAGAGTCAGAGCCCCTACCATCCCAGGGCAGAATGAGGACACATGACAGATCTAGAGCAGTGCCCTGGGCTGCATGGCCCAGCTGGCATCAGGAACCAAAATCCCAAGTCGACAATGTCTGTTTGGCACACACATACCGGGTGCTGTGTGTGGACACTAGGCCAGCCCTGGGGAAGGTTTGCCAATAGAAGGGAATTTGAGAAGCTTTGGAAAATGCCATGGATCAGGTACACTGGGTACCAATTCTCAAGAACATCAATGCTCTCAGATTGGTTCCTTCCAGTTGCCTTTCCCACCCTCAGTGCAACATTAAATTTCAGGGATGGAGGTTTTTCCAACCCTCCCACACCTCATCAGTGAAAAGGAAATGGTAACCCCCTCCAGGTCCCACCTCGCTGTGATGGGCAAGTCAAATAAGGACCAATCATCCAGCAAGTACTCATGCTGACAAGTATCCTACCCAGTGTCTTGTGCATATACAAAGGTGTTCAATTCTCACAATAACCTCCTAACAGAGCACCCTAGTCCACTAAAGGTTTTTCTGAGGAGAAAACCGAGGCTGAGGAGATGAAGTGACTTGCAGAGTCACACACCAGTCAGCAGCAGGGCCAGGACTCATACCTGCTGCCCAGGTGAGAGCACACAACTGCTCTGGGTCCTTGGCCCCCTTTTCTGAGATGGGAACGTGGCATCCCCTCGGTTGGCCATAGGAAGGGTGACTGGGGAAAGCCAGGTAAAGTGCATGCTCAGGCATGGGATCAAAATTATTTTTGCCATCCAAAGTGAAGGGGTACTTTTGGCATTTTACAACTATCTTTTTGTGTCTAGTACTCAAGGGCTTAACTTTCTTTTAACATCAGAGACCATGCTGCTGAGAGACCCTTGGCCTGCCCAAACTGCCCCAAATGCTGAGGGGCTGTGCAGGATCAGACTGGGGAAGCCCCTCACCCCACAGAGCAGATGAGATGTCACCAGATCCAGCCACCCAGGGTCTACTTCAGGCCCCCAGCCCCAGGCCCTCACCTGCAGCTAACATGCTCTGGTGAAAAGAGCACATCCCCTTCCAAACATCCAAGCCTGGAGGACAAGGTACCTTCTCCTAGGCAGCTGTGGTGGGCATGAATGGCACCAGAGTGGAGACGCCGGTATGAGGCTGCACACAGCCAACCAGACGGAGGCTCTGTGAGGTATCAGGAGACACCTCAAATAGGGCTCAGAGCTTCCTCCCACACTTAGGACCAGTTTTGGGCAATACGAGAGGGATACTGACTCCTGATGAGAGAACAGGTAGAGAAAAGTCTGATCTGGGAGAGGAGGTCCCCAGGGCAGATGGCTGCAGATGGACGGGCATTGTGTCCTGACTTGGGTCTCCCACCCACCCATCCTGCACTGGCCTCGCAGCAGCTCTTTTGCCAATAACACTCCATCATAAAGACATCAAAGGGATCCAAACACATCCAAGCCATGTGACAGCTCATACCTTTCCCTGCTGAGCCTGGCTCTGGGGCCCCTTGACAAGTAGAGTCTACCACCCCCATTTTACAGAAGCCAATGTTGGTTGGGCCTTTGTGGTCTCCTACTCTCAACCTGACTCATGGTCAATCCTTGATATGGCCCTGTGGTTGGGGACTGTTTTAAGAGCAATGGGGTTGGGCAGGTGGGTGGGGTGTAGTAAGGAGGCTACAAGTAAATCTGAGGTGGCCGCCTGGGTGTTCTCTGCCCTGGGTCTGGTCCTGCCTACATATGGAGGGCTCTGCCTCTCAAAGGCACTGAATACAACACCTGAGGAGGAAATTCTGTGATATGCTGACTAATGAGGGAGAAGAAAGCACTCCCGCCAACACCCAGACAGCAAGCAGGCACTACGGGGGTCACAGCTCCCTGTTATACACACCTGCCTCCCTCCCTCTCTGCAGAAGCAAGCAGGCAGAAGGTGCTTTTCCTCTGTACGGGCCCCAATTACGGTCGCCCCAGAGTCTGTGCCCTGGGAGCAGTCGGCATGTACTAAGGGACAATTCAAGGTATGTGGTCTAAAGCCTACTGAGCCCTTCCTTGCCCTGGACTGGTTATGGCTCCACCTTCTCCTCAGCTCTGAGCATTTGCTGAGATCACATAGGGAGAGGATTCAGGCTGGCTGCCCAAATAAAGTTACCACAAATCAATCTCAGAACAAGAACATCTTCACATCAGCATCTGGTAGAGGCCTCCCAAGGGCCAATATCTGGTTTCCCACCTCCATTTCCAGTGTTACTTTTGATCACTAACTGATATATGCCCTTTTATCCCTAAAACCTAACATGCAAGTGGTGCTTTCCAAACTGTTTCCAAGGAGGATGTTCAAGGGAATCTGGCCCAGACATAGGTGTCCCTCTCCCACCTTGGGGGCTCAGAGCACTCAAGGCTCTGGAAAGTTCTAGCCTGAGAGCCCTATCTGGAAGCAAAGCCTGTCAACTTCCTGCAGACGTTTCTCCTCACCCTCTTCTGCCTGCCCCAACGTCACAGAGATGTTGGGGAATGATTCTCACCCCCCTCAGACCATGTGTGCAGGGCCTCAGGCTTCCTCAGGGCCCAGCTCTCAGAGGCAGCCTCAACAAGAGAAGAAAGGTGACTGTCATGTGTTTAAGAAGTTATCTAAGGTGACAAATGGTGGCTTCATTTATTGTGGTGAACACTGATTAATGCACAAAACTATTAAATCACTATAATGTATACCTGAAACTAATGTAACACTGTATGTCAAGTATACTTCAAAAATAAGTATTTTTAAAAATGCAAGAACTAAAACAAGCAAAAAAGTAATCTAAGCCTCGCAGCAAGCAGAACTGATACTCTAACACGTGCTGTGCATTCAAAACAACCTACGTAAGAGAAACTTCAGTGGCAAGAGATGAAAATGGCCCCAAAGCCCACTCACCTTGCGTCTCCAGCAGGTTCTGCACCACTTCCTCCAGGCCGACCAAGTAGATGAATTCGTTATTGGCAGCGCTGGGCAGGAAGTTCATCTCTGGGGCAGGGGGCTTGGGAGGGGGGATTTCAAGCAGCGTCTTCTCTAGCTGTTTGCGCAGCGCAAGCTTGGCAGCTGCCTGACGACTGGCTGGAGAATCCGCAGAGGTGACCACAGAGGCCACGCTGGTGGGGGTGGAGTTCGCCTGAGCAGAGGTGACTGTTGTCCCTTTCAGCGATGCTGGGGAAGGCTTTGGGAGATAACAACCTGATCAGTGTGCTGGGGGTGCCTGACCCCACAGCCCAGGATGGCATCATTAGCTGCACTGTCTTTAAGACAATAACTCTGAGCTTCCTGACATCGGCAAGCAACAGGCAAAGCAGCGTTAAACTCATCACTCTATGAGATTGACCAATCCTGCAAACATACTTGAGGTTTAGCTGATATCCAATAAACTACATGCATTTAAAGTCTGTAATTTGCTGTGTTTTGCCATGAGGACACCCATGAAACCAAAACCACGACTAGGGCAGTGGGCACCCCCACTCAGGCAACACAGTCACTGTCCTGTCACTATGGCCTAGCAGCCCTCCTCCCAGCACAGGGCTAGGTGACCTCCTTCATTGCAGCAGTACGGCAGTGGATCACTAGAACACTGGTGGCATTTCCTTCATGAGCATCTTTGTGTGTGCTTATCTGGAGACTAATGTTTTACTCAGCTCATGTATCCTCATTGGGGTTTCAGGGGAGACCGGCTTCTGGACCAATCCCTGCCCCTTCCCCCTCTTGATCTTTGGTGCTCCTGCACTACTTTTCTTGCCTTCATCTGGATCCCAGTGGCCAATGCTCCGTTTTCTCCTTGCTCTAGTTCACCCAGCCCCCAACCTTGTCGAGCGCTTTCCTCAAAACTCTGAGTTGACCTCATCAGTGCCCTTCTGGAAATCTAAGGAAAGCAGCATACACCACCCCCAGGAAAATAGACATACCCAACAACTTGCACACAACACATCACAGGACCCAGTGAGCCTACGATGCTATCCCAGGACCACTCTCACAGAGTTGAGCAAGCCTCCCAACAGAGAGGAAGCCAGCCATCATAGCACACTGGCCTGGCCTGACTTCAGAGAAGGCAGGGATGCTGCCCAGAGCTCTGTTGGCCGGGGTCTTATTTGAGGGAGGCAGACAAAGATGCACCACACCATAGGAGGAAGAGAAGCTAACACACCCATCAGCAAAAGCCACTGTAGACCCAGTAATTTATCTGTCAATAAAGTTCTTGCTTCCAGCCTGCCCACCCACCCTGATCCCATCTTCTTGGCTCTGCTGGGTGGAAACAGACCCACCCCATCTCAGAGGCTCTGTACAAGAGGTGAAGGGACTCATGGCTAAGAATAGATGTGCCGGTGCTGTGAGGACATTTGTAGACATGCTCCCCTCGTGCTCATGCTGACAGGGAGGAGGGTGGGGAAGGCTATGGTGCTCCGCATCTATCTCCAGGCCTATCAGATTCTTCACCTGGCCTCATCCATCCCCCAAAACATGCTGAGTCCCATACGCAACCTGAATCTTCCCCCCACCACTCAGCTCTGCACCTCTCCCCCTCTCAATTGCTACCCACCTCTGCTAGACCACAGTTCTGAACACAGGACTCCTGCTCGTGACTTTCATACTGTGACAGGTCCCAAGGAACTCTAGTCTAAACCTCCATGGGGTATACAAGGCCTTGCCTGGTTCTGAGTGGGCAGGCCACACCATACCACTCCAGTGACAAGACTATGCCCCAGGACTGTGGGCCCTTGATGTGTTGTGTCTGTAGGGCATGTGCCCCATCCTGACTCAGCACAGCCCTCACCTGTGGGATGTTGACGAGCAGACTGGTGTTGGGGACATTGGCGACACGGATGAGGCCCTGCTGGATGATCCTCTGTCCCTGAATTTGCACACTGGGCACAGAGGCCCGAGGGGCCAGGAGGAGCGGTGGCGGCCCCGTGCTGGAATGTTGTCTGATGTTGTGGATTTGCTGTGGGGTGGGATAGGGGATAAGATGGTAAGAGGGACGATGGAGGGAGGGAAGATTTGGGCCCCAGAGCCCCCAACCTGATGACTGGGAAGGGTTGTTCTTGTGAGGTGGTTGGTTGGTTGGAGCTGCTTGGACACTCTTGCATCCTAAAAGCACGCCCTGCTCACCTGAGCCCCCCTGACGAGTGGGGGCATGACGACCTGTGAGCTCGCCTGTGGCCCCAGCTTGGAGGACACCTGCTGTCCGCCGCGGACCAGGGGTGGTGGGATGACACTGCCAGGCATTCTTGTCGAAGAGGTCTGTCAACGGCACCGAACCCCAGTTTTACATGTTTTTTTTTTTTTTTTTTTTAAACAGGTTTGCTGTTTTGTAAAAGTACACACTTGTTTTAAAAGGCAGGGGGGGAAGCACTAAAATGTCTATTCTAGGCACAAGAAAACAAGGACCATGGACTCTGACAAGAGCTGTGCAGACTGGGCTCACTCAAAAGTGAATTGCACCAACAAGGTAGCATATTTTCACACACAGCAGGTGTCCAGCCAACCCAGGCTGGGTGTCACTTGCATGCTGGTCTGAGCTGGGGGCTCAGGCCTGTTTGAGGGAAGGTGGGCCCCTGTCTAGACCTAGATCTCATGTCTGAGAGTAGGAGCTCTACCCATTTCATCCTATGGACAGAGGAGGTCCTGCTGCATCCCACAACCACCCTTGGGAGTGTCAAAATGAAAGGAGCCTGCTCTGCCTAAATCTTGGTTCTTCTCCAGTTTTGCTAGGAGTCCTCCTAGCAGTGACTATTTATTCATGATGTCAACAGTGGCCTAAGTTTGGGCCTCACTCAAATCTAATCAGAAGGAATGGGCAGCCTTTCACAGGAACTGGATCAGGACTGCCCAGGATCACAGAGGGAACACTGACCTGAAGGGATGGCTTGCCAGAAGGAATGTTCTGGGTGCCCCGCACAAGCGGGGGAGGGGTGGTCACGGCACTCCCAGCAGAGCCTGTGGGCTGCAAGAGAGCAGGACATGTGAGAGATGAGGGAGTCGTCAGTCCTGCTCCCCTCACACATAATCCAGACAGAGGAAAATTGGTTTTCTTCCTCTTCCAAAAGCATCAGTCTCTCAAAGGTTCTGCTTCCAGTCTGTTTACGTCTGTAGCAGGAACTGACATGTCTGAAATGGGCAGGGGAGAAATGTTCCAGCCCCCCTCACCCCTGGGGACGCTTGGCATCTTTTGTGGTTCAAGAGCAGGTTCTGGCTTCCTGGGGATATAAGGGCTGGCAGTGGTGACTGAGCCAAAGGGCCCAGGCCTAGATAGACTAATCCCAACCTCGGTGAGAAAACACTGAGTCCAGGCACTTCTTAAAGTAACATATTCCACTAGAGAAGGGACAGTGACAGACTTGGTTCACTTCATCGAGACTTAAACAGCTGACAAGAAAACAAGTAATAAGCAGGGCTCTGTCCACTGGGAGATTAACAGATGTCAGGCCATGTCCACTAATTGACTATGTGCAAGTGGGAGCTCAAGCAAAGCCTTAAGTCAGACCAATGAGTATCCTCCTGTCCTGTTCCCTTAAGAAGACATGTGTTCCACATACTGTCAGCTCATAATGCCCAAGACACATTTACTTTCTAGCTTACTGATAAAGTGGTTGAAGTAAATAGAAGGGTAGCTTAAAAAAAACCCAAGAATACAAACTTGACCTTGGCCTACACAGTAAGCTGCATTAAGAAGCAGCATAAGGATGGGGAACCTGGGTGGCTCAGTCAGTTAAGCGTCCGACTTCAGCTCAGGTCATGATCTCCCAAGTTTGTGAGTTCAAGCCCCATGTCGGGCTCTGTGCTGACAGCTCAGAAACTGGAGCCTGCTTCCAATTCTGTGTCTCCGTCTCTCTCTGCCCCTCCCTGACTCACGCTGTATCTCTCTCTGCTTCAAAAATTAATAAACATTAAAAAAAATTTTTTTAAGAGGCAGCATAAGGAACCTCAGACCCCAGGGGAGATAGCAAGAGCAGAAGCCCTAGGACCGAAACTCTGGGGCCTGGGCAGCACTTGGCATGCCCCTGTAGCATTAGGGAATCTGTCCACAAAACCATGGTAGCCACTGATGCCCAGCATGGCCATCCACAGGGCAGAAGGCCTCTCTGTAAATGGGCTTGTGACAGTTCTCAATCCAGAAATGTTCTTCTAACAGCTTCAAAGACATCTGTTTTCTTAAGGCTTATAATCTATAAGGAGTAAGTTTTACATACTCAGATTGAGAATATTCTAGACCAAAATGCACTGTAATATCCTTTTACTCTGACATCGTTTTCGCTAAATCCAAAATTCAAACTTGAGACTGCAAATTTCCACTTCAGATCTTGACCCTCACACCCCTGAGAAAACCTGTTCACCCATGACCAGCCGCTCCAGCTCCTGGTACTGAGGTGGGCCAAGGTAATGATTGTGAACTTCTGTCCCCTGTTCTAAATGGCTCTTGTTGGCCTTGAGGAGAGAACAGATGCACACACACCTTCTGGGTGGTGGTTTCCTTTTGTATTTGACTCTGCCGCAACTTTTTTAATAAAACAAGTTTTGCTTCTTCTAATCTTAACTCTTCTTTCAGTTGCTTAATCATCCTTTCTCGTTCTTCAGGACTGCTTTTCTGTAAGGGCAAGAGAACAAGGGTTGAGGGGGAGGGCCACAGCCAGGGAGCACAAGCCCCATGTCACCAGGTCCGTTTCAGGGTGTTGTCAGGCAGGGTCATCCCCCAATACAGGGACAAGCTCACCATGAGGGCCTCAGTACTGGTCTCCTTCAAGGCCTCCTTCGTCAGCCCGTTCACCCTTGGGCTTGCGGGCTGCTCATTGTCGGAGAGCACGATCACATCAGGAGAGGGGGCTCTCCTCTCAGACTTCATGTCACTGTGAAGCAGGGATAGCAGGTTGTTACCAGATTGCCTGGATGCTGCCAGACACCGTTCCCCAGAGCCCAGAACCTATACACCACAGATGCACAAATTTAGTCACAGCATAGAGGTGGAGAGCATGGCTGTCCTGCTCACCTTCCCAAGTCTCTTCTCCTTGGGTGTCCTCCCTACTGTACACCCAAATTGACTTCTCTCACTGCACTCACCATAAGGCACCCAAGCCCACAGCTAGGCCTCTAGCTAGGACCATTCTTGGTTGCCCACCTCTGTGTACCCAGAGCCAAGGACAAGCTGGTGTGTTCAAGGGTGATACGGCCATTTTGGAAAACACCAAAGCTTCCTTCTCTACCATGTGGTTCAGTGTTGGATAAAAACACTCAGCTCTTGATCCTGGGGCTGAGGCAGGGTCTTGGCCTATTGTTGGGGCTCCTGTGTGTTGGTGTGACAGTGTCTAAGCCTCTACTGTGTCGCAGAGTCCACACACAAGGTCCCAGAGACAGTGCTTGCCCCCCACCAAGCATCTCCGTTTTGGCCAAATGTGAACTTTCCCTTAAAACCTGGCCTCCACTTGTGATGAAAAGGATCTGATCCTTCCTTTCGTCAGTGGGAAAACCAGTGGAGGACCAAACACACCCACTAGGTGGCACTGTGACCCAGAGAACAAACTGATGAAGTTAATTGGGAAGAAGAGCTCTAAGTTGTCCCACTCCTCCTACCAGACCCCCAAGGAGAGACAGAGTTATAGAAGGAGAATTAGTACTTTAATAGCCCAATGAGCTGCCTTTTTCATTCCTGGAATGAGCTGTCTTTAGGGATGGACGGGCTCAGAGGACCAAATCCCAAGGGTTCATGTCTACCTCTGGACCCTTATCCCCATCCCCTAGAGTTCTCCCCCTGTTCCTCCTAAAGGGTCACATGGTGGTTACACCTCAATACTCCTAACCTTGATCGGATTTAACCAGTGTAGCTGTTGACTGAACTCTCACAAGAGATCAGGGGAGTGGACTAAAAGGTGCTATTTCAAGGTATACAGTCTCCTCATTGGGGTTATCAACCCACATTCTCAAGTCCAGAAACTGGTTGGCTGTTTATAAAGTAACTCAGAACATCACATTGGACCTCACCAAACCAAAGACCAATGCAATTTGGGAACCACCACTCATCTGTGTGTCTGCGGACTCCCCAATCTGCCCAAGATCAACTCTCAAGGTGACCTCGGGACTCCAGTTCCATTTTCTCTGGATGCATCCACAGATATTGAGGGGCAGTGCAAGGCCCTAGCATAGGAGCTGTGGCCACTGGTCCCAGCTCAGGTGGGCTCCCAGGTGCCTTTGTGCAGACAGAGCAGCAACCCAGACAGAACCATGTTTAGAGTTGCAGAGTGCAGGCAATTCTTCCAGAGCAAGAGTGCACAGAGATCATGGCAATCACTTTTTATCATCTTATTGGGGGCATGCAGTTTTCTAAAGGTGAGAGGTCCAATAAAACTCAAATTTGCCTAAGGGAAGAGGGCAGGGTGAGGGACCAAGACCATCTGGAGGCTGAAGCTCCCTGAGATGGCCACTCTGACCACAGCACTCCCAGGTCTCATATTGGCCTGAGACTAATCAATAACTCATCCAAGAGATGACGTCACCCCACCCCCATCAATGATCACTCAGCATCCCAGCAGCCAGCAGGGAGTGAACTTCCTGTATGCTAATCATCCACCAAAAAGTCATGTGACAAAGGCATTTCCCTCCTTGGTCATGTGACCCTTTTAACTGTGCCTTCCAACATGAAAACCATGGCAACAGCCAGTTCTAACCGGTTCGTGACACGCAGCCTTCATTTTGAGAAGTGAGGTAGGGTTCAGGTGCTGTCAGAAAATGGAGGCAACCCAGCTCACCCCGGGGCTGCCCAGCTGCAGGAACTTCATATGTGGCACCAGCCCACAGGGAGCTGTTGGTGTATTACAGGGATCAGGGTTACCTCTTCCAAACACAGAGAGGCCACCAGCCCCTCTGGTTTCCAACATGGAAAACTTTGCTGAACTCAATTTTTAAAGTAAAGGTGTTTCAAAAGTCTCAGTACTTTATCAGAGTGTGCTTTTAATTCAGGAAAAAGAACACCCCTTTGACACAGGCTGAAAATTACTATGGCCATTCTTTAAAAAAAAAATTGTTTTAAATTACAAAAACATTTAGGCAGAAGAACAAAAGCAGAGGAAATCTAGCCCAACATTGCCAGGGAAATGGCATTGTGGCCAGGTACGCTGTTCTACTGCTTTTAGTCCACGGTAGCCGCCTGAGCACGAAATTTATTTGGGAGCCATATGATTTCTGGGCAAATCTAATAAGCCCATTCTGCCCATCTTGGGAGTCATGATCAAAAGAGATTTTATGTGACCTATGAAAATCCCTGGAAGCAGACCAGGCTATTATCAGCAAAAACAGTCTCACCACCTTCTCCTCTATATGTCAGCCCTGGCTAAAGAAACACAAAAGTTCTGTTACTTACTTGAATCTTCCATCAAGTTTCCTAGAGAGAAGGCAAGGATTATAATCTTATCTCAAGACAGACCCCATGTCCTCAGCACCAGGGTACCATCCCAGTAGTCAGCACAAGGTTAATATTTAGTGTCCCCCTTAGCCTGTGCCAGGGGAAGCAGTCTCATCAAAAGAACACAGAAACTGTGCTTGGCAGCTCTGACCTTTGTTATTCTCTGAACAGGCATGCCTGATGTAGGGTCTGACTGTGGGAAAGGGGACACTTCATTCATTCATCCACTCGTATTTACTGAAAACCCACCTAAGAAAGCAGATGCTATGCCAAGCAATGAGGATAAATCCCCGGATAAAAGGTAGTTTTATCCTCAGGATCCACCAGGAGGAACAGAACCCCCAGGAGGAGGAAGGGCAAGCAGGGCCCAAGAAATGGACCACCACTTGCCTAGGCTCACTGAACAGCAGGGACAGCTTCACTGGAGCTCGAAGAAATACAGTATCTTGTTACCCCAAAGACCTGCTCCATCACAGCCTACATTTCACAAGATCCCCAAGATTCTTGCACACACTAGAGAAGCTGGGGAGGACTGTAAACAAAACAAGGCCTCAGGACAACAAACTCCTCCTCAGTGCCCACTTGAAGAGACAGGTATAGTCAGCTACAACCATTCCCTACCAGAACTCTCCCCTACTCTCCTCATCTTTTGGGCCTGGCTAGGTGGGGAAAGGCAGGTAACTATTAGCTGTGTTTAAGAGCTGGGTAGGGGGCTTTGCTAGACCTAGCACCAGCCTCACTCACTCTTGCAAATATTCACTTTGGCTCCACCTGACCCTCCTTCAGTTGTGTTCCTCCACTGGAGCCCATTCACACCTCCCAGGCCAAACTTATCCACTGCCTTTTCCAGCTCCCAGCCCCTATAAACCCCAGCTCCTACTCACAGATACATGGTGCTATGGGTTCTTCCTGCCTTCACGATCAGTCCCTTCATGGAATGTCCCTCCACCAAACTCCTGAGGCCCCCTTGTGAGCCTCAATGCACACTTCAACACACATTTCAAACCATGTACCCTCCGAAAGGTCCCTGGCTGGCCCAATCCTCCAACATGCCAGCCCTGGGAGCATGATCAGCACTCCCCTAGTCCACTCATGCATGCCTGGGGAAGCCTTAGCTATGCTTGGTACTATTCATCCTGGGGGCAGAGCCCAGGACAGAATTCTGGGGTTCCACTGAAAGGCAGCACAGGCCTGAGCAGAGGCTTCCTTGCTGGTAGCCAGCTTACTCACCCTCACTCCAGCAAATTAGTCCAAGGAAAGTGACTTCACCTTTCTACTAGGTCAACTCACCATCCTACAGCCTCCCAGGGTGACAATGTTACTGTCTGACAAGCAGGTTTCCCCACTGCTAGCTGGGACTGGAAGCCATCATAGGCACAGTAGCCATGGCCCCCCAGCCCCACTTGGAGCCTGTCTCCACGAGGCCGAGGCACTTCAGCTCCCAATGAGGACCAAGATATTCCCAGGGTGACCCAACACGCAAAGGGCAAGAGTGAGGGAGGACTCCAGCCCTGATGTGACACCATGGCCCCAGGAAAGGGGGTGATGCCCCCTACCTCCACAGAGCCAGAGGGGCAGGAACCTCTCTCTCTAGTGCCACACTGGCTGGGAGTTGGGGACAGGCAACAGGGCCTCCTCCAAAGCCTGTGGCTGCACTCATGAAAGCTCACCATAAATAGGCACTATGAACCAAGCCTGCACACTGGGGACTTCCCCCACAAAGCCACCCGAGTTTCACTTGGTTCTACCTCTTGTAAGTGAAGACCCGGGGCAGGACATTTCCCTCCCTGTGCCTCCTAAAAGGACCAGGACAGGAATTCCTGCCCTGCTGACCCTCAGGATTGCTGGTGAGGTGAGATCTCATTGCCGAGGCTCGGACACCCTATGAACCCATCAGGGAGGTTCAGGCTCCAATCTTTCCTAAACAGTAAGGAGCTGCTTGCCATGAATGCAAGCTTGGCACACAGCAGACAACTAGCCATTGAGGGTTAACACTCAAATATTCTCAAACCCAGAAAGGGCAGCAATGTGTCTGTTCTGTGAATTGCTCTGTCACAGCAGCTGGTGCAGGGCCTGGCACAGTAGGTGCTCAGGCAACGCGGCTGGTGGGCATGCCCACCTTACTCTTCCTTAGCACCTGGTTCCAGGATGAAGTCTGTGAGCTCATGAGGAATCCAGTGATGCCTGTAGACTGACTGATGTGGGCGGCTCTTTCCACATGCACAGATGCCACGTTGCTAAAGGATGTGCAAATTCACTTAAAAGGATTTCTGAATTCTGTGTCGTCATGTCTTTTCAAGCAACAGGTCTTGGAAGTCCAACTCCTAACTTGTGAGTCAGGACTTTGGTGACTGTTAAGAAGGAGCCTTACTACTCACAGTCAACAAAACCATGTACAGAAGACCACACCTCTCCATGCTCACACACCCTTCCAGTCCTATCTCTAGGATCTGGGCTGGTTTTGTGGCTCACTCTCTGACCTACAGGAATGCAGAGGAAACAATGCTACAAGCTTTTGTGGCAAGGACACAGAAGCCTTGCAGTTTCCGCTTAGCCCCTCAGAATGCATGCTCCAGTAGGATCTGACCGTACTGAGGATGCCAACCTAGCTGTATGGATGGAGGGTCAACAGACACACAGAGATGGGGCCAGCTATCCTAATGAGTGACAATGCCACTGGGGACATCCAGTCTGGTTGACACAGGACTGCAAGGAGGAGAGCCCAAGAAGCAGTACCTAGCTAGGACCAACCAACAAGCAGACATGACAAGACAATGCTACACTAATGCATCTATACCTTAAACAATTAAGCTAACGGGGCTGATAGCCCAGCTCTGCCCTCCCCAGGGAACCAGCCCACACCATTATAACTCCATATTCTTTCTCAGACTGTCCCCAACAAGGAGACCCATTCTAGAAATTACCCTGGGACAAAGCAGGGAGAAAGAAGGTGGAAAAGAAAAGGTTTACCTAAGCAGTCACCCCTGCTGAACTTTAAAGCACTCCCAAAAGTTGGGGGCGGGGGGCAGTTCTCTGAACATGGAAGACCATGGCAGATGCAGACTTGAGATGATATGGAAGCACAGCTCCAGAAAGACCTAAGACACCAGAGTGGCTCAAAAAAGGAAATCAACAGAGTGTCCCATAGGAGAGGAGAGGGCCATCTGTGGGTCTGGGAGCCACCATAGCTTAAGCACTGCATTGAGTGGTGTGAATCAAAGCCAGAAAGCAATTCCACATGCTTAATCTAATGAGTATCCCCTTTCCAGAAACACTTCTAGAAAAATCCTACGAGAGAAAGATGGTTACCACAAGTTCCCAGGTTAGTCCTACCACCTCAAAACATTTCACTGGCAGATCCTGCACATGCCTCTGGGATCTTTCATGGCCATCTGGACATGGGACTGCTCATTAGGACCCCACAACACCCCACCCTGCTTTCCCAAGGGGCACAGTTCACTAAGGGACACTTGATGCGATTAAAGAGGGAACTCTGTTGCACACAGATACGGGCTGTGCCCCAAAGCTAAGGACTTGCCTGCCCAAGGGATGGTAGGCGCTGACGGGTGCCTGGTCCCCTCCCCAGACCCTCAGGGCCCTGGAGCCCACCTGCTTCCTGCCTGCCCTGGCCCCTCTTCAACTCCCTGGACTCCCTTTTTGGCATCCATTACCATTTCTTCCAGCCCTGTAACTTGACACTCTGTTGGCTGGGATGTCAAGAGAAAAGCCCAGAGTCTGCTTTATAGGGGCTGGGAAGTCAGAACATATTTTGCTTCTTGGCCACAGAGGCCATGGAGGTGAGCAGCTGGGGATGAGAGTTTTGAAATCCAGCCATCATTCTTCCTGGAGATTTCAGGTCCAGTTACCACTCTGGGAATCCATTATGGTGCACCCTGCAACAGCTACAGCTGAGCATCTCAGGAGAAAGAGAAGGAGCTCCTGGAATCGGGCTCTGGCCCTGCAAGCCCAACCCCCCTCCAGGACCCCCAGCACAGAGGAGAGCAGTCCCAAGGTGCATGGCCAGAGCAGAGGAGTGTTGTGCTGTTATGTTAGCAAGGCCAGGAAGCATTCAGCCTGTCCTGCTGGGGCTCCTTCTAGGAACATACGAGCCCCCGAAGTCACAGCCTGGCCAGAGAGGCCCAGATGACTTCACTATAACTGGAGTTAGCAATAGGGGCCAGTTTTAGGGGCGTGGAGAGTCACTAAGGGCTATAGACACAGGGCAAGGATGGGTTAAAGAAAGCACTCCTTGGGGAGAGAAGCTAATAGTGGCTCCACATAAAGACCCCAACACCAAATGGCAATGGGGCAGCCTGGAGGGTTGGCATCCACCCAAGGAGGTCACTGCAGCCTAACTCTGCCAGCAGCCACATGTCTAGCCAGGATCTGACACCACTAGAAGTCTAAATCCAATTCAGTATGCTTTGCTCAGAAATTTGGGAAGGGGCACTTCTTACAAATGACCAGTCATAGAACTGAAAGGCTGACCTATGTTAGGTTTGGAAAATCACCCAGGACATTTGCTGACCCTCTACAATGGCCATCTCCGTGCCAACCACCAAGATGTAATCTTGTAATCTGTGTACTCCTCTCAACTGACTGACTGTCACCCCATTCAGGCAAGTCTGAAAGGTGTGACTTCTTGAGGTCACACACCTATGGCGGCAGATAACCTGGGCCCACACTAGGCCCAGGTTTCTGTGGACCCTTGGTAATCCTGCCCAATTCTGGGACACCGAAGGCTGTGCATTGCACAGGGACCGAGGCCCCCACCACGGATCAGAACAGTTGTATGCCCGTGGCCTAAAGGGCTCAATGACACCCCAGAAAAAGAAGCAGTCACAGCATGGGAGAGGATGGGTTTCACATGACTGTCAACTCTGACACCTCTAACTCGGATTATCAAATATCATTTTTGGACTAGTTTAAAGAAGGAAATGTTTTTATTTATACTTAGGATCCTGGACAAGCCAGCAGCATCCACATGCTGAGTCTCTGAGGTGAGAAAGAGAGAACAGTGTGACAACATGGATGTAGCCCTTAGACTGACTGGGCTACAACTCTTACCTGCCTAGGAAATGAGCCGGGGGGGGAGGTGGATGCAGCACTCAGGCATCCAGACTCCCAAAGGGCCCAGGGCCTGGGAGAATGAGGAAAAAAGGAACAGGGGACCCTAGACGCCACAGCACCAACACTGGCGTTCCCTCCTTCCTCCAGTCACTGGACCCACATGCCAGACCAACCTTCCTCCAGGTACGAACACAAAGAAAACCTAGGAGCACTCTGCAGCATGGAGGGAATCCCTACATCACATAAACCCAAACACATCTCCTGGCATGCCAGCTCCTTCACCACCTCACAGCAAGAGAAAACTCACCTGTGTGCAGATGAAAACCACCCCTGAGAAATAAACATTGCTTTCCAGCTTGGAGCAACTACAAATTTTTGTGATAAATGGAAAGTGCTTGCTTTTGCCTGAAAGTTTATTGCCCCCTTAAAAAATCTGTGTTTCAAACAGCTGGATCCTCCCCCACCTTTCCCTGGCAAATCTCAACTTGTTCTCTCAGCACAGCTCTGGTGCTTCCCACACCCCACCAGATCTGCTCCAGCTGCTGTAAGTGCAGCAGGACCATGGGAGGCTGGGCTTACCTCTGCAGCTATGGGGGCTCCACTCAATCACCAAACCTCAATGACCCTCAGTTCCTTCATTTGCAGAATGGGATTCTGTTGACCTCCAGGGAATGTTGTAAAATGTAAAAGGCACAAAAAGTGCACCTAGTCCACAAATGACAGCCCCACTTCTCTTCCCCATCCTTGCTGAATGTGACGTGGACAGACAGAACAGTTCCCATCACCTTTGCAGCTATAATTTAGCTCTGAATTGACTCATCAGGTCACCTGCCTGCAGTCAGAAGTCCCTGGGAACAAGGTTCCACACTGAGGGCTTCTCTTCCTTCTACTGTCTGACTCCAGCAGGCCATTAACCACTGCTGCCTGAGATGTGAGCACACTGCTCTGGTGGATGTCCTGGGCTCTGCCCATGCCAGATGACCTATCCCCAGCCCACCTAAGCAACTCTGCATTGAACTGGGCTCTGCCAGGTCGTTTTCATTGTAACACTGAGACAACTGCCTTTTTCACCAAATTAGGACAGTAGAGCCAAATTGCCAGGATTCAGTGACACCATACTGTAGGCAAAGCCCTGAATGAAGTACAAGCTATTGACTTTATTTAACTTCAACCCTGGAGTATGTACCTTTTCAATTTTTTTTTTTTTTTTTTGAGAGAGCATGAGTGAGTGAGAGGCAGAGGGAGGGAGAAGGGAGTGAGCGAGCACGGGGTGTGAAGCCCAGAGTGGGGCTCGAGCTCACCAGAAGTGGGACTTGAGCTCACCCCAGGTGGGGCTCAAACTCATGAACCGTGAGATCATGACCTGAGCCGAAGTCGGACACTTAATCGACCGAGCCACCCAGGTGCCCAAGTACGTACCTTTTTAATACTCTGTGTCAAGATAAAGCACTCCTGCTGTGTACCAAATGACAGCCATCCAGAAGAAAAGCATGTGTATGAGCACTCACAATGCATGAAGGAAAGACTGACAGACACATTGTGGTTATTTAGACTTTTGAGTGTTTGGCAGACATTTCCCCCAAAATGGTTAAAGCAAAGCCTGTTTCTTCTAGGAAACAACCGACAGCATTTGTTGCCAATGATAAAAGTCCAAGCTTCCAACAAACAAAATGTAGAATTTTGGAAAATTTGTGTTTGCTTCCATGAGCCCAAGAAGTCAGATATTAGCTAATCTGATTTTGTGATATTGAATAATGCAATGTATTATTTCAAAGGTCTCTATAACTCTGTAAACTACTATTTTCTAATGTTTCATGGTATTACAAACTCAAACATGAGTAAAAGATCACTCGGGGAGAAGTCACAAATCACCGAGGCAGAAGAATCCCGAATAATTTGTGCAGCTGCTCTGCTCTTCGGGAGGTGTGTGTATGTGTGACTCTTCACCCCTCAGGTGTGAGCTGCACCTGGTGACTTCCTTCCAAGGAGTCCAACATAGAAAGAGAGAAGAGAGTAACTTTACAGTGGAGATACCTGACAGATGCCATGTCAACCAGGTGATTAAGGTCAACATCACAGTGAAAAGTCAAGATGATGGCATGTGCTGTAGAGACAATATGGCAAGAAGAGTACTGCACCTCTGTGGTCCTCTCCAAACCCATCAACCCAGGCCAACAATGAAAAAACACCAGACATATCACAACTAAAGGATTTCCCACAACACACCTGACCAGTCCTCTTCAAAACTGTTGAGGTCATCAAAAATAAGAAAGTCTGAGAAACTCTCAGCCCAGATGAGTCTAAGGAGACATGATGACCAAATCCAGGACACGATTAATAAATATTTTCAAATTTCCAACACAGCAAATGGCCAAGAGATATTTTTCACATAACCAAGATGGAAAGGGGGTTGCACCAATGCTTTCAGCAAGGCATTGCCAAGGTTTCCCATGGCAAGGGCTAGTGTGAGCAAAGGCTCCTGAGTGGAGTCCTCCTGACACATCATGGCCCATATGGCTGTCACTTGCTGCCAAAGTTGTGTTCTGAAAAGTGAGACACGCTAAAAATTTCACAGAACTCACCCAACAGATTCGCCATAATTTCCCTATAAAATCTATTCAATTATAAGCCAACAAAATTTGGCCCTGTTTATGGCCTTAAAAGCAGCAACTGTAGGAGCGCCTGGCTGGTTTAGTAGGTGGAGCATGCGACTCTTGGTCTTGGGATTGTGAGTTCTAGACCCACACTGACTTTTGAGATTGCTCAAAAATAAAATCTTAAAAAAAAAAAAAAAAAAAAAAAGGTGGGGGGTAGTGGTAACTGTACAGGCTCTGCAGTTACCCAATTCACAGTGAACTTGGCACCATTTAGGGCAGCCTAGACACCCTGCATATGCAGATGGGGAGGCCAAGCCCAGACTTCCCTCGGAGGTCAGTCAGGTGCCCCAGGCTCCTAATGCCAGGACACTAGGGGTGGTGTCCATTCTCATACCCCATTCCCTTCCTACCTCCATTCTCCAGGTAAAGGCATTTCCCTCCCTCCCTCCTCCAGACATGTTTACCTCCACCATCACAATCAGGTGTCCCACAAGCTTCTGGGCTATACCCAGGCCCAGAGCACATCAACTCTCTCCCCTCCAGAAGGTGTGTCCCATGGCTCATCGTTCCCACCAGACAACCTGGCCCTGCTCCCACTGCCACTGTGGGCCTTCTCAGGCCCTCTCACCAAACCCAGTGCCTCCAAGGACTTGGAGCCCCTAAGCACCCCAATTTCTGGTGTGTGAGCTCCATAAAATGTGCTACCCAGACCACTCTTTCCCACACTGCCCACGGACACTGCAAGTCCTCTTGAAGGAGGGAACAGTGGATACCTGGACTTGTTCCCTTTAGAGAGTGTGGCTGTGTTAAAGTTGCTTCTGAATGCTATCAAGGCCCTGCACTAGGGAACTCTGCATGTCACCAGGTCTTAGTCCCACTAAGATCCAAATAAAGCTTTTCAATGTGGTTATTTACATCAGGACTATTTTTATGATTTAAGCTCTAAAAATAAGCAGTCTTATGGCTTGGGACCCAAGGAAAGGGATTAGTAACGTCTGGTATGTCTCCTCTCCACCCAACAGACACTCCCTACCTCCTCTCCCATCCCACCCCCAGGCAGGCCCCTCTCACCAACATCTAGGCTGCTTTGGCCACTTCAGTGTCTCTGAAGGCAACTGACCTTGCCTAGCCACTGTGTCACCACCTTTTTCCCACAGAGGTCTGTGACCATTCACCTGCCTTCCTTTCCCTCATTATTGGACAACTGTAAGTCCCAAGACGTCTTCCTATCAGCACTGTGACACACCTTACTAGACCACACTGGGAGCTTCCGAAGCTTAAGAACGACCAGCCTCACATCAGAGAAGACAGTGAGCTTCACCAGGGTAGAGTGAATGGTCCCGGGCCACATGGGGATGTGAATGGAATGAAACTGCTGGACGCCAATTCTTTTTCCACCACCTGCTACTCCCCTTGGGCTCACAAATTATAATTCACATGCTCATCTCTTTGACAGAAAGAAAACCACCCTGGAAATCTCTTACCACTGGGTCAGCTCTCCTTTTCTTCCAGGCGCTTTCTGCTGAGAAAAGTCTTCTCAAGGTGGACTCCTGGTTGCCCCACCTGGAGTCACACAGGCCCTTGGGAGGTCCCAGGCATTTACCCCTGTTTTTTACCTATTCTACACAGGGCCCTCTTCATCCCACTGTTTCACCAGGCTAGGTGGCTGCAAGGGACAGGACAGGATCCCTCAGGCCAGTGTGCTTGCCACCCCCACCATCTAGGTTTGTTATGGTTTTGGTACAAACAGTTCTCAATACAGCACAGAATTGGCTGCAAGATACAAAACAAAGCACATGAAAGCAGTTTTAAGTGGCATAGTGGAGGGCTGGTAAGAGCCCTCACATATCTGCCCAGGTAAAACATTTAAATGACCTGCTACAGCAGCTAAGGCACCAGTTAAAGGATGAGGAATCTGTCAGGTGACAAACAAAGCACTAGCAGGAATATGTGCTGAAGAGGTATCAGAAACTTCAACTGCAGAATTAAACCAAATAATTTCAAAATAAAATGACCTGCTTAATCTATAATCCTGCTTAACTCACATGTCTGAAGAGCCCCTGATTGCTAAAGGAGGAGTCTTGACAGGCGTTTACCTCACTGACTGTACACAGTGGCCTTCTGGTTCCTGTCAGGACCATCACATCCCTAAGAAGGCAGGCACCGTCCAGTGAGAAAGGGACAGCCCTTCATTACTAGAGGAAGGTATTGTATATGTGCTGCCAAAGCGAGCACTAGAGGAAGGTATTGTAAAGGCAAGGGGCAGGTGGCTCCTTACCTCTTATCAGGCTGGCTTACACTAGGCCCCATGTGAACTAAGTCTCTTTGGGAGTTAGAAAGAGGACATCCAGAGTCTGTCACTCTGATACCCCAGCATTATTACCTAATGATTTTTAGAAGTACAGGTGAACCCCTCAAATTTCAATAATTTCAAACCTAAGATAAGATATAGTCCAGAATAAAGGCATGTGGACAAAAAGACAGAACTGGGATGAAGAGCCTGGAGGGAAGGGATAAGGCAGAGAATGAGGAGATAAGAGAGGCCACAGCTTACGCAGGGAAGGAAGCACAGAATCAGAACCAGATTTCCAAAGGAATATACCTCTCAGTTCCCAAGCTAAGAAAAGCAAGCTAAGAAAAGCAAGCAGGCTATGGAGAGTTCTAGTCTGAGTTGATGGAGCTGCTCCTTGAGACTGCCCAGCCCCTCCTAGAAGTCACCTAGCAGTAGAGAATTAGAAAGTAAAAGGCAGCAGCCAGCCCACAACAGGTGCTGGGGCTGGGCTGGACTCCAGAGAACCTTCCAGAAGAGTGCAGGAGGCCCCAGACTCAGGGGAAGTGATGGTCACACAGTAGATAGGCTTCTGGCTGAGAGACTTCCAAAGCTTTCACACAAAAGGGGAGGGGGAGGGAGAGATGGTCATTCCCTATGAGGAAGACTGTCAGAGAGTCAAGAGTGAGGGTTGCAACCACACCTGCCCAGGCAGTGCAAAAACCCAAGCCATCACACCCACAGCTGTGTTAGATCCACCCAATTCCCTCAAGGATGCACATTCCAGCAGACAGCTGGCCAGACCAGGCACAGCTATGATGGGGCACGGTCCTGAAAAGAGAATAGATGGGGGCTCGGGTCAGTACATAGCTGGTGAGAACTGCCTTTCTATCCTCAAACAGCCCATGTGGCAACGACCACCCTTTTATCATCACGGGGTAAAGGTGAAAGTCACACAAGAAGGCTAGGACCTGGACCCAGACCTCTTTGTAGACCCCATGGCTAAAACTGTAAAGAATGACAATACCAAATTGAGTATGAAGCAGCTGAATCCCCACACCTGTGAGAGCAAAACAGCCCAGGTATTTTTGGGGAAAGGCCTAGTAGGTTTTTTTTTTCTTTTTTTAATAACAATTCAACATGCACCTATTCTGTGACCCTGCAATTCATCCCCTACGTATTTACCAAGAGAGAGAAATGAGAATTGATGCCCATGTGCAGCCCTATAGGAATAATCATAGCAGTTGTACTCACACCAGCCCCAAACTGCAGACTGCCAGGTGTCTATGGACAGGTGAGTGGATACACTGTGCATACCCACATAGGAGTCATTCAGGAAAATACTGGTACAACAGGGATGAATCCCAAAGCACATGGAATGAGGGAAGTCAGGCCCCACTGAGCACACGCATGATTCCATTTCTAGAATCCATTTTTGAGAAGAGGCAAGATTAGTCTAGGGTGAGAGAGTACACCCAGTCAAGGATGACAGGAAATGTATAAATGGCCCCTTCTTATGGTGATGACTAGGTTCTGTATCCTGATAAGGCTTTGGACTACACAGGTGAAAAACACACCAGGAGAGGCTCACTGCGCTTTACCTCCTTGCAAGGCAGGCAACCCAAGTGTTTACTTTATCTTTCCTCTCCCAAGAGGCTGCTTGTAAAGAGCATCCACCCAAACAACAAGAACTCTACCTATGACCTAGAATGTCATCTTGGAAAAGTTAAGGAATACACACCTTTTCCTGCAGGCCCCATTTCTATATAGAACAGAAGAAGACTGTCCACATAATCCCATGTTATAGACAACAGGCAGCTGTGGCTGCACTATCATGTTACTTTCAGATTCATTTTCGCTTTGGAAGAGACATCAGACGTTAATGTGAGTGTAGATGATTGTGCCCTCACACAACACACCACTGCAGGACACCCAACTCCTGTTTCAATACCAAATGATGAGTAGTGACATCCCTAGGCACAAAAGAGGTGACTAGTTTATTTACAGATGTGTCACCTCCTTGGTGAATGCCAAAGTCTCTAAAGAAAGATGGAGCAGGGGTTCTGTCATCAAGAACACCAGCTTTAACAAAAGAGCCCTGCTTTGCAGGCTTGGTAAAACAGAGAGTACTTTTATGCATTTTTAGTATGCTCAAGTTCACGAGTGTCTGACAAGGGAGTGTGGAAAGCCAGAAAAACAAAAGTCAGGGACAGCTCTAACACCTCAGGTGCTACTGCCAGTCCCCAACAGGCCAAGGGCCCCTCAGTGCCAGATAGGAGCCCCTTCTACCCACAGCACAGGGCAAGCCCTTGGTTTGAATGAAGCCCCATCCTGTGGGTGAGATGCATGATGAGAAGAGAGGAGGGAGACATGCAGTTACCCAAAGGCCACACACCCCAAGAGAACCCGACAGGAAGTCATCAGTACATCTGCCCCACATCCACTGAGGCCCATGTAGCAGGCTACTGAGAAGTGGAAGTTGGCCTACTAGTCTGCCACTACCCCGCCCCCCCACCCGCCCCCGTGGGACCCAGGGAGCCCCAACGAGGTAAAATGAAGAAGTATAGATGATCTGCTTCAATGCCCATTGACTTCCATCCCCAATGAGCCATACCCCTTAACTTCTAGTCTTTCTCCCCAAGACCTCTGTACATTCTTTCATATTACAGCACACCAGAAAGTAGCTGTAGTCAGATCTTGTCCTATCATGTCTACCTCCAGGGACCACCACGGTGCCTATCACAGTAAGCCTGGTCCTGGCGTGTTAACAATCCTGGGAGGGCTGATGTCTCAGAAAAAGGCATATATAAACACGTTTTCAGTAAAGCATGGGGGTGGCCATTCATGGAGTTCCCACCCTACAAAGGCCCAGAGCAACAAGACACCTAGTCCTTACCTTTCAGGTGCAGGACATCTAGAGAAGAGGCTCATATTTTATTGAGTTAAATGCTCCTCCACCCAAAACGAGGGGGGAAAAAAGTTGTTCTCATCTATGCATGGCCCAGATTATTTCTAAAGATCAACAATTTGTGACAGAAAGAGATTTTCTATAGCAAAGTACAGGAGTAGAATCTACTTATCACAGAAACAAAACAAAGAACTCAACATAGCTTCCACTGCCTGCCCCAGCTCTAGCCTCCTCCAATAGTCCTGACTTGGGGGGAGGGGGGGAGGGGGGAGGGTAGGCATGTGCCCATGACCTTTGGGCTGGTCTCACAAGGCCAGCAGGCTCAACTTCCACCTCTGTGGATTTCTGTTTTCTTGTAAGCACATTTATGGATGCCAGAACAGAAACCAAACTATTTTAACCTCATTAGTTTTTTTAAACATCCATATTGAGATCTAATTTACATACCACAAACTTCATTCACTGTAGGAGTACAATTCAATGATTTTTAATAAACTTATTGTGCAACCATTACCACAATCCAATTTTGGAATACTTCCACCACCCCCCAAATTTCCCTTTTGCCTGTGAGATGTTAATCACTGCACCCCCCCCTGCCCTCAGGCAACCACTGATCAGTCTCTACAGTAAGTTTGCTTTGGACATTCCCTGTAGATGAAATTATACAACAAGCAGTCTCTGGATCTGTTGTCTTCCCACCAGCATAGGAAGTGTGAGGTTTATCCACGCTGCAGCATAAATCCGTAGTTCACTTTTTTATTGCTAAATAGTAATCCGCTGCATGGATATAACATTTTATTTAATCGTGGCTATATGGACTGTTTCCACTTTTTGATTATTATGAATCATGCTGCTATGAACATCCATGTACCTGTCTTTGTGTGGACACATGTTTTCATTTCTCTTGAGTACCATCCTTGGATAGAATACTGGGTCATGTTGAATGTTCATGTCTAACTTTATAATAAACTGCCAACTGTTATGCATTTTACATTCTCACCAGCAAAGTATGAGAGTTCCACTTTCTCCACATCCTCACCAACACTTGTTACTGTCTTTAAAAAAAACAAACAAACAAAAAAACCCACAACCATCTTTGAGACTTGTTTTATGGCCCAGCATCTGATCTCCCCTGGAGAATGATCCATGAGAATGTAAAAAGATATATTCTGTTTTCTGTAGTCACCAGGTCTTCTATAGATTCCTGTTAGACCAAATGAGTCAACAATGCTCTTTGAGTCTTCTAGAATCTTACCAATTTTCTGTTTAGCTGTTCTACCAATTATTGAGTGGAGTACTTAATTCTCTATAACTGATGAATTGTCTATTTCTACTCTCAATCCTAGCAATTTATTCCTAAGGTATTTGGGGGTTGTTGTTAGGCGCATATACATTTATAACTGTTATGTCTCCCTGACATATTGTTATAAAATGCTGCCCTTTGGCTACAGTAATATTTTTTGTCTTAAAGTTGATTTTATCTGACATCGATAGTCACTCTAGCTTTCCTATGGTTACTTATGGTATAGCTTTTCCCATCACTTTACCAAAGGATTTTAAGCATCCTTAAATCTAAGGGGTGTCTCTTACAGATAACATATAATTAAGCTGGATCTTGCTTTTTCATCTAGTCTGAAAATCTCTGCCTTTATAATTGGGGTGTTTAAACCACCTTTTTTTTTTTTTTTTTTTTTTTTTTGAGAGAGAGCGAGAGCGAGCAAGTGCATGTGAGAGCACAGGAGGGGCAGTGGGAGACAGAGAATGTTACGTAGGCTCCACATCCAGCACGGAGCCTAACAAAGATGATGCAGGGCTCCCTCTCACAGCTGTGAGACCATGACCTGAGCCGAAATCAAGAGTCAGACACTTAACCAACTGAGCCACCCAGTACCCCTAGACTACTCACATTTAACACAATAATTGATATGATTGGGTTTACAGGTGTCATATTGCTATTTGTATTCTACACCCATTCTTACTTTTATGTTCCTCTGTTCCTTGCTGATGATCTCCTTTGGTGTTAAACATTTTTTAGTGTACCGTTATATTATTTTGTTGATTTTTTAAGTCATATTTTAAAGCTATTTTGTTAATCATTGCTCTAGATATTATAATAATTTTATTAATTTACCACAACATACTTCAGATTAATATTAACTCGACTCTGGTAAAATGTAGATACTTAACCCCAACAGAGCTCCATTTCATTCCTCCTGTTTTATACTATCATTGTCTGACAGATCTATAAACATATAAACACAAGAGATTTTTGTATACCTTGGTCAATTTCCAGAGAGCTGAAATGGTTATTTTTGTCTATGCTGACCAGTGTTAGTTACAGTTAATGCTTTACATGATATGTGTTATAAGAAGAAATGAGAATAAAGTATTTTATATTAGACCATGTATTTACCATTTCCAATGCTCTTTATTTCTTCCTGGGAACTTAAGTTACCAACATGTCATTTTCTTTCAGTCTGAAGAACTGGCTGGTCTGACCGTGACAGATTCTCTTGGTCTTTATCTGAAAATGTCTTTTTTCCCTTTGTTTCTGAAGGAGTTTTGCTGGACACAGAATTCCAGGTTGACAGTTTTTGTCTTTGAGTACTCTGAATGTCACTCAACTCCTTTTTCGTTTCCATGGTCTTGGATGAGAAGCTGGCTGTTAATCATATTAATGCTCCCGTGTATGTGAGGGGTCCTTTTCCTCTTGCCACTTTCAAGATTTTCTTTTTCTCTGACTTATTAACAATTTGACTATGATGTGTCTAGTTATAGATCGCTTTGTATTTAAGCTCCCTGAGGTTTGTTGAGCTTCTCCTCACAAATTTTTGATCATTATTTCTTCAAGTAGTTTTTCTGTCTTGCTCCAACTATGACTACAGCCTGGGGCTAATACAGCAATCATCCTTCCCCATTTGCCCATCTCCAAGACTGTCACTTCAACCAACAAGGCCATGGGCCCAGGGTTGCTATCCACCACTCTCTTAAATTGAATGAGTCCCTTCTCACCCCTACAGAAAAGAGGTTGGTCTTCACAGCCTAGGCAGAACTTCCCTACCAATAGAACTGGGGAGATGGTATGGAAGGAGTCCCAGGCTAAATGCTACAGATTCTCACTATTCTTACCTGAAGTTTGGCAGTTTCTTAAGCACAAACACTTCTCAGATTGCTGTATGCCTCTGGTCAATTTCTAGAGTGCTCAAACGATGGGCTTTTTTTGGGCCAATTCTGTCCTGTTTTATGGGTTTTTTGGGGGGGACTGGAGGGGGGGAGGAAATTATTCCCCAGCTTTGATTTATTTTGAAAATAAAACATACACAAATTGGGGGAGCTTGGGTGTCTCAGCTAGTTAAGCGTCCGACTTCGGCTCAGGTCATGATCTCGCGGTTTTTGAGTTCAAGCCCCGCATGAGGCTCTGTGCTGACAGCTCAGAGCCTGGAGCCTGCTTCAGATTCTGTGCCTCCTTCTCTCTCTGCTCTTCCCCTGTTCATGCTCTGTCTCTCTCTCAAAAATAAATAAATACTAAAAAAAAATTTTTTTTAATACACAAATTGAGGGGCATCTGGGTGGCTCAGTTGGTTAAAACCTCTGACTTAGGCTCAGGTCATGATCTCACAGTTCGTGGCTTCGAGCCCTGTCTCGGGCTCTGTGCTGACAGCTGGAGCCTGGAGCTTGCTTCAGATTCTGCTTCTTTTTCTCTGCCCCTCCCCTGCTCATACTGTCTCTCAAAAATAAATAAACATTAAAAAAATTTTTTTGAAGCACTATCAACAATTGCCAAAGTATGGAAAAAGCCCAAATGTCCACCGATGGATGAATGGATAAAGAAGATGCGGTATATATTATACACATACACACACACACACACACACACACACACACACACACACACACACTGGAGTATTACTCGGCAATCAAAAAGAATGAACTCTTGCCATTTGCAACTACGTGGATGGAACTGGAGGGTTATTATGCTAAGTGAAATTAGTCAGATAAAGACAAATATCATATGACTTCACTCATATGAGGACTTTAAGACATAGAACAGATAAACATAAGGGAAGGGAAGCAAAAATAATATAAAAACAGGGAGGGGAACAAAACATAAGAGACCCTTAAATATGGAGATCAGAGGGTTACTGGAGGGGTTGTGGGAGGGGGGAATGGGCTACATGGGTAAGGGGTAATAAGGAATCTACTCCTGAAAACACTGTTGCACTATATGCTAATTTGGATGTAAATTTAAAAAATAAAATTAATTAAAAAAAATTTTTTAATATACACAAATTGGGAGCCTAAGTCAGAAAAACTGTCAGAGATAGAGAGGGGAACTGTAGAGAGGGAAAGAACGGACTTTACCCCTTTGTCTGCCTATGTATGCTACATATCACCCCAATGTAGTAAAAAAAGGTTTTATCTTGGTGATTTCAATTCACCAGCCACTCACTGCCTTGAAGAAAAAGAAAATTATCTCTCCTAGAAGCCACCAAAAACTCCCTCCAGTCTTCAACAGCCCAATTAGAGTCATAAGACAGCATGAAAGAAAATGAGGCAGTTTTGAAACAGAGCCAAACAAATTCTAGACGCAGAATACTATACAATAGTGAAAATGAATTAACTACTGCTCAATTCAACAACATGGGTAAATCTCACAAACATTATATTGAATGAAAGCAAGCAAAGGGTACAGACTGCACAATTCCATTTATTTAAAGTACAAAAACAGAAAATTATCTATGCTGTTAGAAGAAACTGGTTACCCTCAGAGGGTAGTGATAAGTGGAATAAAGGGGGCCTCAAGGTTGTTTCTTGATTCTACTTTACAAGGATGTATTCAGTTTGTGAAAATTGGCACCCATCTGTACTTTTCAGTATGTGTACTACATCTCAATTAAAAAACAAAAATGAAATTCTCTCAGCACAACAATCTAAAATTGGCACGTTAGAGGCATCTGGGTGGCTCAGTCAGTTAAACATCAGACTCAGTTTTAGCTCAGGTCTTGATCTCACAGTTCATGCGTTTGAGCCCTACAGTGGGCTCTGCACTGAACCTGCTTGGGATTCTCTATCTCCCTCTCTCTGCCTCTCCCATGCACGCATGCATCCTCTCTCTTTTCAAAAATAAATAAATATTTAACGTTTATTTATTTTTTATTGTTAAATGTTTATAAACAATAAACATTTAATGTTTATTTATTTTTGAGAAGAGAGAGACAGAGCATGAGTGGGGGAGGAGAGAGAAAGAGGGAGACACAGAATTTGAAACAGGCTCCAGGCTCTGAGCTGTCAGCACAGAGCCCGAAGCAGGGCTTGAACTCACAGACAGCAAGATCATGACCTGAGCTGAAGTCGGACGCTTAACAAACTGAGCCACCCAGGTGCCCCAATAAACAAACATTTAAAATAAATGAGTAAAAATAAAACTGGCATGTTAATCTTACACGATTCAGTGAACCTGAAGCCAAAGAGCTTCAGCTAACCTAAACTATGGCCAAATACAGCCGTGCCGTGCCACCTTTTGATCTGGCCAGTGAGGGATCTCACACTAACCTGGGAACCAAGAACAACCACATTGTGCTATAGGAAGGTCCTTAAAGGGATGTTCTTGAGCCACATGCTCTCAACAAGGATCCAAAGACTGCCTGTTTCTAACAGAAACTGGGGCCATACACTCCAGAACAGATTACAGTTTGGAAAGGCTTTGGGGTACTTGTTCCTGTAATTTTTGTCAAAATGCACAAGTGTACTTCTCCAATGAATTAAACAGAACATTCTACGTGGGAACTTGGGGAGATACTAGCTCTACATATGGACATCTTATTTTGAGCAAAGATTGAAGGGCAGTTGTTACCAACACTTGCTCTCCACCCTAGGACCAATTCTGGGTACACGTCTGTCACCCATCAACCTATAAGCCAGAGATTATCACCCATTTTACTATTGAAGAAACAAAGACTAAGATCATATGCTCAAGATCAGCCAGGGAGTATGATGTGACCCCAACTATGCCTGTTGGCCACCAAGGCCAAACTCTGTCCACATTCTCATACTGCTTTATAAGTGTCTTGAGGTGTTTCTAGTCCTGGAGTACTGATCACCCAATGCCCTGTGTGCCTAAATTAATCTCTGATCCCTGCTCCTTTGCATCCTTTATGTGTTGTAACGATATCATTCTCCATCAACTTCAGAAAACATGGTCTAAGTGACCTTGGGTTGGAAGCCAATGGGCATAGTGGGAAAAGTCTGGAAGCAAGAGGCCCAGAGGCCAAATGTAGCCCCAGGCTGTATCAACAGAAAGATCTGGTAACCTCTCCCTCACAATCCACTGGGCTGCCCTGCAGGGCAGCAAGGTGATAACATGAGAAAATGCACACCAGGAGCCCAGGATCACGAGAAATATCCAGCAGATGGAGTGCCTGGGTGGCTCAGTTGGTTAAGGGTCTCACTTTGGCTCAGGTCATGATCTCACAGTCTGGTCCATCGGGGGTTCGAGCCCTACTTCCGGCTCTGTGCTGACAGCTCAAGCCTGGAGCCTGCTTCAGATTCTGTGTCTCCCTCTCTCTCTGTCCTTCCCCGACTCATGCTTTCTCTCTCTCTCTCAAAAATAAACATTAAAAAAATTAAAGAAAGAAACAAACAAACATCCAGCAGATCTTCACAAACAGCAGGAGGCTCTTTCTCCTCCTCAGCTACCTGATATAGTACCTGAGACACTACTGAAGACCAAGTCAGAGGGAGAGAAAGAAGAACCAGACTTACAATTTTATTTCTGGAACTTTAAAAGAGGCCTCTGGGACAGGAACAGCAAAAAGCACAGCCAGACAGAAAAAGGCCTTTTTGGGTAGTAGAAACACAGAGCACACACCCCCTCAAACTAAGATGCTTCCCCAGTAGAAAGGGTTGGATTTTCCCATTTATCTCAAAGAGGTAAAAATTGTAAAGCTGAGAAATACCAGGCCAGATAATCTCTGAAGTTCTTAGGATTCCAAAAGTCTGAGCTCCAAAATGATTTTAACATGAAGACTACAGGGTGGAGTCCCTGTGCGGGGTTAGTCAACACTCATGAGAAGGCAAAACGTTCCCAGCTTCCCTAGCTCTGCACCTGCCACCCTCACCCCCACTCTGGGCAAACAGACATGGAAGGGAGTCTGCAGGGGAGGATTAGGGGGTTGGTGAGGGGTGGCCAGGAGACTGTGGCCATACCAACACACCCACTGTGGCGTATCTGGCTCATAGGACATCTAAGCGTAAACGTGCTAGAATGGTTCCCACCAGAGCTCCAAGGGGAGCGGTGACAGCAGAAGTTAGGCCCAGATTTCTCTTTATAGAAAGAAAAGAATGTTTCTGAGTGAAGAAATGAGGGAGGTAGGGAAAGGGGGTAAAGTGAGTCTTAATTCTTTCAAGTTTTTTCCTTAAGAACCTCACAAAACTGAGGATCTGAATACTCTTGAAGTAATCAGTACTGACTAACGAAAAATCAACAGACCACACCACAGACTTGAATAGTGACCTCCTCCTTCACAACGTGCTGCCTAAGAGGAGTGGTGGCGCATGTGAGAGGCATCTCTGAGCTGGACTCCAGACTCTGCCCCCAGCCTAGTTACCCAGATCCAGTATAGAATCCCTGGCCTCCAGAACCCCAGATCTGTAAAGCAGGGACATATACTGAAATGAAAAACTCCCAACTTTTTCCACAAGCCAAAAGCACCAGCTGAAGAAACAAATGGTATCAGTTTAATGAAGACTCACTGCCTTGCAGGGCAGCCAATGGAGGAGGATACTGCCCCTTCCTCCTGTGAGACCCACACCCCTTGCCATTGATGTCCAGGCCCCAGTGAGGAGATCCCTTGTCCAGGACAGCACAGCAATGCCAGGACTAGAACCCGTAACTCACCAAGGGATGCTTCCTCAGGCCCATCTCCCCACCGCCTTCTCACACCCACAAGACCTGGTTCCAGGTCCCTCCTGCTCACCTGTATGAGGTACGCATGTCCACGGGCCCGTCGCCCGCCTGCCCTTCACATCTGCCCATGGCTGTCACCTCTGCCCCCCTCAGCAACCCTTGGGCTGGGCCTGCTCCTGGCTCAGGCGTCACTCTCATGTCTCCGTCAGTGTTTAAATCTGAAGACAACAATCCTCTCTCCATTTTTATTTTCTTGCTTTCCACATCATCCTCTGCTGGGTCCCGTTCAAGCGCTCGTTTCTGACTCCGTGTTCGGCATGCTTCTTCAGTCATTCTGAACTTTGGAAGGAGAAAACATGACATTTAAACTTGGCACAACCAAGTTGCTACCTTCTTAGAAACTTCAGTGTGTCAGCTTGAAGAGTTTTCCTTGCCCCATGATGATAGTAGAAGTCGGTACAACAAATGCAGGCCTCACAAAGTGTGCCCAGGACCTTTCTTAACTGACATGGGAAGGCTGGGCAAGATCCATGGAGCATCTGGGGAGCTGAGACCTGCAGGGACCTGGACAGGAACAATGGAAAGTGGCTGATTATTAGAAGGAAGAGGAATTCTCTGTGCTCCAAATTCAAAAGCAAAGAGAGGAAAACTGTTCTAGATCTGAACTTCCTGCCTATGGAATTCTGAGTACCTGCCCTAGGTTGGAGATTTCTGGAATCCGGGAAGGGGAGACACTGCTGTACCAGAAGCAGGGTCACTGCCCAGGTCCAGAACTGCACTGCACTGACTCGGGTTGACCATTCTCCCCTTTAGTGAGGGGCGGCCTCCTTACTCCCTGCTCACCTCAGGGGAGTGAGAAGTGGGGGTCACCTTTAACCCTTTGACTGCCAGCAAGGTAAACTTTGAGTGGGGTGAGAGCTGGCCCGTCACCATGCCAGCACCCTGTACCTGCAGCACACACATATCTTGATTTAAAGAAAGAAAAGAAGAAAAAAACAGCTGAGTCAGTTTTTGATCCCATGACATCACTGGGCTCCACATGACCCTTCCCAGGATTCAGTCTGAGAGACAAAGCACTTTCCAGAAAACCAGTCTGAACCGGTTCCAGACAACAAGCTGAAGTGTTGTTAACCCTCACAGAGACAGGACGGAGGACAGCGCAATGATGTCTGTCTGCAGGGAGGCTGCTGGCATTCCACAACAGAGTCTGGGACACAGGCGCTCGCTCTTAAAGGAGCCACTCCAGCCCCGATGTCCCAACAAGGCAGGACGCAGGAAATAAGACTGCAAGAGTCAGGGTCTAAAAAAGCCAAGCCAGAGTTCATGAGGGACAAAAAAGAATTTAGCTGCCAGGCTCTAGGAGGATTCCCAAAATGCCAGTTCTACACAGGATGGTAGGTGCCTATGTCTACCAACACAGGGTCCACAGAGGAACACACTACAAGCCCCTTGAGAATCTCAATTCATACCTGTGGTGTGCCTACACTGAAGGCCTCCTGGCTCTGTGTCCACACAGGCAGGGCATCTGGCACCCCAGTTTCCTCACCACCAATACCCTGAGAAGCCTGTCCTGGAGCCAACCTTCTGGGAGACTAGGGGCAACACAGAGCAATGAAGGGGCAACATCATCATACATGGGATGCATTCCTAAGATGACTCACTCACAACCTTGTTAAGGAGCCGATTTCTCAAATGAGCAACAGTGCAGGACCATGTCCTAGTGGCCTCTTCGGTGGACTTAGAGTTAAAGGAAAGAAATTGACTGCTGTTTCATGCTCCTGGCTCAGGAGGCAGAGCAGTCCACATGCACACGTGTCGGGCCACTGTGGCCTGGCCAGGGCACTCAAATATCTACTCCTACAGGCAGTCCAAAAGGGTCAAAATGAGCAAGTCTCCCGGTGGTCATATTACCCCCAGAATGCTCTCCACCCATGTTGACAGAAGGTGGGGCTGGAGAACTCTGAAGCCCAAGGGCATGGGCTACTGACAAGACTTCCATCTGCCCCCAACCCCTCCTGGCACACTAGCCTGTGCCTGCTGCCCACCCTGTACCAACTGCTCAGTCCTAGTCACCCCCCCAAACATCCCCTCATCTCGTCCTCCCACACTCTGTATGGATATGGTCTCCTAACTGCCCCAGAGAAAAGCAAAGGATACCCCATGTCCCTCTTAGCCTAAAGCTCTATGGCTTCTGTCCTTCTCTGATATGTCTTGACAACAAACCCTGTCAGCCTGCTCAGTGAATCTATCAGTCCTCTCTGTGAGATTGCAGATAAGTCATTGCCCTGAGATGAGTGTCAGTCAACCTCCCCTCCCTCATTGTGGGAGGCATGGGTCATCTTTCCTTTGAGGGCTGCCTAAAAGAGAAGCTCCTTAAACATTTGGGGAATTGGACAAGAGTAACAATTTCAGTAGCTGCCTTGGACAGCAGGTAGCTGTGTTCCCAGGGCAAGAGAGGAGCCTGTCAGGATCAAAAAGGAGAAGAGACAAGACCAGGAAAGAGGCAAAAAGGCATGCCCACTAGAGTCAGAAGAAATTCTGTCCCTAAGGGAGAAGTTCCCAGTCTGGGCTGGTACAGACCAGGGAAGAATGGGACTGAGGTGGAGGAGGAGGATGCCCCCACCTCAGTCCTGTACTTAAACTCCCCCATGCTTCCCCACTCTGCCTCTGTTCCAGCCTGGCACACCCACCTAGTACAGTCTCTGGCCTTATAAGCTCCAGGCTCCAATCCAGGAAAGTCATCCAAACCCAGACCCTGCATGAAGTCCTTCCTCTCAAATACCCACACAGATTGGGCGGGTGGGGACCAACAACCAGTTCACCGTGTGCCAGGTCACCAGACTGACAAAGTAGTACCCAAGTGACCTCACTTCATTGTCACTAATATAAAATAAGCAAGCATAAAGGGCCAGAGCAGAGCCTCATACCCACACAGGGCTGCTCCTCTTCTAGCTCCAGTGACCACTCTGGGCCACAGGGCCCCAACAACACCCTAGTTCAGGTAGCTGATCAGGGTCCCCAGCAGAGGGCCTGGAATACAGCCTGTTTATGTTCTGTGTGCAGTGTCAAGCAAGGTAGCTCACTCTAAAGCCGAGGGACTGGAAATCTGCCAACCCTGGACCCAGAACCAATGGCCAGCCTGGCAGTACATGCATGCCCTGCCCTCTGGCTCCAGCAGGGCATTCTCGGGAGGGGTGGCCAGCTGCATCCCTCCCCCACCACAAAAAGGAACAGCACAGCTGGAGGGGGCAGGGCTGACTATGGCAGAGGGTGCGTCCAGCTCTGCACCACCTGCCCCGTGCCCCCCTCCATCTTGGGTAGGGCCTACTCCACAGCAAGATGGTTGCCTTAGAAGCCAGAGGAAGCATTTGCTCCTGGGGAGTACAGGTGCTAATAAAGAATACTCCTCCCTCCTCTCAGCAGGAAGGACCAGTGCCCTAGCACATTAGGGCTAGTGTCCATCACCCTGCAGGCACAAACCCAAGATCAATGACAAAGCTATAGGGAAGAAACCAGCCTTGAGGAATGAAGCATGACCTACAATTTCTGCAAAAAAGCAGTGAGGAGTTACCTCAGAATACTTTCTAAAGAGCAGGTAAAGGGGCGCCTCGGTGGCTTAGTCAGTTGAGCATCTGACTTCAGCTCAGATCATGATCTCACGGTTTTTGAGTTTGAGCCCCACACTGGGCTTGCTGCTGTCAGTGCAGAGCCCACTTAAGATCCTCTGCCCCCCTCTCGCTGCCCCTCCCCCACTTATGCACCCACACTTTCTCTCAAAAATAAACAAACATTAAAAATAAAAAAGAACAGGTAAAGAGGCTGGATTATTGTGATGGAAAGTTAGGATTTGCTTCAAAACCCCTAGCCAGTGAGGGTTCTACCACAGGCCCATTCAGGAACTGCCAGCCCACAAAGAGCAACCCCCTCTTACTTAAGGGGGATCCTGTCCTGGCTGTTGCCTGAAGACAGGGGCAGATCCTGACAACAGCAGCCCATTGTAAAGATGAGGCTCCCAGGACTGCAAGGCTGCCTGAGGCACAGGCTGCTACCCAGGAAGCAGGGCTGGAACCCAGATGGCCTCAGTCCTTTCTTCTCACTCTCACAAACACAATTAAGTCACGCAGAGCCTGCTCTAATGCATCCTCAGACAGGGCTGGGCGGGCAGAGAGGTGGCAGGAAGCAACCCAGGTCTTCCTTGCCCCAAGAAGGGAGGTTCCAGTCACTCTAGCGGCTACATAGGCACAGCACAGAACGACCGACCTCAGGTCGAAGAGGCAACCAAATAACAGGTGGAATGTGGACAAGGGGCTTTGGGTCAATGCAAATTGTAAATGCCTCTACCAAAAGATACTTTATTTTTTAGTAAAATGCCACTGTCTAACTGATCTGAGAACCTCAGGTGGAAAACCTCTTCTTCTTTTTTTTTTTTTTTAATTTTTTTTTCAACGTTTTTATTTATTTTTGGGACAGAGAGAGACAGAGCATGAACGGGGGAGGGGCAGAGAGAGAGGGAGACACAGAATCGGAAACAGGCTCCAGGCTCTGAGCCATCAGCCCAGAGCCCGACGCGGGGCTCGAACTCACGGACCGCAAGATCGTGACCTGGCTGAAGTCGGACGCTTAACCGACTGCGCCACCCAGGCGCCCCTTGGAAAACCTCTTCTAAAGCAACTCCAAAGAGGTGAATGATGCAGGAACCAGAATTTTTAAACAAGACTCAGGAAACCAACAGAAAGCACCTGGCACAAGTTGAGCACATAATGCCAGTAAACATATTTTTTATCATAAAAAAAGTTAACTTAAAAAAAAGTAAACAAACACAAGTCATGGAGCCATAACTCTGAAGCATTATCATTATCTGTACCAGGAAATGCTATTTATATTACTCTGTTACTAACATACCAGCAGGAATACTATCAATAACACTCCTGTTTCAGGCATGAGAAAAGTGGACTTGGGGTGCTCTTTCCAGAGCACAGAAGAGTGAGCATGAGGAGGTGGAAGAAAAGAGGGTACTAAGTGTGGACTGTCCTCAGGGGGAACGTGGAGGGGTGGGGATGAGGGGAGATCCAATTTGTTCTAAAGGATCATCTGGTTGATATGGGTATAGACTGGAGTAGGAGATGGCAGGGAGAGCAGTTTGGGGGAGACTTCTGTATCTTGTGGCTCAGGATGGGAAAGAGACTGAGAAGTGGGGAGATATGACCAAACCCTAAGTATACTTTAGACAACACAACATACCAACAGCTGGACAGGAGGCAAGAAAAGATTGCTTTGTTTTATTTTTGCCTGAGCAACTGGATGGAATTGGTTTTCTGAAATGAGGTAAGAGGAGATCTGGGAGAAGAAGGTTGGAAGCAGGGAAATTTGGACATGGTGAGTAGGAGTCTACCAGACCCACACAGAGAGGCCGAGGAGTGTCTACTGACAGGTGGAAGCCTGCACATGGGGCAGCCACTGTTTTCGGCAGCACAGAGCACCCCTCCCTGTCAGGAAAGAAGGGCCAGTGAAGCGTCCAATGCCAAGTTGGGTGACGATGAGGTCCAGACACTGGTTTCACTTGGCACTGGCCAACCTCCACACTGCGACACACAGGCCCTGCCAGGTGTGCAGTTCCAGCAGGCCTGCAGCCAGGCACCCACCGCCAGAGTGCCCCTCAGCAGATGCACAGTGCAGGTGGATCTTTGTGCCCTGGTGGTCCTGAGGCTGGGGCTATCTATGATGCCCTTCTGCATGATTTCTCTCGTCTCCTGCCTGGACCCAGGAATCCCATTGACCCTCCCAGACACAACAGCCTGCAGAAGCTGCAGAAGAGAAGTCCCAGACCTGTACACCCTCTGCTCACCCTCTGGAGGCTCCCTACATTCTTGAGAGTCAAAGCCAGGTACCTGGGGAGGGGACGGGGAGAGAACAACTAAGCTATACTGTGGTGTCAGCAGCCTCTGGTTGACAGGCACTTATCTTCTCTTCCAGAACAGAGAGTTCACTCTGCTCAAGTCCTGAGCCACTTCCTGATGCCTCTCTCTGAACGATAGTAGCAGGGATGCAGTGGCTGTGTTCTGGAAGGAACGCACGATAAAAATGCCAGCTCTCAGGTTTTAAACGTCAAACCCTGTTAAGGCTGAGTACAAGGGATGCAACTTAACCTGGGGAACAGAAGGACGATCCCAACAGCCAGCCTCTACTACCAGACACAGGAGAGAACAGAGGCCAAATCTCAGGCAACAATGGGCTGAGAGAACTTGTTAGTCTTTCAGCCTCAGTTTCCCTACCCACACCTCACAGACATGCTATGTGAAGAAACAGAGTGATATTAGAAATAATTTGAATGAGGGTCGCCTGGGTGGCTCAGTCATCTGCGCATCCGACTCTTGATTTCAGCTCAAGTCATGATTCCACGGTCGTGGGATCAAGCCTCCATGCAGAGCATGGAGCCTGCTCGAGAGTCTCTCCCTCTCTGCCCCTCTCCCCCATTCACACGCACTCTAAAATTATAAATTAAATTTTTTTTTTTTTAAAATGACTTGAATGAGGGGTGCCTGGGAGGCTCAGTTGGTTAAACATCCAACTTCGGCTCAGGTCATGATCTCACAGTTTGTGAGTTTGAGCCCTGCATTGGGCTCTGTGCTAACAGCTTAGAGCCTGGAGCCTGCTTTGGATTCTGTGTCTTCCCCTCTTTCTGCCTCTCTCATGCTCATGCTCTGTTCTCTGTCTCCCAATAAATGTTAAAAAAAAAATGACTTGAATGAGAAAATCAATGTGTAGAACAGTATAATACCATTCACATGGCTTAAAAATGCTTATAATCTTCAGAAAAAACTACTGAAAAAGCTTAATAAAATTAAAAGTGAAAGAAATTAGGCTAAAAGCCACAGCACTCATTTCTGAAGAATTCAGAAACTTTCACTTTCTGTATTAAATTATTTCTCCTAACAGTGACTTTCTATCAGTCTTGTATTCAAAGAACACAAAGATAAAAAGGAGAGCTAGCTAGATAAAATAACACTCCCACATGCAGATGCTGAAAACTTTTTAAAAGGATAAGTGTATAGGGATGAGACAAGGGGAGAGGGCCCTTTGGAGGGAAATGCTCCCAGGCCAGAGGGAGAGTGCTTTATAATGTAGGAAAATCAGGAGGCTGGCTCCTCCAACAGGCAGAACCAAGAACATAAGACAAATATGCAACCTTCAGTGGACTGAGAGGTGCCACTGCTGTGACTTTCCCACTCATTATTATTAGCAAGTGTCTCAGCAGCTTAAAAGTCCATCCCCTGTGTTACTTACTAAAGCAAATCTCAAGCTCTACACAGTAAACTCAAACCCCTCAGCTCATCCCCGCAACCCACCTTCTACCTGGGCCATCAGTTGTGCGGAATGGCTGCCAGGCCACAGCATCAGTGTGGGCTCGCTCTGAGGGAGCCCATGTCTCACACAGTTCCACAACAACAATCCCCATACTATTCAGCAGCTTCATCTCTTCTCCCAGCTTGTTGCTAGACTCCTCCATGGCAGCAGCTTTTTTCTTTCCATTCACCTCCATATTCAGTGTGGAGCAAAACAATATGGGTTCGGTACGTGCTACTGAGTTAAACCTGCATTTCTGTAGATTATCCTCATGAAACGTACGATTCCTGGGGTTTGCCTTATAGGTCAAAATGAAGCAAACAAGTACTTTCATTAAAAACTCTGCCATTTGGACTTTCTGAAAGGCGAATATATAGAGTCCCACAGACTGAGGCTGAGACAAGGAACAGGAATCTGGGGAGATGGTCCAGGCATGGGTATAGACATCAAGGGCCAAGCCGCTGAGCAGGGATGGTCTCAGACAGAGGAAAGGAGCCACCCTGAGTCCTGTGCTACAGGTTTGTTCAAAAGAAGAACTAAGTCTTACTTACTCACTGACTGAAGCTGGGTTCTTAACCCTTAGTGGTCTGAAAACCTAAGATACTCCAAAAATATAGGCACTTTCTCTCTCATACACCATTAGGAAGGCACTTGGTTTACCTGCCTGGCCAGGAGCTCCATGGGCCCTCAAAGACCTGGACTAAAAAGATGCTAGGGAGACCCCCTCCTGCAACAGTCCAGTGACCAGGGCAGTACACAACATCCCAAAACTTAATCATGAGATTAAAAAAAAAAAAAAAAAAAAGACAAAAACCTGATTTTTAAATGGTAGCAAGTTAAACAGTTAAAAAATACACAAATTCTACCTGAAGCCTAACCCCTCACCTGAGGGAAGACCTGGCATTTGCTGTGGCTGTTTTCTGAGTTACTGTGACATGCTGGAATGAGGCTGTCTGACCCCAGGAGAAAATGGTATGGCCTGGAGAGGGCTTGGTGCATATCTGAGGTGTGTGCATTTTAATTTTATGTATGGTCAAGTGCTCTTTTACTGAGAGCAATCTTCTGGATTTATCTAGTGAAGGAGTTGGCAAACTTTTTCTTAAAGGGACACAGTAAATATATTCAGCTCTGCAGGTCTTTCTGTCTCTGTCCTGATTACTCAGCTCTGCAGTTTTAACAATATGTCCTCAAATGGGTATAGCTCTGTCCCATTCAAACTTTATTTACCAAAACAGACCACCAGCCTGTGGGACATAGCTTCCCAACCCATAACCTAGCACTTTCCTGGACAAAATTTCACACAACCACATACAACGTGTATGTATCATGCTCCAATTGTGCCCTAATACATCAATAGTGTTGAAACAAATCTGCTTTTCCAAAATGAGCATTATCACAGAACTGACTGCAAAGAAAAACAGG
This sequence comes from Prionailurus viverrinus, assembly GCF_022837055.1. NCBI lineage: Eukaryota > Metazoa > Chordata > Mammalia > Carnivora > Felidae > Prionailurus > Prionailurus viverrinus. The sequence goes on along the minus strand of NC_062562.1, from coordinate 13,831,297 downwards.
TTTCAAAAAACAACTTGGACATGTAAATTCAATCTGAGCCCAGGAATCAAGGTTAACCCTTTTTAAAAGTCAGAAGAAATTTAGTTTCGAAAAGTGCAGAGGGAAGAGCACTCACTGAAGGGTCAGTCTGTCTCACTACGTGGGTCAATTTTATTCCATCCTAAAAGCCCTACACACTCTCAAGATAAATAGGTCCCTCGTATAAGGAAATTATGTGCTATAAACTTGATTACTGCAGTGAACAAACTTTAACCCAGTTACAGAAACAAGCAGTTCCTCAGCACTCATGCCTGAGCATCAGACCAAAGCTCTAAGGAAGAGCATAGGGAGATGTGAATAACCTTGATGGGCACAGGGCTGGGAGGGGGTGGGGTGAGCCCTTCTTGAAATAGGGTTGTTTGGGATGCCAGTATGGCTCAGTAGGTTGAGCATCCAACTCTTGATTTCAGCTCAGGTTATAACCTCATAGTTCGTGGGTTCCAGCCCCGAGTCAGGTTCTATGCTGAAAGCACAGAGCCTGCTTGGGATTCTCTCGCTCGCTCGCTGCCACTCCCATGCTGGTGTTCTCTCTCCCTGCCTCTCAAAATAAATAAATAAACTTAAAAAAAGAAAAAGAAAAAGAAAGCAAGAAAGCAAGAATAGGGATGTTTGAGCTGGGATACAAAGTATGACCTGAGGGGCACCTGGGTGGCTCAGTTGGTTAAGACCTGACTCTTGATCTTGGCTCAGGTCATGATCTCAGTTCCTGAGTTCCAGCCTCACACTGGGCTCTACACTGACAGCTCAGAGCCTGCTTTGGATTCTCCCCAACCCCTCTCTGCCCCTCCCCCACTCATTCTCCACCCCCCACCCCCCCGTCAAAATGAATAAACTTAACAGTAACAACAACAACAAACAGTGTGACTTGAGCACACTGGGGCTGGTTTGCTAGAGACTTGGGGGTCCCTGGGAATGTTGTGCAGTAGGAAGGGAGGTGCAGGGCCCAACTTCTCCAGGTAAGCAGGACTTCACCCTTTGAGGACTGGGAAGAAAGGGGTCATCTGTGCCAGGGAAACTCTTGAGAAGGGGACGGGGGAACAAACAGGGGGATGATGCAGGTCCATACCACAATACCCCCAACTGTCCCACTCTAGGAAAGGTCCTGGGCAGAAGGCTGCACTGTCACAGCATCCTGTCCCACTGAGATCTCTTAACAACGACAATCCTCACTTGGTGCATTCTGCCTGTGGCTGCAGCTCCATAGCCTACTGCAGCCCGGGGACAGCAAGAGAGCCCCAGGAACCTTCCTGGGACCTTTCAGGGGCTCAGCCTCCATCTGGTCACTGCCTTGGTCCTTCAATTCTTCTGACCTTTATATGGACACTGGGCCTGACTAGTGGGCATATCACTTCACCCCCCAATCTGGTGGTGCCCTGTCAATCCTACACTGGGGCTGTCTGGACCTGGAGTCTCAATGCAGGTTTTCCTAGCCTTCTGCTTCATGTTAAGAGAAACCAACACAACTCACCAGGTGGACAATCACTTTATTAAAATGAGACACATGACCAACAAATTCTTCTATCCTACTGAAGGGACTCACTCACTCTTTCAAAGGCTTCTCACAAGGTAGACAATCTTACTGTCAGCCTCCAATGGCCATGGCGCCTGGGCTCCAGTTTCTGGGGAAGCTGAGGCAGTGAGAAGAGAGGGAAAGGGACAAGGAACACACAGCACCCCAGACTTGGGATCATTTGACCCCACTCAATGCATACCCTATTGGTAGAAGAAGCACATGGGAAACTGGGGCATTGACAAGACAGCTCCCCATATCCCAAGGCTGCAGTGCCCCAGGCTAGTTGCACACCACACAACCTTGCACCACAAATATACATATATGTACACCCACATTCATGCATACTCAGACACAAGTGCCCACACATGCACACCACATGCACTCACACACGTGCACAGTTTTCCTCTCCTCTTCCCACTTCCAAATCTTGCCCAATTGTGTCAGAAAAGGTCTTTCTCTGTTCAATTCTGAGCAAAAGATCAGCAGTTCTTATGTGTGATCAGTATTCATTCCACTCCTGATCCACCTGTCCCGAAAAGGAAAACCCTAAAGTACAAAAATTAGATTAGAATCATCAACTTCTAAAACCCATGAAAAAACCCAGAGCCCTGAGGGACCTCAGGTGGATCCCCATGCACCTCAGCCACTTCAGCCCACACCTTCCCAAGCCCTATCCAAGACAAACAATTTCACACCTGGCTGGAGCAGCAGAGTTTTCAAATCACTAGCACTGAAACCATGCTCATTGCTACTACTTTGTGCACACAGTAATTTAAGCTTCCAGAGAAGGCAAAGAACCAACTGCTGCTTACAGTTGTTTATCTGAGTAATGCCTTAACCCAGAAGGGAATTTCTGCAGCACAGGAGGCTGGTCAGTTACTAACCACCTAGGACACCCCATCTTCTAGTTCACAGCCTGTGTGACCCAGCAGGATGCGGATGCTGTCAGACTCCTAACAAATACTGCTAATGCACCAGACTAGTGACCCAGGGGGTGCCTCATATGTAGAGAGCAGAAGAGTAGCTCAGGGTCCCCACCTTCATGGGAGCATAAACCCAGTAAGGGCTGTGAGATGCATGTGCTCATCACCATGTTATTACAAGTCTACACCAGAAAGTAGTTCACCCTGCTAGTCCAAAAGAAGAGGGGGAAAAATATAGAAATGCTTCATTTGAGCTGGGCCCCAAGGGCAGAATCTGGACTTACAGAGATTGAGGAGGGAGGAAAAAATGCCAGAAAAGATGAAGTGACAGAAATACATAAACACGTGAAAATCCATCTCCAAGAAAAGTAAATGAAACCAAATAAAAGGAGATCCAAACTTTAAACAAGGATTTTTTACATGAGAGGAGATCGTGTAGAAGAAAAAAACATCCTTGTTGGAAAGACCACTTATATTCAGTGTGAAAAGGCTCAAGTGATGACAGGGCCTCCCATGGACTTCCTTGGGCACCAGATGCCCTCCAGGACTCCAGGGACTGGGGGTAGGGTGGAGGTCAGGACCAGCCATCAGCCTGTGAGAGTGAGAAAGGCTGGAACCAGCAATTGGGTCCTAAAGGATGGGTGTGGAGGGAAGCACTGAGAGCTGTGAAATGGCACAGAGTACACTCCAGACACATACACACAACTTAAATGAATGCCTCCAGTCACTCCATCAAAAAAATCAATCTGAGCACCAGCACTACCTTCAGAGGACCTCCCTGTTCCCAGTCCCTATAAGTGCTCTCCACTTAACCCTTCCAGGAAAAGACACCATTTGTAAATGTAGCGCTCAGCATGGACCAGGAGCCAAAAGGGAAGGTTAAGTTCAGGAGCATCTCAGCCTCCTAACAGGGAACTTTAAACATCTCAGGCATGCCCACACACCACACTCCATCTGAATGCTAATGACCCATTCAAATATAAGCCTGTTACCACCAACAGGGTGGAGGAGTCATGCAAGGTAAAGTCAGACCAAGACCAAGAAGTCCATCCTATCTGGTCACCTTCAGTCCTTGGTTCAAGAACCAAAAAGAGAAACAGGTTGTTAAGTGAAAAGAATAAAAAGAATCAGCACCACATTTACAAATAAGCACACATTTACAATCTTGATTGTTTTTAAAGATTTTATCTTTCTTTTTTGTTTTGTTTTTTGAGAGAGAGAGAGAGAGAGAGAGAGAGAGAAAATATATGCACACGAGCAAGCAGGGGAAGGACAGAGAGAGAGACGCAGAATCTGAAGACAGGCTCCAGGCTCTGAGCTAGCTGTCAGCACAGAGCCTGACACGGGGGTTCGAACTCCCAAACTGTGAGATCATGACCTGAGCAGAAAGAAGTTGGATGCTTAACCAACTGAGCCACCCAGGCGCCCCAAGATTTTATCTTTAAGTAATCTCTACACCCAACATGGAGCTCGAACTCACAACCCTGAGATCAAGAGTGGCATGCTCACTGACTGAGCCAGCCAGGAGCCCCTACAATATTGTTGTTTTTTTAAAGTGGAGGACTTGTAATTGAGGTCTCTGAATTAATGTTTTGGGATATATTTAACAAAGTTAACCTGGAGAGCAGAAACTAACATACTTAAGTGGTGGCCATCAACATTTTAAAGACAAAACCTTAATGGTCTTCAGATTCCTAAACACAAATCACAGACTGCCCAGTAAAAGAACACAGCACCGGTAGTATCTCACTCCAGCATTGTGTGTGGGAACAAAGCAGGTTTTGGGACAAGTCGTCTCCAGAAAATAGACAGTCACGAGGCCGGCCTGCTGACAGTTCTCTGGGCTGTTCAAACTCACCCCAGGGATGTACAGGGCCAGGCCTGGGACATTAGGTCCTCAGGCCTCAACCTCCATCCCTAGAGTCATGGGAGAATGGGGGGGCACAGGGAATGGGTACTAGAGAAAGCACAGATCCTATCCTGGGAAGATAATGTAGGGAATATATTTTTATCTTCTCTCAGACACAGCTGATCTCCTGCAAACTTCTGAAAATAGGGAACAATGTGGACCACACAGATCCCACTCAACTCCGCCTGCACTCCGGCCCCATGCCTTGGCTTCTAAGCACCTTTTCCCAAAGACATGAGATCGAAAGCCCATCTTCATCTCCAAGTCTTAGCACACAATAGGAGAAGGTGCACTTATACTGATCACAAGTTAAGAGTGGGGAAAGACTGGTAACAAGTGTCTTTAAAACTATCAGTAGCTCCCCTAGGCTCACACTGGAGATAAGGACTTGGCTTTTGTGTTTGCTCTCTCAAAAGTGCCCAGTGAGCACCCAACACCAACCACCTGGAAGTGGACCGACATGAGCATCTGAACTGCCAGCAGCCAGGGCCACTGGGCCAAAGCCCAACCCTGCAGCCAGAGAGGAACAGATGCTGTTGGAGAAGCACATAACGCAGAAACAAAGGTACTGCCTGTGAAGGGGAGTCTGAGCAATATTAAATGTCCACAGGGAAATAGCAACCAGGAGTCCCCCTGGTGCGGGATGTCACTGTGAGGGCGAGCTGGCTACATTTGCCTCCCATGGGAAAGGAACAGCCTCTGTTCCTTCCCAGCTGCCTCCTGGGCCATGTGCCTCCATGGCCTACAAAGGGTTACACCTGCCATTTCCATGCCATCTGCAATGTGCCCATCGGGTGTCACATCACAAAATTGGAAGTCTTAACCCTTCCAGTGCCAACTCCCTCAGGGCCTGGCCAAGACACAGCTCTAACCACCAGCTCCATTGAGGCCCATGGCTGGAAATGGCAGGGAGGTTTTGCACAGACAATTGCAGGAAGGGCCAGAAAAGCTACCTCCATTCCTAGGAGGAGACAGGAGTAGAAAGTAGGGGAACCAAGGGTGCTTCTTTGGTCATTTTCATCAGGGGGCCCAGCAATGTGGGAAAGCCTGGAGGCTCTTCCTGGGCTTCCTTTGTCAAGCTCCTCCCTGCACATATTCTGTGGTGTCAGAGCACACTGGCAGCTGCCCCAGGAGGATCAGAGCCAGCAGGGAAACTTACTTCTAAGACTAATGTAAGTTTCTGGTCTCAATAAAGCCCATGGGCCTAAGAAACAGTTCCTACCAGCGAAAAGTTCTCTTAGCACTTTCTGTACAGCTGTAAGAGCTGAACCAGAAATCCCACATTTAGCTTCTACCCTGTAAGTGGAAATCTTCCTCTTGGGCAGGGAGCTGTTCAGATACCTACAATAAGCTCTGGGAAACAGCAGAACTGGACTTGTATGTATCATATTAGTGGCCCTTCTGTAAAAGATACTGTTTAAGATAAAAACAAGGCCCTCACCACATCCTTGAGGTCTGGTCAGCCTCTCTGACCTCATCTGCCATCTGTGCCCCACCAACCCTGGACCCCATTCTCTTACGTCACACTGACAGTCTGGCTGCTCCTCTGACGGTTAGCTCACTCCCACCCCAGGGCCTTTGCACATCCTGCTTTCTCTGCCTTGAAGTCTCCTCCCTCCAGGTCTCTGAACTACCCTCTTTTATACGTCTCACCTGAGAAACCAAAATGGCACGTAGCTCCCTTGCTGGACCTCTAACCTCTTTTCCACTTCATCACCACTTAACATTCTATTTATTTGTCTATGTGGCCTCCTAACCCCATCTCCCATAAGAACATGGAACACCTCTTTGTTCACTGCTACCATCCTAGGGCCCAGGATAGAATAAGGGCTCAATACATAGGTGTTTAACACACAAGAAAAAGCATTTTCAGAATTCCCAGGTATCATTCTCCCTTCCTAAAAAAAACCAAAATGTCTTCAGGCCAATTAAAAAAATAAGGATCAAAAACAAAACCCTTACCTCATAACAAAAATTAACTCAAAATAGGTCAGAGACCTATTAAAAACTAAACTTATAAAAACTCTTAGAGAAAAGCTGAAGGGTAAATTATGACCTTGGATTCAGCAACAGATTATTAAATGTGACACCAAAAGCACAATGAAAGAAAAAAAAAAAGAAATTGGACTTCAACAAAATTAAAATCTAATGTGCAAAGGACACTAATAAGAGAATGAGGGGTGCCTGGCTGGTTCAGTCAATACAGCAGACGACTCTCGATCTTAGGGCTTTAAGTTCAAGCCCCACATTTGGTGTAGAAATTACTTAAAATACAATCTTAAAGGGACCCCTGGGTGGCTCAGTCAGTTAAGGGTCTGACTTTGGCTTAGGTCATGATCTCGCAGTACACAAGTTCGAGCCCCAGATCGTGCTCTGTGCTAAGAGCTCGGAGCCTGAATCCTGCTTCAGATTCTTTGTCTCTCTCTCTCTCTCTTAAAAATAAATATTTAAAAAATTAAATAAAAAAAATAAAATCTTTAAAAAAGTGAAAAAACAACCCATGAAATAGGAGAAAATATGTGCAAATTATTTATCTGATAAGGGTGTAGTGACCAAAATATACGAAGAACTCTTATAATTAAACAACAAATCCAATTAAAAAACAGGCAAAGGACTTAAATAGACATTTCTCCAAAGAAGATACTCAAGTGGCCAATAAACACATGAAAAGATGTTCAACATCATTTATCATCAGATAAACCCAAATCAAAATCACGAGATACTACCTCAAACTCACGAGGATGGTTGTTAACAAAAAAAGAAAAAAAAAACAAGCGTTGTCAATGATGTGGAGAAAGTGGAACCCTCATACACTGCTGACAGGACTATAAAATGGCGTGATGACATGGTTAACAGTCTGGCAGTCTCTCAAAAAGTTAAATACAGCATTACATATGACCCAGCAATTCTGCTAGGTACACAAGCTAAGAGATGTGAAAACATATTCACACAAAAATCTATACACAAATGTTAAAAGCAGCACTATTTACAATAGCCAACAAGTAGAAACAACCCAAATGTCCATCAACAGATGAACAAATGAACAAAATGTGATATATCCATACAATGAAGTATTATTCACTCATAAAAAGGAATGAAGTTCTGATTCATGTCACAATGTGGATGAACAGTGAAAATACTACGTTGAGCAACTGAAGCCAGATAAAAAAAAAGGCCACATAGTATATGATTCCATTTATATGAAATGCCTAGAACAGGCAAATCCATGGAAACAGAAAGCAGACTAGTGGTTCCTAGGGCCCTGAAGGACACAGAGATGAAAGAGGGGATAGTGACTGCTAATGGGTACAGGCTTCTTTTGGGGATAAAAACGTTCTGGTATTTGATAGTATTTGATAGAGATGATGAGTGTACAATATCATGGATGCATTAAATGCCAATGAATTACACACTTTAAAATGGTTAAATTGGGGGGAGTTTTTTTTTAGGTTCTGTGAGTCAACCATCCAGTTCTCACAGAGTCTGAGGCCACAACAAGCCCACCCCACAGGTGGGAACTAAGAACCACCTCCAAGCAAAGGAAAGCTGATGCCTGGTTGTGTGGCCATGTGGTACACACAAGAACCAATCTAGCAATGGGGAACCAAGGCAGAAAGAGGGTAAGGCCTCAGACAACTGGGGTCACACAAACCACCACCATCAGAATACAATTTAAGTCAGGCTCATCGTAGGCTTCATACTGTCTAAAACCAAAACAACACATGCTACGGTTTTACATTAACACATTACTGGGAATGTGCCACCCACCTCAGTCTCACAGGTGTTTTATTCATCTGTCCAAATACCGGCTTAGTTTCTACCAAGAACAAGGGGCTGACTGGGCCCCTGGGACACCCTGGGGCCTCCTCCCTGGAAACCCTGGGAAGATATGCAAGGAGGCAGGTGCATGGGCAGTGGACATCAGGCGGAGAGACACACAGTGAGGTCCCTATCACTCTGAGAGTTGCAGTGATCCCTAGATCACACATGGAATCAAACCATCTACTTTATCCACTGGCTATAGCTGCTATGGACAAATGACACCAAGAGGGAAGTGAGACTGGTCTCTAATCAAAATTATATTATGTCAGAAAACAAAGTATGGGATATCACAGAGTCAGTACTGAAGTGAAGAAGCACATGCAGGGGTAAGGTGAGCTCCAAGCACTGGGCAGGGAAGCCAGGGGCTCAGAGATAGGAAGGTGCTATCAGCATTGCAGTGCATCAGGTAGAAACCAGAATGCCTGGTTCACCTCAGTTTTCCTCACCTGTGAAATGGGAAATGCTCTGACGGCTCCGTGAAGGGTAGCTGTGAGTATTATTATTATTGAAAATAAGACTGCTGGAAACGGAAGTTGTTCCACCTGACAGGCCACCAGCCACAGCCCCTTCGCAATTCCAGAATCTCTGCTGAAAGTATTCTGCTTAAATTTAACCACAGTGGCCGCCACCCTTTTGTAACAGAGGACTCCCCTGCCCTGGGTGATGTATGTGATAAAGCTCCCTGAGGAATATATATGCCTGGGTCAAGCCCATTTTTCAAATATTTGATTACGGAAAATTGCAGAAGTAGCAATGCCTTCAGAAGTAGCACAAACAACAGGATTCACAGCGCACATGCACCACCCAGGCTGCAGGTCTTCCATACACTGCTCCTTTCCCCCATACCCCACTAGCTCCTGTGAAGCAAATCCTACACAACATTCATTTATGAATGCACTGGTCAGTATTTGTATCTACAAACCACTACAATTCCATGACCTGACCTCCAACAATTTAACAAGCATTTCTTAGTCTTTGTCGGAGTCACACTTGGTTGAAATCTATAGGTCCTCCCAAAACCTTTCCTTTCAATCATTTATTTATCTTATTTCCCCACAGTCAGGTTTGCTGGTGGCATCCCCGTGGCATAATGCAACATGCCCCTGATTTACTATAAACTAGATTCTGCGGCCAAAACAAGCATACATCCTTCGAGTAGCACATGTACCCTTCTTGGGTGCAAGGCGGCCACTGAGGATCACTGTCTGGACTCACCATTTCATTAGGTGTCTGAAAACTTATAAACTTCTAATTCCATCATTTCATTTTAATTAGCCAGAATATGTCAATAGCAGCACTGTCCACTAGCCACATGTGGCTATTTAAAAAGACTAAAATTAAATAAAATTAAAAGTTGACTTCTTCAAACTATTCCAGGTGCATTGGACAGTGAGGGTACAGAGAGTTCCAGAAAGTTTTGTAGGGCAGCACTGATCTTGTTCTCACCCACTATTTTGTTCCTCGAGAGTTCAGTCCATCGAAAAGAGGATAAATGCTTGTTTCTCTCCCTTTATTTACCAATTTTCAAAATGAGTTGGTTCCCTAGCACCCCCCAAAGAGGACCAGCAAGATTCTTCCTTTCCTTTGAGTACCAATATAAATGAACCTGTTGATTTTTAACACATTTGACACTCCAAATTGGGAATCTGTTCTTATTCATACTCCCCTGTCTCACCCTTAGTAGTCTTACACATGTTCCCAATGCAGATTTAGAATTAAAACATTTTAACTTAAGTGCCTTGATTTTATACTTGCATTTTTCTTTGGTGCTGACAATTCTGGTTCTTAAAGACATTAATTACTACTTATTTGTTATCTCCTATAATACAGTCGTCCCCACTTATCCACGGTTTTGCTTTCCACGGTTTCAGGTACCTGTGGTCAATCACGGCCCAGGAGCAGATGATTCTCTGACATATCATAAGGTCAGTAGTAGCCTAATGCTATGTCACAATGCCTGCGTCATTCACCTCACTTTGTCTCATAACACAGGCATTTTATCATCTCACATCATTACAAGGGTGAGTACAGTACTAAGATTTTTGAGAGAGAGGCCAAATTCACACAACTTTTACTATAGCATAGCTATGATTGTTCTACTATTAGTTAGTTATTGTTGTTAATCTCTTATTGTGCCTAACTTATAAACTATACTTTATCATAGGTCTGCATGTATATAGGAACAAATCACAGTATATATAGGGTTTGATATTATCTGCGGTTTCAGGCATCCCACAGTGGTCTTGGAAAGTGTTCTAGTGGGTAAGGGGGCACTACTGAAACAGTAGTGAGTATTGGTATTATTAAGCTAAAACCAAAAATAATTCTTAAAGATAGTTACTGATTTTTTTAAAAAAGTTTTTGCCCTTACGGCATATCTCACTAAAACATTTATAGTCTACTATGTTTAAAAGTTGAGCAAAGGAAATCCTGAAACATTAGTTAAGTCACAACTTGAATCACAACTGACATACACCTAGATTCATATTAATTTCCTTTTGCTTTTTAGGGTTTGCTTCTCTCCACCCGCCTCACAACTTGCCATACTTTTGTTTCATAATTATGTAAAACACCCATCTGGTGCTACACAGAAAAGAAAACCAGAGACATCTCCTGGTAACCCTGTCCTCTCTCATCCTCCTCCTAGAAATAACCATATTGTTCGTTTATGGTTTGTATTTCCATATTTAAAAATAAAATAGAAGCAAATACACATACATCCATGTCCCTCCACCTTTCCTTGGAGAGGTAAGCATACTGTATCTCTTTATCTTCCACCTTGCTTCTTCCACTTCTCATTTCACCCTAGAAATCCCATCACCGTGACATAAGGACGTCCCTTCTTCCTTTGCTCAGGGGGCTTGATGCCATCCCCACCCAGGAGATCCATCCCCATAAGTCTCCAGCCCCAACTGACAAACATCTAAGTCATTTCCAGCTTTGTTACTTCAGAATGTTAGAATGAACATCTTTGTCACAATTCTTATGTTTGACAGTGTATCTTTGTGATACATTTTTCTAGAAGCGGAATTTCTGAAGCAAAGGGTAAACAAATCTCTCTCTGAAGAGCTGTGAGCCTCCAAAAGCAATATATGGCAGTGCTTAATTCCCATCAATAGACTGGTATCCACCTCTGGGGACAAAAGGTCAGAAATGTTGTCTTGAAACTCCAATGAGCATTATTCTTAGTATCAGAAAGACTTGAGCATCTTCTATACCTTTGGTAAGAGCCATCTGCACTCACTTTTTCTGTGAACTGTTTTTCTCTAAGTCACACCCATTTTTAATCCTTAACACCCAACATAAGGCAAAGTCATTCAGCACATGAGCAGTGTGTATCTGCTGAATAAACAGGACCCCTGACAGGCAAAAATTGAGGGGCAGATGCCACATCCATTAGCCCAAGCAGGCAGTCTGACCCAAAGTATCCACACCTACAACTGTGTACAGTGTGGGGCACTGTGTGGGGGCTGTGTGCGTATGTCAGGCTCACCAGGAGCCAACCCTCCTCCTGTCTTGCTCCTCTTCTATGCTTACTAAGTCCTGGGTGGCAGAAATGGGGAGACCCGAGGTGACCACAGGCCACGGTTCAACTGAAAGGGGGTGCCGGGCTGGTGTTAAACAGAGAAAACAGAAGGGGTGCCTGGGTGGCTCAGTCAGTTGAGCGTCTGACTTTGGCTTAGGTCATGATCTCATGGTTCATGGGTTCCAGCCCCCCCGTCAGGCTCTGTGCTGACAGCTCAGAGCTTGGAGCCTGCTTCAGATTCTGTGTCTCCTTCTCTCACTGCCCCTTGCCTGCTCATGCTCTGTATCTCTCTCTCAAAATAAATAATAAAAACAACTTAAAAAATTAAAAAAAGAAAATACAAAAGCAATTTGTTGAAATGACTTACACCCCACAACAAAGAGTACACAAGCTGACATATTTATAAATCTTTAAAAAATAATTACTCAAGGGTATTTTTTTTGCCCGTTTGACATTAGCCATCACATGCCATGACTATTCACAGACTGTCCTTTCCCATCAAACCCCTTCATGCAATGGGTGTCTTCCCTCCTGGACAGGGAAGGAGGAGGTCTTTTTTTTTCTTTTTCTTCCCTTCTCTCCATCTTTTCTTTCTCTTTCCTTCTTTTCTTTCCCTCTCTTTCTTTTCTTTCTTTCTTTCTTTCTTCATTCATTCATTCTGCAAGTACTTACTGCTCTGATCATGGTTTTTTTTTTTAACTATTTTTTTTTTTTTATTTTTTAAAATTTTTTAACGGTTTATTTATTTTTGAGACAGAGAGAGACAGAGCATGAACGGGGGAGGGGCAGAGAGAGAGGGAGACACAGAATCGGAAGCAGGCTCCAGGCTCTGAGCCATCAGCCCAGAGCCCAACGCAGGGCTTGAACTCACGGACGCGAGATCGTGACCTGAGCTGAAGTCGGACACTTAACCAACTGAGCCACCCAGGCGCCCCTATTTTTTAAATGTTTTATTTTTGAGAGAGAGAGAATATGAGCGAGGGAGGGGCAGAAAGAGAGGGAGACAGAAGATCAGAAGCCAGCTTTAAGCTGACAGCAGTGAGACCAATGTGGGGTTTGAACTCAAGAACCATGAGAGTATAACCTGAGCTGAAGTAAGATGCTCAACCAACTGAGCCACCCAGGATCCTCTGACCATGTACTTTTGAGTTAACAAAGGACTAGGCAGAAGCAGGAGCACCTAGCCTAGGACCTCAGAGAACCCTAAGCTAGCCTACTGCCTTCAGACAACAACCGGGACTGCAGGACAAGGGCAGTCACTCACCACACTGGGCTGAGCTTCAGGTGAGACCTTTTCCAGATGTAAAGTTCCATGATTTTTAAATGCTAATGTCTAAAGATAGCCTGATGACAGTCAAGTGCCAGACCCATCCTCTAAGGATGCCCCACTATGCTACCAACACCAGGTAAGAAGCCATTAGGACCAGGTATCAAGCATCATCAACACTGGTGATCCTCAGCTAGCTCTAGGAAACCAGCATAGACTTTAGGTCACTTCTTGTCTCCAGAGGGCTCTGAGGGTCTCAGGTAGAGCTAGGGCAGGGGGCGTGTAAAATGGTAGAGCTGCCATGACAACAGTCTGGCAAGTCCTCAAAATGTTCACCAGTTACCATATGATCCAGCAATTCCACTCCTAGGTATATACCCAAAGGAACCAAAAACATATCCACACAAATTATGTTCACAAATGTTCATAGCAGCAGTATTTGCAAATGCCAAAAGGTGGAAACCACCCAAATTTATCCTGATGAATAAATAAGTGGTCCATCCATGCGATGGAATTACTCAGCCATAAAAGCATATGAAGCACTGAATCATGCTACAATGTAGATGAACCTCAAAAACATTACTCTGAGAAAAGCCAGACACACACGTTATATAGTCTATGACTCTGTTGATATAAAATGTCCAGAACAGGCAAATGTATAGAAACAGAAAGCAGATAGATTAGTGGGAGACGGAGGAATAAGGAGATAAGGAATGACAGCTAATGAGGATGGAGTTTCTTTTGGGGGTGATAAGTGTTCTGGAACTAGACAGAGATGATGGTTGCACAACTCTTGAATATACCAAATAAATAAACAAACACTGAATTTTAAATCATAAATCGGTGAACTGTATGGTAAGCAAATTATATCCCGATTGTAAAAAAAACAAACAAACAAAACTAAAGCACTGCTAAAGCTTTCGTTAGAACATTCTGGAAATGTTTTCCTGCTAACAGGAATACTTGACCATACTCTTTTTTTTTTTTTTTTTGCTATATGCAAGTAAGAGCTGAAACCTCACAAAACCAACCCCAACTCTCGTCTTGAAGCAGGCAAATCCAGGCAGCCAGTTCTCACCCCATACAGCTATGCTGTTAGAGAGACATGCACCCCTCAGCAAGTCACCTGCTGGCTAGCCTGTAAAAGCAGCTGACCAACTCAGGAGGTCCTCCAAGCTGTCTTAGAGTTCTAAGACAATTCCCAGTTCTACCTTCTTCTCTAGGTAGGTAGTTCTGGGCCGAAACATGGCTGGCCAGACTCTGATGGTAACAAGATAAAAATTCCACCCAGGTCTCAGGCTCTGCCCTGCTGGGTCCTTTCAGCCCTTGAGAGTCCTAAGCAAGGGGTGAGGCCGGCTCAGTTTCCTCATAGGTGTGAGTTGGGGTAAGGGCAACCAGTTCCAAGCACCAGTGCAGGGCCCTGCACTACTGACAGAGGTGAGGGAAAAATTCTACTCATTTTGGTTAGTGTTGGGAAATCACAAAAGTGGCCAGAGGGCAAAGGCCACCTGGCTAGGATTAATTATCCTCTTCCTGATCTTCCCAGGAAGGTTTATCCCATTTAGGCCTGGGCTTTTCAAGTGAGTGAACCCTGAGATAGGAGGGGTGAGCAAACAGCCTCCCTGGAAGCAACAGGCAGGGCCTGGGTGATCCTGTGGTGACAGCCCAGTACACAATTCTGGAGGAACTTGACTCTCTATTTCCTCTAGGAGGTAGCTGTAAGCTTCTGAAGCAGTGCTCAGTTTCAAATGTCCAAGGAGCTGAATGAGGTTCACTGGACAAGTCAGAGCCTTCATTCCAGACACCAGACCTCAACCACTCACCTGGCTTCTGGGCATGGGATGCTGGTCCTACCAGCTGGCCATGGCGGCAGCTACGTCAAAAGGCAACTTGTGTCAACGTGCTGACCAACCTAAAAAAAGGACAGAAAGAGAAATACTGAGTTTGCAAGGAAAGTTCTGGAATGTATGGACAATTTTCAATGTCTCTGACCCCTGGAATTAGTAAAAATTTAGATTAAAGTAAAATTTAGATTTCAGAGCTCTGCCTCTACTACCTTCCACAGGGAGGCAGGCTGAGGAAATAAATTTCAATCACTCTCTGACCTATTACCTGATGCAGTGCTAACCAATAAACACTAGCATCCCAGACACTAACTTCAGCAATATGGACACAGATATGAGGTGGTAACATGCAGCCACACACCAACATACTGAACACACAGAAAATGGCTCAACATTTCAGTTATGACAGTAATAACATTAATAGCAGAAACAGTAATACTTAGAATTTAACAGGTGCTTAGTAGCAAATTCCAGTTACTATGCTAAAACTCTGTATCTCTTTGAATCCCCAGGACAACCTTGGGGTTACATGATCATCCCCATTTTCAGATAAGTGATCTAATGTGTCTAATATTCAGGAATTTGCCCAGGGTCACCCAGGTCTCCCTCTACAGACATGACTTCTTTGCTCCCCGGTCCACACACCAGGGAAACCACTCACCATTCCAGGCAGTGCAGGGTTTGCCCTCAAGACGCTGAGGGTGCAATGTGCCTGGGGCCCAGGCAGACTTTACCTCCATAGGGCAACTCGAAGTTTTACCCCAGGGATCATCTCCACAGGGATTACAAAACTGCCCAGGGAGGAAGGAAGTACCTGTTTTACAGACAGGAAAATTAAGGAACAAGAATGTTCAGAATTCCCCCAAGGTCACAGAGACAGTGTGGCTCCAGGACTTCTCCCTCCTTTATGACATCAGACACGCAGGGCTCCAGGCACAGAGGCTAAACCTAGAGAACCAGCCAAATCCCAGACTCCTAGGCAGTGCTATCAGTTGTAGCTTGCCGAATATTGTCAGCATCACCTCTGTTGTCATTCTTTGAGCCCACATGACTACCAGGAGGCCTGGCTCTAATATGAAACCTTTATTTTTAAACTGGGTTCACAACAATTCACAGTTCATGGATAGCGAGAAACACTCCCATGGGAGAACTTGCAAAATAAGCAAATATCAATGAACTCTATGCAAAGACCTTTGGGCACCAAGGAGCACACATGGCATCCTCCTCAGTGAGGCCCAGGGCCAGATGTAGCCACCACCAGGGCTAGTTCCTGGGGAGGGGAGCGCTTTCTGCCACTCCTTTTTGGCCCCATTCAGGCCAAAAAACACAGTGGACACCATTAATCCTAGTTCTTTCATATCTCTTGAACCATGGCCTCACTCTGCCATGGAGGGGGAAGCCCAGAAGGAGAGGCTTTCTGAGCACCTACCCTCTTCAGAAACAAAGTCAATACACACAAGTCAGCAGTATTTTCCACACAGATTTTTAAAAATCCATTTACAATAACATATATATGAAATACTTAAGGATAAATTTAATTTTTAAAAAGATGTTCAGGGTGCCTGGGTGGCTCAGTTGGTTGAGTGTCCGACTTTGGCTCAGGTCATGGTATCACAATTAGTGAGTTCAAGCCCTGTGTCAGGCTCTGTACTGACAGTTCAGTCTGGAACCTGCTTCAGATTCTGTGTCTCCCTCTCTCTCTGCCCCTCCCCCACTCGTGCCCTGTCTCCCTCCCTCCCTCTCTCTCAAAATAAGCATTAAAAAAATATATATGTTCAAGACGTATCAAGTAGAACCACAATAACACATCACTGAGAGAAATAAAAGAAAACATAAAGGAAGATATGCCTTGTCCATGGATCAGAAGATATCAATTATCTCCCAAACTGATCCACAGATTCAATGCAGATCCAATCAAAAACTCCCAACATGTTTCTTTTTTTTGGTAGAAAAAACAATCTGATTCTAAAATGTATACGGAAATGCAAAGGAACTAGAATAGTGAAAACTGAAAAAGGCAAACAAATTTGGAGGACTTATCCTACCTGATTTCAAGATTTATCATAAAACTACAATAACCAAGACAGTGTGATAAAGACAGACAAGAGATAGAATAGAATACACCCATGCACCTGTGTACAACTGATTTTTGACAAAGATCCAGTATCCTACTCTGCAAGACTGCAAGGCCACAAGACACACTGGACAAAATTTTCCTGGAGGGTTAACCCAGCAAGGAAGAAGGCCTTCTTAATATGTTATCACAACACACACAATGCGTGGATGGAATGCAATGTGCAAGAAATTTTAAGGTAAACTCAGACTTTCATACTCAAACATGGCTTTTCCCCATCTCAGCTCATGACAGATCCAGTCTTTCGGCTGCTCAGATTAAAACCTTGGGCTGCCCTCTTGATAAGACTACCCCACCTTCCAGTCCATCAGGAAATCCTTTTGTTTCTGCCATTAAACACATCTGGAGTCCAACAGCTTCTCACACCAGTGGACACCATGTTTGGTGTTTGCCCAGAGTGAAGCCCTACCGTCTCCTGGCCTGAGGCATGCCTCCTGCTATCCTACCCTAGCCATGCTGGCTTCCCGGCCACGCCTCCAACACACCAGGAACTCTCCCTCCCTTTTTATGTTTTAAACAAAATTCCAGATACTTTATCATTTTAACAATCACTTCTCCAACTGGCATCCCAAATTGAAAATGATCTTTGAAAACATAACTACCATACAATAATCCCTAAATGTCAGCAAAAGTCCAGTTCATATTCAGCTTCACACAATTTCTCAGAAATGTCTTGGGGCGCCTGGGTGGCGCAGTCGGTTAAGCGTCCGACTTCAGCCAGGTCACGATCTCGCGGTTCGTGAGTTCGAGCCCCGCGTCAGGCTCTGGGCTAATGGCTCAGAGCCTGGAGCCTGTTTCCGATTCTGTGTCTCCCTCTCTCTCTGCCCCTGCCCCGTTCATGCTCTGTCTCTCTCTGTCCCAAAAATAAATAAACGTTGAAAAAAAAAATTAAAAAAAAAAAAAAAAAGAAATGTCTGTATACGGCCTCTTACAACAGTAGCTGTTCGAGTTTTTAATACTATACCTGCTCCCTCAGCCTCAATCACTCTCATGCCCAGATGGCAGACCCTTCCATGCCCTCCCCCATGTTACCGCTCAAAATGTCTCCTTTGCGGAGGTCCACCCTGCTCCTCTCCCACAGGCCTGACCTCTCTGCATATTCCATATAATGTGGTACTGTATGGACTTTCTCACCCAATAAGAACATAAATGCCACAAGTAAAGGGGTGTCTTGTCTGCCTGATGTGATTGTATTTCAAACACCTAGAACAGTGTCGGACACACACCAGTGCTTGATAAATATTTATGGAATGAATGAGCTGGGATGATTTAACACTGAAGGAGAAGGAACCTATCTGAGAAGCCCACACAGCAGCAGCCCCTCCATACAATTAGTGCAAAATTCACAAAGGAGCTGAAACCAAGCAGAGATCACTTAGCACCATCAGAACTAGGGACATTTCTCTAAAATAAACTGTAGTTGCTTTTTACTGATATATCATGTGGACTATTTTGCCATCTACCCGCACTGGCTGGATTTAGAGAGCTTTTACTGTTTTTATTTCCAACCCATACATTTAAAATAGTATCAAGTAACCCTTAAGTACACAATTACCAACTCATAAGAGACTCTTCCACTCCCTTGATAAATGATTATGGCTTGGCTTTGACCCCACACCTGGGTACTGTGGCGCGCACACACACACACACACACACACACACACTGCAACCCACCCAAACACAATGATTTCCTAGTCTAAAGGAGATCATACTTGGTAAGAAGGCAGTCATAGTAATTTACATGAAATCAAGTCACTGCACTTTGGGCAACAGAAGTCCTTTGTTGCCATTTCATCCTCTCTAGCTTAGACAAGTGAGATTGGCTCCCTTTAAACTTGAGGGGAGGAGCACTGGGCAAAACCTGGCTGCTATCTGGGGAACTCCAGTTCTGAGGATACACTCGGGTTGCAGCACCCATGGTCAGCACAGGGATGAGTCTCTGGGGCCATAGGCATCTGACGGGGAAGCCTAAGCTCTCCAAGGCACCCCTGGAGGGCCCCATCATCCCTTCTGAGGCCCTGCTCTATAGAAGCTGCACACCTCTGGTCTCCTTCTACCACCATCTGCACTCACCAAACAACTGTGCTGTGTAAAAATTTTTCAACTGTGTCTATAACTAAACATTTACCACCCTGGCTCTAATCCAGTCCTGGAAACATGACATAAGGCCAAAAAACTCCAAGAAGAAACCCAACAATATCCCTCACCTTCTCCCACCTCTAAGTCCACTAAGTCTATTAGCTCCATGAAAACTGAGTGCCCCTGAAGAATTACCTAGACCCTGTTTGGCAAAGGTCTTAGTGACTGCACCACCAAATTGTCAAGGAGGGGACTCCCTGGCCAGCCCTATCAGAAAGGGAGAAACTGAGGCAGCACAGTAGTAAAGCATCTCAAGGAAGCCTAGAGGTCACACCATGTGCTGGCTGGTTCCATGTGCTGGCTGGCTGGAGAATGATTAACTTGGGCCGAAGATTCCATTTTCTAATCCAGGGTCAGCAAACTTCCCTAAGTTGTCCTGGTGAACGGTATTCCTGGAACACAGCCACACCCACCGGGATATGCACTGTGTACAGCTGCTTCCACCCATAAGGCAGAACTGAGTAATAGAAACAGAGACAGTACAGCCCCAGAGGCTGAAAACATGGACTACCTGGTTCTTGAAAGCAGGAGGAAACTGCAGCCCTGGTAGGCTGTGCTGAGTATCAAAGGGACAGAGGTGACCCAGACACAGTGGCACAACCACGACAAAAAGTCAGGGCACAGGCACACCAAGGAGATGCTCCAGCTCTGTATCAGCCCCAGGGCACAAAGCAGTACCTACTCTCTCCAAAGCATGGAGCCTCATTAACCCTATGTCCCCATGGACTAGGGGCGGGGGCGGGGAGAATGACTTGGCATACTAGAGAGGCAAAGAACCAGCCCCATGAGGGCCAAGGAGCCAACGGTAAGGCCAGCTACACAGGCCCATCCTTGGCAACCAGAACTGGCCTCTCTCCGCTGTCAAGGGGAGAAGGCATCCACTGGGGTAACAGCCAGTTTGTGCCCTCCAAGCCCCTGATCTATCCCTGCCCTCCTTCCCTTGGCCACGGTAACCATGGCCTCACTGAGGGATGATGGGTCATCCAACTCCTCACACTGTGCCAGTGCACAGTGCAGCCTTTCCTAAGGCCCTCAATACCCCCCAATGCTTGTAACATCTTACCGTGACCTTTGAGGCCCTTCCTGCTTTAGGCCAAAGTGACTCTATGAAGTCATCTGGCATGCATGTATATATGTGTACACACACACACATTCTTGGCTCTGACCACACTGGCCTTGTCTCAATTCTTCATACCACCACATCTTGCCTCCACCACTGGGCCTTTACACATAGTGTTCCCACCACTGGGAAACCCCTTCCCTCCTCCCACTCATCCTTCAAAACTCAAGCACCTGTTACTCAAGCATGCTCTCCCTAATCAGTCCCTCCCCATTCCCCCTTCTATTACTGAGGACTACAGCCCCACCACGGCACAGCTGATCTTGACATTTGACATACAGCATCCCATTAGGTTCTCTTCCCCAAACACTCTTGAGAAAGACTCTTATTCACCTCTTTATCCAATTCCTAATGAAGCACACAGGAGGAAATAGCATCCTCCATGAGTTATAAATACTCAAAACATCATAGACTAGAGGCAAAAACATAGCAACATAAATATAAACCCTACCCTTAATTAGAATAGCAAGTCAACACCAGGAAGAAGCAACATGGAGATAGGCAAGGCCACAGCACCACACTTCCCCTCTGGGAAGCTCTCCCCACCTCCCTTACACTACTATTTGGAGAAAGGCAAAGAGCCTGAAGAAAGGCACTCAGAGGTTCCAGAGGCCTCTACGGCCTTGTATCTGGGAAGGCCTCCTCTGCCACTGCTGAGAAGTGTGAGTTACCCCAGCATCTACGCACCCACATCTTGTACTCCCCTTCTCCTTTCCTAGCCTATCCTAAAACAGCCAGCACAGTCCTTCCAACAGATCTCCTTCCTCTCCAAGGCTTGGCTCCAACATACCCCTTTACCCTGGGCACTCCAGGAATCCCTCCCTTTCACACCACCAAAACCATCCTGAATGTTATAGCACATCCTCCTGATGAATCATGACTAGCTGCAGGAGCCCACCTGACCCTTGGGCAGACCATGCTGAGGACCAAATGACAGGCCCTGGCACTAGGCAGGCTCTCAGAAGTAACTAGTTCTCACTTTGACTAGTATGATTAATGTTGTCCCTCAAAATATTTCAACTTCTATCTAGAGTTTCCACACTCACCCCCCAGCAGCTGCCCTGGCAAGTCCACAAGATCATCAAAACTTTAGGGGTGCCTGGGTGGCTCAGTTAAGCATCTGACTTCACCTCAGGTCATGATCTCAAGGTTAGTGAGTTCGAGCCCCACACTGGGCTCTCTGCTGTCAGTGCAGAGCCCACTTCAAATCCTCTGTCCCCCTCTTTCTCTGCCCCTCCCCAGCTTGCACGTGCTCTCTCTCAAAAATAAACAAACACTGAAAGGTTCAAAACTTTAGGGGCGCCTGGGTGGCTCAGTCGGTTGAGCGTCCGACTTCAGTTCAGGTCATGATCTCACAGCTCATGGGGTCGAGCCCCGCGTTGGGCTCTGTGCTGACAGCTCAGAGCCTGGAGCCTGCTTCAGATTCTGTGTCTCCCTCTCTCTCTGCCCCTCCCCAGCTCATGCTCTGTCTCTCCTCTCTCTCAAAAATAAATAAAGATTAAAAGAAATTTTTTTAAAGGTTCAAAACTCCCATATTTTAAATGCTCAGGAATCAGAGGCACCTGGCTGGCTCTGTCAGAAGAGCAGGCAACTCTTTATCTTGGGGTCCTGAATCTGAGCCCCAAGCTGGGTACAGAGATGACATAAATAAATAAACTTAAAAAATAAAAATAAAAAGCTCAGGAATCAAATGTCTCCATCTATCTATCTAGACAGGTCTGAAACTTTGGGAAGTATCTTAAGTGTTAATGTTTATCACTGAGGCTGCTTGAAAGGACATCTTGAAGAAGAAAATGTCACAAGAACAAAAGAGATAACTTCTTTGTTAACAATGAGGACCTAAGAATTGGTGTCTCCCATTCTGTGTACATGCACCAATATGTGCTATATTAAGGAAATTCTCTGAAAAATAGCCATAGGAAAACAAGGAATACCTTCTATCTCTAAGCCAAGCACTGGAGCAGAAAAGACCTCAGATTGTTTCTGGACTCTGTTCTCTTAAGTCCCCTGCAGACTCCAAGAGTCCTGTGTCACCCCAGACAGCTGGAGAAAGTGCATCCAGGCCCCATCCCTATGGGGACCAAAGAACACCTACAGAATCTCTGCTCCAGCACTCCCAAGATGATGCTACAATGGGCCTTCTAGAACCACACATCTATTTTTTTTTTTCTTTAACCTCATAACATCCAGCACAAGCTAGCCCATCAAAATATGAGTGCCTTTGTTCCTTTCTCCCTAAGCTAACTCTTGGGAGGGTAAAACACATGCTCATAAGGATGCAGGATATTTCTGAATTCAGAAAGGTTCCATTTTTCCTTACTGTACTAAAATATAGGTAACATCAAATTTACCATCTTAACCATTAAATGTACAGTTCAGTGGTGTTAAGTCCATTCACACTGTTGGGCAACTATCACCAGCACCATCCATTTCCAGAACTTTGTCACCTTGCAAAACTGAATTTCTGTCACCAGTTAAACACTAACTCCCCATTACCACCACACCAGCCCCTAGCATCCACCATTCTACTCTTCTAGCTCCATGAATTTGACTGCTCTAGTGACCTCATATAAGTGGAATCATACGGTATTTGTCTTTTTGTGTCTGGCTTATTTCATTCAGCACAATGTCTCTTAAAGTAAAACCACACAGATTATTTTAGCCCTTTGGGGCCAATGTGTGTACAGAAAAAAGCCCAAGGGCCTGGTATACCTATAGCCAAAAATGACTCTAACACCCTGATTCCCAGACTAGGCATGTACCTGACATCCTCCACTATCAATCCTGCCTTCCACTCGCCAAACTATACAAAATGGCACTGGAAAAACTTAGAATAGTAAGGTTAGAGCAGTGGTAAACATTATGCCTCAGATGGACTTTAAGTATGCTTAGGTCACCTCAGCTCTGACTTCCCAATGTACCCCATCTCCCTGAGATACAGCTTTCCCAGCCCCATCTCATAGCTATGAACCAAGACAATCAAGAAATGCCTCATGAGTGAATGGTAAAAATGACTAGCTCATCTTGGATATAAGCATTCCTTAAAATGGAAGCCAGAAGACATCACAGCCCAACTCAAACATATTCCCTGGAGCACCTGGGCTCGATGTGGGAACACTTACACAGGCCACCAGGGGTGCAAGCTCCTGACACAAAAAACTCTACACAAGAGAGACCCACACAACTAGCCCAAAGAGCTTAACCACCAATCATTGTCACCAAAAAGGAAAACACTGTATCCCCCCTCAAGTTCTGAGCACCAAGCTCCCCTATCTTGTGGGGCAGAGCCAGGCCCAGGGGATTCACCACTGACATCTAACATCCTGTGTGGCTCAGCAGTTGAGTGTCCAACTTTGGCTCAGGTCACAATCTCACGGTTCTTGAGTCTGAGCCCCGCATCAGACTCGCTGCTATCAGCACAAAGCCCACTGCAAATCCTCTGTTCCCTCTCTCTGCCCCTACCCCTGCTTGTGCACTCTCAAAAATATTTAAAACAAAAAACAAGAAAAAAAAAAACCCAGTAACCTCAAGTAACCCCAACATGAGGTATCCAACTCGCACAGAGGGAGGGCATTTCATTGCCTGTCATTTCAAATAGGAATACCCAGAGCACCCCAATTATCTCTTGGTCAACTGCTCCAGAATGAATTAAGACTAAGAGCAAAAAATTACTGTCTGGGGTTCCCCACCTAGTACCTCTGCCTAGGGCAAGCAGGCAGTCAGTCTCCTTTGAAAACACATATATCCCTGTGTGACCTATGACTAAAACATGCAAAGAATCCTCTTGAGATGACAAAGAGTGGTCCTGAGTCTCCAGATCAGTCAAGACAGAAACATTTGGGAGTGAGGATCACAAAAAGCCCCACCTGCAGAAGACATCAGCTCCATCTATGAGGTGGCCAACAGAAAGTTCTAATGGCAGCCAGCCTTGTTCCCAAGAATGTACCATCCAGGCTGCCTCCATGTCTTACACACCAGCATCTCAATCAGCTGTATTAACTTTATAGCTGGCTAAAGGGTTATGTTTATTTTCACGTCAAGAAATAAAACCTCCAGCTCTTCTGCTATTCTATTATTTTTTATTTATTTTGAGAGAGAGAGAGAGAAGGAGGGAGGAAGGAAGGGAGGGGGAGAGGGAACATGGGGGAGGGGCAGAGAGAGAGA
The DNA here is from genome assembly GCF_022837055.1 of Prionailurus viverrinus. Taxonomy (NCBI): domain Eukaryota; kingdom Metazoa; phylum Chordata; class Mammalia; order Carnivora; family Felidae; genus Prionailurus; species Prionailurus viverrinus. Next base: position 13,806,897 of record NC_062562.1, on the reverse strand, counting down.
ATCCTAAACAGACTGTAAGCACAGACACAGGGCTCAATTTCACAAACCCTGACATCATGACCTGAGCCGAAATCAAGAATCAGACACTTAACCAAATGAGCCACCCAGGCATCCCCCAGCTATTCTATTCTAATGGCAAGTTTTCTTGAGTTTGTTTTTTATTTTTTTAAATGTTTCTTTATTTTTAGAGAGAGAGACAGAGAGAGAAAGACAGAGCATGAGCAGGGGAGGGACAGAGAGAGAGGGAGACACAGAATCCAAAGCAGGCTCCAGGCTCTGAGCTGTCAGCACAGAGCCTGACATGGGGCTTGAACCCACAAACCAAACCATGAGATGACGACCTGAGCTGAAGTCAATTAATTACCAGACTGAGCCACCCAAGCAGCCCTCTTGAGTTTGTTTTTAAAGAAGCAACACCTTACTTATCACAAAGGCAACCTCCTGGACGAATCCTTCCACCAATGGACAAAGTTATCTTCCACTACCACTAAGGCATCCTGGGCCCTAGCTACAGGTACCATGTGCTCCCTCATCCAGGTCTGGGTGGCCTGGAGCCTACATGCGCCAAGCTAGCAGGAGCAAAGCCACCAGCTGAGCACCTTCTCCAAGCTGTGAAGACAGCCCCTAAGTCAACAGCCCACTCACTCTCTCATTTGGTGATCCTAACACAGGCACCAACCCTGATCTGCATATTCACGAGCAGCGCAAGACCAGCAAATTAAACCAAGTCTCTCTAAGGAACAGCATAAAGGCTATCTCTCCTGAGTTAACATCCCCAACAAACCATCTTCCAATAGGTGGTCCTGATGAATAAGCCGCTACACTAGTACATCTGAAAACTAATACAACATTATGTGCCAACCTTTTTCAAATTTAAGGGGAGGCGGGGTAGGAAGGGCAGCCAGACTGGCACAATCGCCTAATCTTCTGCAAGTACTCCCCAAAAGCTTAAGAACCGTATCTTATTTTTCAGAATATTGTTCTTTGGAAGGGTGAAGGGAATACTTTTGTTTTTCAAGAGCAGGATTCTAAAGATGGCTCCATTGTATAAAAATGAAAACCTGAGCCTAGAAGAAAAGAACTTCACAATCCTGAAATCCAAACAAAATCTACCCACAGTAGTCATGTAACTTTTCTTTGAAAGGTCCAAGACAAGACGAACTATTTTGGTCAGTTACCAGAAGCTGGTAAGATAGCAGAAATCTCACTAAAGAAATGTAAGTGGGGGAGGATCTCCAGTTTTCACCTCTAAACCCCACCCCACTTCCAGCCACCTTCTCACTGTTGAGGAAAGTATCCACCAGCCATCCTACTACATCTGGATGGATTTGGAACCTCAGGTGGCCTTTGCCACCTTGATTCCCAAGAAGGGTACCATCTTCCAGGCTGGCAATGGGAGACCAGGAAGGAGTGATTCAGGTCTATTTAAGCTAGTAGTTTCCAGAACACTAAAGGGTCTACCTAGATCCAAATCCAGAGGGGCTAGTGAGTACCCAGGCAGGCAGCAGAGTTAGTGTCGTCCACCCACAAACCTTCCAGATCCCCCGAGCCGAGATTCAGGCAGGAGAGTAGACTTGATAGAATTCTAGAAATCCAGTCTGACACTAGGTCTTCAAATACAAAACAAACTACAACCATCTGACCAACCAAGCTTCCCTAAGTAGCAGAATTGTTTCTTTGACCATCAAGGTCCAGGTCAAATAGTCAATACCATCTGGTAACTTCTCAGAAGTGGCTGGAACTGTCCACCAACCACACCATGGCATTGATAGCCCTGACTGAAGCCACACAGCTAGCCCAGAAGTCCTGAGGCCTTGCCACAAGGTCCAGGCCAATGAAATGATCCTTGGCCCCAGATGCTTCATCACTGCTACACATTCTGACGATGTACCACAGCAATCACAAAAATCACAAGACTGACTAAAACGCTGCAAAGTGAGAAGAGATAAACTATAACGACGGCAACATCTATCAGTAAAAAGTGGCTTACACTACACACACCAATTAAGAACAAATTGGTGGGGGGGGGGGGCAGCGCCTGGGTGACTCAGTCGGTTGAGCGTCCGACTTCGGCTCAGGTCATGATCTCACAGTTGATGAGTTCGAGCCCCACGTCAGGCTCCGTGATGACAGCTCAGAGTCTGAAGCCTGCTTTGGACTCTGTGTGTGTGTCTCTCTCTGCCCTTCCCCTGCTCATACTCTGTCTCTGTCTCAAAAGTAAAATAAACATTAAAAAAATTAAAAAAAAAAAATTGGGAAATGATGTCAACAGATGCTACACCTTCCTGACAATGTATCCAACAAAAGTATAAGACGATGTCAGGAACAAAGGGGATCCCCAAGGAAGATGTTCACAGAACCATCAACTGTCCTCACCGTCACCAGCCCTAAGGGTAAACTGAGGCTAAGATGGAGGTGAGGATGGGCTACACCTGGCTTCTCTCAATCATCAGAGCTCACCAGTGGACTGCATGGACACTTCCCATCACTTATCCTCACAGAAGGGTCGTGAGAATGAGGAAGAGAAGGGACGAAGTAGACACAGGGCCCCACTTGCTAGTTCTCCTGACATGACTGGCATCTAAAGGAGAAGGAAGGAAACTGCACTGAAGATCAGACACCTGGAGAACCCTGCTCCAAGAGGAGCAAAGCAGCCAAGGCCAAACTGCCCCCACAAAAGGACAGTTCTTAATCTTAAGAATAGTTAAGGGCCTACCTCCCAAGGTGCAATGGTGAGGAGACCAGAGTCTTACAATTTACTTGCTGCTTCTGTCTCCAGTCAGAGTATTCCTTGCTGGTAAGAAGTTTTAGTACTAAAACTCTGAGGTATTAAGAGGTACAATGCAAATGTCACATGAAATCTCTGCCTTAAAAGGCATAAAGAAATCTGCAAACACCACACAGGCTCAAATTGTGCCCTCACTGGGACATTGCCTACACCTGAGACTAACCCCAGAGTAAGCTGGAGGCCCCACAAAAGGCAGAACTCTGCCACACAAAGTCCATGTCGAACATGGACTGGTGTGTCTTTCTTCCATTTGCACATGCCAGAGTAACCGCACATGTCAGGCTCTATTCCAGCAAGCAGGGCCAGCAGACACAAACATATGCATGTATATGGCCACCCTAAACACACATGTACAAGTACACATGCACATATGCATACATACACCCAGGATCAGCACATGTGCACACAAAGGACCAATACACTTAGGCCACCATTCTGGGCCAACACACTTTGTCCTCCAGGCAAAGGCATCAATTGTTGAAAACATAGACCACACATCCCCAAGAAATACTGTCCTAAGCTGGGCCAGGTCCAAAGTGACCTACAACGTCCACCTCACTCCACTGTCTCTGAAGCACAGTCTTGCCAAGACAATCCAACCCCCAAGCAAGACATTCCCTGGTAAGTCAGGGTCCCAGGCCATCAGCCTCCCTGTAAAGGACGTTGCAAGGCCAGCAAAGGTACAAAGGGGCAGGTCTACAAGGGTGGTGGTATTCACTTACCTAAGTCTTTACTGTGTCAGCCTTGCAGCGGAACCTCCTGCCTCCACCAAGGCCCACTCTACTGCCCTGCTCTGCCTCCAGCTGCTTCACACAGACCCAGGTACTATCAAACCATTCAGCACCAAGATCCAGCCTGAGACCCAGGCCCTGCAGATCTGTCCCCAAAACCACAGTGACTCTACTGTCCCCATGGTCCAGGCCTCCTCCTGAGGTTTAGGCAGGTGAGGGCCTAACTCTTCATTGAGAAAGTGACCATTAGGCACACAGAATCAAAGTGCTACAGAAAAGCCCACTGACAACAACTTCTGAGACACGGAGAGAATCACCTTTAACATACTGACAAGAGATTTTATTACTAAAGGAGAAAAGAAAAGTATAATAGTGGCTAACGGGGCACCTGGGTGGCTCAGTCGGTTGAGTGTCCGACTTCAGCTCAGGTCATGATCTCACGGTCCATGAGTTCGAGCCCCACATCAGGCTCTGTGCTGTCAGTTCAGAGCCTGGAGCCTGCTTCGGATTCTGTGTCTCCCTCTCTCTCTGCCCCTCCCCCACTCATGCTTGGTCTCTCAAAAAATGAATAAATATTAAAAAAAATTTTTTTAAATAAAAGTGGCTAACAATTATTGAATTCTTGGGGCACGTGGGTGGCACAGTCGGTTAAGTGTCCGACTTTGGCTCAGGTCATAATCTCACAGTCTGTGAGTTCGAGCCCCGCATCAGGCTCTGCACTGACATTGCAGAGTCTGGAGCCTGCTACAGATTCTGTCTCCCTCTCTCTCTGCCCCTCCTCTGCTCACACTCTCTCAAAAATAAATAAACATTAAAAAAATTAAAAAAAAAACAATTATTGAATTCTTTATTTGATGCAGAGTGCCAGCACTTTACATGCCTGATTTCATTTAATCCTCATAACATCAGAATGAGGTCCTGCCAATGCTACCCACTTCACATGGGGTACTGCCAATGTTACACTTTACACAGGGTATTGCCATTACTACCCCTCCTTCACATGAGGTAATACCATTGATGTTCACACTTCACACAGGGTACTGCCACTGATGCCCACACTTGACAGGTGAGAAAACTTGGGCTGAGAGAGAAGTCAAGGTGATTGGCCAGGGTCAGAGGGCTAAGAAGTCAAAGATCCAAACCCAGGTCAGCCATCTCTAAGGCCCAGGCTCAAATATGAACCACTTTACTATCAGGGACAGTCTGACTTTGAAACCATCCTGGGGCTGGATCCTTCCCAAGGCTCTGGGAAAACTTCCTAGAGCAAAGATCAGCACACCCACAATTCCTCCTCTAAGAGCACACTAACTTAACCCTTTACTAAACTGCTGGAAACCTCATGGAGGAGTGAGCCTCAACTGTGCAAGCTGTATGCTGTGGACCGTGCAACAAATTCACTGACTCATGTGCATCCTCCATTTTTGTAAAAGGCACAAAACCCCTCAGAGATTGACAAAGCACATAATTTCTGAGCCTCTACCTACCAAAGTACAAGCCAAAAGAAGGGGCTTAAAGGAACTGATCAACACTGCCAGCCTGGGTCACAAAGCAGGACCAAATTCCATCTTCATTTCCAGTAAGATGTACACACACACCAACCACACTCTAGCACACTATGGGAAACCAGGGTCCCTTAGCAGGAAGATGTGTGCAGATTTCTCTCCTTTCCGTAAAAACAGCACAGGACTCACAAGTGTGAAGCAGTAAACAGAGCAAACAGACTAGTGGGAAGAAGATTGATCCCCTGGCCACTGACACAACAGAGTGAGAGGACATAGGGCTCAGGGACAACCCAGGCCCTATAGAGAGGGCTTCCCAGGGTGGGCAGGGGCCAAGACACACGCCAGCCCTCCCAGCTCTGTACATATGGCACCAGGCTGCTGCCCTCACTTAACTCATCTGATTCTCACTCCCATCCTCAACCCCAAAATCAGGACCCCGACAGTATCTTGTTCATCGCCAACCAGGTGCCACTCTGGAACCCAAGTCATTCTTTTCCAAGTGCCAAATCCCCAAGGCCCCTTTCCTTCCTGCAACTACAAGCCCCCTCCCCCCCAATACTAGTGTTGTCACTCTGTGGGACGCCCACCTGTCTTCTCTCCTGGACTCTGCCAAAAGAGCCATGATTTGAAAACATTTCAGCAATGCGTGAAACAAGGAAACTTTCTCAAACCAGGAAGCAGCAGCTGTTGGAATAATTCATGTGAATGTTTCAGAGAAGCATCAATTGCTCTGGGTCTTTCTGGAAAAGTGTTGAAGACCTCAAGTTGGAAAATCCTCAGAATCTAGAAAATGCAGGTTCCTAGGCCACTGGAATCACATCAAGCCTCTTCCTGGTTCCTCTAATTGCTACAAGTTCTTAGATTACAGGCTGTGTCCCTCTAATTTTCATCCATCTGTCACTACTTCACAAACTTTTCCTACAATGTACAAGATGGCCCCTCTTATATTTTATTCCTTCACCTATTATTTATTGCACTTTCTTCTAACACAAAGCACTATCAGTTGGGAAAGAGGAGACATAAGAACAGATCAAGTTCTGTACCTTCCCCCACCAACAGAGGTGGCCACCAACCTACCAGATTCACAGACATGCTCCTTGAGGGTTCTAGAGGTCACACAGGGCCTTCATGCTTCAACACTATATCCTCCCATCCTGGCCATGTAAAACAAAGAGGAGCCATCCAGTACCATGGGCCAAGCTGTCTAATACCCAGCTTCTCCCAGGCAGTAGCTACTACCACAGATCACCTTCTCCAGGACCCAGCTCACCTCACCTTTGCTCAAACTCAGCATCCTTAAAACCAAAGACCCACAATCTTGGGCCCCATGTCACCTTCCAGTCTTCATGCTGCTGCTACCTCTTGGACAGGCTCCTACCCACTCTTCCCTCTCTCTCAGGGTTCCTATCCTATCTCGCTTCTGTGGCCATAAGACCCTAGAGGGCAGGAAAAGACCATCACCAGACCCCAGGGGCATAGCACAGACTGAGCAGGGGAAGGAACCCCAGTTGTCAAATGGACAGATGACTTGTTCTCAGCCCCTGGTATCCAGCTAATCCCCACCCAATCTCCTTGCACAGTGTCTCTGGCACCTGTCCCTGTTTTTTATTCCCCACCAGGCAAATCCAAGACTGTATTAGCATGAGCTAATGCCTGCCTTTTCTCAACCTCCCTTTTTCCTGACTTCTCTGCTCAATTCAAGTGAACATTCTCCTCCTCACAAATCTGAGGGCTCTCGATGCTTTTCAGATGAAGTGTAAACAGTCTTCCATTTAAGGTCATCAATAATAATTGGAACAACCTGCATTTTTTTTTTTTTTTTAAACCTTACTTCCCACTTTGACTTTCTATAAACCCTGACGTCCGGGAGGGTTATCTGCCAACTCCATTCATCCTTGATGCTCCAATGCAAGGGAACACTCCTTGTAAATGGTCTAGTCCAACATCACCAACCTTCTTCACAAGAGCTGTAGACCTCCTGAGACCAAGAAAACCATCGCTTCTCAGAATAATATGCTGAAGGATGGAGGGAGATAAATCAGATGTCCCATCTTTTTCACATCATGGCATACAACAACAATTACATTGGCACAGCGCACTGGAGTAAAATAAGGGCTACTCACAGCCCGGGGCTAGGGCCACCTGGCTGCAAGGACATCTCTGTATCCCTGTCACCCATCCCAGCCAGCCTACTAAGAAGCTCTTCTTAGATAATCCTACAGTCAGCAACACATCTCCTGCTCTGTTCATTCCACTATGTGGTGATAAGAAGCCTGTACTTCATTTCACTCCATGGGGCACCTTCCAGAGCAGTTTAGGCTCTCAAATGTTGATGGTTAACTTTTTAAAGTAACTTTTAAAAAAAAAGGCCAACAGTGGCTCATAGACTCAGAAGGCTGGTTAAACAGACCAAAGTTACCCTAATTGTTCCAAGCAATTTAAGTTTCCTTTTTCCCTTAAGCAATAAACCAAGGCAACAGAGTAGACAAGCTCTCCCACCATCTTAACCTTCACAAAAGATAGGTGCATGCCTGAAATGCTCATCCAATGCTAAGCCCCTTCCCCAGGTGGTGACCTGTCCACTCTCACTGCCTTTTTTTGGCAGGCTCACCTGACCTTACCTCTAAAAAAGCAAAAACAAAAACAAAAACCCCAACCATACCCTCTGAGGGGGTGAGTATGTGCCCACTGGCACCATAAGTAGAAAAGGCCTCTGTCAGATGACTCACAGGGCATCCTGGAATCCCTCATGACCACCACCCCCAATCTTCTCTCTTCCAAACAAAACATGTTCAATCTCTCTAACCAGTTCTGTGATACAGTTTAAAGACCATTCCAGCACAGGTTGTGCTGTTCTAGAATCATCTAGCACCCTTAGCTGGGTATTAAGCCCCTACTCCCCCTAGCACAGCCAACCACTAAATGTCAGCATCTGACATTTAGCCCATTCCACCTTATTTCCATGGTTGCTTTTTTTGATCTTGAAATGGTCATCCACATATCACCTGAAGAATTTCTGCAAGAAGTGCCATTACTTTTTTTTTTTAATAGACCAGGAGAAATAGTTTTATGCTCTTAAAATTGGAAGTCTTCATACAGTCAATTCCAGAACAGGAAACACTGCTTCAGTTTTTTTGGTTTTGTTTTTTTAAAGGCAGCCCTAAGATTCCAAAAGCAGCCCTGAGATCTTCCTCTCTATGTCCTGTCCCATCCTTACACTGTAGACACCATGATGACCTCAGGGCTCAAAAAACAAGGCCCTTTGGGAATTAAGTTGTGTACCTGTATTGATGAGCACTGGGTGATGTATGGAATTGAATTACTATATTATACACCTAAAACCAGTATAACATTGTATTAACTATAATTAAAATAAAAACTTAAAAAAAAAAGATGAGGCCATGAGGAAGGAAACCTGCCAAACGACCTCCTGATTAGGGAGGAGGAACAAAGGAGAAAACAAAATTGAGCAAACCATAAAGAAATAAGGATGACATAGGGTGCCTAGCTGACTTGGTCGGTAGAGCGTGCAACTTTTGATTTCAGGGTTGTAAGTTCGAGCCCCATGTTGGGTGTAGAGATCACTTAAAAATAAAATCTTTCAGGGGCACCTGGGTGGCTCAGTCAGTTAAGTGTCCGCCTTCCACTTGGGTCATGATCTCACCGTTTGTGAGTTCGAGCCCTGCACTGGGCTCTGTGCTGAAAGCTCGGAGCCTGGAGCCTGTTCGGATTCTGTGTCTCCATCTGTCTCTGCTCCTTCCCCACTCGTTCGTGTGTGTGCTCTCTCTTTCTCAAAACTAAATAAACATTAAAAAAAAAAATTAATAATAAATAAATAAATAAATAATAAAATCTTTCAAAAGGAAAGAAAAAAGAAATAAGGATGACAGAAATCAGATCAAGGAACCTGCAGTAGAGAACAGAGAGCTACATTCTCCTCCCTTTTGCAAATTAAACCCGGGGCAGGTCACTCCCCTCAGGCCTCAGTTTCCAGTTTCTAACATCAAGAGCTGCCCTACCCATCTTGAAGTCTGTGCTGTGTTCAGTAAAACTAAAACGGCACACAGAAGCAACATAGTCCCAGGTGAATCCTAAACTTGTCTGGGGCCCAAGGACCAAACATAGTTACATTTCTAATGCTCTGCCTGACAAATATAAATTGACTATAAGGCTGCAATTACATTTCCATCCAGACTTACTATGTAAAATCTTTCCCTAAGAAAACTTCAAAAGCAGACCAGACATAACTCCTACACTACTGACAGCTGAGGTTCCCACCTCCTCAGACCTCAGCAGAGACAAAAGCCTCAACAATAGAAACTAAAGTTTGGGAAGGGGAAGCAGGAGACAGATGACCCACATACAAACTACTGAGAAGATCAATTAATCAAACAAAAATGTTAAGGAAAACACTAATCAAACCCTGGAAATCTCCCAGGGTTCCAATGCATATTAGAGAATCCCAAGGAGGGCACAGATTCAGAATCCTCTGAAAAAAACCACTGCCATTGAAGGGGTAGGTATGAACCCTTTACATGCACAGAAATAACACATGAGACAACAAAAAATGAAGTTCAGGCATTCTGTCAACGATACAGAAGTCCTGGGGCACGCGGGTAGCTCAGTCAGATAAGCCTCCGACTCCTGATTTCAGCTCCGGTCATGATCTCACAGTTCATAAATTGGAGCCCCGAGTAGGGCTCTGTACCGACAGTGTGGAGCCTGCTTGGGGATTCTCTCTCTCCCCCGCCCCTTCTCTGCTCCTCCCTGCTCTTGCTCTCTCTCAAAATAAATGAATTAAAAAAAAAAAAAAAAAAAAAAAAAAAAGGATACATAAATCCTGAGAATATCACAGGTCCGGAGTAACTTGACCAATTCAATTAATGCCTTTGAACCAAGATTTCAGTTTGCTACACTCCTACTTTCCCCAAACCACTGAGCAACTGGAAAAAATAGGTTTCCTCTGTGGATGCAAATAAGGTTGTAGTGGCAAAGTTTTCAGAACTTGCTGAGTAAGCTTGTCCAAAACACACAAGAAAACTCTCTTATCAATGCCACAAAAATCCACCAGCTACAAACTCAAAGTGAAGAGAATACTGGCCTGAAACCTGCTCACCTCCAAGGTCATGTTGAGCTACTGTCTCTAAAGTAAGAATGAGGTGAGTACAGTTTAACAGCCACTGACTCAGATGCTAATTGCACAGAACAACCAGGATTAGAGTACATGTTATGCTGGGATTATGTGCAGGTTTAAGGCCACAGGGTTGTTTGTTTTTGTTTTTTCCCTTTTCTTTTCCCACTTCCCTTCCAAATAATTTGGCCACCTTTTTAGGTGAGAGAGAGCTAGCTCCCTACAATGAGCTCTGAAGACCACTAAATTATGGTGGGATTTTGTTATAAACAAAATACAGCTCCTTAATCTGAGTGTTTCATTGTTTGTGATAATTTGAGATGTGAGACCTTATAGAGATCATCATGTAGTTGTCATCTGAGGGGAGGATTTTGTCTCAGAGGTGAATGGAGGAGCAGGAACTGGGCTACCTCTTACTTGTGAACGTTTCCCACTTGTCCTTAGAGCCATCCTATGAGATCAAAGGTATGTTCCCTGTCTATAGATGGAAAAGCTGAGGCCAGCCAGGTAGCCAGGCAACCCGCCCAAAGCTGAAAAGCAGTAGACTGTAGTCAGTGATGATACCAGATCTGTCCATTCCCAAGCCAGTTTGAGAACTGTAAGTTTGGAAGAAGACTAGGATTCAGGTCTGGGCTCTCCAATTTGCCACTGCATGTACTTCAAGGAGACCCACTTCCCATCCCTGACCAGAATCTACTCAGGGATAAAGCCAGAAGTGCAAGAGCCGTGTCTTGGTTCTTAAAGGCAAGGCCCCCCATGACAGATAGGCCTGGCAAACAACTTCCCACCTCCCAGATACAGGGACTGTTCCTGAAAATCAGAACATGGGATTTAGCAAAGTCAGGAAAGGTGCTATCTCCTTTACCCTAGTAGGCCTCCACCAACCCAGCTATTCTGTATCTCTAGGGAGGTGCTGAGGCTAGTGGAAAAAACAAGCAAAATCTGAAATCAGAAAAGCTGATGCCCACTCCCGGTTGTAAAATAATCAGCAAGGTGGCCCTTAGAAAGCATCACCCTCAAGGCCTCTAGGTGGCTCAGTCGATTAAGCATCCAACTTCAGCTCAGGTCACAATCTCACGGTTCCTGAGTTCAAGTTCCATGTGGGGCTCTGTGCTGACAGCTCAGAGCCTGGAACCTGCTTCAGATTCTGTCTCCCTCTCTCTCTGCTTCTCCCCCACTCATACTTGGTCTCTGTCTCTCAAAAATAAATCTTAAAAATAAAGAAAAAAATCACCCTCTATAGGGGACTTCACCTTCTTCCATCTGGAATATGGGGATAGGCTATGGCTCCAAGGGGAACAGAGCAGACAGTGACAGGCTTTGTCCCTGAAAGTTGTGAAGGTGCAAAGCAGCACCTTTGTGCTCTGCCTTGTCCATTCTAATTGTTAACAATACTCACTAAACCGTACATGCACCAGGCCTTGTGCTAAGCCACTTGCATTTCTTATATCATTCCCAACTCAGTTGTTCAAGGTAGACATGACCTCCCTTTTAGAAGGGGAAATGGGGCACCTGGGTGGCTCGCTAAGTTGGTTAAGTGTCCAACTCTTCATTTCGGCTCAGGTCATGATCTCAGTTTCATGACTTCGAGCCCCATGTCTGGCTCTGCACACTGACCTTGAAGAGCCTGATATTGGGATTCTCCCTCTCCTTGCTCTCTGACCCTCCTCCGCTCATGCTCTGTATCTCTCAAAATAAGCAAATAAATAAAAACTAGAAAGAAAGAAAGAAAGAAAGAAAGAAAGAAAGAAAGAAAGAGAAAGAAAGGAAGGAAGAGGAAACAGAGGGCAAGGTTCAGCAAAGTGACATCACTAGGAAGTGGCAAGTGAAGCTTACACCCAACCTGTTTGAGGCAAAGCCAGGGCTGGTCCATGACACTACTGCAGGGACCTGCTGCCTAAGAATAGGCACACTAAGAAGTCTCACTTCTCACCCAGCAAACAGCAAGCAGCCCCGAATGAGGAGCTGGTTGGCCACTATAGTATGGCAGTATTTTTTAAAGTGTGCTCAAAGGCAGGGGCGCCTGGGTGGCTCAGTCAGTTAAATGTCTGACTTTGGCTCAGGTCATGATCTCACAGTTCATGAGTTCAAGCCCCACGTTGGACCCTGTGCTAACAGCTCAGAGTCTGGAGCCTGCTTCAGATTCTGTGTCTCCCTCTCTCCCTGCCCCTCCCCTGCTCTCTCTCTCAAAAATACACATTAAAAAAAAAAAAAAAAAAAAAAGATTCAGCAGCTTTTCCTGCCCACAGGTCCTGTCCCTATGCTTTAATAAAATCACCCTTTTGCACCAAAAAAACCCCTATATGTATATATTCTTCAACCTTCAACAAGTAGAGACTTTCTCACTGCCTCTACCCTCTCCCTAACCACTGCCACTGCCACCCACCCCCAGCTGCAGCTTTTAAGGCCAAGCAGCCTCAAAGGCCTACCATCTCAAACCTACCCCAAAACACCTGAAAGCCCACTTTCAGGTACTGTCCATATCCTGTCAGCACATTCTATCTCAGATGTTGAAGGTCTCTCTGATTCTCAGACAGATACTGTCTTCAGTCCTTTCATATAAGGAACCAAGAAACAAGGCAGAAAGACCCCTGACAAACTTGCCTGGGAAATAGAGTTACCTTTCTGAAGATCAAGACAAAGTGGGTGCAGGGCACTGAGAAGCTCCACAGGCCCTTTTCCCTGACACCCTAGAGGGTTCCAGAGGATTCCCAGTCACTTCCTAAGGCTACCTGCAGGTATTCAATTAGAGTAAGTTCCTTTGTCTTCTTAAAGAATAACCTACATTTTCATCAGACAAAAAGAGGTCACAAATACAGCCTAGAAAACGAGAGGAGGGGCAATAAGCCCATGGTATGACATTCCTCTTGACTAAAAAGTCCTGGATCAACGTTTACCAGCATCTACAAGTATGCAGTATCTGTCCCCAGCTGGTACTTTTGTTTCTAAGAACACAGACTCACTACTTCTACTTTGCTGCCACCACTTCTGGTCCCCTGTCTCTTATCTCAACCTTCTTAACACGTGGCCTTCCTAATTCAATGCAAAGATACTAGTACATCACTGGAATAGCAACCTGAAGCCAGACTAACTCATCTTCTTAAAACAGCTCACAAAACTCAAGAGCATCCATTCTAACAACCAACCACACTAAGCAGGCAGCACAGTTCTGTGAGCCTCAAACTATGACATTGCCAACTTGTTCTTCTGGTTTTGCCACACTTCCAACCCAACAACTGTTACAAGGAAATCCCAGAGATGCTCTATTACCCCAAGACGACTACTCATAAAGACCTCACCTAATCACCTGTTTCATAATCTTTCCAGTTTTCTACAATGAGCATAAATTAACTCAATTATCAGGGGGAAAAAAGTCTAGGGAAAATAGCCTTGTTCATTCCATGTAATGGCACACATATATCACAAGTCTAAGCAAGTAGTTCTCCAGACAAGCATTTGAACTGCCCATGCTTTTAGAGGTTAGCACACCAACAGTCCGTAATTGAACTCCGTTACATTTTGGTTTCTGTTGAGAATTGACATGTCCAAGGCTCTGAGGGTTATTCTTAATTGTCCCCCATGAGAACAAACATCAGAAAATGCCAATATCTGGGGGGCCTAGCTGCTCAATTGATAGAACATGTTACTCTTGGCCTCAGGGTTCTGAGTTCGAGCCCCATGTTATGGGTAGAGGTTACTTAAATAAAATAGGGGTGTCTGGGTGGCTCAGTCAGTTAAGCATCTAACTCTTGATTTTAGCTCAGGTCATGATCTCACATCATGGTTGTGAGATCAAACCCTGCATCCAGCTCTGTGATAACAGGGAGGAACCTGCTTGGGATTCTCTCTCTCTGCCCCTCCCCTCTTCATGTGCTTGAGCTCTCACACTCACACACTCTCTCTCAAAATAAACATTTAAGATTTTTTTAATGTTTACTTATTTTTGAGAGAAAGAGAAAGAGTGCAAACACAGGCATGAGTGGGAGAGAGGCAAAGAGAGAAGGGAGACACAAAAACTGAAGCAGGCTGCAGGCTCTGAGCTGTCAGCACAGAGCCCAATGCAGGGCTCAAACCCATGAACTGCGAGATCATGACCCAAGCCAAAGTCAGACACTTAACCAACTGAGCCACTCAGGTGCCCCTAACCACGTAAAAATAAATAAAATAAATAGCTCTTTTAAAAAAAAGAAAGAGGGGCGCCTGGGTGGCGCAGTCGGTTAAGCGTCTGACTTCAGCCAGGTCACGATCTCGCGGTCCGTGAGTTCGAGCCCCACGTCAGGCTCTGGGCTGATGGCTCAGAGCCTGGAGCCTGTTTCAGATTCTGTGTCTCCCTCTCTCTCTGCCCCTCCCCTGTTCATGCTCTGTCTCTGTCCCAAAAATAAATAAAACGTTGAAAAAAAAATTTTTTTTTTAAATAAAAAAAAGAAAGAAAGAAAGAAAATGCTAGCATTTCAGAATGGCTTTGCTGCTTTCCCACCCATCAGAAGCATCCTTCAGTGGTCTGCTAAGGCCCAAGGAAGTCCTAGCTGTGAACCTCATCACACCAGTCCCTGCCTTGTCCTCTCTGAAAGGGGTCCCACTGCTCTCAAGGTAAATCCCAGACCCTCTTATGTCTCCATATCTCTCTGTTCCAACCACCCCAATCTTCCTTCAGTCTCACTCTACAAGAAATGCCATTCTTTTTCTCTTTACCTACTTAGCTCCCACTCATCCTCCAATCCCAGTTGGAGAAAGGCCCCCTTGAGTCTTGTTCACCAAGTCATGGTATCCTTTTCTCCTTGGCCCTTATAAATTTCCCCACGTTTATGAGATTAATTATGATTTCTCTCTCACTAATCTCATGGTAAACTCCACTGAGCAGGAATTCCTAGCACAGTGCCCGAGGCACAGTGTGCACTCCGATATTTATTGAATAAATCAATCCAGAAATCATTCCTTGCCATGCCAGAAATTCACAAAATAAATGATGCAAAACAAGTGAGAGCTACTAGAGAATTGAAAATTGGAGCTTTTAAAATGTGTTTTATTAGTCAAATAAATATTTCTTGGAGTGCCTGGCTGGTTCAATCAGTTGAGCACACAACTCTCGATCTCAGGGTCATGAGTTTGAGCCCCATGTTGGGCATAGAGATTACTTAAGAATAATGATTTTAAAAATATTTAATGCTTCTAATTTTTAAAATAATCACAAAGTACAGAGATACCAAAAAGGTTAAGGAGGAAAAACCCACTCCTAACCCTAATCCAGAGATTTTGTTGTTGACATTCTGATACAAATCCTTCCAGGATTTTTTCTACCAAAAGTAGCATTATTTCTTTCCTCACTACCAAAATATACAATTAGAGGATCTGCCAAATGATACTGCATTAATAGAGATGACTTGACATTAAAAAAAAAAAAAAAAAGTGATGTCATCTGAATAGAAATAACAATGCATCCAAATCGGTAATACAGGACCTATCCCAATTTCTACATCACATCCCAGATGAGAGGCAATCCTCTGTAAAAATCAGCTTCAGAATTTGTGGGGAGGAATAAGGGATGAAAAATCAAGAATGGGGGACTACATGAGGAAAGAATCTTGCAAAATGCTCTCAAAACCTCCGTTGTAAACTATTTTTTCTAGAAAAGGACCAACTTTTCTGAGTTGGAAGCTGAAGAAGCAAATGCAAAGGGGCAACTCTATGGCCTGGCTCCTTCAAGGCCAGCTGGTAACTCTGCTCTGAGGACAATGCTGGGCTACAATGGTGTCCCCAAGTCACAGGTCATCCCCCAACTCCCAGTAGAAGTGGACTGGAACCTGGACAAGTAAATGGCTTCTTGTTTTAGGAGGGCCCAGGAAATGTTCACACAGTGGATTGCAAACAGGAGCATTCCTGGACTCTGGTGCCCAAAACATCAGGCTCAGTCAAGCCCAGCTCTGCCCCTCCACCACTCAGCAGCCTCGGACAAGCAGCCTGGCCTCCAAGAGCTTCAGTTCCCTCACCCATGATGTAGGGATTATATCCTCCACCCCACTGGAGTGTTATGGGCATGGAAGATGTCTGTGCACAACAGGCACTCAAATCTGGGGATTGGTATGGTCTATCAGCCCTCCTCCACAGCTTGCTGTCAGGTGTAACATGCTACTAATCTTAGCATCCTTATCTGGTGCCAGCAAACATGATTTCACCTAATCTAACTTAAAAGAAAACTTGTAACCACTACCAGAAAGAAAAAGAACATCAAAGGACAGTCAGTACAGGTCTGAAGCAATTACACAGAAGGCTGTCTATCCCTCAGTTTCTGTGCTGCCACAGCCAGAAGGTGTCACTGTACGAAATGGACACACAGAACCAGTGACTTAACAAGCACTGTGTACTCAAGAAAACTGAAAGAAGTAAAAGGGTGAGGAAGAGAGAAAAAATTAAAGGCCCAAGTGACTCACCCGGACTTTGATCTAAAGAATCCAAAGCTCTCAAGATAAGGATGAACTACACAGCTAAAGACGCTGGGTCAAATACACAAAATTAAACAGCCCCTGCAAAGTTCCCAAGGCAGGGCAGAAACGCGCACCCAAGGTTGATATTCAGTTCCTAAGAGAGGGATCCCCATTCATTTCTGGGTCCCAAAGTGTGCACACACACCAGTGTCAATCACGTTCCGGGCTGGGGCCCTGCCCATAAGCCTCTCCTTGTTGAAGTGATCAATTCCGATTCTTGGCAATAATCCCTTTAAAAGGCCAGCTGCTGCTGTCTAGTCACCGATGCCGACCCATTCCAGGTGGGAAAAAAAGAAATCAATACAGCCACCGCCTAAATAGGGAGGCAAACTTAAAGTGTAGGTCCCTGTGACGGGCTCGAGCCCAGATGGGGAGGAAGGGTCCCCCGAACCCTGGGGTCAGGCAGTAAGGGCGCGAGCGGGTAGAGGGACGGCCCTGCAGGCGTGGGCGCGCGGGGACTCTTATTCTGACACGGGATCCTCCGCCGCCGCCGTCGCCGCCGCCGCGGGGTTCAGAGCAGCGGCCAGGCCCGCCCGGGACCCCCGCCCCCCGGCCTGGGACCCCCCGCCCCGCGCGTCCACGTGCCGTCCGCCCGCCGCCCCCTCCCCCGCCCGTCCCAGCCGCTCGCAAGCGACCCCTGGAGGCCCAGCCCCTCCTCCAGCCCCGGAGGAAGCGCAGAAGGAAGGGGGGCGACGCCGAGACTTTCCGGGACCCCCACCCGGCCCGGCCCCCACGTGCCTGGGCGGCGTCGGAGCGCGGAACTTTCCAGGGTAGCGCTAGGAAGACGCTCCCAGAATACAAGGAGTAGATACAACTCACTCGCTCGCGCTCACTTTTCTATGCTCACGCGGGGTCCCTCAGAGCCCAGTGACCCCCCTACCCTGCCCGACCCTCGCCGCCTCCGCCGCTTCGGGCTCCACCTCACGACCCCAGCCCCGACCCCAGCCCCGACCCCAGCCCCCGGCCCCTGCTCCCCGCCAAGTTTGGTCCAGAACTTACCGGGCCGCGGGCCGGCCGGGCCCTAGGGCAGCGCGCAGGTTCGCGGCGCCGTGGGGCCGGGGTCGCCTGCGGGTCCGGGCGGCCGAGGGGCCGGGGGCGCCGGGCCGCGCGCGCTTGCTCCGCCTGTGGGGCCGCCCGGGCCCGCGGCGCTCGCTCCGCCGGTCCGCCCTCCCGCCCGCGCCGCCGGCCAGATAATGCGCCCCTCGGCCGCACACATGGAGCCCGGCGCCGGCGTCACCGCCCGGGACATGCGCACCAGGTCAGCGCGCCCGGCCCGCGGCCCCCAAAACACCGGGGAGCTCTTAAAGGCGACGCCGCCCGCCCGCGCCTGGCTGGGCGGGGACAGATGGTCGGTGGGCGTGGCCTTATTGTAGGGGCGGGGCAATTATGAGGGGAGGGCGGGGCAAAGCAGGCCGGCACCGCCCCGGAAATACAGCCTCGGCCGACCGCGCTCCACGCGCCTCCCTACTTTGCCAGTTGGTTTCCCACGCGGGCTCCCCGCCCCCCCGCCCCCCCCCCCCCCGCGCCGAGTCCCAGCGCCTTCCGCAGGGCCGAGGGGTCGTCGCCAGCTCACCGGCAGCAGAGCCGGGCGGACCGCGCCCAGGGCTGACTCACAACGCGCTCACTGCTGACCTCGCTCAGGCTGAGCTACAAGACCTGGAGCAGCTCAGCTGCTTCCGAAAACGGAGGTTAGAGTGCCACCCCCGCGGGGGTCGTCGGCTAAACCATCACTTCTGTGAAGTGAAGAGAGTTCTAAGTAAGCTCCATACCCACCCACTTCAAGACACTTGAGGATGCCGGCTCTCCCTCTCCAGTTACCTCCCAATCGGCACCACCCCTACCCCGTGCCTCTGGGAGAAGGTGAACCCCCCCCCCCACACACACACACACAACACACACACCAAGACAGCAAATCTGCACCCTTCCTTTCTCTGTGACATAGAGGAAACACGGGAAACACAGTTTAACCTGAGAGAGAATGATGGGCTTTGGATATATTAAACTATATATAGGGAAACACAATTTCAATAGAAACACAAAATATCTAATATTACAAGAAGGCTCGCAATATTAAGACTGTTTTGAAGAATCAACAGAAAAGGCCCTTTTCATGTTCTTTTTCCAGAGTTAAAACAATTCGTGATAAGACACCTAGACTCCTGAATAGTGGCTTTTAATTTGTTTTATAACACATCTTAATACATATTCATACTACTGAAACAAGTTTTACCAAGTATACTTTCACTACTTGCAGTGTATTCTGATATTAACTATTCTATTTCATTTTTTAAGAGATTCAATGTAATTTCAACCCACCATTGGTCTTGCCTCCAAACCTGAAAAACAATGTAGAACAAGTTTTACAAATTGTTTTTCTGCTATATGCTACCCACAATAAGAAGTTCAAAAAAAAGCCCATTTTAATTGTGTTGAGTTTCACGCATAACTGGCAACTTTTTGTCCTTGATTCCACCCCCACCCCACTCCCCAAATCTTCCAACTGCTTAATGCAACATCTGGCACAACCTCCCCTGGGCCAAAAGCAAGCATTCCTCAAGCTAAAAATGATACAAAATACAAACTGTTGACCCCAAACGCCTTCCCTGACCCAATTTTGTCAGCAATTTGTTTTGCTACAAAGAATTTCAATTGTTCAAATTCAAAAATAGTCTTATTCTCAAACAGGTGACTTGGTATAGGAATGCAGGAACTCCCTGATCCCAGTGCAAGAATAGGTTAAAAGCAAATATCCAAATTTTCACTGTAATTCAGCAGCTGTATATTTTGAGAACTGCTTTACTGTAGGACCATTAATCAGATGATGTATATTAAAGCAATACAAGCAAAATATTACCTCACAGCTCCTCACCTGGGTCTTGATTAATGCCAACTTAATTAACTACAGACACAGCAAAGTGTGGTCAGGTGGGAGACCCAAGACTTGAGATAGATGTAGAGATTCCAGTGTCTGAGCTGGCAAGCCCTGTGTGAGTCACCAAGGTGACAACCACCCTATTTTAAAGAGAGAGGCATCAGCTGCAACATATTAATGACACACCCCTGTGGGCTGAGGTGTGCACTAGTGACAGGTGGGCTGCTCCAGAGGGCAGTGCCAACATCTCCAGCTGGGAAAGCAGGGGTGGGGGTAGGGTGAAGTAGTTAAAGCGTTTATTTTTGTGATAGAAAGAGAGGGGCCAGGTGTGTAGATGGAAAAAGCGACAGTAAATCCAGACCTGTTTAGAGTCCTCGAAGCTCAGGCAGGCAGCTCAGGCTGTTCAGACTAAAGACCTTGCTACCTCAATGCCTAGTGCTGGACTAAACGGCAAATAGTTCAGCTGGGTGATTATGAAATATGATGCAATCGCCTTTAGATTCCATTCTAAAGCTGAAGAAACTAATTAAAAGACATATAGGGCTAGAACCATGTTTTTCTCAGTTTCCCCTTGGCCATAAAAACAAGGCAGTCAATTAATACTGACAGATACCAGTTAATATAATACTTTTAAAAACACTTCTGTTCTAAAATAAAAAAACTTGTTATTTAAACAGAATTTTCTTACAAATTCATTTTAAATTTAATATCCTTCAAAGATCAGATCCTTACTAATAACAGCCAGGCTTCCTTCTGCCCTAACCACTGCAAAAATATTCTAATTATCTTTCTAATGTACTGTTAGATAAACTTCTACTAAATACCATCTGAGCCTATTCCTGCACAAAAGAGAGACTGAAGAAAAGAAATTTGGGCCAAATTCCATATTCCTGTCCTCTTTCATGGCAGAAAATTGGTCAAAGGCACCACAGTAGCATGAAACTGAAAAGGAGTAGCATCACCTACTGAATGTTTAAGGTACTGTATTTTTTTGTTTTTAATTGGGAGACTTCTTTAAAGTTTCTGGTGGAGGGGTGCCTGGGTGGCTCAGTAGGTTAAGCGTCAGACTCTTGATTTCGGCTTAAGTCATGATCTAACTGTTCATGAGTTCCAGCCCTGTCGGGCTCTGCACTGATAGTGCAGAGCCTGCTTGGGATTCTCTCTGCCCTCCCCCACCTCAAAATAAATAAATAAACATTAAAAAAAAAAAAGTTTCTGGGTGGACAAAATTCAAGATATCTTATGTGATAAACACTGATGGAGAAAAACTAAGAGACCACTCACCCCAAAGGTTTTGCAAGCACCATCCCCAGAAGTTCACAGGCTGGTGGCACAGAAAGAAGATTTCAGTGCAAAAAATGCATTCATAGGAAAGACAGGAATCACAGAGGAAGGGGCTACTGCCTGCCTGGGGAGGAATCAGGGAAATCTTTCTGGATGTGACATGTGGGCCAGTTCTTAACACATGGGACATCCCAGGCATCCAGAAGAGCAGAGGCAGAGGCCAGAGCTGGCCACACCTGGAGTGTGGGGCTTTGGAGACAGAAAGGGCTGAAAAGGGATGGATTCATTATCCTTTAAACTTTCTAGATGCCTGTCTCAAAACACAGAATGTATTGTCACTTAATTACTTAAATTTGCAGGCTAAGCAGACCTAGTTCTGTAGGCTTTAACCAATTTTGAGATTACTGCTATCAGTGACCCTAGGCTCCCACTTGTATTCTGAGTTCTCTAAAGAATAAACAGGTTGTTTATTCAAAAGTGTACCAAATCTCTTTTAAAGTATTTTATGAAAAGATCACTGACCGCTTTCCACACTTTGCATTTTTATAACTCAAGTCTAAAACTGTCTTCACTGAGTTTAGGGACAATCATAAGCACAATCTCTCAGGATTGTTTTATAGTTTCTTATTTCACCCTAAATTCACATTCACTTGGTGAGATTAGAATGCAATTTGTTGTGAAAGGGAAGGAACATTTCTATGTTAATGTGATTTCCTTAGTACTTTGATAGTTTTGGTACTTTTTTCAAGGACCAGAAAACAGTTAAAGGAACTATTACAGTGATGCTTTATGAAAAACAAGACACTCCCAGTGCATTATAACTGCTATAACAGGGGCGCCTGTGTGGCTCAGTCGGTTAAGTGTCTGACTTCGGCTCAGGTCATGACCTCACAGTCCCGTCCATGGGTTCGAGCCCCGCATCTGGCTCTGTGCCGACAGCTCAGAGCCTGGAGCCTGCTTCACATTCTGTGTCTCCCTCTCTCTCTGCCATTCCCCTGGCTCGCTCTCTCTCTCTCTCTCTCTCTCTCTCTCTCTCTCAAAAATAAATAAGCATTAAAAAATTTAAGTAACTGATACAACAAATGTCATTTTTTTTTTACTTTTATTTTTAAGTTTATTTATTTTGAAAGAGAGAGAGCGAGCATGTACGCACAAGCACGAGCGGATGAGGGGCAGAGAGAGAGAATCCCAAGCAGGCTTGCACTGTCAGAGCAGAGGCCAGCGAGGCAGAGCCAGATCCGGGGCTCAAACTCATGAACAGTGAGATAGAGACCTGAGCTGAAATTAAGAATTGGATGCTTAACTGACTGAGCCACCCAGGTGCCCCACAAATGTCCTTTTTTATTTTTTTTTAAATTTTTTTTCAACGTTTATTTATTTTTGGGGGGACAGAGAGAGACAGAGCATGAACGGGGGAGGGGCAGAGAGAGAGGGAGACACAGAATCAGAAACAGGCTCCAGGTTCTGAGCCATCAGCCCAGAGCCCGACGCGGGGCTCGAACTCACGTACAAATGTCCTTTTTTAAATCACAGCATTCTTACGCTAGATTAGGAGTTTGTGGGAGACATATCTGCACCTGTTTGCCTCATCCCTGTCATATATATGCTGAAAAGCTCTCTAAAACACAGCTCTCTAGAGACGGGCCACTTTGTCAGCATGTGTTTGTTTTGTTTTGAATGCTGTTTCTAACCGTTTCTAACCACAATTCCGTATACTTAGTGGCTGGGCAACATGGAGTTCAGGCTCCATCTGTACTTAGTCTCTGTGTGGCCATGAGGAAGTCCCAACACTACAGAGTTCTGCTTACAAATGCTCCCCTGAAGGGTTAAAAACAAACTGCTGGATGTATTACTGTGAACCCAGAAGTATATCTCCCACTCTGTCTTCACCTGCGTGTGTCACCAGTTGGCAAGGATTCTCTCTTTTGTGTCTATACGTGGCTTACAAAAAAAAATGCCCACCTATTTTAGCAATTTTAAGTCTTTGAAAAGTGAGTAAGTGAACTATGTTTTCTATGAATTAAAGAATTAAAAGGAAAAACATCTGGGGCGCCTGGGTGGTTCAGTAGGTTAAGCTTCTGACTTCGGCTCAGGTCATGATCTCACAATTCGTGAGTTCAAGTCCCGCACTGGGCTCTGTGCTTTCAGAGCCTGAAGCCTGCTTTGGATTATGTGTCTCCCTCTCTCTCTGCCCCTCCCTCGCTGTCTCTCTCTCAAAAATAAAATTTAAGGGGCGCCTGGGTGGCGCAGTCGGTTAAGCGTCCGACTTCAGCCAGGTCACGTTCTCGCGGTCCGTGAGTTCGAGCCCCGCGTCGGGCTCTGGGCTGATGGCTCAGAGCCTGGAGCCTGTTTCCGATTCTGTGTCTCCCTCTCTCTCTGCCCCTCCCCCGTTCGTGCTCTGTCTCTCTCTGTCCCAAAAATAAATAAACGTTGAAAAAAAAAATTAAAAAAAAAATAATAAAATAAAATTTAAAAAAAATTTTAAGGAAAAATCAAAAAGCTACCAGAAAAAAGAAAAAAAAAAGTTTATGTTAGTCTTAGGTCTAGAGATGAACCTATTCAAACGTATTTAGCAAAGAAAGAGTGTTAGTCATATCACTGGTCTGTTAATAAACATCCCATCCATGATTTAGACATGAAAAAAAATATTTTAACACTTGGTATCCAATTCATACCCCATTCCCTGATTGTTAAATAGCAGATCTTCCAACCTGACATAGGAAGGAGGTAAAACATTTTTCCCAAAAGTTTTCCTGACAGGATAGGTATCCCCCACCCTTTCCTACCCTGGTGTCTAGCATTTCCTATTAAAAATACAGAGGAGCAGGGGGCGGTGCCTGGGTGGCTCAGTTGGTTAAGCGTCCGTCGGCTCAGGTCATGATCTCATGGTTTGGTTTGTGGGTTCGAGCCCCTTGTCAGGCTCTGTGCTGACAGCTCGGAGCCTGGAGTCTGCTTCTGATTCTGTGTCTCCCTCTCTCTCTGCCCCTCCCCCACTCACACTCTGTCTCTTTTTCTAAGATAAATAAACATTAAAATATATATATACAGGGGATGGGTCTTTCTGGTTTTCTCCTTCACAGCTTGATAACAAAACACCCATGCCTTTTTGCATGCTGACTTGATCAGGCCTACATTTTACCAACTCCTTGTTTAACAGAAGAATAAGATATTTATTTCAAATTTAAGTCAAAAGTCAACCTTCAAAAGAGATACATTGAGAGATTAAATATAAACCTTGGAAGTTTCAGGGTGCCTGGGTGGTTCAGTTGGTTAAGCATCCAACTCTTTTTTTTTTTTTTTTTTAAGGTTTATTTATTCTTGAGAGAGAAAGAGAGACAGAGTGCGAGTAGGGGAGAGGCAAAGAGAGAGGGAGACACAGAATCTGAAGCAGGTTCTAGGCTCTGAGCTGTCAGCATAGAGCCTGATGTAGGGCTCAAACTCAGACTGCAAGATCATGACCTGAGCCGAAGTCAGTCATTTAACTGAGCCACCCAAGAACCCCTATCATCTGACTCTTGATTTTAGCTCAGGTCATGATCTCACAGTTCAGTTCATGAGATCGAGCCCCACATCCCCACACGGGCCTCTGGGCTGACAACACGGAGCCTGCTTGAGATCCTCTCTCTCCCTCTCTCTCTGTCCCTCCCCCATCAGCACACATGGGTACACGTGCCCTCTCTCTCCCACTCTCTCAAAGTAAATAAATAAACTTAAAAAAAAAAAAAAAAAAAAAAAACTTGAGGAGAGCCTGGGTGGCTCAGTGGATTGAGCATCTGACTTCAGCTCAGGTCATGATCTTGTGGTTTGCAAGTTCAAGCCCCAGAGCGGGCTCTGTGCTGACATCTCAGAGCCTAGAACCTGCTTCAGATTCTGTGTCTCCTCTCTCTGCCAGTTCCTCACTCGTACTCTGTCTCTCTCAAAAATAAATATTAAAAAAAATTTTTTAAATAAATAAATCAGTAACTTGAAAGTTTCCTAAGTATAAAACCTAAACCTTGAAAATGCCATGCAAGTTAAAAATTTGTTTTGCTGTGTTAAGAATTTTAGACCAGCTTAAATGATAACAATTCTCAAAAAAAAAAAAAAATAATAATAATAATAATTCAGAAGCAGCCCCCAAATCTGTTTTCTTGAAGCTCTTTAGGAGATTAAACTTCATGTAGACTACATACCAGTACAAAGAGAGTCCAGATGGTCTGATTTCACTGGACATCATTGATTTCTGATTGAAAATGTTTATTAAGAATTCAATTTAAATATTATTTTAATCTGAGTTCAATTTTGAATTGAACTTTCCTACTATGGACATTTTATAAAACTTTCTACACCTTTAAAGGTAAACTTTAGACTTTTCTTGCCAAAGGTGCTCAGTTCAAACTCTTGACTTTCCAATGTTCATAACCTCCTCAGGTCAAGAGAACTCACCTTTTTTTTTTTTTTTTACCTCCAGGTCCCTGCCCATGCCTATGCTGTTCTTCTCCCCAGAATGCCTAGCCACCTAACAAGTAGCTCTATCACCCTTCCTTTACCCACCCTCCAGTTTGAGCCCTTTTCCCAGTCACCCTATCCATGCTTCAGGAGGCACCGAAAGTCTATATAGTAAGTACACCAAAGTGATACACAGCAGCACAAAGCCATAGTGAACTGAGAGAACTCACTGGGAAAAAAATCAACCAATCTGGGAACCTCTAGATACCGGTCCTCAGCTGCACCCAGCTTGTGGCCCCAACATGGACTGATTTACTCTCAGACAGTATTAACTGGCATAAGTAGTTAGTTATCCAAACTTGAGTGCCAACTTTAAGAGGGCCATTCAGCTTTGATATGATTCCATAATAACTACCTTTATCGGGCGCCTACAACAATCCGGCCACCTGCTTCATGCTTACCATCCCTACCCCACAAATGAGGAAACTGAGACTCAAAGAAGTTAGGCCACTTGGAGTTAAACCACTTCCCTGAGGTCGCAGAGCCAGCAAGTGCCAGAATCTGGATACAAACCCAAGTCTTTCTGGCTCTAAAGTTTCTACTGCACAGAGGGTACTTTTACAAAGTAATAAAGACAAATAATAGTAAACCATTCTTCAAGAACACACTCTTGCAGAAGGACGTTGCTAATGTCTGTCTGCTTCCTTGAGTTCTATACACATCTCCAGAGCAGCCCTCTACAGGCAACCTCCTGCAGGGAACACTGTGATAATGCAACAGAAAACCATCCTGTTGGCTACCCTGCCAGATAGTCCTAAGTTTGTAGGTACATTAGCTGAGCCCCCAAAACTGCCAAGTGCAAGTCCACTGGTGGATCGCAGCTCTAACAAAGCAGCTTACCAAGAAAAAAAAAGTGAGAATTTGAATGTATTTTCTATACTCAAGTTGGGGCCCAAGAACTCTGCTGGAGGGCAAGGGAACAGGAAGTGAGGAGGGAGCAAGCATCCACTTCCCAAGGGCAGCAAAGCCCAGAGGTGGGAGCCTGGTCACATGCAGTTGCATTACTTGTCCACGCCCACTTCCGGCCAGAGCCTGCCTCTTCACCTCTAAGTCAATACTTTGAAGGAAAGCAAAACACTACCAGAAACTCTCCTTATAATCTCTCTCTCCTCTTGAAGCATGTGTCTTGAATGAATTTCCACCCCTGCTCTCCGGCTCCACCCCTCACAAACACACTTAAGAAAAGCATCTGTCACATAATTGACCTGTGTGGCTTAACATCAAATCTGACATCATGGAAAGGTTAAGGTTAGTGCTTCTCCAACCCCAGTATAAGAGGGAACCCTAGGGCAGAGGGAACTGTGCACCAACAACCTACTAATGCACAACAAAGTAGTCTATCTATTTGAAAGCTCACTACTCTTTCCCATACCATAAACAACAGTCAAGCACTCTGCTTGTCTGAATTTTCTTTTAAGATTTCAAACAAGGTGAGAGGGCTTTTAGAGCTGTTTATCTCTGTGCATAACATGCACTGCCATGAAGAAATGCCACAGGATTCCAAAAACACACTGCCACTGACTTCAAGAAAAGCGAAGCTGAAAATGCTCCTGCCAGTGACCATCCCAGATTCTCTTTTTTCTCAGATTATAGTCACAGTCATCCTGAATCAACTAGTGCCAACAGCCAACAATCACCCAGGAAAATGCCATGATTTTTGCCTCCTTTAAGATGGAGGAACAGAAGCAGAGTCCAGTGAGTAAATTAGAGTAGTAGTGAGGTTTCACTTCTAAACCTCCAAGAAACTCCACCCCAAACTCCCAACATCCAGGGATATTCCCAAAGAAGCTCTGCAATAGTCTTTCATTTGATTGTTTTCTTCTCTGTGACTGGGATTAAGTTCCTTGAGAGCTGACTTCATCTATCCTACTCACTGTTAGGCTGCCAGCACCCAGCATGGTAAACCTGGTGCAACGTCGTCACACAAACACTTACTGCTGGATTATTTGCTGATATAGGAAGTTACATGAGCCAAAATATTTAACACTATTTTTCAATCCAATTTAAGTTGCGTTAAAAAAAAAAAAAAATGCCCTGGGGCCCTGGGTGGCTCAGTGGGTTCGTGATCTTGCAGTCCATGGGTTCGGGCCCCGCGTCAGCCTCTGTGCAGACAGCTCGGAGCCTGGAGCCTGCTTCTGATTCTGTGTCTCCCTCTCTCTCTGCCCCTCCCCCACTCATGCTCTGTCTCTCAAAAGTGAATAAATGTTAAAAAAAAATTTTTTTTAATGCCCTACCTTATGGCCACACAAGAAAAGTCGTGTTTAGTTGAGTGCTCAAACTGTCCCTTATAGGCCAGTTTGAAGAGAGAAATTATTATCCTAACAATGCACCACAATAAACAAAAGCAGCCAGGCTACAGACAGGAAAAAGCCAAATTTAATACTAGAAATAAAAAATAACACCTTCCATGCATTTGGATGGAACAACTTCATACAGTAGTTATTTCCCAATTCCAGAAGAGGTCAGTCTCTTTCTTATCATTAAGATCCTACAGGGATTTAATGCCCCCAGTGCTGTCTCCAACAGGAAGGAAACCCTGACTTCCCTAGCTATTTCAGTAATATAAATCAACAGTTTATCGTCCAGAGTTAGAAGCTGGGCAGTATTGGGACCCATATGCCTTTTAGAGCTCCCCACCAACAGATAACCATGTTACATTACGTCTAATAAATGTACCTAGATCAATATCATTTCTAACTATCCAAGGGTTTTTACTGCTGTAAGGATCTTTCAAATTAAAAAAAAAAAAAAAGTTTAAAAAACTTCCTGTTAGATAAGAGAGTTGGTGGTGACGCCACCATCCACCAGAGTGAAGTCTGTGACACAAAAAGACACGGAACAATTTCAAAAGGGATAGTGAGCCCTTTAGGGTTATTTACTTTATTTTTTATATCTTAAAAATAATAAAGCTTTGTTCTTTTTTCTTTAATGGAATAACTGTCTTTAAAAGAATTAGGAGGGGGCACCTGCACCTGCGTGGCTCAGTCAGTTAGTTCGGCTCAGGTCATGATCTCATGGTTTGTGAGTTTGAGCCCCAAACTGGGCTCTCTGCTATCAGCAATGAGGAGCTGGCTTTGGACCATCTGTCCCCTTCTCTCTCTGCCCCTTCCCCCCTTGCACTCTCTCTCGCAAAAATAAAACATTTTTTAAAAAAATTTTTTAAAAAGAGAGAAATTTAAGATTGTTGGATTCTTTGCCTCAATAGCGAGGGAGGCAGAGGAAGGGAGAGAAGAAAGTAAAGAGGGGAAGAGGGAGGGAGAGGGAGTAATTTCAAAGGCAGGTGGGGAATCCTTCAAACCTGGGAGTAGCCCAGTGGAGGCCTAGCTCAGATTTTCACCCATTATTTCACCCATATTTGTGTGCCATCTGTCCCCACACTAGTAAGTGAAAAAGGCTAGGCCCAACTCTCTGGCCATGATTTCAGGGCTTTCAGTAATTGCTAAGAAAGAATCCTCCCCCACCCCCCAAAAAAGTGTCCTGCCCACCCCAGCCCCTACCTCCACCCCCACCCTAAGTTACCATCTTCCACAGCTCTCTAGATCCTGGGAGCTCAAGGTGAACTCTGATCTCCTCATGGGCACTAAGCCACACACTGGCCCTCTCAATGTACTATTATTATGGGACAGCAAATGCCTTTGTACATCACTTTCCCAGTCTTTTGTCCCCAAATCTGATCCATTACCCTAAAAGAACATTCTTCTTTCAAGGTTCTATTGTGTAAGAAGAAGAGATCACTCACCAGGTAACTGCTGTATATTGCTCACTCAAGCAGTCCCAAAATATGAATATGATCCTTTAGGTTTATAGTTCACCTATTTTTTTCTTCCCACAACTCTTAAAGTTCATTATAGTCTTCTACTTTGCCGACAGTCTAATTATAGTACATCTCCCTACTTGCCCTCCATTTACAAATTACCCCATTTTACAGAAGCAGAAGACAAGGCCAAATGCCTTCTACACAGCAAATGCCTGCTACGCAGCAAGTCCATCTCATAGCTGCTATCTGAACACAGAAAAATGCTACAAGACCCAGGGTGATAGTGGGTTTTGCAAGAAACATACCACATTTCTTTCTCTACGGGCATATTTAGCCTTGGCAGAATGTCAAAAGCTTCCTGGTCTGGAACCCTGATCTCATAAGCACAACAGACAACCTTTATTGCACACCAATCATGTGCTAGGTGCTATGCTGACTGCCTCCCCTTCATTCATTCATTCACTCATTCATTCATATGTCTATACTGACTGCCTCCCCTCAGATTCATTCATTCGTATGTCTAGGAAGCACTTCCCATCTGTGGACATCTTCACACACATTCATAGAGATGTGGCCCTCAAATATTTAGTAACGTGCTGATTTTGCATTTTAACTTGTGCAAGGCCACACAACTAGGAAGGACAGACCAAAACCTGAATCAGGTCCTTCTGGCTTCAAAGCTCCCCCTTCTCTTTCCAACACCCCATCCTGTTGGTCCTATGGGTTTCATTTAAAATAAATATGTGCCAGCTCTTCTCTGCCCTGTCTCAGGAAACCCTAACCCCCAAGCTCCCCACCATCCGTACCCTTCCCCTCAGGGCAGTGCCTGCAACTGACCAGGAAGAGGCAGTAAGAGAGCAACCAGGTCTGCAGCACCTTCCTGCCTGGACTTGACTACCCCAGGAGCAGAGGGCCCAGGAAACTCTCCAAGCGCTTCTCCACAGAAGAAAATAGCTCGAGTTGAAACTTGTGTCCACATGGTCCCCCGACGAATTTAGAACTCAAATTATAGCCTCGGCAGGAATCTTCACAAAGGACTCAAATTAAGCAAGACCCAGATGGAAACGAACAGGAGAAAGACAGCTTTAAGTCACACTGTAAAGTGAACTACAGTTCTAGCAGAGTCAGAGAGAAGAACTTGTTGAAACGCTAAACCAAACAGTTCAGCCTACATTTCAGAACTCCACTTCAAGAACATTCTCCCCCATGTTTTTAGCCTGAGACTTGTGCATGGACACGAAGTGGTTACAAGTTACTCAGGTTTCAAACTGAGTTCATTCCTGTCCTTTGGACCATCTCTCAATGCCAGCATTCATCTACTTGGGCTCCAGAGAGCTCGGCGTTTGGCAAAGCAGATAAAATTAGCTACTGGAGTGAATTTGGAATCCAGGGTGGGCCATTAAAAAAAGTACACATGAGATTTGTAAAAGCCATGTAAAAACTTCCTTTGGGCCAGGCTGAAGTTACCTAAAACTTAGAGAAATACTGTCCTTTGCCTCCCTTCCACCCTTCCTGGATCTAAGGTGACCCATTTCCTGCTTCTTGCCCTGCCTTTCAAACCAGAGTGGCCCACAAACCAGGGATCCTCTAGAGATCAAGGGGTGAATCAGAAGGCCCAAGGAGAGAGAAAACACAGCAGGAAGACCTGAAGGACTGTTTTTGCTTCTCCTTTTTTGTTTGGGGGCGGGAGTGGGGGGTGTGGGGAGGAGGGGGGAGTTATACTATGCAGAGGGAGGATTGAGGGATGGGACAGGAAATGGGTCAGTCTCACAGCCTGACAGTGTGATAATGGGGGAAAACGGGAGGACAACGCTCCAACCCTGTCCCTCCAGCCTTCACATGGGCCTCACAACACTGTGGTGGCCCAAGGCTCAAAATTAGAGCGAACCACGGTGGTCACCTGGCAAGCGGCTCCTGCTCCCCCTCAAATCTAGCAGGTCTCAGAAGGACAAGAGAAAACAACGCTTTTTGACTCTGTCTCCCAAATTCCTTTCCAGCCACAAAATTCTCCAGGTCCCTGGACGCTGAGGTAAAAGTTCAAAGAACTCCTCCTCCAATCTGGCAAGAAAGAAGACAAGAGGGGGCACATTTCTGGTCTCTCCTTCCAGAAAGGAGGAAGAGGGTGCCATAAACAGAAACAGGGGAGGCTTGGAGTTGGGGGATCCAAGGGAAATGAAGGAAGAGTTTCTCCCTTAGAGAATCAGGAGGGAAACCTCAGGAAAGGGGAAAATGTCCTCTGGCAAGTGGGAGGGGAAGGCCTCAGAATGCGGGGGCACCCATTCAGAGAAGTGAAAAAGTCCATGGTGTTTCCCACCAGCAGAAGTGATCTTGGAAAAGTGGAGGCACACTTAAGGGACGTGAGGATCCCCTAGGAATGGGGACATTAGGGGCAGAACCTCTGGAGGAGCCAGAGACCCTCAGAAAATTGTGGCTTCCATAGATTAATGGAGAACCCAAAAGAACACATTTTGGAAGAGGGGGGAACTCTTCCTCAGACAACTAAGGCTCCAGTCTGATGAATGGGCATCTCGGGGTAGTGGGGACCCCTCGGGAAAGAGGAGGCACTCGCTAAAAAGGAGGGGGTCGCATCAAGAATGGGAACAGTTCAGAAAAGTGGGGACCACCTCCAAGAAGGATTGTGACAGCAGCAACAGCAGCACCTCAGGCGGGGGAGGGACGCTTGGGAAAGGGATGTCACCAGCTGAAGTGGGGACCGAGAGCAGGGAGAGCGTCTCAGAAAGGCGGGGGGGGGGGGGGGGGGGGGACCCGTAGAAAGCGGGAGGCACCTTAGAAAAGCAAGGGCAAAAGGGGAACACGTCAGAGAAGAGGGCCAACAGCTCAGAGAAGCAGGGGCCTCCTCACAGACCATGGGAGGGGGGAGGGGCGGGGGGGGGTGGTCCCTGGAAAGGCAGGGAGGTCTGGGTCCCCCAGAGAAGTGGGAGTTCCCCTAGAATCAAGTCGTCTCCTGAGAGAAGCAAGGGTCCCCAGGGAATCAGGGGGCCCCGCAGAGACAGAACATCGCGTCGTCTCCTCAGAGAAGTTGCGGGGGGGGGGGGGGGGGAGGGGGGTTCTCAGAGGGGCGAGGGTCCCTCAGTGAAGCTGGCGGTTCCTCAAAGACATGGGGGAAGGAAGGCTCCCCCGCAGAGGCAGGGGGTCCCTCAGAAAAGTGGAACGTCCATCCGGGAAGAAGCGCTCCCCTCAGAAAAGTGGGGGTTCCTCAGAGGACTTGGCATTTCTCCGAGGGGTGGAGTATCTCAGAGAGGTGGAGCCCCTCAGAAAACGGGGGGGTCACTCAGAGAGATGGGGGTCCCTCAGAGAAGGGGGTCTCCCCTCAGAGAGGCGGGGTTCCCCTCAGACAAGGGGGTCCGCGCACCGGAGGCGGTCCCCTCAGAGAAGCGGAAGCCCCAGAGAAGCCCGGGGCACCGGAAGCCGGGGACCAGCCACCAGCGGCGCCGGCCCCTCACTCACCGAAGTTGCTCGGCGCCTCCGCGGGTGGCTGCTGGGCCCCGGGCGGCCTCGGGAGGCGGGGTCCGGTCCGGTCCGCTCAGGTCCCGCGGCGACGGCTCCCTCAGGTGGCGCCCGCGGCGGCGGCGGCGGCGGCGGCGGCGACAGGACGACAGACGGCCGACCGACCGACTGCGCGGGCGGCGCGGAGCGCGCTCGGGTGGCGGGGGTGCGCGTGCGCGCGCCGGGGCGCTGACCCCGGGCGGGAGGAGCCGCCGCGCCGCGCTCGGAGCCGCCGCTCGGTCTCGCCGCTCCTTCTCACACTGAAATTGCCCGCTTCGCAGCCCGGCTTCCCCGGTTGCTAGGCAGATTTCGCCTCGCACACTTCCGGGTTGAGGCGCGTCTCGTCGAGTGGCGGCGCCGCAGGCCAATGAGGTCCGGCCGAGGCTCTCGGGGTCCGCGCCCCACCGTGGGCGTGGCCAGCCTCACGACGGACAGTGCCGGACAGCCAATGAGTGCGCGAGCCGGCTGGCCCTCGGGATCGCGCCGGCGGCCTGGGCGGGCCCGAGGGGGTGGGACGGCGTGACTGACAGGCAACCTGCCAATGGGAGAGTGGAGCGGGCCTCAGGGCCAGTCGCTGTTTTTCGGGGGCGGGGCTTCGGCTTCGGGGCGGGAACGCCAAGAGGGGCGGGGACTTGGGGACGCGTCAATTCTTGGCCGGCTCGCTCGGACCCCGGAGGGCGTTTCGGCTGGGCCGCCCGGCGGCCGACAACTGGCTGGGCAGGGGGTTCCCCGCAGTGCTCAGCAGGGGCGCCCCACCCACAATGCACCGGAGAGGGCCTGGGCAGGGCGGGTGTGGGGCGGTTACGCCGGGCGGTGGGCGGGGCCGCGTGAGGCGCGCTCGGAGGAGACTGGACGACCAGTGGCTCGGCCTTGTTCCCGAGGGGATTCTTTCCCCCTCTGCGCTCTTTCCTGACAAGAGTTGTGGGTTCGACTTCTTCTGAGAAGAATCCTGGAAATTCTTGTCCTTGGCCCCCGTTCCGAAGAGAATCTTCAGAATTCGTTTGCTAGCCCCCATTCTGAGGAGAATCCAGGAATCTTGCTCCTGGCCCCTCTTCTAAAGAGAATCTTGGAGGTTCTTGCTCTGGCCCTCTTCTGAGAAAAGTTTTGGCGATTTTTGCCTTGCCGACTTTTCTGCCAGGATGAGGATGACTTTGTAGATTCGCGACCCCCAGCTCTGTTTTCTCAGAAAATGTGTCGAGGTTAGGGCCCTTGACCCTTTGACTGAAGGGAATTTGGGGCACTCGGCCCACTGCCTTTCTTGGACAGTATTTGGGGGGCATACTCTGCCTCTTTTCTGAGCACTACTCGGGGCCACCGCCCTCTCCCTCCCTGACCCTCATCTCTGAAGATAACTTGGGAAATTCCTCCCTTGTATGTCCACACACAGTCCACCCCCACCCCCCACCCCCACCGCCACGCACGCACCAGAGGAGAAATTTGCAACTTCAAGCACCTCTTTCTCCAGAGCGGAATTGCAGGAGATTTTTGCCCCCTCATCCCTTTCACTAAAGAAATGTCAGGCAGTTGTGCTCCCTGGGGTTTTTCTAAGCAGTGTCCTTGGTGCAGTAACCGTTCCCCTTTTCCTGAGAAATGTGACCATCAGACTCTTCTTTCCTAGAAAATTTTGGGGAATTAAATACTTCCTTTTTGGAAAAGCTACCCATTTAGCCCTCTTCTCTCTCTCTCTCTCTCTCTCTCTCTCTCTCTCTCTCTCTTTGAGAATATTTTTTCTGTGCTGCTCTTTTATTCTTTCCCAAGGGTCAAATTCGTGGCCATTCCTGATTCTGTCCCCTGTTGAGCTCTTTGGGCCATTTCCTTCTCTGCTGGGTGGGGCCCTTCCAGGAAGCATTCCTGCTTCCCACCCACCCCCCAGACAAAATTTATCAGTCACTCAAACTGCAGTGTTTGCACCCCTGCTGTAGCCTGTACCATGGCCCACCAGGCATCTTCCCGCTGTTAATCTGAACTCACTCGTTGGCTGATTTCCCCCTCAAAGAACCTATCTTTAGGGAACCTGGCTGGCTCGGTTGGTAGAGCATGCCAGTCTTGATCTCACGGTATTGAGTTCAAACCCACGTTGGGTATAGAGATCACTTAAAAATAAAATCTTTTAAAGAACCCAGCTTTGGGGCACCTGGCTGGCTCAGTCGGGAAAGCATGCAACTCTTGATCTCGGCGTCATGAGTTTGACGTCCCACTGTGGGTGTGGAGATTACTTACTTGTAAATAAACAACAACAACAACAAAGAACCCAGCTTTGCTCTTAGTAGACAACCAAAACGACCCTTGAATCAAAGGGGTGAAGAAGGCAGCAACGAGAAAGACCCACAAACACTGTGAGGAGTCAACATGGCAAACTCTGATCTCCCCCACGTTGTGCACACAAATGCGCAAGGTACCGAGATACCTGAATCATATATAGCGTGGAACTTGTGAGCCAAGATGAATGCAGTAAAGGGAAACAAGCCTGTCAGGCAAGACAGAATGTTGTACTAAAGATGTACCAAGATGTAGGAATGTGATTAAATGAGATAATGATGTAAAACTGTTTGTAAACCATGAAGCAGCAGTGGAAAGGATTATTGTGTGGACTGACATTCCTGAAAGAAAAGTAAAGGATAAATTCTGAGAGTCACAGGAATGGGTCTTGTGGAGCCTGATTCCCTGACTGAGCTCAGCCTGGACCCAAGTGGCAAGGGTGACAGAGTCCTTGGCTAGGGAAGGAAGTCACTGGAAACAAGATAATGTGTTCCCAGATCCCCTTGTTTGCACCTCTGTTGTAACAGTTCCCATATTCTGGAAGTGTCTGAGGCAGTCTGGGTGGACAATAAACACTCAGAACTTGGTGGCCAGCAGAGCTGCTGTTGAACCCCCAGGAGCTAGGCCAGTTACTTTCCTCAGCCATATCAGAAATGAGAGCGCCAGTCTCTAAAGGTCACCCTGAGGAGTGTGAGCTCAAAATGCCTTGTACCGTGCGTGGTGCCCAATAGGACTCAGGAGCTTTTCCT
Source organism: Prionailurus viverrinus (assembly GCF_022837055.1). NCBI lineage: Eukaryota > Metazoa > Chordata > Mammalia > Carnivora > Felidae > Prionailurus > Prionailurus viverrinus. The sequence continues at coordinate 13,771,347 of NC_062562.1, read as the reverse complement.
TTCATTCCAGCCACTAAGCAAGATGCTTCCTGAGAGCGGGGCTGCAGACTTATTCCTTTAAGTAACCCCTCAGTGTTATTATAGTTACTGAATTGAACTGGGATCAAAGAGCAGTTCAGCCTAGAAGGTAACTGTGACTTGTTCACCTCCCACTGCTACTTTATGGCCGGATCCTAAACGTGCATCGCCTTAATCTCACTTTGGGCCCATGTGCAGGAAAGGGGAGAAGAAGGGGGACCTATGAGTCCTTCTGTCAAGCAGAGACATGTTGAGAACCAAAAACTTCCTGAGCCTTACTTCTCTCTGAGGCAAGCTGTGAGAAGGTTCTGGATACAGGTCTAGTAAGAGCAAAGGGCAAGTGAGGGACCATAATCAGGGTCAAGGCCACCGAAATTAACTTTGTCAAAGGGAGATTGCAAATGAAGTAAGGTTATTTCAGCGAAATCTGGTGTGATTTCCAGACCAATCCTTAGAAATGTCAGGACCTAGGGGTGCCTGAGGGGCTCAGTCGGTTAAGCGTCCACCTTCAGCTCGGGTCTTGATCTCGTAATCCGTGAGCTCAAGCCCCACATCAGGCTCTGTGCTGACAGCTCGGAGCCTGGAGCCTGCTTTGGATTCTGTGTCTCCCTTTCTCTCTCTGCCCCTCCCCCACTCATTCTCTCTGTCTCTGTCTCTCTCTCAAAAATAATAAATAAACATTAAAAAAATTTTTTTAAATGTCAGGGCCTATAATTATGTTTCACCTTTTTATTTTAAGAATGTACAGAATTTCTTTACTCTCTGGAAAAAGGCATTGCCTAGAGGCAGAGATGTTGGATTAAGGGATGTCCGTGAAGTCTGGAATCCTAAACGTAAAACGAAAACCTCATTTGGCTGGAAAATTGTATCCTGGAAGAGCCCAAGGCAAATGGACATTGATCAGAGGGAGCGAAATGCCCCACCAAAATGGATGACGTGAGCACAGCTTCTGACATAAAAAATGGAGAGAACATGTGATCCATACCAAGGATGGCTTTCCTTTCCACAGTGGTAACAGCGATTACATCTCTCTGCCTTGGATTGCATCTCTCTGCATCAAGGCGTGTCCCTTCCTAGGTCTGGGAAATCATGTGGGCAAACTGGCTAAGTGACATTCACATCCAAATAGGGAAACAGGAAGTGAGCCAGGTGACTTCACAGGCAGCAAGGAAGGCAGGGCCTCAGTGGTAGTTAGAAAAATGAGGGCCTGGTGGTGCCAGCCTACAGAGACCCCCTATTGGTGTCATGGTCTCGGACAAGGTAGAGTGGCCGCTAACAATGAAGAATGACAGCTGGTTAATTCCAGTGGGAAGGGACCTAAGCGCAAATGTTAAAGTCCTCTGATGGCACTCGATGACAGTGGCAGTTCAGGTGCCCAGAGCAAAGTGCCCTTCCATTATTGCCTTCTAAGATTGTTGGACTGCAAAATCCATTTGGGTTTGCCAAGCACTATGAGGTTCACATATGTGAGTTGTTAATCTACTGAAACCTACATCCTTTAGCAGATCCATTGGAATTCACCTTGGCTCTCCCAGGGAAAAGATGATAAAAAGTCAGTGTCTGGTTCCAGAGAGAAATAGACACTACCAATTCAAGAGGTTGACCTGTCACCCTCCTGCTTCCCAAGAGAAAGTCAGGTAGCACCTGAACTATCCAGGCTAGAAAATCTGGAATTAAGTCCAGATGGAGCCCAGGAGCCCTTTCTGCCTGGCTTTTTTAGTCTCTAGATCAAAAACCTGGACTCTAGTAACAAATCTTACCTGATTCTTATTGACGTAATTAAATGGGATTAGTGATAACCCTTTGCTGAAGCAAAAAGTATTGTCTACACCTACATGCCTACAGCCTAGAAGACTACTAACCCAAAAGGGTAACTTTCCCAACCAGGAATCAAAGTATTTCTGAGCAGGAGCAAGTTCATTTTAGACATGTGTGGCCACTTTGCATGCAAAGGGAGAAGCCAACTGCTGTGCTAGATGGAAAAGAGTTGCTTTACTGCCACCAGTGGAGAATTCCCCTTGAGGTTCTGCGGAATCTGAAGGCCTTTAGCATCCCAGACAAGCAGTTACATCTGAGCCTAAAACCCAGGTCAGGGGTTTCACTCGGCTGCATTTCAGAGCCTTCCCTTAACCTCTCTCTTCCTTGAGACAAAACAGTCCTGCGCCCTAGAACTGAAGTGACTCCCTGTCTGCCTCCAAGTGGCACGCATATCACACCTGTAGACCTGGCCTAAATGCTTTCATTCCCTTGCCATTCCTTCCTCCTGTCAGGCTGGTATCTAATCCTGCCACTAAAACCCTTCTCTCAAATTACTGAGAAGTCAGTGATTCCCCTCTTCTTGGTCCGCCTTTTCGCCAACCTCCAGCGTCTAGAGGACACTCCGAACTCCTTGAAATGTCTTTCATGGCTTCTGGGGACCTTGCCTCTTCTGGTCTCCTGCTCAGTCTTCGTGCCAATTTACCTGGAAATTCTGCCAGGCTGCTCCTGTCTTGCTACTCCTCTGTGCCCTCTGTGTTTCTTCAGAGAACGAATCCCTTTGAGGAGTGGAACTCTTAGGAGCTCCCAGATGTGTATTTCCAGTCAGCTTGACTTCCTATCTAGGATCTCCTTCCTTTCTACATGGGATGTGACTCAACCCCAACATCTGAACGTGTTCCAGACAAAATTTGATGTCTTTCTCTTTGATCCATTCTCCATTCTGTTTTTTCCCCCCAAACAAAAGTTCTCATATATTTATTACCGAACCAACCTACTAGTGCAGAAGCGCAAAGAGGAAAAACATTATTTTCCTAATAAAAACATGTCCACCTGCCCAGAAAGAGTAGTGACCTTTTCAAATGACATGGTAAGATGTTAGTGACCTTGAGACAGTATAACGATGTGTGCCGTCTCACAAGTGACTTATAGATTCAGTTTGGTTCTTCTCCAATGTCTCTTCTTAGAGTTATACCTGATTTTATCACTAATTGTCATCGAAACCCACTTGGGAATGGGATGAGTCTGCTTTTGTTTCTCAACCAGGAATCCCTTGATCCTGAAAGTCATGTAAGAAGACATGGCGAGGCACAGAGTCAATTACACACACCATAATGGCAGAGAAAAGGGAGAGGGAGCCCTATCCTTTAAGCTAGTTAGCCTTTATCACTCTTTTCTTTTGCACTAACATCACTTTCCAGTGTCCTAGGCTGAAAGCTCTTAAATCTCTGGAGAGTTCTTTTTTTATTTTAAATTTACTTATTTATTTTGAGAGAGAGACAGAGAGAGTGGGTGGGGGAGAGGCAGAGAGGGAGAGAGAGACTCCGAAACAGGCTCCAGGCTCCGAGCTGTCAGCACAGAGCCTGACGCGGGGCTCGAACCCACGGACCGCGAGATCGTGACCTGAGCCGGAGTCGGCCGCTCAACCGACTGAGCCATCCAGGCGCCCCCCCCCCAAAACTTCCATTTTTAAGGAGGCTGGTATTGTATTGCTTTTGTGATTAAGAAGAAGATGTTTCTGAAACTTTCAGCACCGAAGGTTGAATCTTAGCTTGGCATTCAAAGTCCTCCTGTGGCCCTCCCTTCACTCCAGTTTCTCCCTGGGATGCGTCATTCTGGAATGATGCCTCACAGCAGTATCACCTTATCCACACCTTTTCCGTGGTTTCAGTTACTCGTGGGCTAATGATGGTCTGGACGTAGACGATCCTCCTTCTGAGGTATTGTCAGAAGGTCAACAGTAACCCAATGCTGTGTCACAGCCCCTACGTCCTTCACCTCACTTCATCTCATTGTGTATGAATTTTATCGTCTCACATCATCACAAGAGGAAGGGTTAAGTACAATACAATAAAATATTTTGAGAGAATGTGAAAGAGGCGCCACATTCACTTAACTTTTATTACATTGTATTGTTATAATTATTCTATTAGTTATTGTGCCTTGCTGTGCCTAACTTATAAATTAAACTTTATCATAGGTATGTATATAGAGCAAAATCCATAGTATATATAGGGTTCAGTACTATCTGTGGTTTCAGGCATCCATTGGGTGTCTTGGGATGTATCCCCCATGGGGATACATTAATCGGCACAAAATGCCCCTCTCTGGACTCCATGGGACATTAGAATGCCTCAAGATATCAATAGGGATTCTACGATTAATTTCTCTGTCAAATTATTTAGTCAGCTACAGGATTTCGCTAAACCTTCACTATTGATAATGGATGTTATTGTGGTATATTGCAAACTTCCTTGACCATGTGATCTGTTTTCTTTTATTCTAAGAACACCACCCATCAACATCTTGGCGAACTCACAGTCAGTAGAACGTTGTTTATGATTTGAAAAGGGCTGGTTCAGCGTGCTGCCCTTGGCTAAGCCAGCTTTTGCCTCCCTCACCACATCTCCCTCTCTTAGTAGTTGTATGGGGTCAAGGAATGGTGCCCCTTTGGGAGGGGATACAGCTGAGGTTCAGGGTTTTTTATTCGGCCGGGGTCACAAATAAACAAAACCAGAACCTAGGTCTGAATTCCCATCCTGAAATCTTTGCAATTGTCTGCTGTCTCCCCAAAGTCCTCCCGGCCACCTCAAACTAGAGCCGGGCGTGGTCACAGCTCTTTGGGCTGCAGCATGGAGAGGCAGGAAGGTCCAGAGTGAAGGACGAAATCCCCAACTCCAGCCAGGGCTTTCCACCTGCGGAGGCCATGAGTGTGTTGGTGACTAACGTTTTCTGTTCATAATCCTTTAGTTTTTGTGCATTTAAAAAAAAAAAATTTTTTTAACATTTATTTATTTTTGAGACAATGCGAGAGACAGAGTGCAAGCAGCGGAGGGGCAGACAGAGGGGGACACAGAATCTGAAGCTGGCTCCAGGCTCTGAGCTATCAGCCCAGAGCCCGACGCGGGGCTCGAACCAACGAACCATGAGATCATGACCTGAGCCGAAGTCGGACGCTTAATGGACTGAGCCACCCAGGCCTCCCTGTTTCTTTCTTTTTTATCTCTAGTACATAATATATTCCCAGAGAATAGAACCACATTCCTCAATATACACATAATAAATACACACACACAGTTAATCTACCCATGGTCAATTACCTATAAACATTAAATTCTTGAGTCACCCACAATTTCTTAATGCCTCTTCATTTCTCTCCTCTGTGTCCCCTCTTCGCGTAGATAATCCTATGTTGGATATCCCAGAGAAGAAGTTAAGAAATCAGCTAGTCCACCTCCCACATTTCCCAAGTGAGGAGTACGCAGAGAGGGTACAACTTAGCTCGACAACAAAGCAAGGACCAAGCCGCTCTCTGGGCTGAGCCTGACTGAGTCTTAAAGGCCAGAAATCCACTGTACCTTCATGGTCGTTTAAACTCCAGGAGCAGAACCGGCAGCTTGGGGATCCGGGGTTTGGACTCCTGTCTTGGGCGGAATTCGGCAGTCCCCAAGGAGCTCTGAGCACTCAGGAATCATGCCCTAAAGGTCTCACGTGTGCCTTAGCGAAAGAAGTTTCCCTGTCACTGCTGAGCTGCCCCCGTCCTCCATGTTAAGGCCTTTGGGCCAGTCTGTGGGGAAGCAGCCGGCCATCAGGGCTCCCTGCCTTGGCTTCCACCCAGACTGGGCCAGGCTTGTCCTTCCTGTTGCTCAGCCTCTGACACATCTGATCACCAAGGCTCTGGGCTTCTTCATGAGAATTTCCTTCTGGATTGTTGCCGAAGCATAGACAAGAGAGCCGGGAGAAAGAGATTTCCCCCCAGACATGTAAATACTATAGAAACAGATCTGTGCAGCACAGAGTCTCCTCTCTTTCCCCTGCAGACCTACATGGGGCTGGCAGTGGACAGATGGCAAGGTGAGCATTTCAAGGATGGCCTGGCATGAAAGAGGACACGTAGTGCCTCCACCTTAGTTTGTCCTTTTGGTTTTAGTCTTTCAAAAGTTCACTCATTTGTTCAAGGACAAAGGCACCAGGAGGAGGCATCTCTCTCTCTCACTCCAAATTTCAGGCCTCCTGTCTCCTTGCCCACAGGCTGTGACATCAGGCTCTTTCATGTCCCTCCAGGGGGGTTCCAGTCCATATGCAGACATATGAGGCCCACTTTTGATTTTGTGCACACACAGAGGTACAGTCAGTCCATAGGCTCTGATCTCTTAAATTGAAAGCAAGTGGTCTGGCGAGTGATGCTTCTCACCACAGACTCAAGTAACCAACCTCAATTAGTGATTCAGAACTGTCCTGGGGGTGGGGGGTTGGTTCCAGCCTCTAGAATGTTCCTGAAAACGAAGCAGCTTGCTGTCCGCCAGAGAAAGCCCTAGAGGTCCCTGCACTGGGGCCTTCCAAGGAGGGGAGAATTGCTAGGATACTTGGAGCAGGGGTATTTATTTCTACATGTCCTGGGTTGGGAAAGCCTGAACCACAGCTTTTGCCTAGCTTTAGAGACTAACTTACCTTCTTACTAATTTTACTAATCTTACTAATCTAGGAGTTCCCTGGAACCACCTGGTCTTGGAAACCTTCATTCCTGCTCCAGGCGATGCCGAGAGCCAGGAGCTAGGAGCATAGGGAGAGATGGGGTTGGGGTAGGAGCTTCAGTATAAGGCCCAGGTTCCCGATTGGAGTTGTCACCCATCGCTACTCAGAGGCCTGTGATCACCTGTCTGGATGCTGGGGTGAGCGAGTCGAGTGGGAAGGGACAGACTGACAGAGAAGCGAGCGAGGTAATTTCAACTACCGATGATGAGGATGAAAAGTAGTCAAGGGTGTGACACAGTGACTGGCCAAGGCAGGAGCCATGGGCTTGCAAGCAGGTGGATTTGAGCGGAGACCCGGGAAACGAGCCTTCTGGGCAGAGGGGAATAATAGGTGCCGCCGTCCTGAGGTGGCACCAAGTACGGGACAGAGAGTGGCCGGCATGCCTGTGTGCAGGGATGAGGTGGGAGAGGCTGGGAGGAGGTGAGCTTTTACTCTGATGGGAAGAAGGAACCATCCTGCAAGGCACCGTGAGCTCTGTTTCCCACCAGTAAAATTCTCGTTATTTGGATTCCGTAATCTTCCAGCTCTCTGGTTTCAGGCTTACACTCCCTTTATTCAAAGATCTTATTGAGCCTCCAGGGTGGCCAGACCTAACAAATGAAAACATATGACGCCCAGTTAGATTTGAATGGCAGATCAGTGATGGACAGTCCTTTAGTATAAATCTGAGAATGGGGGCGCCTGGGTGGCGCAGTCGGTTAAGCGTCCGACTTCAGCCAGGTCACGATCTCGCGGTCCGGGAGTTCGAGCCCCGCGTCGGGCTCTGTGCTGACAGCTCAGAGCCTGGAGCCTGTTTCCGATTCTGTGTCTCCCTCTCTCTCTGCCCCTCCCCCGTTCATGCTCTGTCTCTCTCTGTCCCCAAAATAAATAAACGTTGAAAAAAAAAAATTAAATCTGAGAATGGCAGAAATCTGCCATGTGCCAGGCCACCGCTAGGAGTCAGTCCGGGTTCGCGTAGTCCACGCCACGTGACCCCACAGCCTGGTGCCTTTGGGGGAACTGGTCAGATATAAAGGTGAGAATCTGGCGTGCCTTGGGAGAGAGGGATGAACGAGCTTCAAAAATCCACGTTGGCCCCAAGCTGTGAACCTGAATTGCTGATTCTTTTGGGTCCCCCGACTCTTGTTAAATGGCCACACAGCATTCATCGGAATGCCTCTGGTGTTCCCTGCATCACAAACGCGTATCGTGTTGTCTCCCGTGTCTCCGATGGATCTAGGTTCTGGCCTTTTTCGCGAGAGTTAAGAGACGGAACGGGAGTGTGTTCAGCGCTCACCCACTGTCCTCACTGGCTGTGATCACCAAGGTAAGGTGTGGGTGTCCTGTAACTGGGCCAACCACAAGTGTGGCCCGTGACCATTTCAGGACACGGTCGGGGAGGGGTAAATAATCCCTGGAAAATAATCTCCTTAAGGTTTTGGGTCCGAGGAGAACTAGATGCCGAGAGGGAGAAACAGATCCTGTGAATGAGGGATTTGGGTGTGGCCCAGCTGGGACTTCCTTCTGTTGGCACCAGAAGGCAGAGGAATGTTCTGGAGGCAGGAAGAACTTCTTCAAGAGATGAATTCCCTTTCCCTTGGGAGGGGGCAGCTCAGGAAACAGTGTGGTAGCTGCTGGGCTGGGTGTTAGGAGCACTTGGATAAGGAACTTGGCACTGAGGCATCTGCTCTGGTTGGTTTGTGGTGATGTCCGGAATGCCCTGACCCCCATCACCTGCTGTTGGCGTCCGCATTATACAAGGGGGGGAGGAGGGTCAGCGACCCCATCTTTGTTATTGTCACTATCCGACCACCCCCCCATGCACATTTGGCCCCGTCTGCGTCATCCCCACCCCCCGTTTGTTTCTGGGAGATAGGTGTAAGTGTGGTGGGGGGGGGGGGAGAAGGACCTGAGGGGACCCAGGGACTTGATCTTTCTTCTGGAAATGGGGGCTCGGCCGCTTTCTCCATCCATCAGTGTCCTCCTGGAGATGGCCCAGCGTCAGCTGTACTCAGGGTGCTGTGGGCGGCAGCCTCTGCTCTTCAGAGTGCCCTAGGAGGGCTGGCAGCCCCAGTGCCCACCCAGTACCCTCTTCTGAGTAGCCGGGCAGGAGGGCCGGTCCACGCCCGCTCCAAGACAGTCCTGGTGTCTGCGTCGCAGAAGTTGAAACGTCAGCCGGCTCTGACTGGCTGGTTGAGGGAGGTCTCCCCTCTGTCCCGTCACTGTGCCTCCCACCTGTCCCCTGGTTTACCATCCTACAGGGTGCTGCTCTCCTCTCTCAAGTGGGACGAGGCTCACTCCTACTTGAGGCCCATTGTTAGACTCCTGGCAGAATGGCCACTCCCTGAGGACGGGGACTTTGCCTGATATGGCTCCTGCTGTGGCCCCAGCACCCAGCAGCGAGTAGATACCAAATAAATGTTTGGCAAGTAAATGAGGGAATGGTGTAGCCCTAATACCTGGAGAACCCTGGGGGTCAGCATCCCCGATCCCACAAGATACAGGAGAGGAACTGAGAGCCCCTGTGGAGGAGGCTATTCCACATCCCCGCAAACGAGGACAAGGCCTGGCCTCGCCGGGGACTGGTAACCTCCAGCCCATCCTTCCCAGCTGCAGCCAGACTCCAGTCGGCCCTACCAGGTGGGAACACTGCTCAGGCCGCCATGCCCCCTGGTGGCAGAGGATGGAGCAGCCCGAGCTGCCCACAGCAACTGGTGACACATGCAGATGAAGACAGAGTGGGAGATACACTTCCGGTTCAAAGTGATACTTCTGAGCAGTTTGTACTTAACCCTTTAGGGGAGCATGTGCGAGCAGAGCTCTACGGCAGCAGAACTTGTTCGGGACCACACACTCGCTCTGGACCGAGTCTGCCTGATTCCATGGATGCACACGGAGCTTGGATTCCATGTGGCACAGACGCTACGTGTACGGATTCGTGGTTAGGAAGGACACTCAAAGCAAAACAAACACACGCTGACGAAGTGGCCCGTCTCTAGAGAGCTGTGTTTCGGACAGCTTTTCAGCGTCTCTGAGACGGGGATGGGGCAGACGGTGCTCTCTCGCTCACAAACTCCTAATCTAGCGTAAGAACACTGTGATTTAAAAAAAATGACGTTCGTTGTAGCAGCTGTTAATGTACTGGGAGTCTTGTATTTCTCACACAGCAACGCTACAATAGTCTTTTGAACTCTTTTCTGATCCTTGAAAAAGTACCCAAAATATCAAAGGTGGTAAGGAAGTCAAAATAACACGGAATTTTCTCGTCCAATTGCGTTGTAGGCTCACTTCGTGAGCATGACTTTGGGGTGAAGTAAGCTTTTAAACTCTTCGGCAATGCTCCTCCTCCCCTTCCCCTGGCCCTCTGGGGCTCGGAAGCAGCACTTAGAGGGGATGGGGGATGAGGGAGTGGAGCTCCCTCGCCCCCCAGCCCATCCCTTGACCCAGGTGGAGTGGACAGCCCACCCTCCTCTGAACCCAGTAGCACTTTGGCCTCTTGTATCCGGTTGACAACTTTGAGCTGACTGGGGTTTACCAACATCGTTCAAATCAAGGAAGCCATGTCAGATGCTGGACAGACGGGACCATAGACGCAGGGCTGCCTGCCTCTCCTTGAAGAGCCTTCTTTGTAGGGGAACGTCAACCTGACACACTCAGCTAGGTCAAAGGGGGAAGCCAACATACACCGTGAACGTTTCAATTCCCAGAACCCCCAGTGCGCATTGGCCTGGGGGTGTGAAGTTCATACCCCCTGCCGTATAGTAGGGTCCTGTTGGCATTTCTGGGGGGTGGGGGCGACCCAGGCACAGGGACGGAGCATGCTGACACCCACAGACAACGTAGGCAGGTGTCCACAGTGGCACCTGCCAGTCCTGCCTGTGCTCTTCCTCTGGGGCTGTCCTGTGGACTTGCTGACATGTGCCGGGCCCGAACTGGGACATTCCTGGCTGATGCCGGGCTGCTGAGCGGAGCAGCCGCAGGGAGAGTGCCCCTGGCATGGGGACAGGTGGGAGCAAGCGCAGAATGTTCCAGGATCATTCAGGGAGGAGGCTGGACAATATCCAGGTGGGAGATGTGACTGTGACTTGGGGACGGGCGGTGGAGATGGCCAGAAATGGGTGGAGTGACAGGCAGGATGTCTGAGGACCGGGGTGTGTGTGGAAGGACAACTAGTGACCCCCTACCCTGGCCACTCAGTGCTTGGGCCAGCTGCCCTTGCCATCCGCTGGCCTCTGTGAGGCCCACTCCCGTCCTCCCCCTCCTCCCGTGACCGCTTCCTGGGTGTGTCGGTCATCCACGTCCCAAGTGTGTCCTTCACCCCCGCAGAACTTCTCCACACCGTGTCCATTTGTGCTGACCAGTTTTGCTGACGGGAGCCCACCTGGCTTTACCTGAGAGGTTCCCCCCAAATCTAGGACTCCAGCAGCCATTCTTTGTTCATCGTTATCTGGCAATTTGGGGAAAATTCTCTGGGAAGTGGTTTATTCAACCAGGGCGTTGTGCTGCAGCCCCCAGATGAGCCTACTTCCCGTGAAACAGTGGCCATCTCGGGACCGGCTTGCTAGTCGCCTGTGATTCACTCCCAGCTGGTGGCCACGTGTCTGCTGGCGGGTAGTTTTGTCACCTGGTGGATTTGTGGCTGTGCTCTGGTTGGGTGGGCTCAGGTTGTGATTCCTGCAGAGAGGCTGGGAGGCTCAAGGTGGAAAAAAACGACGTCCAAGCCAACGATAGGGCAGGCAGAGTCCACCCCAAGTGACAAAGCCATTTATGGCTGGGTTGTTGGGGATGGAGCAGAGGGGGGCAGGCGTCAACAATGGGGGGGGTGGGGCCACCATGCTGCAGTGGGGAGTTCTTCCTGGCAGGGCTGTGTGGAGTCACTGACACACCTAGTGGCCCGTGGTCCTGCCTTGGGACCATGGCCCAAAAGAAAGCTCAGACATGCTCCTAGGAGCGAGCAGTTGAGACCACCTTGGTGTTACTGGGGGGCATAGTGATGAGACCAACACGAGGGCCTTGACACAGTGTGGGTGGCAGGCAGGCACCATCCCTGCATGTTAAGAACAAGACACGACCCAAGAAAATCAAAAACACATGTTGAAACAAAAATGTGTAGGGGACATCCACAACAGCAGCACTCCTCAAGAGCCACAAGGAAGAAGCAACCCAAACACCTATCGACGGACGGATGGATAAACAAACCGGTCCATCCATACAGTGGAATATTATTCAGCTTTAAGGAATGAAATTCTGGCTCATGCTACAATGTGGACGAACCTTGAAGATACGTTGGGTGGAAGAAGCCAGACACAAAAGGCCACGTGTATGATCCCATTTATATGAAATGTCCAGAACAGGCAAATCCAGAGACAGAAAGCAGATTAGTGGCTGCCAGGGGTTGGGGGAGGGGGAATGGGATTGAGAGTTAATGGGGACAGTATTTCCTTTTGAGGGGATAAAAACGTTCTTGAACTAGACAAGTGTTGGTTGTACAACACCGTGAATGTACTTAGTGCCATTGAATTGTACACATTAAATGGCTAATTTTATGTGACTTTCATGTCAAAAAAGAGAAGAAAAATTGAAAAACAAAGAACAATCCCAAACCCTGTGTTTTCTAAGAACACAGGAAATAGGACACTAGGTGAATAAGCAAGTGCGTCTGTGGTAAGAGCCAGGGAGGCACAGGCAGCGCTGTGGACCAAATGTTTGATGTCTATGGGGTCCCCTCTCCTCCAGGTGGGGCTGTTCTGGAGGAACATCATCGGTAGAAGAGAAGACTCAGGTTTCCACTAGGTCCTCCAGTCCAGGGGATGGGGCTTTGCATCCTCACACCTGTTGGTTAGCAGAACTCCCCGATGCCCACTCGTCTAGTGGCCCTGCTAGCCCGGCCAGAGGGTGAGAGCCCATCTCTGGAGTAGTGCACACAAGGGACAGATAACACGACAAAGACAAAGCAAGTGATGGCTCCTGCAAATTATTTTACTTTGAATATATAGGAAAAGAAATCCAAAAACGGGAAGCTATGTTCTATGGTTACGTCTTTTAAACAATGTTTTGTATTTACAAAAACTTTTTTCCTGATTAAAAGCACCAGCTGAAGTTACAGGCTGCTAAAACCAGAAGATATTACAAACCCATTAAAAGACATTATGCCAAACATACTTCTTAAAAACCCTTAACAGAACAGAGACAATGCAATCAACAAATGCGACCCACTGCACCAGGCAGCCCTTATCTGATTTCCTTGCCAGTGTTCCCAATAAGTGGGGTGGAGTTCTTACCCCAGGGAGAGGACCCTCGCTTCACCCATGGGTGACTGCAAAGACCCAGCAGTGGGGAGGCAGCAGCGTGTGTACCTGGAACCCAGCATCTCCTGGACCAGCCCCCAGACCCTGAGGACCACAGGAGGGAGTGGAAGGGGCACACAAGAGTCTGGCCAGCTTTCAGTAATTTACCTGCCAACAGGAATCTTTCTGCTGCTCCCTCCCTTGCACCGCTGTGCACGGAAAGGCTTGGGACTTTTCACTTATCTATTTTTTCTGAATACTTAGCTATGAGTGTGTAAGGTCTCCCTGGGTGATCACTTGCTGCCTGTCTTAAATTCTTATGATTGAGTGAAAAACTGAGAGGCACTCAATTCGGATTCACAAGAAAGTACTATGACAGCTTTATGTAACCAAAAGATGCTACAGCAAAGGGAAAGTTCAAAGCTTGCACGCGCATAAATGCAGGTACACGCAGTCTGGCTTCCATAAAGCTAGAGTGGAATATTAAACATGGAGTACTGAATTCTTAGCTGTAAACATAAAAACTTATCCTTAACTTTACATGAACATAGATAACAGGGTGGTCATTAAACATACTTTAACATCAGAACAGATGTTAAGTTTTGAGGTTCTTATTTCAACTGCTCTACATAAAAAAATGCCCTAGAAGCAAAGAAAGGCTTAAATAAATATGAAGAGACAAACATGTACAGTGTGATTGAAGAAGTAATGAGGGTCTGGAGAGGTCATACAGTGCGGGGTCCAGGCCAACAGGGGCAGCTCATGGTAAGAGGGGGCTCTGTCCCTTGGGTGGAGGGGAGGGCCTAGAGGGTACCCTTGAGGGGGGAGGAAGACAGGACAGGACAACTTGTGGCCACATGTCATACCCTCTTTTGTAGGCCTCATGGGCCCGGGAGGGTCAGCCAAAAAGGGGGCCCTGAGCAGCATGGGACAGTGCTAGGCTCTCCTGAGTGATCCAGGATGCCACAGAGATGGTGGGTCCTTATAGGACAAGTCCCGGCCAGCCCATGCCTCCAATCAGCAGTTCACTTTGCATGCCTGTCACTGGCTTCCCACGTGGGCAGCAAGGGCCTGATGCTGGCCTGGTAAGGGCAGTGGCCCAGCGCAGGGAGGTCTGCTGACAGCCCTGCTTGTGGCTAAGGCACACCCAGGCCTCAGGGCCTGAGCAGCTGACCTGAGTGATCCCAGTGTTCCTTCTGTCAGACACTGAGGCTTCGAGAAGCAGCCCTCACAGTGCAAGGGTAACAAGATGCGAACTAACAAGCCACCCTGACTAGCAAGACCACTCACCATTCCTCTGGGGAGACGCTTCGAGGCACCGCTTCCAGGCACCGGAAGCTGGAGGAGGTGGCTACCTCGACTGCCCCCAATGCCACCATCACCGCTGGGGTACCTCCTCGACTATCCAAGAGGAGCACAGAACTGAGCACGGTTGTCTGAGCCTGGCAGAGCCTCCTGGGGTCCAGCTCAGGAAGAGGTTTCAATGCTGTCCCAAGACCCAAGGCAGGCAGGTCACCTCATCCTCCCTCCTGAGAGCAGGGCGAGGGACCAGGGGAACCGCTGTCTGCTCGCCAGCTGAGCTCCAGGCGTCTGCGGACACCACAGAGCTGCCAGGAAGCAAGGCCCTTCATCCTTCGGGCACCCTGAGGTGGGCTAAGGAGGGTCCCCTCCCTTCTCCTCTGCTTCCTGCCCAGCAGCATGGATGCTGACGGGGGAAGGTAGCTGATGCACACATTAAGAGTCTCAGCCCCCAGCTCCAGCTCTGTGAATCACCACACACGCACACACACACACACACACACGCACACCCGTGTCTACAAGAATGTGCTCCTCCATGGCTGGACACTGAATCCAGTCAAGGTACAGATGTTTGGAAGCCGAGCTCCTGGGTCCCCCAGGGTTCCCGATCAGAGGCCCTGGCTGTCAGATGGGGGCGGAGAGGACACTGGACAGAAAGGCAAGCTGGGAAAAGTGTCATGGTGGGATGTGCATTTTTGTCCCTGACACATGCCATTACTTCTTCCCTCCAATTTTGGGGCAGAAACTGGCGTTTTGCCTCTGGGCTCTGGAAGTTGCTGTGAGCAGAGGAAACACTCCAGCCAGGCACGGAGGCCCAGGCGATGGAAGTCATGTGGCAATGCACCAGTGGTACCACCCACCCTGGCAACTGGCACCCCAGTCCCCTGCCCAGACACGTTCCCTTAAAGGCGTGACTCAGACGTGGAAGCAGAACTGGCAATTCAAGTCCACTTTAAAAGATGGCTCTGGAAAGTTGGCTCCAATATCCCACCTGCAAGCCTCAGCACTGGGGGTCTTGTTACACGGTGGGAATGGCTGGCCAGCCCTTCCTGGGAGGGCGGAATCAGCACCGCACACTCCATAGGGACTTGGAAGCTCTGGAGACAGTCAGGAAGGAAGCCTGGGGACACACACTCCAGCACACCTCCAAGGAAAGCTCAAGTGCCATCTGGAAGGAAGTAGGGGACACACTGGACCCCACAGAGTCCCCGAGAAGCTGGGTGGCTCCCTTCAGGAGCCTCACAGGAGGCTGGCCAGGCTCGTATTGGGTCCATTCTGAGCTTGGAACTGCACGGGAGGTGGGCCATCCGTCCACTGCAGAGAGGAGAGAACACACGGGCGAGGAGCAGGGGTGTAATGGGCTGCGTGTCTGCCCTGGACTGCTGCCCTCTTTGGGCTGGTCGCCCAGCCAGGGCCCTCTGTCCTCCACACGTGAGTCAGCGGAGCCCCTGGGAAGCACCCTACATCACCCACTTGGGTGACTGGTGCTGTCTTTCTGATCTGAGGGGGCTCCTGAGGTGAGGCTGAGTTAGGGATTATTGGGAGACGTGCAAGGAGATGGCAGCCAAGCGTGTACGTCCCTCCTCAGGGAACAAGCCCCCTGGGTGCTTCAGGCCGGGTAAGTAGGACCCGAGGAGCCAACCAGCACCCCCATCTTGCCTCCCCAAACCCAGTGCCTATACCGTGATGAGGTTGTGTTCAGGGAGACTGCAGGCCTCAATGTGGTCTTGGAGCAGCTGCTGCGAGAAGTTCTGATGCATCTGGGCTGCTTCATGGGCGTCTATGGCATTCCCACAGGCCTTGTTCAGGTCTAAGGGTGGGACACACACACAGGGTAGATTCATCTTGCCCTGTCACCACCCCCATGTCCTCCCTTTGGGTGTGGGTAGAGCCCTAAGGTCGAACCAGTAGGTTCCTATGTACCTGGCAGGTCACCTGCCCTGAGCCCTGTCTCGGGATCCGCAAGCCCACCTGCCAACAGTCTTCACACATGCCCTTCTGAGTTCCTGAGTCATGTTCTTGGAGGTGGGTGAGCAGTGTGGCCCACATGGACAGACACAAGGGCTGGTTGGGCAGTGAAAGCTCTTAGGGCTCCCTGTGGATATTGGGCCTCCCGGGGAGGGCGTGGCCAACCCTCAGGCACACAGGAACTCACTAGAGCAGGGAACCCAACACCCACTTCTGAGGCAGGAGGACTGAATAGGCCCACAGAGCCCACTGCAGACAGGAGCAGCTCGTCATCTGTCTCTTCCAGGGGGCCCTGGGTGAGTCTCTGGACTTTAATAGCACAATCTGTAAACAGGGGAGCAGCAGTAACAACGCTGATGGCTGCTGAGAGCCCACTGGGCACCCAGAGCACCCTGGCCAGTACTGTCTGACGGACGACTGACACAGCCATTCAGGGGGAAGGAAACCAAGAATGAGGGGTAGGGCTTACAGCCCGATTCTTCACCCAGACTCCAAGAAACGGCTTTATGGAGAGACTGAACCGATCCTGTGTTGAGCCCAGTGCCTGCTGCCCCCAAACAGGATCTCCTGTGGAGCCTGAGTATATGCTGGAATTGGGGCTGTGCCCTGTAGAGACCCAGTCTAAGCAGAAGCTAAACAGGGCTTACCCGGTATCTTCTAGGCTTGGGCTCTCCCCAGTGGCCCTGATCTCTGGGAAGGGCTGGCTGTTGTACTCACCTCTCAGCAGGGCTGATGACCACAGCTGCACGGACATGTCTGGGATCTTGCTAGCCAGCTGCATGGCAGGCACCACCATGTTGTTACTCTCCTGTTGATCAAGAGCAACCAGGGAAGGGAGTGGGGGCTGGGGCCAGCAGCAAGGACAGTCTAGGACCCACCCATCACCCCCAGCCCAGGCTGTTCCCTCTTCCTGCTGACTGGCAAGCAAGCTCCTACTCCTACTTCAGGGCCCATTTCAAGTGACCTCTGAAGTACTCTTCTTCTTCTTCTTCTTCTTTTTTTTTTTTTTTTTTTTTTTTTCAGAGAGAGAGAGAAAGGGAAGAAGGGCAGAGGGGCAATCTCAAGCAGGTGCCATGCTCAGCGCATAGTCCAAGGCAGGGCTCAATCCCACAACCCTGGGATCACGACCTGAGTCACAATCAAGAGTTGGACACTCAACTAACCAAGAATGAAGTACTCTTCAACACCTCAGGAAAAAATAAACTGCCCTCACTCTTCAACTCTGCATCTACTTCCTCACTGGGGCACTGTTGACTATGGACAAATCTACATGCTTTTGTCTTTCTCACTAGAACAAAAGGCACTGGCAGCAGTCAGCTCTGGACCCAGATCAGGAGCCAACTAGAAATGCACATTCAGAGGTCCCAGGGCATGGGAGGAGGAAGCAGTCTGCTCTGGTGGGAGTGATGAGGACCAAAAGGATAAAGGAGGAAGGGAGGTTTCTCTGCTACATACAAGTCCACTCTTGTGGGAGGCTACCTGACACGCGGGGCTGTGGGACACCAGGGTATGTTAACTCTCCAACTCTGACCGAGTGGCTGTACGACGCCACCCCCGCCCCCCTCAATGCCCAGCATGTGCTGAGAGTGGACAGGGGGCCATAAACACCCATACCTGACCCCAGGGTGACTGGTACCACTGCTCTGACCCCCCTCAGCCTAGGGACCACAAGCTCTGCTGGCCCGAATGCTGGATTCAAGGTGACATGGGAGAACTCCCTACCTAACAGCTGCTGACAGACAGTTGCCATATAGCCAAGAGACCTACAAATCATCAAAAGCAACTCCTGAAGCCTAGCTTCAGCACAGACACGATCGGGTGAGACACGCCTCCTTACAGACACAAAAGCCCAATGACTTCACACTGTCCCATGGTTGGTACCTCAAAGATGAAGTTCAGGTGGGTCTCAAAGCTTTTCAAAACTGAATGAAGTCCTTCTAAGACCTCAGAATGCACAACAGAAGACAAAAAAACTACTGTATTCCTTTAGGCCTGGGGTTGGGCCTCTGTTTGGAAGCTGCCAGAAGGAGAGTACCCGTTGGCTCTCCTGGGCAAGCTCCCCCATGTCAGCTTGTGGCCCCACAGAATCTGGTATGAAAATGTGTGATTCTGACAGGTACTCTGTGTGAAGCTGCTCATGAACTCATGATGCCTGTGGACACTCTAGGCTGGCAGGCCCAGGTAGAGTTGGCTGTGTCTGGGTGTGTCTCCTTCAGACCTGGAACCACTTGAAGCCAGGCTTGGGTCTAAGGGTCCTTGGGGGTCCCATGTCACTTCACATAGGCCCAGACACACAGGGAGCAGCGGAGGCTCCTAAAAAAGTTCTATAAGATGCCCCAGGATTGCCCCAAACATGAACCAGAGCTGCAGCTGAAAAGCTGCTTTGCTTACCCTGCCCCATTCAAGGTGGCTTCTGGAGACTTCTAGACAAATGAGAGCCAGTGAGGTCTGGTTCTAAGCCTGGGTCTGCAGTTTGGGACTGTGTGACCTTAATCTCCCCATCTGGAAAACGGGGTAATCACACACCGGGGTAATCACCACACTGAGACGTGAGGTGGGCAGCCCACACTCAGCAGTGCCTCATGTTGAACTTGTTCCTCACGTGGCCCCCAAACACACACCAAGCCACTGTTCTGTGTGCTCAGAGGCTGAGGAATAGGCGGACAGGGTATTCAAGATGGAGCAGAGTTGCACTCTGAAGGGAGAACCCAAAGCTTGTCCTCTTCCTTTGGAGGTGGTGACGTCCCCAGTGTTCAGGCCATGGCCACCAGGACCTGAGCTGCAGGGCCACAGCAAGTGCTTGTCATACGATTGTGGGGAGTGGGATGGGCCAAGGTTGTTAAAAATGCTCATTCTTAGGGAGCTCTAGGGTTTGATCAGAGGAACCCCTATGGGCCAAGACACATACCCTGTGTTAGCTAAAGTGAGGCTAACTAAACTACGAAGCAGATGCTGCTTCAAAATTCTTGTGGCCGTGAAGAAAACTCTCACCCAATGGTACAGAAAAAGACAAGATATCAAATTATGAAACAGCCTAAAAAACAAAACATATGCGTAGGCAGAGGCAGCTGGAAACAGCTAGAAGACAGAAGACATGCAATCACTTCCTTCTTTGCTTCTCAGACTTTCTATCACGAACAGGTCGCGTTAGATGACATGAACAAATACTATCTTAAAAAAACTAATCGCCTCATGAGGTCTACAGGTAAGAGGAAGTGACGATGTACACCCCAGATACTCCATCTGACTCAGACACTTAGAGTTGGCTGATCCCACTGGGGACCAGTCCCCAGGAGGCCATTCTAGGTAAGAATGAAAACATGGGGTGCCCTAGGCAAAACGGAGCCTAAGGTATCTGGCTGAGATGTCCACCCCCAGGTATTACCATAGAGAAGGGAAACGTGCCCTCAGCCCTGCCAGCTCTGGACAGCCCATAGGGCTCTGACTAACCACTGCCTCTGCTTAACCACTGCCTGCATATGGCACTGGGCACATCTGTCTCACAGACCCACCTTTCAGGGATCCAAAGCTCCCCCAGCCCTGCTTCCCATGGTGCCAAGGTGCCCCTTCCTTCACAGAGCCTCGTGGAGCAGTGGGGAGTGGGCGGGTTACTGAGATAAAATCATGGAGGAGCACAGGATGCAAAGTGCTGCTGGGTGGTAGTCCGTAAGCACCGTGCCGGCCCCCAGCCTCTTGGCCCAGCCCCGGACACTCACTCTGTGGTTCCCCAACACATAGAAGATGTGGCCCAGAAGCACCAGGGAGCAGGCTGTGAGCCGGTTCAGGTCCTCTGCGTTGGACATCTTCAGAGTTTCTCGAAGAAATCGCCTATGCAAAAACAGATGCTAAAGCCCCATGGGGATGCCTCATCGGTAGGAAAAGGCAGCAGCAGCCCCAAGGCCCTGAGCAGAGCCCACCTTTCTTAGGGACAGAGGGCCTTGGGCACATACTGTCAGGGAGCAACACAGAAGGGCGTGGGGCAACCGGTCCTCTCCCGGTACTCACTTGGCCTCATTGTAGCGTCCCTGGAAGAAGGAGAAGAGCCCTCGCACATAGAAAGCTGCTGCTCGGAGGCAGTGTGAGCTGATGGGAGAGAGCAGGTGACACTTCGGTGGGATTTTTGTGAGTGCAGCAGGTTTACGAAGGGGAGTGGGAAGAGGGTGGGGAGAGAGGTACAGATACACAGGGCAGTTGGGTCCCCCCCAGCACTGGCACCACTTCAAGAGCAGAGAAAATATAAGACAATATGTCAATGGGCACTCAGCACTGGGCCTTCCTACCTGACAGGGAAGCTATGGTCCGGATTGATCCTCTCCAACAAACTGTACAGCTGTGGTGGAAACGTCAGTTAGAATCATCTTGCATAAACATGAGAAAATTCAGCCTCAAACATCCACTAAATTGACTAGGGCTGCTTGCATCTTCCCAACCCAAACTTCACCCCAAATCCCATGCCTGAGTGAGGGGAGGGGTCAGGACCTACAAGGACAGATGAGGGCACCGTAGGAGACTGTACAGAGCTGTCTACTTCCTCACCCCCCTACCCGACAGGAATCATGGCCTCCAGTGTGAAGGACTGGGGTCCTCACACCCTCAACCTGCCCTGTGTCAGATGAAGGGGACGGGGGGGGGGGGGGCGGCGGGGGAGTCAGGGCAGCTGCTTAGTCTCAGCCTCTGTATGGTCAGAGGGGCCCTGCGTGGAGGAGCGAGGTGGTAATATCAGCCCACATGGGTCTTGTGGGTTGGGGGTAGGCTTTATCTGGAGATGCAGGGATCCTGGGAGGCTCTGATAGGCAGCCATGTGAATGACTTCTTAGGTCCTCTCTGGCTGCTGAGAGGACAAGGGTCAAAGTGGGCTGAAGCTGCTCCCAGTGTCCCCATAGCACCTCCAAGAGGCAGACACTGAGAGGTCAAAGACCCTCCATGGGTCACCAAGTGTGACCCATGGAGGCCACTCCTGGCCCTATGATGACCCTGCCCTTTGCTTCCTCACTGCTGGAGTGAGAAGTCTGGGCTTTCTCTGCTCCCTGCAGCCCAAAGCATCCAAACTAACCCAGAAGCTGGGAGGTCAGCTAAACTTTTTATAAACAAGAGATAAAATGAAAACCATGAAGGTAGAAAAGTAACTAAATCTGAGATACTCTGGAGGCAGGATGCCAGAGCTAGGAGGGGAGGCAGTGACCCTAGGGCTGAGGGGGGAATCCCAGGGCTAAGGGTTGCAGGGGGAACCTGGTGAGGGCACCTCTCCTGTGAGGACAAGCCCTGGGATCCTCTACCCCTCAGAGGCTGGGTCATTAGGATAACCTCGGAGCACAGTGCAGAGGACTGCCTGCCTGAGCTACTGCTCCTCGGAAGTAGGCCATGAGGCCTCACTGACATTCTAGAACAGACAGCTCAGGTAGAATAAACTGGTTTTCTTCTGTGGGGCTCAATAAAGTTTGGCTCATTAAAAAAAATTTTTTTAACATTTATTCATTTTTGAGAGACAGAGTATGTGTAGGGGAGGGGCAGAGAAGGAGACACAGAGTCCAAAGCAGGCTCCAGGCTCTGAGCTATCAGCACGGAGCCTGATGCGGGGCTCAAACCCACCAACTGTGAGATCATGACCTGAGCCGAAGTCAGACGCTCAACCAACTGAGCCACTCAGGGACCTCAAATTTGGCTCATTTTTAACACGGAGAAGTGTTATTTACCTAGGAAACATTCCTGTCCTAGACCTGGCCTGCCCCAGCCACACTTGCAACTCTGTGGGGGACACAAGTGTGATGCTTGCTGAAGAGTGAAAACGCTGCGGTTGCTGAGATCTGCTGGTGCCCAGGACAACC
This sequence comes from Prionailurus viverrinus, assembly GCF_022837055.1. Taxonomy (NCBI): domain Eukaryota; kingdom Metazoa; phylum Chordata; class Mammalia; order Carnivora; family Felidae; genus Prionailurus; species Prionailurus viverrinus. The sequence goes on along the minus strand of NC_062562.1, from coordinate 13,749,461 downwards.
TCAACCCCACCACCCCCGGATAAGAGCTGAAAAGATACCAAACATGAAGCATGTCACCTACTACCTCTTGGTGTCTATTTCCTTCCCGTATATACACACTCGCCAGATTGGTCACGATGAAGGCCCACAGCTCCTGGTGGTTGGTGAGCTAGGACAGGACACATAGGCATTAGAGGGCCAGGCTGGGCAAAGCCACATCACACGAGGGCCACTCAGTGGCACAGGAGCCACCCAAGTGCTCCACAGCAACTAATCTAGAATCACTTTATTCCTTTCATTTTAGGCTTACCCCCCCTTGCCTGCCTCCTAAACCCCAGGAGCATATAGCTGTTAGTTCTTTTCACTATCAAACTGTCATCCACATTATAAGAAATTCAGGAAGCAAAGGAAAATCAGCCACCCCTGATCCTGCCCTGAGAACACACTGCACTTTAGTCCATTTTCTGCTTGTTTCTTAGGTCTGAGACCTGGACAACCCCTCCTTCCACACTACAGCCAGTGACCCCTGGGACTCCAGTGTGGGCTGACACAGCAGAAGCACTTGCTGGTCCTGGGGAGGACATGCCAGGAAGGTAGCTGAGACTGTCAGAGACCAGAGATGCTGCTGATGGCTGGTAGTAGATGACCGTTGATCCCAGCTCTTCTTGGGAAATAAAAATGGTCAAAAGAGGGATCAATCTGAGCGACCCGAGTGTTACCTAGATCCTGGTTCCCAGCGGGGCTGAGAAAGCACAGCTGTGCAAGAGGCTGAGGATGCCTGGGAAATGCAGATCCCACCTACAGGACCCCAGCATGTGCCAAGGAGGCCCAGAAGGTCTTCTGATATGAGCAAAGACGCTCTGGTTTGTTTGTTGTAGGACCACAGGAAGAGCACGTGTCTGGGGCCAGGGGGTTTGAGCGTGTATCCTGGCTGCACCACTTCCCACGTGGCCTGTAGGAGAGCCACGCGGACTCCCTGAGGCACAAACTATCAAAGCAGCAGCAGCCACTTGTGGGAAGTAAGATGGGGAGGGAGAGGTGGAGAGAACTTCATGGGGCCGTGGGATAACTGCAGGCAACACAGGGCGCTGTGTGGCGGTGTCTTGGTACCGCAGCACAAGCTGACCAGGGCCCAGAGGAGTGGGCATAGATGGAAAGGCCCAGGAGGCCTTGGGAGTGGACACCACATCTACTCTCACACTCTGGCATGCAGCCAGAGGCTCCTAAACATCGCTAAGACAAGCAGTGGGGGTGGCAGCATCCACAGCCACATGGAGCATCTCAGAGGAGCAGCAATGCCGCCAAGCCCAACCCCAGGAGCAAAGAGACTGGCACAAGGGACAGAGCAGAGCTCCCCATCTGACAGGGCGCACGCAGCACCCCCAGCAACTTTACCCGAGTCACACAGCCACCCCCACATCCCAACATCTCTGCTTGGGGCTTCCTCGGTCCCCTGGGAGGAAGGTGTTGCTAGCCTCCTTTTCCTGTGAGGACATAGAGGCCAAGGTGGGGATATGCTTATCTGGTCCTGGAATAAGGCAGGCAGACTGGGGCCTGGCACTGTGCTATCAACTCCCGGACCTGGGGGTTGGCAGGGGGCTGTCTCTGAAGGAGGACGTGGCACCAGCTGTTTCCCAGGGCACAGCGGGACCTGTCAGAGGCGAGAACATCGCCCCAGCGGAGCTTCCTTGTGACCTGCAGCACGACGTATCCTCTGCCCCCAGTGCAACCAGGCTGTTGTAGGGTGAGGGCAGACCCAGCTTTGTGTCCCGGGACTGCTGTTGGGGTGGCTCCAGGGATCCCCTGAACCCTGCCAAGTGACTCTGCATTTTCAGCTGTGACAGGAGCCAACACCAACCTGGCAGGATATCAGGAAGGCTGGGAATCAGGAGTGAAAGAGGCTGCACAGGCCACGGTACCAGTGGGCTCTGGGCTCTCCCTGGTGGTTGCCCTCCAGGTTAGTTGGGGAAGCCCCACCCAAGGCTAGCCAGAAGCCTCCTTGCCCACAGTTATCTCCTGTCATACTGTGCTGCCAGTGCCGGCCCTGATCCATCTGAGTAGCACAGATCCTGCCACGGAAAGCCCCGGCCCGTCACTGTCACGACCCGCATCAAGCTGCATGCTGTAGAGTGGCCCACTGGGCACAGTTTCATGCAGAGGATGTCCTCATCACCGACCACACCCGACTCCTCACTGAGAAGCACCGCCCGCCCCATGGAGTGAGGGCCGGCACCTTACCCGCAGGGCTGTGGTGAACTGGGCTTCTGCATTGTCCATGCAGTTGACAGAGACACAGTACAGGCCCTGGAAGAAGAAGGCATTGAGGCCCTGAAGCCACAGTTTCCCCAGGGCTGCACAACTAAACCCACAGGAGCCTGGTAAGTGACGACTGAGCCAGCTACATCTGAGCTTTATTCCAGCAAAGAGGCAGAAAGATGGCATGCTCAATTATTCCCTCCTCCCAGGACCTAGGTCAACTCAGACTTAAGATGCTGGTCAGAAAGAAGCCCACTGGAAATATTCTGGATGCTGTGTGGGGCGGCAGTCACGGGATCACCAACTGGAATGGGGCTGGGGGCAGGCAGCCTGGTGCACTCACCAGCAGCGTGTGCAGCTGTGCGGCGTGGTTGGAGAAGAGCCGGGGGGACTGCTGACACAGCTGGCAGACCTGGGAGATCTGTCGGGAAAGAGCATGCTCGACATCACATGGCCTGTAACACAGGACCTGGTGTCCCAGCAGCATTTGGGAGACCCTCGAAGCCGACAGGTGTGCCCACATCCTACCTTCTCTAATCTGGGCACAAAGTCCCAGCAAAGGTGTCTGTTGTGAGGGCCAAGTGCAGGCCCAACCTCCTCGAGAATGGTGACCCTTGTCCATCACCACCACCTCTTCCTCTTTCTGCCATGTGTCTCAGCCATATAGCACCCTTACCTACTCAGGGCACCTGCTTCCTCTCAGGAAGATGAGCATCAGAGATTATGGATCAGGGCAGGGGGAGTGTTAGGATCACCGTCAGGGGACCCCAAATTCTCAGACCCCGTGTTCCCTGGGCATGCCTGCTTTTAGAGAAAGGACTAGTGATTTCTCTTTCTCTTTTTAAAACATTTTCTTGTTTATTTCTGAGAGAGAGTGGGAGAGAGTAGGGGAGGGGCAGAGAGAGAGGGAGACACAGAATCTGGAGCAAGTTCCAGGCTCTGTGCTGTCAGCACAGAGCCCAACACAGGGCTCGAACTCACAAACTGCAAGATTGTGACCTGAGCCGAAGTCGGACCCTTAACTAACTGAGCCACAACCCAGGCGCCCCCCTCTCTAAGTAGGCTTCATGCCCAGCGCGGAGCCCAGTGTGAGGCTTGAACTCACATCCCTGAGCTGAGATCAAGAGTCTGACAGCTCAACCAGCTGAGCTACCCAGGTACCCAGAACCTTTGACTTCTGTATCATATTCTCTGATTAGTTGTGTCCATCAGGGTCATGAACTAACAAATTATAGTGAAACAAGCCTGGATATTCTGTTGACACACATTGGGCAAATTTACATTCTCCCATGTGACGACTTATGAGACGTGGCAAACTCCCAGTAATTTTCCCACCCGTGTGCGTGGCCTCTGGTGGCATTACCTCCTGCAGTGCAGTAGCCTTGTGTCCCGTGACAAGCCTGCACATGATGATGTGCTCGAGCAGGATCACTTGGAAGGAGGACAGGATAGGGCTGCAGTCAAGCACTGGGGGTGAGAAGTGAGGGTGAGCACTCAAGGTACAGCTAGAGAAGAGACCCCAGGAGACTGACACAGAGCCTCCTGGGGACTTCACACCCTCCACCTCGCACCACACTGGCCCTGTGGCAACCCAGGTCTGAGCCCATCTGCTCTGCTGGGCACCAGCTCAGCACCAGCTCTGTCACCTCACTTGGTGCCCACTGCACCCTAAGAGCAAGGGGGCTCATCTCCTTCTCCAGGTGGGGAGACAGGCTCAGAGCCAGGTTTTAGTGATCAGAGTGTTCTAAGAATAAGAAATCCTAAGAGACTGGTCTTCCATCCTCACTCTACTCTGACCTAGGGGAGTGCTCAAGAGCACTCTGGACACAATGGTTCTAGAAATGTTGTAGCCCAGGAGATTGAAAGTGTGCAAAAAGGCCTCAGGCAGCAGTGAGGGAACCCAGCAATTGGCTTCCTTGAGAGGCTGCCCTCATACTGGAACCAGACAGCACCCACAGCCCTTTGCCAACTCATCTGGAGGGAAAGAACTGCCATTTTTGTGGGTTTTGATTCTACAGTCTTGAAGGCTCCTCCCCCAGTGGCACTTATGAGGGCACAGGAAGCAAATGAACAGATTAATAGGGGTGCTGAGCCAGCCATGGACACATGCAGCTCTCAGATTCTACTAGTCACAGGACCCTGGGTCCCATGAGATGGATTAGTTGAGCATCCAGGCAGAACCCAAGACCTCTAGAGGGCCTGCTATTGGTCAGTGAGATTGAAGCTCCCATCCCAGTCTCACCAAGTATGATCCTCAGTCACAACACTGAGCACAGATAACAAAAGCAGCCGCCGACTCCTAACAGGCTCTGATGGGGACCCACTAACCCTCACACTCATCTTAAGCAGTGGGGGGATAGGACAGAGATAGTACAAGACCCCTCCTGGCCACAGAATAAGGATCAAGCCCAGGATTGGCCTGCTCTGCCCCTATCCCAGACTGCCCCCATCTTCCTACTGGGTTAACAAGACCCATGGGGCAGGGACTCATGGTGACTGCTCAGCACTGCTGTCATTCTGGATTCTTCAGGGCAGCATAAGAGGTGGCACTCGTGCCACCCACCAGGGGGCGCTATGGCTATGCAACCTGCCAATGGAACACAGCCCCACTGAGACTTACTCTTGAGCTTCTCCAGTTGCATGAGAGCTTTGTCTGTGTATTTCTGTGCCTTCTCCAGGTAGCCGGCCTGCATGGAGTGCATCACGGTCACCTGGCAACAAGACCAGACAGCAGCGGTCACTGTGACCCTCTCCTCACCGCCCCCCAGCCACCCTGGCCCCAGGCCTCTAGAGACTCACCAGGTAGACGAGCACACACATGTGCTCCTTGGGCAGCCAGTGGAAGAGGTCAGCAGGGTTGCTAGGCAGGATCTCATCGTCGTGCAGCGTGGAGATGGTCTGGATGCACTGCTGCAGCTGCTTCAGGCACGGCTTCACACTCTTCACCTGGAGCAGGCGAGTGGCACCACATGCCTGAGTGCCTGCCCGCTCCCACCAGGTGCCAGGCCCCTCAGGACGCAAGGCTCCCACAGTGGCGGCTAACCAGGTCTTGCCTGTCCAGCAACTTTTTAGCCCCCTCCTTCTAGGAGCCCCTGCTTTGCTCACTACTTGCAGGAAGCCCACCCCCAGATTGGTCAGCCAGCTCTCAGGGAGCATGGTAGGACCAGGTAGGTCATCTATGGGACTAAGGCTTGGCCACCACCTGGTGCTGGGCCCAATACCAAGTCCTGCGAGAAGTCTGTCCAAAGACCCTGTTCAAATCACGTTTCTTCTTTCCTGTAGTAACCCCAGGAGAGAAGGACAGGGCTGGGGCAGCTGGTTATCCCAGGGGGTGGGAAGTGGCTACCTGGGAGTCCTGCAGATGCCATGGTTTGTACAGACTGGCCTCTCTGCCCAGGGAAGCCCTGTCCCAAGGCCCCCACAGGCCATTTACACAGCCATCAACACCCCCTGAGTGTCTGCTCTGTGTTTCTATGTGTTGAGTGTGGTGCTCGGCTCAACAGGCACAGCTGGGTGCAAGAGGGAGAACAAAGGAAGCCCTTCACCAATGAGACACCTACTCGGCACTTTCTGGGGCCTTCACAGCCACTAGGCTCCACCTGCGGCCTCCCAGGACACCAGAGAGGTCCTGCCTGTGGTTGGTCACTAGGACAGGGTGGGGAAGATGGAGTAGCACCCCCAAAAGGCTGAGACGTTCACCCATGCACAGATGCAGCTGCTCCTCGACCACACGAGAATTACAGCTGATCCTGTCAGTCCCTACTTGAACGGCATAAAGCCGTCACCAGCTGGGGCAGGGGGTAGGGTGTGGACAGACACTGCTTGAGCACCCGCTGTGTGCCAGGCACCATGCCAGAATCCTCAGTTTATTCTCATGGATTCCCAAACTGCCCTTAGATGCCTTCGACTGTCCACGCACTGAGTGGACGTGTGCGCCACAAATACTCTTGCCATTATGCTGGGAACAGGAGACTCCCATTCTCGGAGTGCCCTCTGCTCACAGGGACAAAGCACTTGTGCCAGACCATGACAAGGTGTGGAGCAGAAGCTGAGCTCTCAATGACAGCCATGTTGTGTGGCTAGTGACAGGATGCAACCACAGAGGTGACATCTTGGCAGGAAGCCTACTCACAGCCTGCTCAATCCCCATCAGCCCTCACACGGGAGGCACTACGTACCTGCCCAGCATCCAAATAGTGGGTCACCTGGAGCACTAGGAAGAAGACACGCAGAGACTCCTTCTGGATGGGGTTCCCCTGCCAGTTCTCAACTATCTGTCCACAGAGGGTCAGCAGCGGGTGGACTTCCTGCAACTTGCGCTCCATCAGCAGCAGCTGGGGAGGGAGACGCAGGTGGTGGGAGCACCCCTTGGTGCACAGGGCTGCCCCCCTCCAGGGGACCACCAGCACCACAAAGAGGGCACAAAACAAACCCAGGTTGCCCCTTCCTTAGCACAAATCCCACAACCTGGAATCTGAGTTTCACTTCTGAACCCAGCAGGGGCGCCAGGGCCTCGGCCTTGCTGCAGCCCGCTGTACATGAGGGTCTGGGCCCCCAAGGGGGGCTGCACCATGGCAAGTGAGCAGGGCCTGGCTTCATGTCCTCCAACCAGCCCCACTCCACCCAGCCTTGACTTACCATCCCTTTGCTGAGCAGGAACAATGCCCTGGAAAAGAGAGGGTGAGTCAGTCTGTGGGGCCCTGGCATCTCCTGGGACGACTGTGACACCCCAATGTTCATGGGGACCTAATGTGCCACTTCTGGGGATAATTAAGTGGGTGACAGCAGTCCCTGGTGGTCTCCAGCCCCAGTGAGATGTGTTTTATTTACAACTGTTCTATTTTACTCTATTTGATCTTTCTTTACTATTTTTGCCTGGTTTAGATGTTCATGAGGCTCCAAAGCCCAGAAGGCAGGCATAAACAGGTGCTCAGAAAGTGTGGAGGAGCAGAGTATGGAATGGCAAGTCTGCCATAATTTCACCCTGGCTGACAGTGTAGACAGGGCTTCTGTGTCAGTGGATGGCACTGGGCAGGGGGCAAGCACACAGGCTCAGGTGCCTGAACTCAAATCCACGCCTCTACTTCCTCTTCTGAACCCTTCAGATTCTCCTGAGGGTTAAAGAGATAAACTCAGGAAGCCCCAGGCAAATCAGCAGCCTCACCACCCTGTCTCAACCCTCAGGGGGCAATGAGGCCAGGAGATTTCTATAGCCAACACTGAAACCTTTTTGTAACTTTCTAAATGTGTGTGTACCGCTATCATAAGCATAAAAATTATAAAATGAGCACGTTAAGAAATTTATTATTTTTGGGGCGCCTGTGTGGCTCAGTTGGTTAGGTGTCTGACCCTTGGTTTCGACTCAGGTCATGATCTCATGGCTTCGTGTGTTCGAGTCCCATGTTGGGCTCTGTGCTGGCAGCGTGGAACCTGCTTGGGATTCTCTCTCTCCCTCTCTCGCTGCCCCTCCCCACTCATGCTGTGTCTGTCTCTCTCTCTCAAGATAAATAAAAAATTTTTAAAAAATATTTATTATTTTTAAAGGTTTTATTTTTAAGTAATCTCTCTATCCAATGTGGGGCTCGAACTCACAACCCCAAGATCAAGAGTTGCATGCTCTTCTCACTGAGCTAATCAGGTACTCCAAGCTGTTAAAAAGTTGAGAACAGCCAAAATAACAGGGGAAGGAGCCGGGCCAGCCTGGCCTCAAACTCAGCTCCAAGGTGCCTCAGCATGCTAGTGTGGGGCAGGGGCTGCTGCTTTCAGGAATCCCTGTGGTCGTACAGGCCCCCAGGCCCCCAGTTTGTTCAATATCAAAGTCTCCTTCCTGACAGTCTTGGCAGAATCCCTGTGTGTTCCAACTGACACCCCATCAAGTAGGTGCCATTCCTCCCATTTTCTGGGTGAGGAGATTGAGGTGGGGAGGTCACAATCACATAGCACAACAGATGCCGATGCTCCAGGCCACCACACCATTCCTTGTTGTTACTTCATGGCAGGTAGACTGTACGGTCTACACCCAGGTCGCCCACCCAGGCCGCCTGTCCACAGTGGCACAGAAGCCTGTAAGAAGACACTCTAGAGAGAACATGTAGAGTGTTCAGCTGTCCCCATGCCCTGTAGGGCCTGTCACCATGAACCTAGTGATAGCTACAGCACAAGGGGGGCAGGGAAGGCCAGGAGTGTGGGGCCAGGGTATGTGACAGCCACCATCTCAAGGCAGGGTAGCCAAGAGTCCAAGACAGCCTAGGGGGAACTGAGTGGCTCCTCTCAGGCACTTTCAAGTCTAGAGCTCAAAGAATAGAGTTGGGAACAGTTGTTTCCCAACAATTCCATGGGGTAAGATCAGCCTTGTGAAACTTAACTTTCCAGAACCCCAATGCATACAACAGAATAAGAGCACTGTTGTCTGTGCCTGTCTACTGCAGAGGGCTCTTCTCTTCAACAGGAAAAGAGGCAGACAATTTGGACACCTTCATGGAGGGTACACAATGAAGCACCAGTGCCCTCTGACCCCTGATCCCAAGGCACCAGTCTCCAGACCTTGGTCTAAGCAGTTCTGTGGGTAACATGAACCTACGTCCCCTCTTTTACACGAACGTCCACTCATTCTGTCTCCTGTTGTACATCTAAAAGCTGGGACACTCGGGCTGCCCACAGGCACTGCCAAGCACATCACCTTCTGGGAGCACTGCTCTTGCATCTGTGCCAGAAAGGGGCCAGCCCAGCACATCATACGAACGCTTTTTATTTTAAGAGACACTACGTTCTTGCAAGCACTGAGAATGCGGGCTGCTCTCCCCTTGTCAGTAGCTTCTCCCCTCCAACTTCATAAATCGATGGGGCAAGAGATGTCTGGTGCTGCTTTAATCGCCACATTTTTTTACTATGCACCAAAGTGATCCCTCTTTCGAGCCAGAATGCCAATTCTCTTTGTTGTCCAGGACAAGATAGCCAGCTGTTTCCAAGGGGGAGAGGAGTATGGATAGAGGGTGCCTACCGTGTATACTCAGATCCCACAACTCGGGCATACTCAGCCCCCACGCCCAGGAGGTCGCAGGCTGACACCAGGTCCTTCTCAAGCGTGTGCAGTTGCTAAAAACGAGAGAGAGCAATGACGCTTACTTTATAGCACCTACTACCTGACCTCAGTGCTCTGTTGGTGACTTAAAACTGAACCTCCCCACACCCCAACAAAATTGTCTTAATGTCAGTTATGAGTAAATCAACCAAATTATCTCATCACATTAATTGTTTTGGGTACAGAACTCCACTTCACCTACAGTGTACCTCATTTAAGCTTAACGGCTCACAGAGCCAGCAGTTAATACTTATGGGCATAGACCCCTAAGACTTTGTGAATGTGTCTGTGTGCTTTGCAGATTGCCTTTGGGGGCAGTCACTAGGGAGGTGGCCAGAGGAGCCCCAAGCAAGGAGGGACTCCCTCAGGCATTAAGTGCCTATAGATGTTTCAAACAGAGAGGCTTTAACAGGTTCAAAGGAAGGTACACTTGCAGGGCCTTGGTCAAGAGCTTGGGTTCCTACATGCATGTGGTGCCCAATGACTCAGGTGACTCACAGTCCGGCTGTACAGGCAGGTGACAGGGCTGTGTCATGAAGGGTAGGTGAGAGCAGCCTGGTGGGCAGGGAGGTTCTGAGACAGGAGAGACTGGAATCCAGCCAATGAGGGGGAGGTATAGGCAGAGCCCACCACAAAAGAGGTGTCCCTCACAGTAGAGCCTACTGTCTTTCATCTTGATCCCCAGCCGGCAGGCCCCTCCACTGCAGCCAGGAAGGCCCAGCCTAGAAAGCCCCCCAACCAATTGAGTGTCTCAGAATACAGGGACGACCTATATCTGGGGAGATGAAGGGAGGACCTACACGGAGCCCAGGCTTGACTCAGGCATTCATTGCCCAATAGGTAAGTGGCAATCTCAGCTCAGTCCTTACAAAACACAGTGGGCTACTGGCAAGAAATGCTCCCCAAACAAATTTATTTTTATTTAAAAAACTTTAAAGTTTACTTATTTATTTTAATGTTTTTATTTATTTTTGAGACAGAGAGAGACAGAGCATGAACAGGGGAGGAACAGAGAGAGAGGGAGACACAGAATCTGAAGCAGGCTCCAGGCTCTGAGCTGTCAGCACAGAGCCCAACGCGGGGCTCGAACTCATGGAGTGTGAGATCATGACCTGAGCTGAAGTTGGATGCTTAACCGACTGAGCCACCCAGACGCCCCAAGTTTATTTATTTTTGAGAAAGACAGAGACAGTGTGAGTGGAGTAAGGACAGAGAGAGAGGGAGAGACAGAAGCCCAAGCAGGCTCCACGCCACCAGCACAGAGCCTAATGAGGGGCTCCAACTCATGAATCCGTGAGATTATGACCTGAGCCAAAACCAAGAGTCGGATGCCTAACCGACTGAGCCATCCAGGCGCCCCTCCCCATATTTAAATGAACACAGGCCAAATGAAGCACCAGGAGAGAGGGGAACATGAAGACAAGGCCCTGTGTCAGCCCCCAGGGGGATGGACACTCCCACCATCACCTTAGGTGCTGGCTGTTTGGGGGTGGGGGTACTGCCAAGGACGGAGGCTGGTTAGCAGGTAAAAGAAATGTCCCTGTGTCCCCACCCATGCAGTGCAGCAGCTTGAGGAGGGTCTGTGTGTCCTGGAGTTTGTTATTTGTACTTGGGGCACACCTGCCCCAAGGTCACAGCCCCTGCTGGGCCCCCATGCTTCTTGGCTGGGTCCATGGTACTCACAGCAAGTTGGAAGAGCAGGCGGCAGTGCCAGTATGGAGTCTGCTGTGAGATCTGGATCGCTTTCCGCAACAGTGGCTTTGCTGTGTCTACAGAATTCTGAAAGGAAACAGTCAAGTTTGGGAAGGAAAAAACAAGCCGGCAAGCAAGCTGGATTCCTTATGCAGCAGCTGTGGCGCCAGAAGGCCACTCCTGTTCACGCTCACCAAAGGATCTGTGGGTTGCCAATTTACTTTATTAAAAGAAGAAAAGATTTTATTGGACTCACTGGCTGGGAAGTTTTTGCATTCCTCTTAAAATAACTCCTCATTCAACTAACTTTAGTCCAAAATCCCGAACAGTCAAATTAGACGACAAATTACCATCTTTCCTGTTCTACAACCAGAGAGAGGGGCCAGGCATGTGAAGTATGTAGTCCCTGCTGCCCAGGGAGCCTCCCACGTGACTGCTCAAAGTGAGAAAAGGTGATTTTCAGCTATGCCTGAGATCACAACCAGGTTAAGAAGGCATATGGACTTGTTAGGAACTAATCACCTTAAACCTAGGAACAAGGCTGTTTTCCAACAGTCTTTGGTAAAAAGATTTTGCTGGCTTTTGTTAGCAGGTGACGACTCATGGATGCTCTGTGCCAGGGCACCGGAGGTAGAAAAGTAATGGGAAGTATTAAAAGCCAGCAGAGAGGCCACTCCTGAGAGCCACAGTTTGTCATTGTGCCTTTACTACAGGGAAAGTGACTTTGCTTTCAGAAACCTTGTTCTTACCTCTTGACAGTACAGCTCGGACAAAAGACTTGCTGCTTCAAACTTAACATCTTCAAACTGCTGGATCTAATAACATCCAGTTAAGGAAGGAGAGACACTGCAAAGTGGTCAGTTTACAAGGGCCACAACTTGGGGTTCTTATGTTACAGCGGCTGATGGGAGAGAAACATCCTTGCCTGTTCTGAAACCTCAAGTTCACGTTCTCCTCCAGCAGTCCCTAGTTTTGGTGCCACCTGGGTGCAGAGCTAGCTGAGAGGACATACAGAGGAGCATGGCACCCAGGCATGCCATGCTGGTCCATAAGGGTGGCCACATCGAAGAAGGGATTCTTTAGGTGGGGCAAAGCCTAAAACTCTGGGGTGCTTTATGGGGGGGGGGGGCGTTCAAGTTTGCAATACAATCTTTATTATTATTATTTTTTTCAAATGGAGCTTTCCTTAAAGGGAACAGTACCAACAGGAAAAGGATACTTGCTGCGATATCAACCACTGAAAAGAAAAAGAAAAAAGAATTAATTCTCAAACACTTGATGCCTGCTTACTGGCTCCACTTCAGGGTTTACACAGGTCGTCCTGTCACCAAAATCTCCAGGTGCTCAGTTAAGGGGGAAGGTGACCTGCTCGGCCTGAAAGGATGGGAAAATGAGCACCTGCTCCTCCTTCGGACAGCAGTTTTCTGTCCTGCCAGCCTCCAGAGTCAGATTTGGAGCCCCCTCCCACCAAAGCAGAGATGCTTCAGGAGTATAGACAGCCCCGCTGTACCACTCACTGCAGTACACTGACAGCTGGCAGACAGTGACACAAGAAATCAGTTACAACTGGAGAGTGGGTCTGCAGGTGTCAGTCCTTCCTGAAGCAGCGACACTTACAAGATGCTTATGGGGGCGCCTGGGTGGCTCAGTCAGTTAAGCGTCCAACTTCGGCTCAGGTCATGATCTCGCGGTCCGTGAGTTCAAGTCCCGTGTCAGGGTCTGTGCTGACAGCTCAGAGCCTGGAGCCTGTTTCGGATTCTGTGTCTCCCTCTCTCTCTGGCCCTCCCCTGTTGATGCTCTGTCTCTCTCAAAAATAAATAAATGTTAAAAAAAAAAAAAAAGATGCCATGGACATCTGAGTGCCTTGGTCAGTTGAGTGTCTGACTCTTGATGTTGGCTCAGGTCATTATGTAGTGGTCATGAGATTGATCCCTCTCCTTCACTCTCTGCCCCTCCTCTGCTTGTGCACACACACGTGCTCTCTCAAAACAAATGAATGGACATTAAAAAAAATCTTCCACTTTATTTTTTTTTTATTTTTTAATGTTTATTTATTTTTGAGAGAGGGAGAGACAGAGCATGAGTGGAGGAGGGGTAGAGAGAAAGAGGGAGGCACAGAATCTGAAGCAGGCTCCAGGCTCTGAGCTGTCAGCTCAGAGCCCGATGTGAGGCTCGAACCCATGAACCATGAGATCATGACCTGAGCCAAAGTCGGACGCTTAACCGACTGAGCCACCATGGTGCACCAAAAATCTTCCACTTTAAAAGATGCTTGGAAATGAGCAAAGCTAGCCTCAGAGTGGACACAGGAGAGCTCCAAGAAGGAGTGGTGTGGGCAAAATCCAGCCAGAGGATTGTGGGGACAGTTCTAAGACCTGACCTCACTGTTCTTCTCTGCTGGCACACACACCAGCACAGGGTTCAGATGACATGCTCCCACTTGGAGACTGCTGTGCCCTGCAGTTCCACGTTCCAACAGGAGGCACTGGTGAGGGTGTGCATGGGCCAGTCCACCACATGAACTACACCAACCACACTCTGTCAGACCACCTAGGACCCAAGCATGCAACTGACACTGTCCTTGCCGACCCACTCATCCTACATTCAGTCTTGGCAACTGCTGGCGGGAGGATCCAGCGCCGAACAGAAGACCTTGACTCACTATGCTCTGTGGGAGAACAGTGTGTGCGTGGATGACAGCCTGGGTTGGGCCTTGAGGGTGATGGTGTAGAAAGTGAGGGGGAGGTGTCCCCAGGCAAAGCGGGAGTGGGAGATGCCCCAGGCAGAGGAGAACCCATGAAAAAGACGGAAGGCAGGAAGGTGAGGCTGGAAGGCCCAATGGATCTCTGTACCATTAATGTGGCAGCCCTGCCTATGGATCAAAATGCCCCAATATCATTCCTGGAGCCTATCTCAGTCAGAGTCATAAAACAGAAGCACCTAATCAGATCTGGGTTTAAGAGCACCTAGAGACAGCAAAGAGAATGCGAAGGGAGGAAGAGGGGCCCAAGGGGCCGCTGGTCTTAGGAACAGAGATGCCTCTGGGCCTAGGGTGAATGGTGGTTAGGAAATTGCAGAGCAGGGAAAGACTTGGAACTGCCTCTGACACCAGCTGCCTGCAAAATATAGGTGGGCCAGAAGGAGGCACTGTGGGAGCAGGTGAAAGGAATGGAGACCAAAAAAAGCCCCAGCACTACTGACAGGGGTCCTTCCTGACACACATGCACGTACACACATGTAGAGCCCAGGCAAAATGCTTCCTGCAGCCAGCTTGCGTGTCCCCTCCCAAGGCCCCCCTGCAGCAGGGACAGAAGGGGCTCAGGGTTCCCATAGAGGCCAGGCCCATTTCAGTCAAACGGGTGACGTCAATGGAGCCAATAAATACAGAAGTCGGGGTGTGCTTTCTATAGAACCACTTCCTCCCCACGGGGAAGGTCAGCGTAGCAAGAGAGGCTCCTGAAGGCCACCAGTTAGTTGGAAGGAGAGGGCAAACCAGTGGAGGAACCTATCTGACTGGAGACATGGTTGGGCTGGGAGAGCTACAAGACTGGCCCTTGTCGGGGCAACTCAGTCACTTTCCCCGGACTGTCAGTCAAACAACTGTCAAGGAACAAATGGCTTCACTTTTGTGTCTTTGTAACACTTGACTAGATTCACAAACCAGAAATATGTAGACTTCAGAAAACATACCTCACAATTGAAGTACAGAGGATACCTTATCTAAGGCTCCTATTTTATACAAAGTTGCTACCCCGTCTATATTTTATGGCGTAATGCTAAAAAATAGCTTTATATCTCCTGCCTCATGACAGGAAAGAAGCCAAAGTCAGAGCCTCTCACTGCTGGGCAGCCTGCAGGTGCCGGACAGGGATATAAACTAACATATTAGAAATTCCTGAGGTCACCTTGGGGCTCTCAGGGTAAGTGAGGGGCACCACAGAATCAGTACAAGCTACGAGGGGTGGAAGAGCTTGAATGAGCATCTCTCTCTCATGCCTGAAGATTCCATCCAGGGCTGAGAGAGTGTCAAGGCTTCTTGTACCTCAAAATACAGATAAATTTTTTAAATCAGGTTTTTAAGCCACAAAAATGTACAGAAATAGTTATCGACTGCAACTCCTTTGGGATGGAAGCTCAGCACTTAGAAGCCAGCCTGCCTCTTTCTGCTGTGTGACCCTGACTAGGAGAAACCCCTTCAGCAATGTCACTGACAAGTTGGAAGTGGTCCCTACCTCATGGGTTTGCTGAGGATCCAATGAGACAGTGTCCCCAAGAAGACCACATGCAGAGCCTGGCATGTAGAAGGTGGCAACAATACCTCAGTGATTCCCAAGCAGGAAGAGGAAGAATCAGGGGTTGGAGGGGAGGCAGGGGGACGAGTTGGTGGAACCGTGAAGGGATGGTTCCTAGACAGATTTCACATCCTGAATTCAGAGGAGACAGAGAGTGAGAGTGAAGAAAATAGAAATGAAAACAGGAGGAAGCACAGACCACACTCTTCCATGAAAATGCTTAACGCCAAGCTCTGCAAATACACTTTCTGCACAAGGTTTTGCTCCCAGCGATGGGGCATGGAATTTGGCAGGACATGATGCTGAAGGATGAAAGATCTGCTCCAGCCATGCCTGCTGATGAAAGGCCCAGAACTAAGTCTTTTCGGGCCTTAGGGAAGCATTTAATCACTTGCTGAGAAGGTAAACCAGAGATTCTCAGGTTAAACCTGGAAGTGGGGGAGCCTGGGTGGTTGAGTCGGTTAAGTGTCTGACTCTTGGTTTTGGCTCAGGTCGTGATCTCATGGTTTGTAGGGTGGAGCCCTGTGTTGGGCTCTGTGCTGACAGCATGGAACCTGCTTGGTATTCTCTGTCTCTCTGTCTGCCTTTCCCCACTCGTGCTTGCTCTCTCTCTCTCTCTCTCACAAAATAAATTAAAAACAACAATGATAACAACAACAAAACAAACCTGGAAGTGGAATTAACAGGCATCTGGATGACACAGTTTGGAGCTACTTTCTAAGTCAGGTAAGTGAAACCACCACTGAAAAGCAGCTCCACTCCAAACTCAAAGAGTAAGCAAATATGGCATGGATGTGGGATACCACAGTCAAAACAAATCACTGTATAATGAATGACTACCTAGATTATAGAAAATAATGCACAATTCATTCCAGAGAAGCCGCATTTATTCCTCCATGGCATTCGAATCAGCAAAGTCTAAGGATGCTGCTGCATTTCTTGACCAAAGAATAAAGAGGAAATGTGATCAAAAGCTTAGTTAAGGGGGTATAGATCTACATCTAAGTACAGACACAAAGATTCTCCTGACTCCGCAGAGGATGTGCAAATGACTGAAATGGGACTGTTTGCTGGAACAACGGTGTAAAAATTAGGCCAGCGGAGACTGAAAATATACCCAAGAATAGGTGTTCAGCAAGAGGAAATCCCAGGTGAAAATGAAATGACAAGGAATACAGTATGAAAGAACCTGCAGAAGACAACTTCACACATTCTCTAGCCAAGAGATTTCTCAGGAAAGAGACATCTCTTATAATCATGAACTGGGACCAGGAGTCCCAGAGCAGCCCAAAATTCTGGTAACACACACACACATCACTGCCAAAACCATAATCTAAAAGGGGAGACTCTCAGGTGAAGTGTCCAGTCATGCACCATAAGAGCTACAGGAGTTGTTGAGCAGACCCAGGGAGTGAAGAAGCCAGCAGGGGCTCCAAGGGCCCATAGAGGCAGGAACCAATGAGAGACCAACAGCTGTGACCTTAAAGAAAGCTGCTGAGGGGCGCCTGGCAGGCTCATTTGGAAGAGCACGCAACTCTTGATCTTGGGGTTGTGAGTTCAAGTGCCACGCTGGGTGTAGAGATTACTTAAAAATAAAATCTTAAGGAAAAAAAAAGCAAGCAAGCTGCTGAGCAAAGGGAGAAACAGCCTCCATACCTTTGATAGAAACACTTAATGGAGGATTCTTCCAAAGTTGGTCAATTGATGAAGCCAATGGGGATGTTATAGGTTTTCTACACAGGTTACAAATGCAGTTGAGGCAGTTTAGATGCTGACAATAAGCAAACAGAGGATAAATAACCTAACTTTGTATTAAAAAAAAAAGTGATTACCAGGGAGATTGGGGATTTCTCAGAGAGAAAGCAAAAGATGTGAAAATAACAGGGAAGCTGAATGCGGTACTAAGTTTAGGTGGGATTGTCTCTCTCTCCCTCTCTCTGCTCCTCCCCTGCTCTCTCTCTCTCTCTCTCAAAACAAATAAATAAACACTTAAAAAAAAAAGTTTTACCTAAAGCACTCATAAGTTAGAGAAAACGTGTTCAGAAAATAACAGCAAGAGGAATGACCAAGGAGAAAATAGTCAAAAAATACTGCAGTCATTTATGTTAAGATAAAAAAAAAAAAAAGGTTTTGGGGCACTTGGCTGGCTCAGTCGGTGGAGCATGCAACTCTATATCTCAGGTTTGTGAGTTCAAGCCCCATGTTAGGGGTAGAATTTACTTTTAAAAAAAAAAAAAAAAAAAAAGCTTTTTGATACTCTGTGTTGGCTCCCTGAAAAGAAACTGGAACTTCTTTGGCCATTTGCTCTTCAGAACTAGAAACAAACCACTTCTAAAAGAAGAATATATTCCGATTTTTTTATTGAGTGAGTCTGGGTAAGAACGAGTAAAAGTTGATAGCACCCTGATTTGGGGGAAATCACAGGACCAATAAAGAGTGAAGATAAAGAAAGCATGCTTATGTTGCAGCACAATAGGAGATAACATACAATTGCAGAAAGAAAACAGCATGGAGAACAGCACTTTAACTGAAATCTGGACAAATTCCCAGCTGGGGATACACCCAACAGAAAGGAAGGGATTTCCAAGTATAATGTCAGTGTGAGCTACAGAGGCGACCTTGTGGCTCTGTGGAAAACCCCACAAGATTCAGGGTTCTGTCAAATCAAGGGAAGGTGCTTCACAAGCATAAGGGTTTAAATCATGGGTCCAAAAGCCCAGTGGCTACAAGGAAGTAATCCGAGGCATGGCTGCTTCCCCTGCACAGCACTGGGTGGGCAAAATGCGACCACATACACAGCAACTATGAACCACTGCGAGAAAAAGAGTGAATGACCCTTGAGCAAGGAAGGTGGCAGAATTTGTTGTTAATCCAGAGAAGAGACCTTCAGAACCTCAATTCACTGAAGGCACTGGGCCACCAGGCCTAAGCAGTCAGTCTCCAGCACCCCCACACCTAAGGAAGTCTGGGGCTTCATCTAATCTCAGCCTCATCACTGCCTAGGAGAGACCTTACACTAACCAGTCACAGGATCGAGCTGACATCCTGAGTTGTTCTCCAGGTTTGCTTTCCCCATCCCATTCAGGCCTTTGCTCAAATGTCACGCCTACAAATAGACTTTCCCACTACCTCTGCCAAAAAAAGCTCCCCATCAACTCCATCTCTTCACCCTGGACCATATTTTCCATGGTTCTTCTACCAGTGCCTAACCTTTTACTACATATTCAATGTTTGTCTTCTTTACTAAAACATAAGCTCACGTTGACAGGGACTATTTTAGTCATCCCTGATCCATAGCCCTTAGAATAGAGCTTGGCACCTGATGTGAGCTGAATATCTGCTGAATGAATAAAAGGGGGAAAAAAAAAAAAAACAAAAAACTAGGGGCGTCTGGGTGGCTCAGTCAGTTAGGAGTCCGACTCTTAGTTTCTGCTCAGGTCATGATCTCACAGTTTGTGGGTTCGAGCCCCACATCAGGCTCTGCACTGACAGTGTGGAGCTTGCTTGGGATTCCCTCTCTCCCCCTCTCTCTATGCCACACCCCTACTCGTGCTCTCTCTCAAAATAAACGCCAAAAAATAATAATAAAGGAAAAGAAAAAGAAAAAGAAACTTCATAGAAACAATAATGACTTATTGTCTTGGCACTGAAGTTGGTGACCTTGAGCCCAGGTTTGAGCCAGTTTTGTTAATAACTTGCTGTGTAGCTTTGGGCAAATCACTTCATCTCTCTGAACCCATACTGCCTCACTCCTAAAACAAGGGAGATGATCAAGGAAGGACTAAAGTCCCCTTCCAACTCTCTACAGTTTGCAAAGATCTGATACCTTCCCAAAGGCAATTCATTACTAGCCACAGGTGGGCCCGGATTTACCGCAGATCAGTAAGTTCTAAACATTTAATTTGATTCTTGGGGCGCCTGCATGGCTCAGTCGGTTAAGCATCCAACTGCTGATGTCAGTTCAGGTCTTGATCTCACGGTCTGAGATCGAGCTCTGCATTGTGCTCTGCACTGTCAACGCAGATTGGGATTCTTTCTCTTTCCTCTCTCTCTGCCCCTCCCCCACTCGTGCTCGCTCTCTTTCTCTCAAAATAAATAAATAAACTTAAAAAAAAATAAAGAGGCGCCTGGGTGGGTCAGTCAGTTAAGCTTCCAACTTTGGCTCAAGTCATGATCTCACGGTTCGTGGGTTCGAGCCCTGCGTTGGACTCTGTGCCGGGAGCCTGGAGCCTGCTTCGGAGTCTGTGTCTCCCCCTCTCTCTCTGCCCCTTCCCTGCTTGCCCTCCATCTCTCTCTCTCAAAAAAGGAAAAATAAACATTAAAAGAAATTAAAAATAAATAAATAAATAACTTAAGTTGATTCTTCTCAAGGAATCTCTAAGCAGAATAAAGCTGGGTAAGTGGCAAATGGAGGCCCGGTCTGACAGGAGCACAGTGTTCCCACGATAAGAAACAACGCCAAGGCCGGAAGAGGCACAATGAAGGCCACTGTCCCACATTCTTTGAAGCACCGAGATCCCACAAGTCAAGATGGGGGGATGGGGTCTTTCTTCTGAAGGGGACAGACTAAACAGATGGTGGGAGGAAGAGAAGTCACCATGGATACAGAAAAAGCAGAAGCTTAGACATCCCCCACCCCACTCCACCAAATGGTCCTGGAATGTAGGCCCCCCGAGTTCTGCCTCCTTACAGGATCTTAACCTCTTCTCTCTGAGCCTCTGCCTCCCATCTACGCCTCCTGCATCAGTGATAGGGGCTTAATACCCTCCAGATACTTCTATCAGAGTTCCGGGTCTAGGGAGAGGATGCCTTCTTAGGTTTCCTGAAGAGACCAAACTTCAGGCTCCCAAGGGATGCCTGAACTGTCTGAACTGTCACCTTGACCCTCCCCTATCCTGAGTCACTTCTGGAAGGAACGGTCATGATGATGCCCCCGGGGCTGAGCCCTGGAGAGCTGGAAGCTGCAGGACCCACTGGCAGATCTGGTGGCGTTCCCATGGGCGCCAACAAGATGATATCCTCCCGAAATCCTGAAGAATCTGGGGACCCTATTGCTCCTGATGAGACAACTCTCGAGTACCCTGAGCGGGGTCCTGGGGCCCTGCGTGTCACCAAAGACGTTAAGTAAGGTACAGAGAAAGGCCCTCGGGTGCCCTGAGAGGCTGGCGGCTTCGGGGTCCTGCTGCTCGTGCTGAAGTCGCGCCCCAGGTCCCCGAAGACGGGCCAGGAGGCCCCTGCCCGCCGGGGTCGCAGTCCGTCAGCCCAGGCCCCGAAAAGAGCCCGCGCCTCCTCCCTCGCGGCCGGGTCCGCGCTCACCGCCTTCTCCAGGTGGCTGCGCGCCTGCTCGCTGTTCTTGGTGTGGTGGTAGAGCACGGAACCGAGCTGCAAGTGCGTGCGGGCCTCGATGCGCTGAGGCGGCTTGAAGGGGAACACGGCCTGCAGGCAGTGCACACACAGGCGGATCTTGGGCGGGCTGGAAGTGCGGAAGTGCTCGGCGAAGCCCAGAAGCGCCAGGTACCACGACTCGGCCGCCTCCGCCTGCGCTGCCTGGGCCGCCGCCGCCTGAGCCGCCGCCGCTGCTTGAGCCGCCATTTCGGCCTCCACAACAACAAGCCGCCGCCACAGGGAGGCGGAAGCAGGAGCTCGGGGCGGGGCGGGGCTCTTCTCACGTCTCTCGCGAGAGCTGCCGCATAAAGCATTCTGGAACATGTAGTTTGTCTTTGGAGTGGCTGAGGCTCCGGGAAGGTGTGAGAAAAGGCGATGCCCTTTGGTCCGCGGGACTGAGACCAGAAATTGCCAATAGGCTGAGGTTTGCTTTCCTTGGGGAAAGGCTCCAGGTATCCACGGAGTGGCCGGGCTTGGTTGGCCGACACAGACTACATCTCCCGTCAGGCCATGCGCACTATAACTAGTCTTCTCAAGTGGAACCGGAGCATTGTGGGATTGGATGAGTCTCAAGATGGACAACCGGGATGTTGCAGGTAACAGCTCCCGCCTCCCCTCAAGCGTCCGCCTGGGTCCTCGGGGCTACGCGTCGCCGTTTCGTCGTCCCGTTGGGTTTACCCCGACCTATTAGCCCCTCGCCTCAGCCCCCAGGGCGTCCCGAAGCGGCGGCTTCTGCATCTTCCCGGTCTCTCGAGACCCCAGACCCAGTTGCTGCCCCCACCGCCTGGTTTGCTGAGGGCGCGGGTATTCCGTAAAGGTCGCCACTGGGGCAGTCCTGCGCTCTCTTTCCGAAATAATCGCCTCAGAGCTGCTCAGAGCTCTGCTCCCCGAAACAGCGGCAACCTGGGGCTGTCCTGCGCCCCTTTCTTCGAGGAGCCGCCGTCTGGCCTGTGTCCGCTTTCTGGAAAAGCTGCTTTTCCGAACTACTCTAGGACTCCTTGTACACACTTACCTGGGTCTTTCGAGCCCCCACTTGAACACAAGGCTTGCCTTTCCCTCTCTCCCAGACTAGCCGCGCCCCCCCCCCCCCCAACCTCCGACTGGGGTGCATCCACCCATTCAGCAAATACTGTGTGCCAGGCACAGTGCTAGGCGCTGGGGTTGCAGTGGTAACCAAAAAGGGCCCTGCCTTCCTGAAGATTACTTTCTACTGGGGCGTCAGACAGTGCACCAAGAGGAAATATTTACAGAGGTTATAATGACGTGAGAGAATGGAGGTGGAGGCTGCTGATACTAGGTAGTCAAGGAAGGTCTTTTAAGCAGAAACCATTTGAGATGAGAGGTTGCCAGCTATGGGAGTGCCTGGAGGGAAGCTTGTAGTTTTGAAGAATATCAAGAATGAAGTGGGGGGCACCTGGGTGGCTCAGTTGGTTGAGCGTCTGACTTCAGCTCAGGTCATGATCTCATGGTTCATGAGTTCAAGCCCCACATCGGGCTCTGCGCTGACAGTGCAGAGCCTGCTTGGGATTCTCTCTCTCTCTCCCTCTCTCCCTCTCTCCCTCTCCCCCCCCCCCCACCTGCTCTCTCTCTCTCTGTCTTTCTCTCAAAATAAAGTTAAAAAAAGAATGAAGTGGAAGTGAGGAGGGGAGTCATTTCTGAAAGTCAACTTTCAGAGTTTGGATTTTATTCTGAGTCCCATGGGACGCTTTTGAAGTGTCTTGTTCATTTCTACACTTAACACGGTCATCTGAAGACACCATTATCTTTTACTTGGAGCCAGTACACCTCCTTATTGGTCTCTTGCTGCCACCATGTACTCTCTCCAAGTAGTAGCCGTAATGACCTTAAAAATACTGTTTGTCAGCATAATACTCCCTTGTCACTTCCCAAAGCCCTTTAAGTAAAACCTGGACTCCTACATTGGCCTCCCACCCCCATTCCTGTAACAGTCCACTCTGGCCACACTGGGCCCTTGCCGGTCCTTGATTATACCAGGCTTCTTTTTGCCTTAGGCTTTTGCAACTTCTTATTCTGCCAAGATAGTTCCCCATGTGGCTTTTCAGGAGGCTGGCTCTATCTTTCTGGTTTTAGCTTAAGAGGTCTTCTTTGCTAACAGTTATTTTCTGGCTGCTCTAGCTGTATAGGATGCTCTTCTATTATTCTTCCCTCTTTTTTTTTTTTTTTTTTTGTTTCTATCAGAGAGCTCTTAGGATTTTGTGGGTACTTTTTCGTTGTAAGTCTATTGTCTTTTTACCCCAAGGTGAGATCCGCATGGGCAGAGACCCCTTC